>NW_027423058.1:1200000-2400000 GCF_048934315.1 Petromyzon marinus | reverse complement strand
TCACTGATTAACACTTAACCCTATTGGAGCCTCACTGATTAACACTGAAACCCTAAGGGAGTCTCACTGATTAACACTGAACCCTATGGGAGTCTCACTGATTAACACTTAACTCTATTGGAGTCTCACTGATTAACACTGAAACCTGTGGGAATCTCACTGATTAACACTGAACCCTATGGGAGTCTCACTGATTAACACTGAACCCTGTGGGAGTCTCACTGATTAACACTGAACTCTATGGGATTCTCACTCATTAACACTGAACCCTATGGGAGTCTCACTGATTAACACTGAACCCTGTGGGAGTCTCAGTGATTAACACTGAACCCTGAGGGAGTCTCACTGATTAACACTGAACAGTGTGGGAGTCTCACTGATTAACACCGAACACTGTGGGAGTCTCAATGATTAACACTGAATCCTGTGGGAGTCTCACTGATTAACAATGAACCCTATGGGAGTCTCACTGATTAACACATGAAACCTGAGGGAGTTTCACTGATTAACACTGAACCCTATGGGAGTTTCACTGATTAACACTTAACCCTATGGGAGTCTTACTGATTAAAACTGAACCCTGTGGGAGTCTCATTGATTAACACTGAAACCTGTGGGAGTCTCATTGATTAACACTGAAACCTGTGGGAGTCTCACTGATTAACACTGAACCCTATGGGAGGCTCACTGATTAACACTGAACCCTGTGGGAGTCTCACTGATTAACACTGAACCCTATGGGAGTCTCACTGATTAACACTGAACCCTATGGGAGTCTCACTGATTAACACTGAACCCTATGGAAGTCTCACTGATTAACACTTAACTCTATTGGAGTCTCACTGATTAACACTGAAACCTGTGGGAGTCTCACTGATTAACACTGAACCCTATGGGAGTCTCACTGATTAACACTGAACCCTGTGGGAGTCTCACTGATTAACACTGAACTCTATGGGATTCTCACTCATTAACACTGAACCCTATGGGAGTCTCACTGATTAACACTGAACCCTGTGGGAGTCTCAGTGATTAACACTGAACCCTGAGGGAGTCTCACTGATTAACACTGAACAGTGTGGGAGTCTCACTGATTAACACCGAACACTGTGGGAGTCTCAATGATTAACACTGAATCCTGTGGGAGTCTCACTGATTAACAATGAACCCTATGGGAGTCTCACTGATTAACACATGAACCCTGAGGGAGTCTCACTGATTAACACTGAACCCTATGGGAGTTTCACTGATTAACACTTAACCCTATGGGAGTCTTACTGATTAAAACTGAACCCTGTGGGAGTCTCATTGATTAACACTGAAACCTGTGGGAGTCTCATTGATTAACACTGAAACCTGTGGGAGTCTCACTGATTAACACTGAACCCTATGGGAGTCTCACTGATTAACACTGAACCCTGTGGGAGTCTCACTGATTAACACTTAACCCTATTGGAGCCTCACTGATTAACACCGAACCCCATGGGAGTCTCACTGATTAACACTTAACCCTATGGGAGTCTCACTGATTAACACTGAACCCTGAGGGAGTCTCACTGATTAACACTGAACCCTATGGGAGTCTCACTGATTAACACTGAACCCTGTGGGAGTCTCACTGACACTGAACCCCATGGGAGTCTCACTGATTAACACTTAACCCTATGGGAGTCTCACTGATTAACACTGAACCCTGAGGGAGTCTCACTGATTAACACTGAACCCTATGGGAGTCTTACTGATTAAAACTGAACCCTGTGGGAGTCTCAGTGATTAACACTGAAACCTGTGGGAGTCTCATTGATTAACACTGAAACCTGTGGGAGTCTCACTGATTAACACTGAACCCTATGGGAGTCTCACTGATTAACACTGAACCCTGTGGGAGTCTCACTGATTAACACTTAACCCTATTGGAGCCTCACTGATTAACACTGAAACCCCAAGGGAGTCTCACTGATTAACACTGAACCCTATGGGAGTCTCACTGATTAACACTTAACCCTATTGGAGTCTCACTGATTAACACTGAAACCTGTGGGAGTCTCACTGATTAACACTGAACCCTATGGGCGTCTCACTGATTAACACTGAACCCTGTGGGAGTCTCACTGATTAACACTGAACTCTGTGGGATTCTCACTCATTAACACTGAACCCTATGGGAGTCTCACTGATTAACACTGAATCCTGTGGGAGTCTCACTGATTAACAATGAACCCTATGGGAGTCTCACTGATTAACACATGAACCCTGAGGGAGTCTCACTGATTAACACTGAACCCTGAGGGAGTCTCACTGATTAACACTGAAACCTGTGGGAGTCTTACTGATTAACACTGAACCCTATGGGAGTCTCATTGATTAACACTGAACCCTATGGGAGTCTCACTGATTAACACATGAACCCTGTGGGAGTCTCACTGATTTACACTGAACCCTATGGGAGTCTCACTGATTAACACTGAACCCTATGGGAGTCTCACTCATTAACACTGAACCCTGTGGGAGTCTCATTGATTAACACTGAACCCTATGGGAGTCTCACTGATTAAAACTGAACCCTATGGGAGTCTTACTGATTAACACTGAACCCTGTGGGAGTCTCACTGATTAACACTGAACCCTGTGGGAGTCTCACTGATTAACACTGAACCTTGTGGGAGTCTCACTGATTAACACTGAAGCCTATGGGAGTTTCACTGATTAACACTGAACCCCGTGGGAGTCTCAATGATTAACACTGAACCCTATGGGAGTCTTACTGATTAACACTGAACCCTGTGGGAGTCTCACTGATTAACACTGAACCCTGAGGGAGTCTCACTGATTAACACTGAACCCTATGGGAGTCTTACTGATTAACACTGAACCCTGTGGGAGTCTCACTGATTAACCCTGAACCCTGTGGGAGTCTCACTGATTAACACTGAACCCTGTGGGAGTCTCACTGATTACCACTGAAGCCTATGGGAGTCTCACTGATTAACACTGAACCCCATGGGAGTCTCACTGATTAACACTTAACCCTATGGGAGTCTCACTGATTAACACTGAACCCTATGGGAGTCTCACTGATTAACACTTAACCCTATGGGAGTCTCACTGATTAACACTGAACCCTGAGGGAGTCTCACTGATTAACACTGAACCCTAAGGGAGTCTCACTGATTAACACTGAACCCTGTGGGAGTCTCACTGATTAACACTTAACCCTATTGGAGTCTCACTGATTAACACTGAAACCTGTTGGAGTCTCAGTGATTAACACTGAACCCTATGGGAGTCTCACTGATTAACACTGAACCCTGTGGGAGTCTCACTGATTAACACTGAACTCTATGGGATTCTCACTGATTAACACTGAACCCTATGGGAGTCTCACTGATTAACACTGAACGCTGTGGGAGTCTCAGTGATTAACACTGAACCCTGAGGGAGTCTCACTGATTAACACTGAACAGTGTGGGAGTCTCACTGATTAACACCGAACACTGTGGGAGTCTCAATGATTAACACTGAATCCTGTGGGAGTCTCACTGATTAACAATGAACCCTATGGGAGTCTCACTGATTAACACATGAACCCTGAGGGAGTCTCACTGATTAACACTGAACCCTGTGGGAGTCTCACTGATTAACACTGAAACCTGTGGGAGTCTCACTGATTAACACTGAACCCTATGGGAGTCTCATTGATTAACACTGAACCCTTTGGGAGTCTCACTGATTAACACATGAACCCTGTGGGAGTCTCACTGATTTACACTGAACCCTATGGGAGTCTCACTGATTAACACTGAACCCTATGGGAGTCTCACTGATTAACACTGAACCCTATGGGAGTCTCACTGATTAACACTTAACCCTATGGGAGTATCACTCATTAACACTGAACCCTGTGGGAGTCTCACTGATTAACACTGAACACTGTGGGAGTGTCACTTGATTAACACTGAACCCTGTGGGAGTCTCACTGATTAACACTGAACCCCATGGGAGTCTCACTGATTAACACTGAACCCTATGGGAGTCTTACTGATTAACACTGAACCCTGTGGGAGTCTCACTGATTAACACTGAACCCTGTGGGAGTCTCACTGATTAACACTTAACCCTGTGGGAGCCTCACTGATTAACACTGAACCCCATGGGAGTCTCACTGATTAACACTTAACCCTATGGGAGTCTCACTGATTAACACTGAACCCTGAGGGAGTCTCACTAATTAACACTGAACCCTAAGGGAGTCTCACTGATTAACACTGAACCCTGTGGGAGTCTCACTGATTAACACTTAACCCTATTGGAGTCTCATTGATTAACACTGAACCCTGTGGGAGTCTCACTGATTAACACTGAACTCTATGGGATTCTCACTCATGAACACTGAACCCTATGGGAGTCTCACTGATTAACACTGAACCCTGTGGGAGTCTCAGTGATTAACACTGAACCCTGAGGGAGTCTCACTGATTAACACTGAACAGTGTGGGAGTCTCACTGATTAACACCGAACACTGTGGGAGTCTCAATGATTAACACTGAATCCTGTGGGAGTCTCACTGATTAACAATGAACCCTATGGGAGTCTCACTGATTAACACATGAACCCTGAGGGAGTCTCACTGATTAACACTGAACCCTATGGGAGTTTCACTGATTAACACTTAACCCTATGGGAGTCTTACTGATTAAAACTGAACCCTGTGGGAGTCTCATTGATTAACACTGAAACCTGTGGGAGTCTCATTGATTAACACTGAAACCTGTGGGAGTCTCACTGATTAACACTGAACCCTATGGGAGTCTCACTGATTAACACTGAACCCTGTGGGAGTCTCACTGATTAACACTGAACCCTATGGGAGTCTCACTGATTAACACTGAAACCTGTGGGAGTCTCAGTGATTAACACTGAAACCTGTGGGAGTCTCATTGATTAACACTGAAACCTGTGGGAGTCTCACTGATTAACACTGAACCCTATGGGAGTCTCACTGATTAACACTGAACCCTGTGGGAGTCTCACTGATTAACACTTAACCCTATTGGAGCCTCACTGATTAACACTGAAACCCCAAGGGAGTCTCACTGATTAACACTGAACCCTATGGGAGTCTCACTGATTAACACTTAACCCTATTGGAGTCTCACTGATTAACACTGAAACCTGTGGGAGTCTCACTGATTAACACTGAACCCTATGGGCGTCTCACTGATTAACACTGAACCCTGTGGGAGTCTCACTGATTAACACTGAACTCTGTGGGATTCTCACTCATTAACACTGAACCCTATGGGAGTCTCACTGATTAACACTGAATCCTGTGGGAGTCTCACTGATTAACAATGAACCCTATGGGAGTCTCACTGATTAACACATGAACCCTGAGGGAGTCTCACTGATTAACACTGAACCCTGAGGGAGTCTCACTGATTAACACTGAAACCTGTGGGAGTCTTACTGATTAACACTGAACCCTATGGGAGTCTCATTGATTAACACTGAACCCTATGGGAGTCTCACTGATTAACACATGAACCCTGTGGGAGTCTCACTGATTTACACTGAACCCTATGGGAGTCTCACTGATTAACACTGAACCCTATGGGAGTCTCACTCATTAACACTGAACCCTGTGGGAGTCTCATTGATTAACACTGAACCCTATGGGAGTCTCACTGATTAAAACTGAACCCTATGGGAGTCTTACTGATTAACACTGAACCCTGTGGGAGTCTCACTGATTAACACTGAACCCTGTGGGAGTCTCACTGATTAACACTGAACCTTGTGGGAGTCTCACTGATTAACACTGAAGCCTATGGGAGTTTCACTGATTAACACTGAACCCCGTGGGAGTCTCAATGATTAACACTGAACCCTATGGGAGTCTTACTGATTAACACTGAACCCTGTGGGAGTCTCACTGATTAACACTGAACCCTGAGGGAGTCTCACTGATTAACACTGAACCCTATGGGAGTCTTACTGATTAACACTGAACCCTGTGGGAGTCTCACTGATTAACCCTGAACCCTGTGGGAGTCTCACTGATTAACACTGAACCCTGTGGGAGTCTCACTGATTACCACTGAAGCCTATGGGAGTCTCACTGATTAACACTGAACCCCATGGGAGTCTCACTGATTAACACTTAACCCTATGGGAGTCTCACTGATTAACACTGAACCCTATGGGAGTCTCACTGATTAACACTTAACCCTATGGGAGTCTCACTGATTAACACTGAACCCTGAGGGAGTCTCACTGATTAACACTGAACCCTAAGGGAGTCTCACTGATTAACACTGAACCCTGTGGGAGTCTCACTGATTAACACTTAACCCTATTGGAGTCTCACTGATTAACACTGAAACCTGTTGGAGTCTCAGTGATTAACACTGAACCCTATGGGAGTCTCACTGATTAACACTGAACCCTGTGGGAGTCTCACTGATTAACACTGAACTCTATGGGATTCTCACTGATTAACACTGAACCCTATGGGAGTCTCACTGATTAACACTGAACGCTGTGGGAGTCTCAGTGATTAACACTGAACCCTGAGGGAGTCTCACTGATTAACACTGAACAGTGTGGGAGTCTCACTGATTAACACCGAACACTGTGGGAGTCTCAATGATTAACACTGAATCCTGTGGGAGTCTCACTGATTAACAATGAACCCTATGGGAGTCTCACTGATTAACACATGAACCCTGAGGGAGTCTCACTGATTAACACTGAACCCTGTGGGAGTCTCACTGATTAACACTGAAACCTGTGGGAGTCTCACTGATTAACACTGAACCCTATGGGAGTCTCATTGATTAACACTGAACCCTTTGGGAGTCTCACTGATTAACACATGAACCCTGTGGGAGTCTCACTGATTTACACTGAACCCTATGGGAGTCTCACTGATTAACACTGAACCCTATGGGAGTCTCACTGATTAACACTGAACCCTATGGGAGTCTCACTGATTAACACTTAACCCTATGGGAGTATCACTCATTAACACTGAACCCTGTGGGAGTCTCACTGATTAACACTGAACACTGTGGGAGTGTCACTTGATTAACACTGAACCCTGTGGGAGTCTCACTGATTAACACTGAACCCCATGGGAGTCTCACTGATTAACACTGAACCCTATGGGAGTCTTACTGATTAACACTGAACCCTGTGGGAGTCTCACTGATTAACACTGAACCCTGTGGGAGTCTCACTGATTAACACTTAACCCTGTGGGAGCCTCACTGATTAACACTGAACCCCATGGGAGTCTCACTGATTAACACTTAACCCTATGGGAGTCTCACTGATTAACACTGAACCCTGAGGGAGTCTCACTAATTAACACTGAACCCTAAGGGAGTCTCACTGATTAACACTGAACCCTGTGGGAGTCTCACTGATTAACACTTAACCCTATTGGAGTCTCATTGATTAACACTGAACCCTGTGGGAGTCTCACTGATTAACACTGAACTCTATGGGATTCTCACTCATGAACACTGAACCCTATGGGAGTCTCACTGATTAACACTGAACCCTGTGGGAGTCTCAGTGATTAACACTGAACCCTGAGGGAGTCTCACTGATTAACACTGAACAGTGTGGGAGTCTCACTGATTAACACCGAACACTGTGGGAGTCTCAATGATTAACACTGAATCCTGTGGGAGTCTCACTGATTAACAATGAACCCTATGGGAGTCTCACTGATTAACACATGAACCCTGAGGGAGTCTCACTGATTAACACTGAACCCTATGGGAGTTTCACTGATTAACACTTAACCCTATGGGAGTCTTACTGATTAAAACTGAACCCTGTGGGAGTCTCATTGATTAACACTGAAACCTGTGGGAGTCTCATTGATTAACACTGAAACCTGTGGGAGTCTCACTGATTAACACTGAACCCTATGGGAGTCTCACTGATTAACACTGAACCCTGTGGGAGTCTCACTGATTAACACTGAACCCTATGGGAGTCTCACTGATTAACACTGAAACCTGTGGGAGTCTCACTGATTAACACTGAACCCTATGGGAGTCTCACTGATTAACACTGAACCCTGTGGGAGTCTCACTGATTAACACTTAACCGTATTGGAGCCTCACTGATTAACACTGAAACCCTAAGGGAGTCTCACTGATTAACACTGAACCCTATGGGAGTCTCACTGATTAACACTTAACTCTATTGGAGTCTCATTGATTAACACTGAAACCTGTGGGAGTCTCACTGATTAACACTGAACCCTATTGGAGTCTCACTGATTAACACTGAACCCTGTGGGAGTCTCACTGATTAACACTGAACTCTATGGGATTCTCACTCATTAACACTGAACCCTATGGGAGTCTCACTGATTAACACTGAACCCTGTGGGAGTCTCAGTGATTAACACTGAACCCTGAGGGAGTCTCACTGATTAACACTGAACAGTGTGGGAGTCTCACTGATTAACACCGAACACTGTGGGAGTCTCAATGATTAACACTGAATCCTGTGGGAGTCTCACTGATTAACAATGAACCCTATGGGAGTCTCACTGATTAACACATGAACCCTGACGGAGTCTCACTGATTAACACTGAACCCTATGGGAGTTTCACTGATTAACACTTAACCCTATGGGAGTCTTACTGATTAAAACTGAACCCTGTGGGAGTCTCATTGATTAACACTGAAACCTGTGGGAGTCTCATTGATTAACACTGAAACCTGTGGGAGTCTCACTGATTAACACTGAACCCTATGGGAGTCTCACTGATTAACACTGAACCCTGTGGGAGTCTCACTGATTAACACTTAACCCTATTGGAGCCTCACTGATTAACACTGAACCCCATGGGAGTCTCACTGATTAACACTTAACCCTATGGGAGTCTCACTGATTAACACTGAACCCTGAGGGAGTCTCACTGATTAACACTGAACCCTAAGGGAGTCTCACTGATTAACACTGAACCCTGTGGGAGTCTCACTGACACTGAACCCCATGGGAGTCTCAATTATTAACACTTAACCCTATGGGAGTCTCACTGATTAACACTGAACCCTGAGGGAGTCTCACTGATTAACACTGAACCCTATGGGAGTCTTACTGATTAAAACTGAACCCTGTGGGAGTCTTACTGATTAAAACTGAAACCTGTGGGAGTCTCATTGAAGAACACTGAAACCTGTGGGAGTCTCACTGATTAACACTGAACCCTATGGGAGTCTCACTGATTAACACTGAACCCTGTGAGAGTCTCACTGATTAACACTTAACCCTATTGGAACCTCACTGATTAACACTGAAACCCTAAGGGAGTCTCACTGATTAACACTGAACCCTATGGGAGTCTCACTGATTAACACTGAAACCTGTGGGAGTCTCACTGATTAACACTGAACCCTATTGGAGCCTCACTGATTAACACTGAAACCCTAAGGGAGTCTCACTGATTAACACTGAACTCTATGGGATTCTCACTCATTAACACTGAACCCTATGGGAGTCTCACTGATTAACACTGAACCCTGTGGGAGTCTCAGTGATTAACGCTGAACCCTGAGGGAGTCTCACTGATTAACACTGAACAGTGTGGGAGTCTCACTGATTAACACCGAACACTGTGGGAGTCTCAATGATTAACACTGAATCCTGTGGGAGTCTCACTGATTAACAATGAACCCTATGGGAGTCTCACTGATTAACACATGAACCCTGAGGGAGTTTCACTGATTAACACTGAACCCTATGGGAGTTTCACTGATTAACACTTAACCCTATGGGAGTCTTACTGATTAAAACTGAACCCTGTGGGAGTCTCATTGATTAACACTGAAACCTGTGGGAGTCTCATTGATTAACACTGAAACCTGTGGGAGTCTCACTGATTAACACTGAACCCTATGGGAGTCTCACTGATTAACACTGAACCCTGTGGGAGTCTCACTGATTAACACTGAACCCTATGGGAGTCTCACTGATTAACACTGAACCCTATGGGAGTCTCACTGATTAACACTGAAACCTGTGGGAGTCTCACTGATTAACACTGAACCCTATGGGAGTCTCACTGATTAACACTGAACCCTGTGGGAGTCTCACTGATTAACACTGAACTCTATGGGATTCTCACTCATTAACACTGAACCCTATGGGAGTCTCACTGATTAACACTGAACCCTGTGGGAGTCTCAGTGATTAACACTGAACCCTGAGGGAGTCTCACTGATTAACACTGAACAGTGTGGGAGTCTCACTGATTAACACCGAACACTGTGGGAGTCTCAATGATTAACACTGAATCCTGTGGGAGTCTCACTGATTAACAATGAACCCTATGGGAGTCTCACTGATTAACACATGAACCCTGAGGGAGTCTCACTGATTAACACTGAACCCTATGGGAGTTTCACTGATTAACACTTAACCCTATGGGAGTCTTACTGATTAAAACTGAACCCTGTGGGAGTCTCATTGATTAACACTGAAACCTGTGGGAGTCTCATTGATTAACACTGAAACCTGTGGGAGTCTCACTGATTAACACTGAACCCTATGGGAGTCTCACTGATTAACACTGAACCCTGTGGGAGTCTCACTGATTAACACTTAACCCTATTGGAGCCTCACTGATTAACACCGAACCCCATGGGAGTCTCACTGATTAACACTTAACCCTATGGGAGTCTCACTGATTAACACTGAACCCTGAGGGAGTCTCACTGATTAACACTGAACCATAAGGGAGTCTCACTGATTAACACTGAACCCTGTGGGAGTCTCACTGACACTGAACCCCATGGGAGTCTCACTGATTAACACTTAACCCTATGGGAGTCTCACTGATTAACACTGAACCCTGAGGGAGTCTCACTGATTAACACTGAAGCCTATGGGAGTCTTACTGATTAAAACTGAACCCTGTGGGAGTCTCATTGATTAACACTGAAACCTGTGGGAGTCTCATTGATTAACACTGAAACCTGTGGGAGTCTCACTGATTAACACTGAACCCTATGGGAGTCTCACTGATTAACACTGAACCCTGTGGGAGTCTCACTGATTAACACTTAACCCTATTGGAGCCTCACTGATTAACACTGAAACCCCAAGGGAGTCTCACTGATTAACACTGAACCCTATGGGAGTCTCACTGATTAACACTTAACCCTATTGGAGTCTCACTGATTAACACTGAAACCTGTGGGAGTCTCACTGATTAACACTGAACCCTATGGGCGTCTCACTGATTAACACTGAACCCTGTGGGAGTCTCACTGATTAACACTGAACTCTGTGGGATTCTCACTCATTAACACTGAACCCTATGGGAGTCTCACTGATTAACACTGAATCCTGTGGGAGTCTCACTGATTAACAATGAACCCTATGGGAGTCTCACTGATTAACACATGAACCCTGAGGGAGTCTCACTGATTAACACTGAACCCTGAGGGAGTCTCACTGATTAACACTGAAACCTGTGGGAGTCTTACTGATTAACACTGAACCCTATGGGAGTCTCATTGATTAACACTGAACCCTATGGGAGTCTCACTGATTAACACATGAACCCTGTGGGAGTCTCACTGATTTACACTGAACCCTATGGGAGTTTCACTGATTAACACTTAACCCTATGGGAGTCTTACTGATTAAAACTGAACCCTGTGGGAGTCTCATTGATTAACACTGAAACCTGTGGGAGTCTCATTGATTAACACTGAAACCTGTGGGAGTCTCACTGATTAACACTGAACCCTATGGGAGTCTCACTGATTAACACTGAACCCTGTGGGAGTCTCACTGATTAACACTTAACCCTATTGGAGCCTCACTGATTAACACTGAACCCCATGGGAGTCTCACTGATTAACACTTAACCCTATGGGAGTCTCACTGATTAACACTGAACCCTGAGGGAGTCTCACTGATTAACACTGAACCCTAAGGGAGTCTCACTGATTAACACTGAACCCTGTGGGAGTCTCACTGACACTGAACCCCATGGGAGTCTCACTGATTAACACTTAACCCTATGGGAGTCTCACTGATTAACACTGAACCCTGAGGGAGTCTCACTGATTAACACTGAACCCTATGGGAGTCTTACTGATTAAAACTGAACCCTGTGGGAGTCTTACTGATTAAAACTGAAACCTGTGGGAGTCTCATTGAAGAACACTGAAACCTGTGGGAGTCTCACTGATTAACACTGAACCCTATGGGAGTCTCACTGATTAACACTGAACCCTATTGGAACCTCACTGATTAACACTGAAACCCTAAGGGAGTCTCACTGATTAACACTGAACCCTATGGGAGTCTCACTGATTAACACTGAAACCTGTGGGAGTCTCACTGATTAACACTGAACCCTATGGGAGTCTCACTGATTAACACTGAACCCTATGGGAGTCTCACTGATTAACACTGAACCCTGTGGGAGTCTCACTGATTAACACTTAACCCTATTGGAGCCTCACTGATTAACACTGAAACCCTAAGGGAGTCTCACTGATTAACACTGAACCCTATGGGAGTCTCACTGATTAACACTTAACTCTATTGGAGTCTCACTGATTAACACTGAAACCTGTGGGAGTCTCACTGATTAACACTGAACCCTATGGGAGTCTCACTGATTAACACTGAACCCTGTGGGAGTCTCACTGATTAACACTTAACCCTATTGGAGCCTCACTGATTAACACTGAAACCCTAAGGGAGTCTCACTGATTAACACTTAACTCTATTGGAGTCTCACTGATTAACACTGAAACCTGTGGGAGTCTCACTGATTAACACTGAACCCTATGGGAGTCTCACTGATTAACACTGAACCCTGTGGGAGTCTCACTGATTAACACTGAACTCTATGGGATTCTCACTCATTAACACTGAACCCTATGGGAGTCTCACTGATTAACACTGAACCCTGTGGGAGTCTCAGTGATTAACGCTGAACCCTGAGGGAGTCTCACTGATTAACACTGAACAGTGTGGGAGTCTCACTGATTAACACCGAACACTGTGGGAGTCTCAATGATTAACACTGAATCCTGTGGGAGTCTCACTGATTAACAATGAACCCTATGGGAGTCTCACTGATTAACACATGAACCCTGAGGGAGTTTCACTGATTAACACTGAACCCTATGGGAGTTTCACTGATTAACACTTAACCCTATGGGAGTCTTACTGATTAAAACTGAACCCTGTGGGAGTCTCATTGATTAACACTGAAACCTGTGGGAGTCTCATTGATTAACACTGAAACCTGTGGGAGTCTCACTGATTAACAATGAACCCTATGGGAGTCTCACTGATTAACACTGAACCCTGTGGGAGTCTCACTGATTAACACTGAACCCTATGGGAGTCTCACTGATTAACACTGAACCCTATGGGAGTCTCACTGATTAACACTGAACCCTATGGAAGTCTCACTGAT
Organism: Petromyzon marinus; assembly: GCF_048934315.1. Classification (NCBI taxonomy): domain Eukaryota; kingdom Metazoa; phylum Chordata; class Hyperoartia; order Petromyzontiformes; family Petromyzontidae; genus Petromyzon; species Petromyzon marinus. The sequence continues at coordinate 2,386,524 of NW_027423058.1, read as the reverse complement.
TAACACTTAACTCTATTGGAGTCTCACTGATTAACACTGAAACCTGTGGGAGTCTCACTGATTAACACTGAACCCTATGGGAGTCTCACTGATTAACACTGAACCCTGTGGGAGTCTCACTGATTAACACTGAACTCTATGGGATTCTCACTCATTAACACTGAACCCTATGGGAGTCTCACTGATTAACACTGAACCCTGTGGGAGTCTCAGTGATTAACACTGAACCCTGAGGGAGTCTCACTGATTAACACTGAACAGTGTGGGAGTCTCACTGATTAACACCGAACACTGTGGGAGTCTCAATGATTAACACTGAATCCTGTGGGAGTCTCACTGATTAACAATGAACCCTATGGGAGTCTCACTGATTAACACATGAACCCTGAGGGAGTCTCACTGATTAACACTGAACCCTATGGGAGTTTCACTGATTAACACTTAACCCTATGGGAGTCTTACTGATTAAAACTGAACCCTGTGGGAGTCTCATTGATTAACACTGAAACCTGTGGGAGTCTCATTGATTAACACTGAAACCTGTGGGAGTCTCACTGATTAACACTGAACCCTATGGAAGTCTCACTGATTAACACTGAACCCTGTGGGAGTCTCACTGATTAACACTTAACCCTATTGGAGCCTCACTGATTAACACCGAACCCCATGGGAGTCTCACTGATTAACACTTAACCCTATGGGAGTCTCACTGATTAACACTGAACCCTGAGGGAGTCTCACTGATTAACACTGAACCCTAAGGGAGTCTCACTGATTAACACTGAACCCTGTGGGAGTCTCACTGACACTGAACCCCATGGGAGTCTCACTGATTAACACTTAACCCTATGGGAGTCTCACTGATTAACACTGAACCCTGAGGGAGTCTCACTGATTAACACTGAACCCTATGGGAGTCTTACTGATTAAAACTGAACCCTGTGGGAGTCTCATTGATTAACACTGAAACCTGTGGGAGTCTCATTGATTAACACTGAAACCTGTGGGAGTCTCACTGATTAACACTGAACCCTATGGGAGTCTCACTGATTAACACTGAACCCTGTGGGAGTCTCACTGATTAACACTTAACCCTATTGGAGCCTCACTGATTAACACTGAAACCCCAAGGGAGTCTCACTGATTAACACTGAACCCTATGGGAGTCTCACTGATTAACACTTAACCCTATTGGAGTCTCACTGATTAACACTGAAACCTGTGGGAGTCTCACTGATTAACACTGAACCCTATGGGCGTCTCACTGATTAACACTGAACCCTGTGGGAGTCTCACTGATTAACACTGAACTCTGTGGGATTCTCACTCATTAACACTGAACCCTATGGGAGTCTCACTGATTAACACTGAATCCTGTGGGAGTCTCACTGATTAACAATGAACCCTATGGGAGTCTCACTGATTAACACATGAACCCTGAGGGAGTCTCACTGATTAACACTGAACCCTGAGGGAGTCTCACTGATTAACACTGAACCCTGTGGGAGTCTCACTGATTAACACTTAACCCTATTGGAGCCTCACTGATTAACACTGAAACCCTAAGGGAGTCTCACTGATTAACACTGAACCCTATGGGAGTCTCACTGATTAACACTTAACTCTATTGGAGTCTCACTGATTAACACTGAAACCTGTGGGAGTCTCACTGATTAACACTGAACCCTATGGGAGTCTCACTGATTAACACTGAACCCTGTGGGAGTCTCACTGATTAACACTTAACCCTATTGGAGCCTCACTGATTAACACTGAAACCCTAAGGGAGTCTCACTGATTAACACTTAACTCTATTGGAGTCTCACTGATTAACACTGAAACCTGTGGGAGTCTCACTGATTAACACTGAACCCTATGGGAGTCTCACTGATTAACACTGAACCCTGTGGGAGTCTCACTGATTAACACTGAACTCTATGGGATTCTCACTCATTAACACTGAACCCTATGGGAGTCTCACTGATTAACACTGAACCCTGTGGGAGTCTCAGTGATTAACGCTGAACCCTGAGGGAGTCTCACTGATTAACACTGAACAGTGTGGGAGTCTCACTGATTAACACCGAACACTATGGGAGTCTCAATGATTAACACTGAATCCTGTGGGAGTCTCACTGATTAACAATGAACCCTATGGGAGTCTCACTGATTAACACATGAACCCTGAGGGAGTTTCACTGATTAACACTGAACCCTATGGGAGTTTCACTGATTAACACTTAACCCTATGGGAGTCTTACTGATTAAAACTGAACCCTGTGGGAGTCTCATTGATTAACACTGAAACCTGTGGGAGTCTCATTGATTAACACTGAAACCTGTGGGAGTCTCACTGATTAACAATGAACCCTATGGGAGTCTCACTGATTAACACTGAACCCTGTGGGAGTCTCACTGATTAACACTGAACCCTATGGGAGTCTCACTGATTAACACTGAACCCTATGGGAGTCTCACTGATTAACACTGAACCCTATGGAAGTCTCACTGATTAACACTTAACTCTATTGGAGTCTCACTGATTAACACTGAAACCTGTGGGAGTCTCACTGATTAACACTGAACCCTATGGGAGTCTCACTGATTAACACTGAACCCTGTGGGAGTCTCACTGATTAACACTGAACTCTATGGGATTCTCACTCATTAACACTGAACCCTATGGGAGTCTCACTGATTAACACTGAACCCTGTGGGAGTCTCAGTGATTAACACTGAACCCTGAGGGAGTCTCACTGATTAACACTGAACAGTGTGGGAGTCTCACTGATTAACACCGAACACTGTGGGAGTCTCAATGATTAACACTGAATCCTGTGGGAGTCTCACTGATTAACAATGAACCCTATGGGAGTCTCACTGATTAACACATGAACCCTGAGGGAGTATCACTGATTAACACTGAACCCTATGGGAGTTTCACTGATTAACACTTAACCCTATGGGAGTCTTACTGATTAAAACTGAACCCTGTGGGAGTCTCATTGATTAACACTGAAACCTGTGGGAGTCTCATTGATTAACACTGAAACCTGTGGGAGTCTCACTGATTAACACTGAACCCTATGGAAGTCTCACTGATTAACACTGAACCCTGTGGGAGTCTCACTGATTAACACTTAACCCTATTGGAGCCTCACTGATTAACACCGAACCCCATGGGAGTCTCACTGATTAACACTTAACCCTATGGGAGTCTCACTGATTAACACTGAACCCTGAGGGAGTCTCACTGATTAACACTGAACCCTAAGGGAGTCTCACTGATTAACACTGAACCCTGTGGGAGTCTCACTGACACTGAACCCCATGGGAGTCTCACTGATTAACACTTAACCCTATGGGAGTCTCACTGATTAACACTGAACCCTGAGGGAGTCTCACTGATTAACACTGAACCCTATGGGAGTCTTACTGATTAAAACTGAACCCTGTGGGAGTCTCATTGATTAACACTGAAACCTGTGGGAGTCTCATTGATTAACACTGAAACCTGTGGGAGTCTCACTGATTAACACTGAACCCTATGGGAGTCTCACTGATTAACACTGAACCCTGTGGGAGTCTCACTGATTAACACTTAACCCTATTGGAGCCTCACTGATTAACACTGAAACCCCAAGGGAGTCTCACTGATTAACACTGAACCCTATGGGAGTCTCACTGATTAACACTTAACCCTATTGGAGTCTCACTGATTAACACTGAAACCTGTGGGAGTCTCACTGATTAACACTGAACCCTATGGGCGTCTCACTGATTAACACTGAACCCTGTGGGAGTCTCACTGATTAACACTGAACTCTGTGGGATTCTCACTCATTAACACTGAACCCTATGGGAGTCTCACTGATTAACACTGAATCCTGTGGGAGTCTCACTGATTAACAATGAACCCTATGGGAGTCTCACTGATTAACACATGAACCCTGAGGGAGTCTCACTGATTAACACTGAACCCTGAGGGAGTCTCACTGATTAACACTGAACCCTATGGGAGTCTCACTCATTAACACTGAACCCTGTGGGAGTCTCATTGATTAACACTGAACCCTATGGGAGTCTCACTGATTAAAACTGAACCCTATGGGAGTCTTACTGATTAACACTGAACCCTGTGGGAGTCTCATTGATTAACACTGAACCCTGTGGGAGTCTCACTGATTAACACTGAACCTTGTGGGAGTCTCACTGATTAACACTGAAGCCTATGGGAGTTTCACTGATTAACACTGAACCCCGTGGGAGTCTCAATGATTAACACTGAACCCTATGGGAGTCTTACTGATTAACACTGAACCCTGTGGGAGTCTCACTGATTAACACTGAACCCTGAGGGAGTCTCACTGATTAACACTGAACCCTATGGGAGTCTTACTGATTAACACTGAACCCTGTGGGAGTCTCACTGATTAACCCTGAACCCTGTGGGAGTCTCACTGATTAACACTGAACCCTGTGGGAGTCTCACTGATTACCACTGAAGCCTATGGGAGTCTCACTGATTAACACTGAACCCCATGGGAGTCTCACTGATTAACACTTAACCCTATGGGAGTCTCACTGATTAACACTGAACCCTATGGGAGTCTCACTGATTAACACTTAACCCTATGGGAGTCTCACTGATTAACACTGAACCCTGAGGGAGTCTCACTGATTAACACTGAACCCTAAGGGAGTCTCACTGATTAACACTGAACCCTGTGGGAGTCTCACTGATTAACACTTAACCCTATTGGAGTCTCACTGATTAACACTGAAACCTGTTGGAGTCTCAGTGATTAACACTGAACCCTATGGGAGTCTCACTGATTAACACTGAACCCTGTGGGAGTCTCACTGATTAACACTGAACTCTATGGGATTCTCACTGATTAACACTGAACCCTATGGGAGTCTCACTGATTAACACTGAACGCTGTGGGAGTCTCAGTGATTAACACTGAACCCTGAGGGAGTCTCACTGATTAACACTGAACAGTGTGGGAGTCTCACTGATTAACACCGAACACTGTGGGAGTCTCAATGATTAACACTGAATCCTGTGGGAGTCTCACTGATTAACAATGAACCCTATGGGAGTCTCACTGATTAACACATGAACCATGAGGGAGTCTCACTGATTAACACTGAACCCTGTGGGAGTCTCACTGATTAACACTGAAACCTGTGGGAGTCTCACTGATTAACACTGAACCATATGGGAGTCTCATTGATTAACACTGAACCCTATGGGAGTCTCACTGATTAACACATGAACCCTGTGGGAGTCTCACTGATTTACACTGAACCCTATGGGAGTCTCACTGATTAACACTGAACCCTATGGGAGTCTCACTGATTAACACTGAACCCTATGGGAGTCTCACTGATTAACACTTAACCCTATGGGAGTCTCACTCATTAACACTGAACCCTGTGGGAGTCTCACTGATTAACACTGAACACTGTGGGAGTGTCACTTGATTAACACTGAACCCTGTGGGAGTCTCACTGATTAACACTGAACCCCATGGGAGTCTCACTGATTAACACTGAACCCTATGGGAGTCTTACTGATTAACACTGAACCCTGTGGGAGTCTCACTGATTAACACTGAACCCTGTGGGAGTCTCACTGATTAACACTGAACCCTGTGGGAGTCTCACTGATTAACACTGAACCCCATGGGAGTCTCACTGATTAACACTTAACCCTATGGGAGTCTCACTGATTAACACTGAACCCTGAGGGAGTCTCACTAATTAACACTGAACCCTAAGGGAGTCTCACTGATTAACACTGAACCCTGTGGGAGTCTCACTGATTAACACTTAACCCTATTGGAGTCTCATTGATTAACACTGAAACCTGTGGGAGTCTCACTGATTAACACTGAACCCTATGGGAGTCTCACTGATTAACACTGAACCCTGTGGGAGTCTTACTGATTAACACTTAACCCTATTGGAGCCTCACTGATTAACACTGAAACCCTAAGGGAGTCTCACTGATTAACACTGAACCCTATGGGAGTCTCACTGATTAACACTTAACCCTATTGGAGTCTCACTGATTAACACTGAAACCTGTGGGAGTCTCACTGATTAACACTGAACCCTATGGGAGTCTCACTGATTAACACTGAACCCTGTGGGAGTCTCACTGATTAACACTGAACTCTATGGGATTCTCACTCATTAACACTGAACCCTATGGGAGTCTCACTGATTAACACTGAACCCTGTGGGAGTCTCAGTGATTAACACTGAACCCTGAGGGAGTCTCACTGATTAACACTGAACAGTGTGGGAGTCTCACTGATTAACACCGAACACTGTGGGAGTCTCAATGATTAACACTGAATCCTGTGGGAGTCTCACTGATTAACAATGAACCCTATGGGAGTCTCACTGATTAACACATGAACCCTGAGGGAGTCTCACTGATTAACACTGAACCCTGAGGGAGTCTCACTGATTAACACTGAAACCTGTGGGAGTCTCACTGATTAACACTGAACCCTATGGGAGTCTCATTGATTAACACTGAACCCTATGGGAGTCTCACTGATTAACACATGAACCCTGTGGGAGTCTCACTGATTTACACTGAACCCTATGGGAGTCTCACTGATTAACACTGAACCCTATGGGAGTCTCACTGATTAACACTGAACCATCTGGGAGTCTCACTCATTAACACTGAACCCTGTGGGAGTCTCATTGATTAACACTGAACACTGTGGGAGTGTCACTTGATTAACACTGAACCCTATGGGAGTCTCACTGATTAACACTGAACCCTATGGGAGTCTCACTGATTAACACTGAACCCTATGGGAGTCTCACTGATTAACACTGAACCCTGTGGGAGTCTCATTGATTAACAATGAACACTGTGTGAGTGTCACTTGATTAACACTGAACCCTGTGGGAGTCTCACTGATAAACACTGAACCCTGTGGGAGTCTCACTGATTAACACTGAACCCTATGGGAGTCTCAATGATTAACACTGAATCCTGTGGGAGTCTCACTGATTAACAATGAACCCTATGGGAGTCTCACTGATTAACACATGAACCCTGAGGGAGTCTCACTGATTAACACTGAACCCTGAGGGAGTCTCACTGATTAACACTGAAACCTGTGGGAGTCTCACTGATTAACCCTGAACCCTGTGGGAGTCTCACTGATTAACACTGAACCCTGTGGGAGTCTCACTGATTACCACTGAAGCCTATGGGAGTCTCACTGATTAACACTGAACCCCATGGGAGTCTCACTGATTAACACTTAACCCTATGGGAGTCTCACTGATTAACACTGAACCCTATGGGAGTCTCACTGATTAACACTTAACCCTATGGGAGTCTCACTGATTAACACTGAACCCTGAGGGAGTCTCACTGATTAACACTGAACCCTAAGGGAGTCTCACTGATTAACACTGAACCCTGTGGGAGTCTCACTGATTAACACTTAACCCTATTGGAGTCTCACTGATTAACACTGAAACCTGTTGGAGTATCAGTGATTAACACTGAACCCTATGGGAGTCTCACTGATTAACACTGAACCCTGTGGGAGTCTCACTGATTAACACTGAACTCTATGGGATTCTCACTGATTAACACTGAACCCTATGGGAGTCTCACTGATTAACACTGAATGCTGTGGGAGTCTCAGTGATTAACACTGAACCCTGAGGGAGTCTCACTGATTAACACTGAACAGTGTGGGAGTCTCACTGATTAACACCGAACACTGTGGGAGTCTCAATGATTAACACTGAATCCTGTGGGAGTCTCACTGATTAACAATGAACCCTATGGGAGTCTCACTGATTAACACATGAACCATGAGGGAGTCTCACTGATTAACACTGAACCCTGTGGTAGTCTCACTGATTAACACTGAACCCTATGGGAGTCTCACCGATTAATACTGACCCAATGGGAGTCTCACTGATTAACACTGAACCCTGTGGGAGTCTCACTGATTAACACTGAACCCGATGGGAGTCTCACTGATTAAAACTGAACCCTGTGGGAGTCTCACTGATGAACACTGAACCCTGTGGGAGTCTCACTGATTAACACTGAACCCTGTGAGAGTCTCACTGATTAACACTGGACCCTATGGGAGTCTCACTGATTAACACTGAACCCTGTGGGAGTCTCACTGATTAACACTGAACCCTATGGGAGTCTCACTGATTAACACAGAACCCTGTGGGTGTCTCACTGATTAACACTGAACCCTGTGGGAGTCTCACTGATTAACACTGAACCCTATGGGAGTCTCACTGATTAACACTGAACCCTATGGGAGTCTCACTGATTAACACTGAACCCTATGGGAGTCTCAGTGATTAACACTGAACCCTATGGGAGTCTCACTGATTAAAACTGAACCCTATGGGAGTCTCACTGATTAAAACTGAACCCTATGGGAGTCTCACTGATTAACACCAAACCCAATGGGAGTCTCAGTGATTTACACTGAACACTATGGGAGTCTCACTGATTAACACTGAACCCTGTTGGAGTCTCAATGATTAACACTGAACCCTATGGGAGTCTCATTGATTAACACTGAACCCTATGGGAGTCTCACTGATTAACACCGAACCCTATGGGAGTCTCACTGATTAACACTGAACCCTATGGGAGTCTCACTGATTAACACCAAACCCTATGGGAGTCTCACTGATTAACACTGAACCCTATGGGAGTCTCACCGATTAATACTGAACCCTGTGGGAGTCTCATTGATTAAAACTGAACCCTGTGGGAGTCTCACTGATTAACACTGAACCCTGTGGGAGTCTCACTGATTAACACTGAACCCTATGGGAGTCTCACTGATTAACACCGAACCCTATGGGAGTCTCACTGATTAACACTGAACCCTATGGGAGTCTCACTGATTAACACCGAACCCTATGGGAGTCTCACTGATTAACACTGAACCCTATGGGAGTCTCACCGATTAATACTGAACCCTGTGGGAGTCTCATTGATTAAAACTGAACCCTGTGGGAGTCTCACTGATTAACACTGAACCCTATGGGAGTCTCATTGATTAACACTGAACCCTGTGGGAGTCTCACTGATTAACACTACCTGTGGGAGTCTCACTGATTAACACTGAACCCTGTGGGAGTCTCACTGATTAACACTGAACCCTGAGGGAGTCTCACTGATTAACACATGAACCCTGTGGGAGTCTCACTGATTAACACTGAACCCTATGGGAGTCTCACTGATTAACACTGAACCCTATGGGAGTCTCACTGATTAACACCGAACCCTATGGGAGTCTCACTGATTAACACTGAACCCTATGGGAGTCTCACTGATTAACACCGAACCCTATGGGAGTCTCACTGATTAACACTGAACCCTATGGGAGTCTCATTGATTGACACCGAACCCTATGGGAGTCTCACTGATTAACACTGGGCCCTGTGGGAGTCTCACTGATTAACACTGAACCCTGTGGGAGTCTCACTGATTAACACTGGACCCTGTGGGAGTCTCACTGATTAACACTGAACCTGTGGAAGTCTCACTGATTAACACTGAACCCTATGGGAGTCTCACTGATTAACACTGAACCCTATGGGAGTCTCACTGATAAACACTGAACCCTGTGGGAGTCTCACTGATTAACACTGAACCCTATGGGAGTCTCACTGATTAACACCGAACCCTATGGGAGTCTCACTGATTAACACTGAACCCTATGGGAGTCTCACCGATTAATACTGAACCCTGTGGGAGTCTCACTGATTAAAACTGAACCCTGTGGGAGTCTCACTGTTTAACACTGAACCCTATAGGAGTCTCATTGATTAACACTGAACCCTGTGGGAGTCTCACTGATTAACACTGAACCCTGTGGGAGTCTCACTGATTAACAATGAACCCTATGGGAGTCTCACTGATTAACACTGAACCCTGTGGGAGCCCCACTGATTAACACTGAACCCTATGGGAGTCTCACTGATTAACACTGAACACTGTGAAAGCCCCACTGATTAACACTGAACCTATGGGAGTCTCACTGATTAACACTGAACCCTATGGGAGTCTCACCGATTAATACTGAACCCTGTGGGAGTCTCATTGATTAAAACTGAACCCTGTGGGAGTCTCACTGATTAACACTGAACCCTATGGGAGTCTCATTGATTAACACTGAACCCTGTGGGAGTCTCACTGATTAACACTGAACCCTGTGGGAGTCTCACTGATTAACACTGAACCCTATGGGAGTCTCACTGATTAACACTGAACCCTATGGGAGTCTCACTGATTAACACTGAACCCTATGGGAGTCTCACTGATTAACACTGAACCCTATGGGAGTCTCACTGATTAAAACTGAACCCTATGGGAGTCTCACTGATTAAAACTGAACCCTATGGGAGTCTCACTGATTAACACCAAACCCAATGGGAGTCTCAGTGATTTACACTGAACACTATGGGAGTCTCACTGATTAACACTGAACCCTGTTGGAGTCTCAATGATTAACACTGAACCCTATGGGAGTCTCATTGATTAACACTGAACCCTATGGGAGTCTCACTGATTAACACCGAACCCTATGGGAGTCTCACTGATTAACACTGAACCCTATGGGAGTCTCACTGATTAACACCAAACCCTATGGGAGTCTCACTGATTAACACTGAACCCTATGGGAGTCTCACCGATTAATACTGAACCCTGTGGGAGTCTCATTGATTAAAACTGAACCCTGTGGGAGTCTCACTGATTAACACTGAACCCTGTGGGAGTCTCACTGATTAACACTGAACCCTATGGGAGTCTCACTGATTAACACCGAACCCTATGGGAGTCTCACTGATTAACACTGAACCCTATGGGAGTCTCACTGATTAACACCGAACCCTATGGGAGTCTCACTGATTAACCCTGAACCCTATGGGAGTCTCACCGATTAATACTGAACCCTGTGGGAGTCTCATTGATTAAAACTGAACCCTGTGGGAGTCTCACTGATTAACACTGAACCCTATGGGAGTCTCATTGATTAACACTGAACCCTGTGGGAGTCTCACTGATTAACACTACCTGTGGGAGTCTCACTGATTAACACTGAACCCTGTGGGAGTCTCACTGATTAACACTGAACCCTGAGGGAGTCTCACTGATTAACACATGAACCCTGTGGGAGTCTCACTGATTAACACTGAACCCTATGGGAGTCTCACTGATTAACACTGAACCCTATGGGAGTCTCACTGATTAACACCGAACCCTATGGGAGTCTCACTGATTAACACTGAACCCTATGGGAGTCTCACTGATTAACACCGAACCCTATGGGAGTCTCACTGATTAACACTGAACCCTATGGGAGTCTCATTGATTGACACCGAACCCTATGGGAGTCTCACTGATTAACACTGGGCCCTGTGGGAGTCTCACTGATTAACACTGAACCCTGTGGGAGTTTCACTGATTAACACTGGACCCTGTGGGAGTCTCACTGATTAACACTGAACCCTGTGGAAGTCTCACTGATTAACACTGAACCCTATGGGAGTCTCACTGATTAACACTGAACCCTATGGGAGTCTCACCGATTAATACTGAACCCTGTGGGAGTCTCATTGATTAAAACTGAACCCTGTGGGAGTCTCACTGTTTAACACTGAACCCTATGGGAGTCTCATTGATTAACACTGAACCCTGTGGGAGTCTCACTGATTAACACTGAACCCTGTGGGAGTCTCACTGATTAACAATGCACCCTATGGGAGTCTCACTGATTAACACTGAACCCTGTGGGAGCCCCACTGATTAACACTGAACCCTATGGGAGTCTCACTGATTAACACTGAACACTGTGAAAGCCCCACTGATTAACACTGAACCTATGGGAGTCTCACTGATTAACACTGAACCCTATGGGAGTCTCACCGATTAATACTGAACCCTGTGGGAGTCTCATTGATTAAAACTGAACCCTGTGGGAGTCTCACTGATTAACACTGAACCCTATGGGAGTCTCATTGATTAACACTGAACCCTGTGGGAGTCTCACTGATTAACATTACCTGTGGGAGTCTCACTGATTAACACTGAACCCTGTGGGAGTCTCACTGATTAACACTGAACCCTGAGGGAGTCTCACTGATTAACACATGAACCCTGTGGGAGTCTCACTGATTAACACTGAACCCTATGGGAGTCTAACTGATTAACACTGAACCCTATGGGAGTCTCACTGATTAACACCGAACCCTATGGGAGTCTCACTGATTAACACTGAACCCTATGGGAGTCTCAATGATTAACACCGAACCCTATGGGAGTCTCACTGATTAACACTGAACCCTATGGGAGTCTCATTGATTGACACCGAACCCTATGGGAGTCTCACTGATTAACACTGGGCCTTGTGGGAGTCTCACTGATTAACACTGAACCCTGTGGGAGTCTCACTGATTAACACTGGACCCTGTGGGAGTCTCACTGATTAACACTGAACCCTGTGGAAGTCTCACTGATTAACACTGAACCCTATGGGAGTCTCACTGATTAACACTGAACCCTATGGGGGTCTCACTGATAAACACTGAACCCTGTGGGAGTCTCACTGATTAACACTGAACCCTATGGGAGTCTCACTGATTAACACCGAACCCTATGGGAGTCTCACTGATTAACACTGAACCCTATGGGAGTCTCACCGATTAATACTGAACCCTGTGGGAGTCTCATTGATTAAAACTGAACCCTGTGGGAGTCTCACTGTTTAACACTGAACCCTATGGGAGTCTCATTGATTAACACTGAACCCTGTGGGAGTCTCACTGATTAACACTGAACCCTGTGGGAGTCTCACTGATTAACACTGAACCCTGTGGGAGTCTCACTGATTAACACTGAACCCTGAGGGAGTCTCACTGATTAACACATGAACCCTGTGGGAGTCTCACTGATTAACACTGAACCCTATGGGAGTCTCACTGATTAACACTGAACCCTATGGGAGTCTCACTGATTAACACCGAACCCTATGGGAGTCTCACTGATTAACACTGAACCCTATGGGAGTCTCACTGATTAACACTGAACCCTGAGGGAGTCTCACTGATTAACACATGAACCCTGTGGGAGTCTCCCTGATTAACACATGAACCCTGTGGGAGTCTCACTGATTAACACTGAACCCTATGGGAGTCTCACTGATTAACACTGAACCCTATGGGAGTCTCACTGATTAACACTGAACCCTATGGGAGTCTCACTGATTAACACCGAACCCTATGGGAGTCTCACTGATTAACACTGAACCCTATGGGAGTCTCACTGATTAACACTGAACCCTATGGGAGTCTCACTGATTAACACCGAACCCTATGGGAGTCTCACTGATTAACACTGAACCCTATGGGAGTCTCACCGATTAATACTGAACCCTGTGGGAGTCTCATTGATTAAAACTGAACCCTGTGGGAGTCTCACTGTTTAACACTGAACCCTATGGGAGTCTCATTGATTAACACTGAACCCTGTGGGAGTCTCACTGATTAACACTGAACCCTGTGGGAGTCTCACTGATTAACAATGCACCCTATGTGAGTCTCACTGATTAACACTGAACCCTGTGGGAGCCCCACTGATTAACACTGAACCCTATGGGAGTCTCACTGATTAACACTGAACACTGTGAAAGCCCCACTGATTAACACTGAACCTATGGGAGTCTCACTGATTAACACTGAACCCTATGGGAGTCTCACCGATTAATACTGAACCCTGTGGGAGTCTCATTGATTAAAACTGAACCCTGTGGGAGTCTCACTGATTAACACTGAACCCTATGGGAGTCTCATTGATTAACACTGAACCCTGTGGGAGTCTCACTGATTAACATTACCTGTGGGAGTCTCACTGATTAACACTGAACCCTGTGGGAGTCTCACTGATTAACACTGAACCCTGAGGGAGTCTCACTGATTAACACATGAACCCTGTGGGAGTCTCACTGATTAACACTGAACCCTATGGGAGTCTAACTGATTAACACTGAACCCTATGGGAGTCTCACTGATTAACACCGAACCCTATGGGAGTCTCACTGATTAACACTGAACCCTATGGGAGTCTCACTGATTAACACCGAACCCTATGGGAGTCTCACTGATTAACACTGAACCCTATGGGAGTCTCATTGATTGACACCGAACCCTATGGGAGTCTCACTGATTAACACTGGGCCTTGTGGGAGTCTCACTGATTAACACTGAACCCTGTGGGAGTCTCACTGATTAACACTGGACCCTGTGGGAGTCTCACTGATTAACACTGAACCCTGTGGAAGTCTCACTGATTAACACTGAACCCTATGGGAGTCTCACTGATTAACACTGAACCCTATGGGGGTCTCACTGATAAACACTGAACCCTGTGGGAGTCTCACTGATTAACACTGAACCCTATGGGAGTCTCACTGATTAACACCGAACCCTATGGGAGTCTCACTGATTAACACTGAACCCTATGGGAGCCTCACCGATTAATACTGAACCCTGTGGGAGTCTCATTGATTAAAACTGAACCCTGTGGGAGTCTCACTGTTTAACACTGAACCCTATGGGAGTCTCATTGATTAACACTGAACCCTGTGGGAGTCTCACTGATTAACACTGAACCCTGTGGGAGTCTCACTGATTAACACTGAACCCTTTGGGAGTCTCACTGATTAACACTGAACCCTGAGGGAGTCTCACTGATTAACACATGAACCCTGTGGGAGTCTCACTGATTAACACTGAACCCTATGGGAGTCTCACTGATTAACACTGAACCCTATGGGAGTCTCACTGATTAACACCGAACCCTATGGGAGTCTCACTGATTAACACTGAACCCTATGGGAGTCTCACTGATTAACACTGAACCCTGAGGGAGTCTCACTGATTAACACATGAACCCTGTGGGAGTCTCCCTGATTAACACTGAACCCTATGGGAGTCTCACTGATTAACACTGAACCCTATGGGAGTCTCACTGATTAACACCGAACCCTATGGGAGTCTCACTGATTAACACTGAACCCTATGGGAGTCTCACTGATTAACACCGAACCCTATTGAAGTCTCACTGATTAACACTGAACCCTATGGAAGTCTCATTGATTGACACCGAACCCTATGGGAGTCTCACTGATTAACACTGGGCCCTGTGGGAGTCTCACTGATTAACACTGAACCCTGTGGGAGTCTCACTGATTAACACTGGACCCTGTGGGAGTCTCACTGATTAACACTGAACCCTGTGGAGGTCTCACTGATTAACACTGAACCCTATGGGAGTCTCACTGATTAACACTGAACCCTATGGGAGTCTCACTGATAAACACTGAACCCTGTGGGAGTCTCACTGATTAACACTGGGCCCTGTGGGAGTCTCACTGATTAACACTGAACCCTGTGGGAGTCTCACTGATTAACACTGGATCCTGTGGGAGTCTCACTGATTAACACTGAACCCTGTGGAAGTCTCACTGATTAACACTGAACCCTATGGGAGTCTCACTGATTAACACCGAACTCTATGGGAGTCTCACTGATTAACACTGAACCCTATGGGAGTCTCACTGATTAACACCGAACCCTATGGGAGTCTCACTGATTAACACTGAACCCTATGGGAGTCTCACCGATTAATACTGAACCCTGTGGGAGTCTCATTGATTAAAACTGAACCCTGTGGGAGTCTCACTGATTAACACTGAACCCTATGGGAGTCTCATTGATTAACACTGAACCCTGTGGGAGTCTCACTGATTAACACTACCTGTGGGAGTCTCACTGATTAACACTGAACCCTGTGGGAGTCTCACTGATTAACACTGAACCCTGAGGGAGTCTCACTGATTAACACATGAACCCTGTGGGAGTCTCACTGATTAACACTGAACCCTATGGGAGTCTCACTGATTAACACTGAACCCTATGGGAGTCTCACTGATTAACACCGAACCCTATGGGAGTCTCACTGATTAACACTGAACCCTATGGGAGTCTCACTGATTAACACCGAACCCTATGGGAGTCTCACTGATTAACACTGAACCCTATGGGAGTCTCATTGATTGACACCGAACCCTATGGGAGTCTCACTGATTAACACTGGGCCCTGTGGGAGTCTCACTGATTAACACTGAACCCTGTGGGAGTCTCACTGATTAACACTGGACCCTGTGGGAGTCTCACTGATTAACACTGAACCCTGTGGAAGTCTCACTGATTAACACTGAACCCTATGGGAGTCTCACTGATTAACACTGAACCCTATGGGAGTCTCACTGATAAACACTGAACCCTGTGGGAGTCTCACTGATTAACACTGAACCCTATGGGAGGCTCACTGATTAACACCGAACCCTATGGGAGTCTCACTGATTAACACTGAACCCTATGGGAGTCTCACCGATTAATACTGAACCCTGTGGGAGTCTCATTGATTAAAACTGAACCCTGTGGGAGTCTCACTGTTTAACACTGAACCCTATGGGAGTCTCATTGATTAACACTGAACCCTGTGGGAGTCTCACTGATTAACACTGAACCCTGTGGGAGTCTCACTGATTAACACTGAACCCTGTGGAAGTCTCACTGATTAACACTGAACCCTATGGGAGTCTCACTGATTAACACTGAACCCTATGGGAGTCTCACTGATAAACACTGAACCCTGTGGGAGTCTCACTGATTAACACTGAACCCTATGGGAGTCTCACTGATTAACACTGAACCCTATGGGAGTCTCACCGATTAATACTGAACCCTGTGGGAGTCTCATTGATTAAAACTGAACCCTGTGGGAGTCTGACTGTTTAACACTGAACCCTATGGGAGTCTCATTGATTAACACTGAACCCTGTGGGAGTCTCACTGATTAACACTGAACCCTGTGGGAGTCTCACTGATTAACAATGAACCCTATGGGAGTCTCACTGATTAACACTGAACCCTGTGGGAGCCCCACTGATTAACACTGAACCCTATGGGAGTCTCACTGATTAACACTGAACACTGTGAAAGCCCCACTGATTAACACTGAACCTATGGGAGTCTCACTGATTAACACTGAACCCTATGGGAGTCTCACCGATTTATACTGAACCCTGTGGGAGTCTCATTGATTAAAACTGAACCCTGTGGGAGTCTCACTGATTAACACTGAACCCTATGGGAGTCTCATTGATTAACACTGAACCCTGTGGGAGTCTCACTGATTAACATTACCTGTGGGAGTCTCACTGATTAACACTGAACCCTGTGGGAGTCTCAGTGATTAACACTGAACCCTGAGGGAGTCTCACTGATTAACACATGAACCCTGTGGGAGTCTCACTGATTAACACTGAACCCTATGGGAGTCTAACTGATTAACACTGAACCCTATGGGAGTCTCACTGATTAACACCGAACCCTATGGGAGTCTCACTGATTAACACTGAACCCTATGGGAGTCTCACTGATTAACACCGAACCCTATGGGAGTCTCACTGATTAACACTGAACCCTATGGGAGTCTCATTGATTGACACCGAACCCTATGGGAGTCTCACTGATTAACACTGGGCCTTGTGGGAGTCTCACTGATTAACACTGAACCCTGGGGGAGTCTCACTGATTAACACTGGACCCTGTGGGAGTCTCACTGATTAACACTGAACCCTGTGGAAGTCTCACTGATTAACACTGAACCCTATGGGAGTCTCACTGATTAACACTGAACCCTATGGGAGTCTCACTGATAAACACTGAACCCTGTGGGAGTCTCACTGATTAACACTGAACCCTATGGGAGTCTCACTGATTAACACCGAACCCTATGGGAGTCTCACTGATTAACACTGAACCCTATGGGAGTCTCACCGATTAATACTGAACCCTGTGGGAGTCTCATTGATTAAAACTGAACCCTGTGGGAGTCTCACTGTTTAACACTGAACCCTATGGGAGTCTCATTGATTAACACTGAACCCTGTGGGAGTCTCACTGATTAACACTGAACCCTGTGGGAGTCTCACTGATTAACACTGAACCCTGTGGGAGTCTCACTGATTAACACTGAACCCTGAGGGAGTCTCACTGATTAACACATGAACCCTGTGGGAGTCTCACTGATTAACACTGAACCCTATGGGAGTCTCACTGATTAACACTGAACCCTATGGGAGTCTCACTGATTAACACCGAACCCTATGGGAGTCTCACTGATTAACACTGAACCCTATGGGAGTCTCACTGATTAACACTGAACCCTGAGGGAGTCTCACTGATTAACACATGAACCCTGTGGGAGTCTCCCTGATTAACACTGAACCCTATGGGAGTCTCACTGATTAACACTGAACCCTATGGGAGTCTCACTGATTAACACCGAACCCTATGGGAGTCTCACTGATTAACACTGAACCCTATGGGAGTCTCACTGATTAACACCGAACCCTATTGAAGTCTCACTGATTAACACTGAACCCTATGGGAGTCTCATTGATTGACACCGAACCCTATGGGAGTCTCACTGATTAACACTGGGCCCTGTGGGAGTCTCACTGATTAACACTGAACCCTGTGGGAGTCTCACTGATTAACACTGGACCCTGTGGGAGTCTCACTGATTAACACTGAACCCTGTGGAGGTCTCACTGATTAACACTGAACCCTATGGGAGTCTCACTGATTAACACTGAACCCTATGGGAGTCTCACTGATAAACACTGAACCCTGTGGGAGTCTCACTGATTAACACTGGGCCCTGTGGGAGTCTCACTGATTAACACTGAACCCTGTGGGAGTCTCACTGATTAACACTGGACCCTGTGGGAGTCTCACTGATTAACACTGAACCCTGTGGAAGTCTCACTGATTAACACTGAACCCTATGGGAGTCTCACTGATTAACACCGAACCCTATGGGAGTCTCACTGATTAACACTGAACCCTATGGGAGTCTCACTGATTAACACCGAACCCTATGGGAGTCTCACTGATTAACACTGAACCCTATGGGAGTCTCACCGATTAATACTGAACCCTGTGGGAGTCTCATTGATTAAAACTGAACCCTGTGGGAGTCTCACTGATTAACACTGAACCCTATGGGAGTCTCATTGATTAACACTGAACCCTGTGGGAGTCTCACTGATTAACACTACCTGTGGGAGTCTCACTGATTAACACTGAACCCTGTGGGAGTCTCACTGATTAACACTGAACCCTGAGGGAGTCTCACTGATTAACACATGAACCCTGTGGGAGTCTCACTGATTAACACTGAACCCTATGGGAGTCTCACTGATTAACACTGAACCCTGTGGGAGTCTCACTGATTAACACTGGACCCTGTGGGAGTCTCACTGATTAACACTGAACCCTGTGGAAGTCTCACTGATTAACACTGAACCCTATGGGAGTCTCACTGATTAACACAGAACCCTATGGGAGTCTCACTGATAAACACTGAACCCTGTGGGAGTCTCACTGATTAACACTGAACCCTATGGGAGTCTCACTGATTAACACCGAACCCTATGGGAGTCTCACTGATTAACACTGAACCCTATGGGAGTCTCACCGATTAATACTGAACCCTGTGGGAGTCTCATTGATTAAAACTGAACCCTGTGGGAGTCTCACTGTTTAACACTGAACCCTATGGGAGTCTCATTGATTAACACTGAACCCTGTGGGAGTCTCACTGATTAACACTGAACCCTGTGGGAGTCTCACTGATTAACACTGAACCCTGTGGAAGTCTCACTGATTAACACTGAACCCTATGGGAGTCTCACTGATTAACACTGAACCCTATGGGAGTCTCACTGATAAACACTGAACCCTGTGGGAGTCTCACTGATTAACACTGAACCCTATGGGAGTCTCACTGATTAACACTGAACCCTATGGGAGTCTCACCGATTAATACTGAACCCTGTGGGAGTCTCATTGATTAAAACTGAACCCTGTGGGAGTCTCACTGTTTAACACTGAACCCTATGGGAGTCTCATTGATTAACACTGAACCCTGTGGGAGTCTCACTGATTAACACTGAACCCTGTGGGAGTCTCACTGATTAACAATGAACCCTATGGGAGTCTCACTGATTAACACTGAACCCTGTGGGAGCCCCACTGATTAACACTGAACCCTATGGGAGTCTCACTGATTAACACTGAACACTGTGAAAGCCCCACTGATTAACACTGAACCTATGGGAGTCTCACTGATTAACACTGAACCCTATGGGAGTCTCACCGATTAATACTGAACCCTGTGGGAGTCTCATTGATTAAAACTGAACCCTGTGGGAGTCTCACTGATTAACACTGAACCCTATGGGAGTCTCATTGATTAACACTGAACCCTGTGGGAGTCTCACTGATTAACATTACCTGTGGGAGTCTCACTGATTAACACTGAACCCTGTGGGAGTCTCACTGATTAACACTGAACCCTGAGGGAGTCTCACTGATTAACACATGAACCCTGTGGGAGTCTCACTGATTAACACTGAACCCTATGGGAGTCTAACTGATTAACACTGAACCCTATGGGAGTCTCACTGATTAACACCGAACCCTATGGGAGTCTCACTGATTAACACTGAACCCTATGGGAGTCTCACTGATTAACACCAAACCCTATGGGAGTCTCACTGATTAACACTGAACCCTATGGGAGTCTCATTGATTGACACCGAACCCTATGGGAGTCTCACTGATTAACACTGGGCCTTGTGGGAGTCTCACTGATTAACACTGAACCCTGGGGGAGTCTCACTGATTAACACTGGACCCTGTGGGAGTCTCACTGATTAACACTGAACCCTGTGGAAGTCTCACTGATTAACACTGAACCCTATGGGAGTCTCACTGATTAACACTGAACCCTATGGGAGTCTCACTGATAAACACTGAACCCTGTGGGAGTCTCACTGATTAACACTGAACCCTATGGGAGTCTCACTGATTAACACCGAACCCTATGGGAGTCTCACTGATTAACACTGAACCCTATGGGAGTCTCACCGATTAATACTGAACCCTGTGGGAGTCTCATTGATTAAAACTGAACCCTGTGGGAGTCTCACTGTTTAACACTGAACCCTATGGGAGTCTCATTGATTAACACTGAACCCTGTGGGAGTCTCACTGATTAACACTGAACCCTGTGGGAGTCTCACTGATTAACACTGAACCCTGTGGGAGTCTCACTGATTAACACTGAACCCTGAGGGAGTCTCACTGATTAACACATGAACCCTGTGGGAGTCTCACTGATTAACACTGAACCCTATGGGAGTCTCACTGATTAACACTGAACCCTATGGGAGTCTCACTGATTAACACCGAACCCTATGGGAGTCTCACTGATTAACACTGAACCCTATGGGAGTCTCACTGATTAACACTGAACCCTGAGGGAGTCTCACTGATTAACACATAAAACCCTGTGGGAGTCTCCCTGATTAACACTGAACCCTATGGGAGTCTCACTGATTAACACTGAACCCTATGGGAGTCTCACTGATTAACACCGAACCCTATGGGAGTCTCACTGATTAACACTGAACCCTATGGGAGTCTCACTGATTAACACCGAACCCTATTGAAGTCTCACTGATTAACACTGAACCCTATGGGAGTCTCATTGATTGACACCGAACCCTATGGGAGTCTCACTGATTAACACTGGGCCCTGTGGGAGTCTCACTGATTAACACTGAACCCTGTGGGAGTCTCACTGATTAACACTGGACCCTGTGGGAGTCTCACTGATTAACACTGAACCCTGTGGAGGTCTCACTGATTAACACTGAACCCTATGGGAGTCTCACTGATTAACACTGAACCCTATGGGAGTCTCACTGATAAACACTGAACCCTGTGGGAGTCTCACTGATTAACACTGGGCCCTGTGGGAGTCTCACTGATTAACACTGAACCCTGTGGGAGTCTCACTGATTAACACTGGACCCTGTGGGAGTCTCACTGATTAACACTGAACCCTGTGGAAGTCTCACTGATTAACACTGAACCCTATGGGAGTCTCACTGATTAACACCGAACCCTATGGGAGTCTCACTGATTAACACTGAACCCTATGGGAGTCTCACTGATTAACACCGAACCCTATGGGAGTCTCACTGATTAACACTGAACCCTATGGGAGTCTCACCGATTAATACTGAACCCTGTGGGAGTCTCATTGATTAAAACTGAACCCTGTGGGAGTCTCACTGATTAACACTGAACCCTATGGGAGTCTCATTGATTAACACTGAACCCTGTGGGAGTCTCACTGATTAACACTACCTGTGGGAGTCTCACTGATTAACACTGAACCCTGTGGGAGTCTCACTGATTAACACTGAACCCTGAGGGAGTCTCACTGATTAACACATGAACCCTGTGGGAGTCTCACTGATTAACACTGAACCCTATGGGAGTCTCACTGATTAACACTGAACCCTATGGGAGTCTCACTGATTAACACCGAACCCTATGGGAGTCTCACTGATTAACACTGAACCCTATGGGAGTCTCACTGATTAACACCGAACCCTATGGGAGTCTCACTGATTAACACTGAACCCTATGGGAGTCTCATTGATTGACACCGAACCCTATGGGAGTCTCACTGATTAACACTGGGCCCTGTGGGAGTCTCACTGATTAACACTGAACCCTGTGGGAGTCTCACTGATTAACACTGGACCCTGTGGGAGTCTCACTGATTAACACTGAACCCTGTGGAAGTCTCACTGATTAACACTGAACCCTATGGGAGTCTCACTGATTAACACTGAACCCTATGGGAGTCTCACTGATAAACACTGAACCCTGTGGGAGTCTCACTGATTAACACTGAACCCTATGGGAGTCTCACTGATTAACACCGAACCCTATGGGAGTCTCACTGATTAACACATGAACCCTGTGGGAGTCTCACTGATTAACACTGAACCCTATGGGAGTCTCACCGATTAATACTGAACCCTGTGGGAGTCTCATTGATTAAAACTGAACCCTGTGGGAGTCTCACTGTTTAACACTGAACCCTATGGGAGTCTCATTGATTAACACTGAACCCTGTGGGAGTCTCACTGATTAACACTGAACCCTGTGGGAGTCTCACTGATTATCACTGAACCCTGTGGAAGTCTCACTGATTAACACTGAACCCTATGGGAGTCTCACTGATTAACACTGAACCCTATGGGAGTCTCACTGATAAACACTGAACCCTGTGGGAGTCTCACTGATTAACACTGAACCCTATGGGAGTCTCACTGATTAACACTGAACCCTATGGGAGTCTCACTGATTAACACCGAACCCTAAGGGAGTCTCACTGATTAACACTGAACCCTATGGGAGTCTCACTGATTAACACTGAACCCTATGGGAGTCTCACTGATAAACACCGAACCCTGTGGGAGTCTCACTGATTAACACTGGGCCCTGTGGGAGTCTCACTGATTAACACTGAACCCTGTGGGAGTCTCACTGATTAACACTGGACCCTGTGGGAGTCTCACTGATTAACACTGAACCCTGTGGAAGTCTCACTGATTAACACTGAACCCTATGGGAGTCTCACTGATTAACACTGAACCCTATGGGAGTCTCACTGATAAACACTGAACCCTGTGGGAGTCTCACTGATTAACACTGAACCCTATGGGAGTCTCACTGATTAACACCGAACCCTATGGGAGTCTCACTGATTAACACTGAACCCTATGGGAGTCTCACCGATTAATACTGAACCCTGTGGGAGTCTCATTGATTAAAACTGAACCCTGTGGGAGTCTCACTGTTTAACACTGAACCCTATGGGAGTCTCATTGATTAACACTGAACCCTGTGGGAGTCTCATTGATTAACACTGAACCCTGTGGGAGTCTCACTGATTAACACTGAACCCTGTGGGAGTCTCACTGATTAACACTGAACCCTGAGGGAGTCTCACTGATTAACACATGAACCCTGTGGGAGTCTCACTGATTAACACTGAACCCTATGGGTGTCTCACTGATTAACACTGAACCCTATGGGAGTCTCACTGATTAACACTGAACCCTATGGGAGTCTCACTGATTAACACTGAACCCTATGGGAGTCTCACTGATTAACACTGAACCCTGAGGGAGTCTCACTGATTAACACATGAACCCTGTGGGAGTCTCACTGATTAACACTGAACCCTATGGGAGTCTCACTGATTAACACTGAACCCTATGGGAGTCTCACTGATTAACACCGAACCCTATGGGAGTCTCACTGATTAACACTGAACCCTATGGGAGTCTCACTGATTAACACCGAACCCTATTGGAGTCTCACTGATTAACACTGGACCCTATGGGAGTCTCATTGATTGACACCGAACCCTATGGGAGGCTCACTGATTAACACTGGGCCCTGTGGGAGTCTCACTGATTAACACTGAACCCTGTGGGAGTCTCACTGATTAACACTGGACCCTGTGGGAGTCTCACTGATTAACACTGAACCCTGTGGAAGTTTCACTGATTAACACTGAACCCTATGGGAGTCTCACTGATTAACACTGAACCCTATGGGAGTCTCACTGATAAACACTGAACCCTGTGGGAGTCTCACTGATTAACACTGAACCCTATGGGAGTCTCACTGATTAACACTGAACCCTGTGGGAGTCTCACTGATTAACACTGGACCCTGTGGGAGTCTCACTGATTAACACTGAACCCTGTGGAGGTTTCACTGATTAACACTGAACCCTATGGGAGTCTCACTGATTAACACTGAACCCTATGGGAGTCTCACTGATAAACACTGAACCCTGTGGGAGTCTCACTGATTAACACTGGGCCCTGTGGGAGTCTCACTGATTAACACTGAACCCTGTGGGAGTCTCACTGATTAACACTGGACCCTGTGGGAGTCTCACTGATTAACACTGAACCCTGTGGAAGTCTCACTGATTAACACTGAACCCTATGGGAGTCTCACTGATTAACACTGAACCCTATGGGAGTCTCACTGATAAACACTGAACCCTGTGGGAGTCTCACTGATTAACACTGAACCCTATGGGAGTCTCACTGATTAACACCGAACCCTATGGGAGTCTCACTGATTAACACTGAACCCTATGGGAGTCTCACTGATTAACACCGAACCCTATTGAAGTCTCACTGATTAACACTGAACCCTATGGGAGTCTCATTGATTGACACCGAACCCTATGGGAGTCTAACTGATTAACACTGGGCCCTGTGGGAGTCTCACTGATTAACACTGAACCCTGTGGGAGTCTCACTGATTAACACTGGACCCTGTGGGAGTCTCACTGATTAACACTGAACCCTGTGGAGGTCTCACTGATTAACACTGAACCCTATGGGAGTCTCACTGATTAACACTGAACCCTATGGGAGTCTCACTGATAAACACTGATCCCTGTGGGAGTCTCACTGATTAACACTGGGCCCTGTGGGAGTCTCACTGATTAACACTGAACCCTGTGGGAGTCTCACTGATTAACACTGGACCTTGTGGGAGTCTCACTGATTAACACTGAACCCTGTGGAAGTCTCACTGATTAACACTGAACCCTATGGGAGTCTCACTGATTAACACTGAACCCTATGGGAGTCTCACTGATAAACACTGAACCCTGTGGGAGTCTCACTGATTAACACTGAACCCTATGGGAGTCTCACTGATTAACACCGAACCCTATGGGAGTCTCACTGATTAACACTGAACCCTATGGGAGTCTCACCGATTAATACTGAACCCTGTGGGAGTCTCATTGATTAAAACTGAACCCTGTGGGAGTCTCACTGTTTAACACTGAACCCTATGGGAGTCTCATTGATTAACACTGAACCCTGTGGGAGTCTCATTGATTAACACTGAACCCTGTGGGAGTCTCACTGATTAACACTGAACCCTGTGGGAGTCTCACTGATTAACACTGAACCCTGAGGGAGTCTCACTGATTAACACATGAACCCTGTGGGAGTCTCACTGATTAACACTGAACCCTATGGGAGTCTCACTGATTAACACTGAACCCTATGGGAGTCTCACTGATTAACACCGAACCCTAAGGGAGTCTCACTGATTAACACTGAACCCTATAGGAGTCTCACTGATTAACACTGAACCCTATGGGAGTCTCACTGATAAACACTGAACCCTGTGGGAGTCTCACTGATTAACACTGGGCCCTGTGGGAGTCTCACTGATTAACACTGAACCCTGTGGGAGTCTCACTGATTAACACTGGACCCTGTGGGAGTCTCACTGATTAACACTGAACCCTGTGGAAGTCTCACTGATTAACACTGAACCCTATGGGAGTCTCACTGATTAACACTGAACCCTATGGGAGTCTCACTGATAAACACTGAACCCTGTGGGAGTCTCACTGATTAACACTGAACCCTATGGGAGTCTCACTGATTAACACTGAACCCTATGGGAGTCTCACTGATTAACACTGAACCCTATGGGAGTCTCACCGATTAATACTGAACCCTGTGGGAGTCTCATTGATTAAAACTGAACCCTGTGGGAGTCTCACTGTTTAACACTGAACCCTATGGGAGTCTCATTGATTAACACTGAACCCTGTGGGAGTCTCATTGATTAACACTGAACCCTGTGGGAGTCTCACTGATTAACACTGAACCCTGTGGGAGTCTCACTGATTAACACTGAACCCTGAGGGAGTCTCACTGATTAACACATGCACCCTGTGGGAGTCTCACTGATTAACACTGAACCCTATGGGAGTCTCACTGATTAACACTGAACCCTATGGGAGTCTCACTGATTAACACTGAACCCTATGGGAGTCTCACTGATTAACACTGAACCCTATGGGAGTCTCACTGATTAACACTGAACCCTGATGGAGTCTCACTGATTAACACATGAACCCTGTGGGAGTCTCACTGATTAACACTGAACCCTATGGGAGTCTCACTGATTAACACTGAACCCTATGGGAGTCTCACTGATTAACACCGAACCCTATGGGAGTCTCACTGATTAACACTGAACCCTATGGGAGTCTCACTGATTAACACCGAACCCTATTGGAGTCTCACTGATTAACACTGGACCCTATGGGAGTCTCATTGATTGACACCGAACCCTATGGGAGGCTCACTGATTAACACTGGGCCCTGTGGGAGTCTCACTGATTAACACTGAACCCTGTGGGAGTCTCACTGATTAACAATGAACCCTATGGGAGTCTCACTGATTAACACTGAACACTGTGGGAGCCCCACTGATTAACACTGAACCCTATGGGAGTCTCACTGATTAACACTGAACACTGTGGGAGCCCCACTGATTAACACTGAACCCTATGGGAGTCTCAATGATTAACACTGAACCCGATGGGAGTCTCACTGATTAACACTGAACCCTAAGGGAGTCTCACTGATTAACACTGAACCCTATGGGAGTCTCACCGATTAATACTGAACCCTATGGGAGTCTCATTGATTAACACTGAACCCTGTGGGAATCTCACTGATTAACACAGAACCCTATGGGAATCTCGCTGATTAACACTGAACCCTGTGCGTGTCTCACTGATTAACACTGAACCCTGTGGGAGTCTCACTGATTAACACTGAACCCTGAGGGAGTCTCACTGATTAACACTGAACCCTGTGGGATTCTCACTGATTAACACTGAACCCTATTGGAGTCTCACTGATTAACGCAGAACCCTGTGGGTGTCTCACTGATTAACACTGAACCCTGTGGGAGTTTCACTGATTAACACTGAACCCTATGGGAGTCTCACTGATTTACACTGAACCCTATGGGAGTCTCACTGATTAACAATGAACCCTGTGGGAGTGTCAATGATTAACACTGAACCCTGTGGGAGTCTCACTGATTAACACTGAACCCTATGGGAGTCTCACTGATTAAGAATGAACCCTGTGGGAGTCTCACTGATTAACACTGAACCCTGTGGGAGTCTCACTGATTAACACTGAACCCTGTGGGTGTCTCACTGATTAACACTGAACGCTGTGGGAGTCTCACTGATTAACACTGAACCCAATGGGAGTCTCACTGATTAACACATGAACCCTGTGGGAGTCTCACTGATTAACACTGAACCCTATGGGAGTCTGACTGATTAACACTGAACCCTGTGGTAGTCTCACTGATTAACACTGAACCCTATGGGAGTCTCACTGATAAACACTGAACCCTGTGGGAGTCTCACTGATTAACACTGAACCCTATGGGAGTCTCACTGATTAACACTGAACCCTAAGGGAGTCTCACTGATTAACACTGAACCCTATGGGAGTCTCACCGATTAATACTGACCCAATGGGAGTCTCACTGATTAACACTGAACCCTGTTGGAGTCTCACTGATTAACACTGAACCCTATGGGAATCTCGCTGATTAACACTGAACCCTGTGGGAGTCTCACTGATTAACACTGAACCCTATGGGAGTCTCACTGATTAACACTGAACCCTGTGAGAGTCTCACTGATTAACACTGGACCCTATGGGAGTCTCACTGATTAACACTGAACCCTATGGGAGTCTCATTGATTAACACTGAACCCTGTGGGAGTCTCACTGATTAACACTGAACCCTGTGGGAGTCTCACTGATTAACACTGAACCCTATGGGAGTCTCACTGATAAACACTGAACCCTGTGGGAGTCTCACTGATTAACACTGAACCCTATGGGGGTCTCACTGATTAACACTGAACCCTGTGGGAGTCTCACTGATTAACACTGAACCCTGTGGGAATTTCACTGATTAACACTGAACCCTGTGGTAGTCTCACTGATTAACACTGACCCCTATGGGAGTCTCACTGATTAACACTGAACCCTATGGGAGTCTCACCGATTAATACTGACCCAATGGGAGTCTCACTGATTAACACTGAAACCTGTGGGAGTCTCACTGATTAACACTGAACCCTATGGGAATCTCGCTGATCGAACACTGAACCCTGTGGGAGTCTCACTGATTAACACTGAACCCTATGGGAGTCTCACTGATTAACACTGAACCCTGTGGGAGTCTCACTGATTAACACTGAACCCTATGGGAGTCTCACTGATTAACACTGAAACCTATGGGAGTCTCACTGATTAACACTGAACCCTATGGGAGTCTCACTGATTAACAGTGAACCCTATGGGAGTCTCCCTGATTAACACTGAACCCTGTGGGAGTCTCACTGATTAACACTGAACCCTATGGAAGTCTCACTGATTACCACTGAACCCTGTGGGAGTCTCACTGATTAACACTGAACCCTGTGGGAGTCTCACTGATTAACACTGAACCCTGTGGGAGTCTCACTGATTAACAATGAACCCTATGGGAGTCTCACTGATTAACACTGAACACTGTGGGAGCCCCACTGATTAACACTGAACCCTATGGGAGTCTCACTGATTAACACTGAACACTGTGGGAGCCCCACTGATTAACACTGAACCCTATGGGAGTCTCAATGATTAACACTGAACCCGATGGGAGTCTCACTGATTAACACTGAACCCTAAGGGAGTCTCACTGATTAACACTGAACCCTATGGGAGTCTCACCGATTAATACTGAACCCTATGGGAGTCTCATTGATTAACACTGAACCCTGTGGGAATCTCACTGATTAACACAGAACCCTATGGGAATCTCGCTGATTAACACTGAACCCTGTGCGTGTCTCACTGATTAACACTGAACCCTGTGGGAGTCTCACTGATTAACACTGAACCCTGAGGGAGTCTCACTGATTAACACTGAACCCTGTGGGATTCTCACTGATTAACACTGAACCCTATTGGAGTCTCACTGATTAACGCAGAACCCTGTGGGTGTCTCACTGATTAACACTGAACCCTGTGGGAGTTTCACTGATTAACACTGAACCCTATGGGAATCTCGCTGATCGAACACTGAACCCTGTGGGAGTCTCACTGATTAACACTGAACCCTATGGGAGTCTCACTGATTAACACTGAACCCTGTGGGAGTCTCACTGATTAACACTGAACCCTATGGGAGTCTCACTGATTAACACTGAAACCTATGGGAGTCTCACTGATTAACACTGAACCCTATGGGAGTCTCACTGATTAACACTGAACCCTATGGGAGTCTCCCTGATTAACACTGAACCCTGTGGGAGTCTCACTGATTAACACTGAACCCTATGGAAGTCTCACTGATTACCACTGAACCCTGTGGGAGTCTCACTGATTAACACTGAACCCTGTGGGAGTCTCACTGATTAACACTGAACCCTGTGGGAGTCTCACTGATTAACAATGAACCCTATGGGAGTCTCACTGATTAACACTGAACACTGTGGGAGCCCCACTGATTAACACTGAACCCTATGGGAGTCTCACTGATTAACACTGAACACTGTGGGAGCCCCACTGATTAACACTGAACCCTATGGGAGTCTCAATGATTAACACTGAACCCGATGGGAGTCTCACTGATTAACACTGAACCCTAAGCGAGTCTCACTGATTAACACTGAACCCTATGGGAGTTTCACCGATTAATACTGAACCCTATGGGAGTCTCATTGATTAACACTGAACCCTGTGGGAATCTCACTGATTAACACAGAACCCTATGGGAATCTCGCTGATTAACACTGAACCCTGTGCGTGTCTCACTGATTAACACTGAACCCTGTGGGAGTCTCACTGATTAACACTGAACCCTGAGGGAGTCTCACTGATTAACACTGAACCCTGTGGGATTCTCACTGATTAACACTGAACCCTATTGGAGTCTCACTGATTAACGCAGAACCCTGTGGGTGTCTCACTGATTAACACTGAACCCTGTGGGAGTTTCACTGATTAACACTGAACCCTATGGGAGTCTCACTGATTTACACTGAACCCTATGGGAGTCTCACTGATTAACAATGAACCCTGTGGGAGTGTCAATGATTAACACTGAACCCTGTGGGAGTCTCACTGATTAACACTGAACCCTATGGGAGTCTCACTGATTAAGAATGAACCCTGTGGGAGTCTCACTGATTAACACTGAACCCTGTGGGAGTCTCACTGATTAACACTGAACCCTGTGGGTGTCTCACTGATTAACACTGAACCCTATGGGAGTCTCACTGATTAACACATGAACCCTGTGGGAGTCTCACTGATTAACACTGAACCCTATGGGAGTCTGACTGATTAACACTGAACCCTGTGGTAGTCTCACTGATTAACACTGAACCCTATGGGAGTCTCACTGATAAACACTGAACCCTGTGGGAGTCTCACTGATTAACACTGAACCCTATGGGAGTCTCACTGATTAACACTGAACCCTAAGGGAGTCTCACTGATTAACACTGAACCCTATGGGAGTCTCACCGATTAATACTGACCCAATGGGAGTCTCACTGATTAACACTGAACCCTGTTGGAGTCTCACTGATTAACACTGAACCCTATGGGAATCTCGCTGATTAACACTGAACCCTGTGGGAGTCTCACTGATTAACACTGAACCCTATGGGAGTCTCACTGATTAACACTGAACCCTGTGAGAGTCTCACTGATTAACACTGGATCCTATGGGAGTCTCACTGATTAACACTGAATCCTGTGGGAGTCTCACTGATTAACACTGAACCCTATGGGAGTCTCACTGATTAACACAGAACCCTGTGGGTGTCTCACTGATTAACACTGAACCCTGTGGGAGTCTCACTGATTAACACTCAACCCTATGGGAGTCTCACTGATTAACACTGAACCCTATGGGAGTCTCACTGATTAAAACTGAACCCTATGGGAGTCTCACTGATTAAAACTGAACCCTATGGGAGTCTCACTGATTAACACTGAACCCTATGGGAGTCTCACTGATTAACACTGAACCCTATGGGAGTCTCACTGATTAACACTGAACCCTTTGGGAGTCTCACTGATTAAAACTGAACCCTATGGGAGTCTCACTGATTAAAACTGAACCCTATGGGAGTCTCACTGATTAACACCGAACCCAATGGGAGTCTCAGTGATTTACACTGAACACTATGGGAGTCTCACTGATTAACACTGAACCCTGTGGGAATCTCACTGATTAACACTGAACCCTGTGGGAGTCTCACTGATTAACACTGAACCCTGTTGGAGTCTCACTGATTAACACTGAACCCTATGGGAGTCTCATTGATTAACACTGAACCCTATGGGAGTCTCACTGATTAACACATGAACCCTGTGGGAGTCTCACTGATTAACACTGAACCCTATGGGAGTCTCACTGATTAACACTGAACCCTATGGGAGTCTCACTGATTAACATCGAACCCTATGGGAGTCTCACTGATTAACACTGAACCCTATGGGAGTCTCACTGATTAACACTGAACCCTGTGGGATTCTCACTGATTAACACTGAAACCTGTGGGAATTTCACTGATTAACACTGAACCCTGTGGTAGTCTCACTGATTAACACTGAACCCTAAGGGAGTCTCACTGATTAACACTGAACACTATGGGAGTCTCACCGATTAATGCTGACCCAATGGGAGTCTCACTGATTAACACTGAACCCTGTGGGAGTCTCACTGATTAACACTGAACCCTGAGGTAGTCTCACTGATTAACACATGAACCCTGTGGGAGTCTCACTGATTAACACTGAACCCTATGGGAGTCTCACTGATTAACACTGAACCCTATGGGAGTCTCACTGATTAACACTGAACCCTATGGGAGTCTCATTGATTAACACTGAACCCTATGGGAGTCTCACTGATTAACACCGAACCCTATGGGAGTCTCACTGATTAACACTGAACCCTATGGGAGTCTCATTGATTAACACCGAACCCTATGGAAGTCTCACTGATTAACACTGGGCCCTGTGGGAGTCTCACTGATTAACACTGAACCCTGTTGGAGTCTCACTGATTAACACTGGACCCTGTGGGAGTCTCACTGATTAACACTGAACCCTGTGGGAGTCTCACTGATTAACACTGAACCCTATAGGAGTCTCACTGATTAACACTGAACCCTATGGGAGTCTCACTGATTAACACTGAACCCCATGGGAGTCTCATTGATTAACACTGAACCCTGTGGGAGTCTCACTGATTAACACTGAACCCTGTGGGAGTCTCACTGATTAACACTGAACCCTGTGGGAGTCTCACTGATTAACACTGAACCCTGAGGGAGTCTCACTGATTAACACATGAACCCTGTGGGAGTTTCACTGATTAACACTGAACCCTATGGGAGTCTCACTGATTAACACTGAACCCTATGGGAGTCTCACTGATTAACACCGAACCCTATGGGAGTCTCATTGATTAACACTGAACCCTATGGGAATCTCGCTGATTAACACTGAACCCTGTGGGAGTCTCACTGATTAACACTGAACCCTATGGGAGTCTCACTGATTAACACTGAACCCTGTGAGAGTCTCACTGATTAACACTGGATCCTATGGGAGTCTCACTGATTAACACTGAATCCTGTGGGAGTCTCACTGATTAACACTGAACCCTATGGGAGTCTCATTGATTAACACTGAACCCTATGGGAGTCTCACTGATTAACACTGAACCCTATGGGAGTCTCACTGATTAACACTGAACCCTGTGGGAGTCTCACTGATTAACACTGAACCCTGTGGGAGTCTCACTGATTAACACTGAACCCTGAGGGAGTCTCACTGATTAACACTGAACCCTGTTGGAGTCTCACTGATTAACACTGGACCCTGTGGGAGTCTCACTGATTAACACTGAACCCTGTGGGAGTCTCACTGATTAACATCGAACCCTATAGGAGTCTCACTGATTAACACTGAACCCTATGGGAGTCTCACTGATTAACACTGAACCCCATGGGAGTCTCATTGATTAACACTGAACCCTGTGGGAGTCTCACTGATTAACACTGAACCCTGTGGGAGTCTCACTGATTAACACTGAACCCTGTGGGAGTCTCACTGATTAACACTGAACCCTGAGGGAGTCTCACTGATTAACACATGAACCCTGTGGGAGTTTCACTGATTAACACTGAACCCTATGGGAGTCTCACTGATTAACACTGAACCCTATGGGAGTCTCACTGATTAACACCGAACCCTATGGGAGTCTCATTGATTAACACTGAACCCTATGGGAGTCTCACTTATTAACACCGAACCCTATGGGAGTCTCACTGATTAACACTGAACCCTATGGGAGTCTCATTGATTAACACCGAACCCTATGGGAGTCTCACTGATTAACACTGGGCCCTGTGGGAGTCTCACTGATTAACACTGAACCCTGTGGGAGTCTCACTGATTAACACTGGACCCTGTGGGAGTCTCACTGATTAACACTGAACCCTGTGGGAATCTCACTGATTAACACTGAACCCTGTGGGAGTCTCACTGATTAACACTGAACCCTGTTGGAGTCTCACTGATTAACACTGAACCCTTTGGGAGTCTCATTGATTAACACTGAACCCTATGGGAGTCTCACTGATTAACACATGAACCCTGTGGGAGGCTCACTGATTAACACTGAACCTTATGGGAGTCTCACTGATTAACACTGAACCCTATGGGAGTCTCACTGATTAACATCAAACCCTATGGGAGTCTCACTGATTAACACTGAACCCTATGGGAGTCTCACTGATTAACAACAGACCCTATGGGAGTCTCACTGATTAACACAGAACCCTGTGGGTGTCTCACTGATTAACACTGAACCCTGTGGGAGTCTCACTGATTAACACTGAACCCTATGGGAGTCTCACTGATTAACACTGAACCCTATGGGAGTCTCACTGATTAACACTGAACTCTATGGGAGTCTCACTGATTAACACTGAACCCTATGGGAGTCTCACTGATTAAAACTGAACCCTATGGGAGTCTCACTGATTAAAACTGAACCCTATGGGAGTCTCACTGATTAACACCGAACCCAATGGGAGTCTCAGTGATTTACACTGAACACTATGGGAGTCTCACTGATTAACACTGAACCCTGTGGGAATCTCACTGATTAACACTGAACCCTGTGGGAGTCTCACTGATTAACACTGAACCCTGTTGGAGTCTCACTGATTAACACTGAACCCTTTGGGAGTCTCATTGATTAACACTGAACCCTATGGGAGTCTCACTGATTAACACATGAACCCTGTGGGAGTCTCACTGATTAACACTGAACCCTATGGGAGTCTCACTGATTAACACTGAACCCTATGGGAGTCTCACTGATTAACATCGAACCCTATGGGAGTCTCACTGATTAACACTGAACCCTATGGGAGTCTCACTGATTAACAACAAACCCTATGGGAGTCTCACTGATTAACACCGAACCCTATGGGAGTCTCACCGATAAATACTGAACCCTGTGGGAGTCTCATTGATTAAAACTGAACCCTGTGGGAGTCTCACTGATTAACACTGAACCCTGTGGGAGTCTCACTGATTAACACTGAACCCTATAGGAGTCTCACTGATTAACACTGAACCCTATGGGAGTCTCATTGATTAACACTGAACCCTGTGGGAGTCTCACTGATTAACACTGATCCCTGTGGGAGTCTCACTGATTAACACTGAACCCTGTGGGAGTCTCACTGATTAACACTGAACCCTGAGGGAGTCTCACTGATTAACACATGAACCCTGTGGGAGTCTCACTGATTAACACTGAACCCTATGGGAGTCTCACTGATTAACACTGAACCCTATGGGAGTCTCACTGATTAAAACTGAACCCTATGGGAGTCTCATTGATTAACACTGAACCCTATGGGAGTCTCACTGATTAACACCGAACCCTATGGGAGTCTCACTGATTAACACTGAACCCTATGGGAGTCTCATTGATTAACACCGAACCCTATGGGAGTCTCACTGATTAACACTGGGCCCTGTGGGAGTCTCACTGATTAACACTGAACCCTGTTGGAGTCTCACTGATTAACACTGGACCCTGTGGGAGTCTCACTGATTAACACTGAACCCTGTGGGAGTCTCAGTGATTAACACTGAACCCTATGGGAGTCTCACTGATTAACACTGAACACTGTGGGAGCCCCACTGATTAACACTGAACCCTATGGGAGTCTCAATGATTAACACTGAACCCGATGGGAGTCTCACTGATTAACACTGAACCCTAAGCGAGTCTCACTGATTAACACTGAACCCTATGGGAGTTTCACCGATTAATACTGAACCCTATGGGAGTCTCATTGATTAACACTGAACCCTGTGGGAATCTCACTGATTAACACAGAACCCTATGGGAATCTCGCTGATTAACACTGAACCCTGTGCGTGTCTCACTGATTAACACTGAACCCTGTGGGAGTCTCACTGATTAACACTGAACCCTGAGGGAGTCTCACTGATTAACACTGAACCCTGTGGGATTCTCACTGATTAACACTGAACCCTATTGGAGTCTCACTGATTAACGCAGAACCCTGTGGGTGTCTCACTGATTAACACTGAACCCTGTGGGAGTTTCACTGATTAACACTGAACCCTATGGGAGTCTCACTGATTTACACTGAACCCTATGGGAGTCTCACTGATTAACAATGAACCCTGTGGGAGTGTCAATGATTAACACTGAACCCTGTGGGAGTCTCACTGATTAACACTGAACCCTATGGGAGTCTCACTGATTAAGAATGAACCCTGTGGGAGTCTCACTGATTAACACTGAACCCTGTGGGAGTCTCACTGATTAACACTGAACCCTGTGGGTGTCTCACTGATTAACACTGAACCCTATGGGAGTCTCACTGATTAACACATGAACCCTGTGGGAGTCTCACTGATTAACACTGAACCCTATGGGAGTCTGACTGATTAACACTGAACCCTGTGGTAGTCTCACTGATTAACACTGAACCCTATGGGAGTCTCACTGATAAACACTGAACCCTGTGGGAGTCTCACTGATTAACACTGAACCCTATGGGAGTCTCACTGATTAACACTGAACCCTAAGGGAGTCTCACTGATTAACACTGAACCCTATGGGAGTCTCACCGATTAATACTGACCCAATGGGAGTCTCACTGATTAACACTGAACCCTGTTGGAGTCTCACTGATTAACACTGAACCCTATGGGAATCTCGCTGATTAACACTGAACCCTGTGGGAGTCTCACTGATTAACACTGAACCCTATGGGAGTCTCACTGATTAACACTGAACCCTGTGAGAGTCTCACTGATTAACACTGGATCCTATGGGAGTCTCACTGATTAACACTGAATCCTGTGGGAGTCTCACTGATTAACACTGAACCCTATGGGAGTCTCACTGATTAACACAGAACCCTGTGGGTGTCTCACTGATTAACACTGAACCCTGTGGGAGTCTCACTGATTAACACTCAACCCTATGGGAGTCTCACTGATTAACACTGAACCCTATGGGAGTCTCACTGATTAAAACTGAACCCTATGGGAGTCTCACTGATTAAAACTGAACCCTATGGGAGTCTCACTGATTAACACTGAACCCTATGGGAGTCTCACTGATTAACACTGAACCCTATGGGAGTCTCACTGATTAACACTGAACCCTATGGGAGTCTCACTGATTAAAACTGAACCCTATGGGAGTCTCACTGATTAAAACTGAACCCTATGGGAGTCTCACTGATTAACACCGAACCCAATGGGAGTCTCAGTGATTTACACTGAACACTATGGGAGTCTCACTGATTAACACTGAACCCTGTGGGAATCTCACTGATTAACACTGAACCCTGTGGGAGTCTCACTGATTAACACTGAACCCTGTTGGAGTCTCACTGATTAACACTGAACCCTATGGGAGTCTCATTGATTAACACTGAACCCTATGGGAGTCTCACTGATTAACACATGAACCCTGTGGGAGTCTCACTGATTAACACTGAACCCTATGGGAGTCTCACTGATTAACACTGAACCCTATGGGAGTCTCACTGATTAACATCGAACCCTATGGGAGTCTCACTGATTAACACTGAACCCTATGGGAGTCTCACTGATTAACACTGAACCCTATGGGAGACTCACTGATAAACACTGAACCCTGTGGGAGTCTCACTGATTAACACTGAACCCTATGGGAGTCTCACTGATTAACACTGAACCCTGTGGGATTCTCACTGATTAACACTGAAACCTGTGGGAATTTCACTGATTAACACTGAACCCTGTGGTAGTCTCACTGATTAACACTGAACCCTAAGGGAGTCTCACTGATTAACACTGAACACTATGGGAGTCTCACCGATTAATGCTGACCCAATGGGAGTCTCACTGATTAACACTGAACCCTGTGGGAGTCTCACTGATTAACACTGAACCCTGAGGTAGTCTCACTGATTAACACATGAACCCTGTGGGAGTCTCACTGATTAACACTGAACCCTATGGGAGTCTCACTGATTAACACTGAACCCTATGGGAGTCTCACTGATTAACACTGAACCCTATGGGAGTCTCATTGATTAACACTGAACCCTATGGGAGTCTCACTGATTAACACCGAACCCTATGGGAGTCTCACTGATTAACACTGAACCCTATGGGAGTCTCATTGATTAACACCGAACCCTATGGAAGTCTCACTGATTAACACTGGGCCCTGTGGGAGTCTCACTGATTAACACTGAACCCTGTTGGAGTCTCACTGATTAACACTGGACCCTGTGGGAGTCTCACTGATTAACACTGAACCCTGTGGGAGTCTCACTGATTAACACTGAACCCTATAGGAGTCTCACTGATTAACACTGAACCCTATGGGAGTCTCACTGATTAACACTGAACCCTATGGGAGTCTCATTGATTAACACTGAACCCTGTGGGAGTCTCACTGATTAACACTGAACCCTGTGGGAGTCTCACTGATTAACACTGAACCCTGTGGGAGTCTCACTGATTAACACTGAACCCTGAGGGAGTCTCACTGATTAACACATGAACCCTGTGGGAGTTTCACTGATTAACACTGAACCCTATGGGAGTCTCACTGATTAACACTGAACCCTATGGGAGTCTCACTGATTAACACCGAACCCTATGGGAGTCTCATTGATTAACACTGAACCCTATGGGAGTCTCACTTATTAACACCGAACCCTATGGGAGTCTCACTGATTAACACTGAACCCTATGGGAGTCTCATTGATTAACACCGAACCCTATGGGAGTCTCACTGATTAACACTGGGCCCTGTGGGAGTCTCACTGATTAACACTGAACCCTGTGGGAGTCTCACTGATTAACACTGGACCCTGTGGGAGTCTCACTGATTAACACTGAACCCTGTGGGAATCTCACTGATTAACACTGAACCCTGTGGGAGTCTCACTGATTAACACTGAACCCTGTTGGAGTCTCACTGATTAACACTGAACCCTTTGGGAGTCTCATTGATTAACACTGAACCCTATGGGAGTCTCACTGATTAACACATGAACCCTGTGGGAGGCTCACTGATTAACACTGAACCTTATGGGAGTCTCACTGATTAACACTGAACCCTATGGGAGTCTCACTGATTAACATCAAACCCTATGGGAGTCTCACTGATTAACACTGAACCCTATGGGAGTCTCACTGATTAACAACAGACCCTATGGGAGTCTCACTGATTAACACAGAACCCTGTGGGTGTCTCACTGATTAACACTGAACCCTGTGGGAGTCTCACTGATTAACACTGAACCCTATGGGAGTCTCACTGATTAACACTGAACCCTATGGGAGTCTCACTGATTAACACTGAACTCTATGGGAGTCTCACTGATTAACACTGAACCCTATGGGAGTCTCACTGATTAAAACTGAACCCTATGGGAGTCTCACTGATTAAAACTGAACCCTATGGGAGTCTCACTGATTAACACCGAACCCAATGGGAGTCTCAGTGATTTACACTGAACACTATGGGAGTCTCACTGATTAACACTGAACCCTGTGGGAATCTCACTGATTAACACTGAACCCTGTGGGAGTCTCACTGATTAACACTGAACCCTGTTGGAGTCTCACTGATTAACACTGAACCCTTTGGGAGTCTCATTGATTAACACTGAACCCTATGGGAGTCTCA
Organism: Petromyzon marinus; assembly: GCF_048934315.1. Classification (NCBI taxonomy): domain Eukaryota; kingdom Metazoa; phylum Chordata; class Hyperoartia; order Petromyzontiformes; family Petromyzontidae; genus Petromyzon; species Petromyzon marinus. The sequence continues at coordinate 2,346,279 of NW_027423058.1, read as the reverse complement.
CTGATTAACACATGAACCCTGTGGGAGTCTCACTGATTAACACTGAACCCTATGGGAGTCTCACTGATTAACACTGAACCCTATGGGAGTCTCACTGATTAACATCGAACCCTATGGGAGTCTCACTGATTAACACTGAACCCTATGGGAGTCTCACTGATTAACAACAAACCCTATGGGAGTCTCACTGATTAACACCGAACCCTATGGGAGTCTCACCGATAAATACTGAACCCTGTGGGAGTCTCATTGATTAAAACTGAACCCTGTGGGAGTCTCACTGATTAACACTGAACCCTGTGGGAGTCTCACTGATTAACACTGAACCCTATGGGAGTCTCACTGATTAACACTGAACCCTATGGGAGTCTCATTGATTAACACTGAACCCTGTGGGAGTCTCACTGATTAACACTGATCCCTGTGGGAGTCTCACTGATTAACACTGAACCCTATGGGAGTCTCATTGATTAACACCGAACCCTATGGGAGTCTCACTGATTAACACTGGGCCCTGTGGGAGTCTCACTGATTAACACTGAACCCTGTGGGAGTCTCACTGATTAACACTGGACCCTGTGGGAGTCTCACTGATTAACACTGAACCCTGTGGGAATCTCACTGATTAACACTGAACCCTGTGGGAGTCTCACTGATTAACACTGAACCCTGTTGGAGTCTCACTGATTAACACTGAACCCTTTGGGAGTCTCATTGATTAACACTGAACCCTATGGGAGTCTCACTGATTAACACATGAACCCTGTGGGAGGCTCACTGATTAACACTGAACCTTATGGGAGTCTCACTGATTAACACTGAACCCTATGGGAGTCTCACTGATTAACATCAAACCCTATGGGAGTCTCACTGATTAACACTGAACCCTATGGGAGTCTCACTGATTAACAACAGACCCTATGGGAGTCTCACTGATTAACACAGAACCCTGTGGGTGTCTCACTGATTAACACTGAACCCTGTGGGAGTCTCACTGATTAACACTGAACCCTATGGGAGTCTCACTGATTAACACTGAACCCTATGGGAGTCTCACTGATTAACACTGAACTCTATGGGAGTCTCACTGATTAACACTGAACCCTATGGGAGTCTCACTGATTAAAACTGAACCCTATGGGAGTCTCACTGATTAAAACTGAACCCTATGGGAGTCTCACTGATTAACACCGAACCCAATGGGAGTCTCAGTGATTTACACTGAACACTATGGGAGTCTCACTGATTAACACTGAACCCTGTGGGAATCTCACTGATTAACACTGAACCCTGTGGGAGTCTCACTGATTAACACTGAACCCTGTTGGAGTCTCACTGATTAACACTGAACCCTTTGGGAGTCTCATTGATTAACACTGAACCCTATGGGAGTCTCACTGATTAACACATGAACCCTGTGGGAGTCTCACTGATTAACACTGAACCCTATGGGAGTCTCACTGATTAACACTGAACCCTATGGGAGTCTCACTGATTAACATCGAACCCTATGGGAGTCTCACTGATTAACACTGAACCCTATGGGAGTCTCACTGATTAACAACAAACCCTATGGGAGTCTCACTGATTAACACCGAACCCTATGGGAGTCTCACCGATAAATACTGAACCCTGTGGGAGTCTCATTGATTAAAACTGAACCCTGTGGGAGTCTCACTGATTAACACTGAACCCTGTGGGAGTCTCACTGATTAACACTGAACCCTATAGGAGTCTCACTGATTAACACTGAACCCTATGGGAGTCTCATTGATTAACACTGAACCCTGTGGGAGTCTCACTGATTAACACTGATCCCTGTGGGAGTCTCACTGATTAACACTGAACCCTGTGGGAGTCTCACTGATTAACACTGAACCCTGAGGGAGTCTCACTGATTAACACATGAACCCTGTGGGAGTCTCACTGATTAACACTGAACCCTATGGGAGTCTCACTGATTAACACTGAACCCTATGGGAGTCTCACTGATTAAAACTGAACCCTATGGGAGTCTCATTGATTAACACTGAACCCTATGGGAGTCTCACTGATTAACACCGAACCCTATGGGAGTCTCACTGATTAACACTGAACCCTATGGGAGTCTCATTGATTAACACCGAACCCTATGGGAGTCTCACTGATTAACACTGGGCCCTGTGGGAGTCTCACTGATTAACACTGAACCCTGTTGGAGTCTCACTGATTAACACTGGACCCTGTGGGAGTCTCACTGATTAACACTGAACCCTGTGGGAGTCTCAGTGATTAACACTGAACCCTATGGGAGTCTCACTGATAAACACTGAACCCTGTGGGAGTCTCACTGATTAACACTGAACCCTATGGGAGTTTCACTGATTAACACTGAACCCTGTGGGAGTCTCACTGATTAACACTGAACCCTGTGGGAATTTCACTGATTAACATTGAACCCTGTGGTAGTCTCACTGATTAACACTGAACCCTATGGGAGTCTCACTGATTAACACTGAACCCTATGGGAGTCTCACCGATTAATACTGACCCAATGGGAGTCTCACTGATTAACACTGAACCCTGTGGGAGTCTCACTGATTAACACTGAACCCTATGGGAGTCTCACTGATTAACACTGAACCCTATGGGAGTCTCACTGATTAACACTGAACCCTATGGGAGTCTCACTGATTAAAACTGAACCCTATGGGAGTCTCACTGATTAAAACTGAACCCTATGGGAGTCTCACTGATTAACACCGAACCCAATGGGAGTCTCAGTGATTTACACTGAACACTATGGGAGTCTCACTGATTAACACTGAACCCTGTGGGAATCTCACTGATTAACACTGAACCCTGTGGGAGTCTCACTGATTAACACTGAACCCAGTTGGAGTCTCACTGATTAACACTGAACCCTTTGGGAGTCTCATTGATTAACACTGAACCCTATGGGAGTCTCACTGATTAACACATGAACCCTGTGGGAGTCTCACTGATTAACACTGAACCCTATGGGAGTCTCACTGATTAACACTGAACCCTATGGGAGTCTCACTGATTAACATCGAACCCTATGGGAGTCTCACTGATTAACACTGAACCCTATGGGAGTCTCACTGATTAACAACGAACCCTATGGGAGTCTCACTGATTAACACTGAACCCTATGGGAGTCTCACCGATTAATACTGAACCCTGTGGGAGTCTCATTGATTATAACTGAACCCTGTGGGAGTCTCACTGATTAACACTGAACCCTGTGGGAGTCTCACTGATTAACACTGAACCCTATAGGAGTCTCACTGATTAACACTGAACCCTATGGGAGTCTCATTGATTAACACTGAACCCTGTGGGAGTCTCACTGATTAACACTGAACCCTGTGGGAGTCTCACTGATTAACACTGAACCCTGTGGGAGTCTCACCGAGTAACACTGAACCCTGAGGGAGTCTCACTGATTAACACATGAACCCTGTGGGAGTCTCACTGATTAACACTGAACCCTATGGGAGTCTCACTGATTAACACTGAACCCTATGGGAGTCTCACTGATTAACACCGAACCCTATGGGAGTCTCATTGATTAACACTGGACCCTATGGGAGTCTCACTGATTAACACCGAACCCTATGGGAGTCTCACTGATTAACACTGAACCCTATGGGAGTCTCATTGATTAACACCGAACCCTATGGGAGTCTCACTGATTAACACTGGGCCCTGTGGGAGTCTCACTGATTAACACTGAACCCTGTGGGAGTCTCACTGATTAACACTGGACCCTGTGGGAGTCTCACTGATTAACACTGAACCCTGTGGGAGTCTCACTGATTAACACTGAACCGTATGGGAGTCTCACTGATAAACACTGAACCCTGTGGTAGTCTCACTGATTAACACTGAACCCTATGGGAGTCTCACCGATTAATAATGACCCAATGGGAGTCTCACTGATTAACACTGAACCCTGTGGGAGTCTCACTGATTAACACTGAACCCTATGGGAGTCTCACTGATTAACACCGAACCCTTTGGGAGTCTCATTGATTAACACTGGACCCTATGGGAGTCTCACTGATTAACACCGAACCCTATGGGAGTCTCACTGATTAACACTGAACCCTATGGGAGTCTCATTGATTAACACCGAACCCTATGGGAGTCTCACTGATTAACACTCGGCCCTGTGGGAGTCTCACTGATTAACACTGAACCCTGTGGGAGTCTCACTGATTAACACTGGACCCTGTGGGAGTCTCACTGATTAACACTGAACCCTGTGGGAGTCTCACTGATTAACACTGAACCCTATGGGAGTCTCACTGATAAACACTGAACCCTGTGGTAGTCTCACTGATTAACACTGAACCCTATGGGAGTCTCACCGATTAATACTGACCCAATGGGAGTCTCACTGATTAACACTGAACCCTGTGGGAGTCTCACTGATTAACACTGAACCCGATGGGAGTCTCACGGATTAAAACTGAACCCTGTGGGAGTCTCACTGATGAACACTGAACCCTGTGGGAGTCTCAATGATTAACACTGAACCCTGTGAGAGTCTCACTGATTAACACTGGACCCTATGGGAGTCTCACTGAATAACACTGAACCCTGTGGGAGTCTCACTGATTAACACTGAACCCTATGGGAGTCTCACTGATTAACACAGAACCCTGTGGGTGTCTCACTGATTAACACTGAACCCTGTGGGAGTCTCACTGATTAACACTGAACCCTATGGGAGTCTCACTGATTAACACTGAACCCTATGGGAGTCTCACTGATTAACACTGAACCCTATGGGAGTCTCAGTGATTAACACTGAACCCTATGGGAGTCTCACTGATTAAAACTGAACCCTATGGGAGTCTCACTGATTAAAACTGAACCCTATGGGAGTCTCACTGATTAACACCAAACCCAATGGGAGTCTCAGTGATTTACACTGAACACTATGGGAGTCTCACTGATTAACACTGAACCCTGTTGGAGTCTCAATGATTAACACTGAACCCTATGGGAGTCTCATTGATTAACACTGAACCCTATGGGAGTCTCACTGATTAACACCGAACCCTATGGGAGTCTCACTGATTAACACTGAACCCTATGGGAGTCTCACTGATTAACACCAAACCCTATGGGAGTCTCACTGATTAACACTGAACCCTATGGGAGTCTCACCGATTAATACTGAACCCTGTGGGAGTCTCATTGATTAAAACTGAACCCTGTGGGAGTCTCACTGATTAACACTGAACCCTGTGGGAGTCTCACTGATTAACACTGAACCCTATGGGAGTCTCACTGATTAACACCGAACCCTATGGGAGTCTCACTGATTAACACTGAACCCTATGGGAGTCTCACTGATTAACACCGAACCCTATGGGAGTCTCACTGATTAACACTGAACCCTATGGGAGTCTCACCGATTAATACTGAACCCTGTGGGAGTCTCATTGATTAAAACTGAACCCTGTGGGAGTCTCACTGATTAACACTGAACCCTATGGGAGTCTCATTGATTAACACTGAACCCTGTGGGAGTCTCACTGATTAACACTACCTGTGGGAGTCTCACTGATTAACACTGAACCCTGTGGGAGTCTCACTGATTAACACTGAACCCTGAGGGAGTCTCACTGATTAACACATGAACCCGGTGGGAGTCTCACTGATTAACACTGAACCCTATGGGAGTCTCACTGATTAACACTGAACCCTATGGGAGTCTCACTGATTAACACCGAACCCTATGGGAGACTCACTGATTAACACTGAACCCTATGGGAGTCTCACTGATTAACACCGAACCCTATGGGAGTCTCACTGATTAACACTGAACCCTATGGGAGTCTCATTGATTGACACCGAACCCTATGGGAGTCTCACTGATTAACACTGGGCCCTGTGGGAGTCTCACTGATTAACACTGAACCCTGTGGGAGTCTCACTGATTAACACTGGACCCTGTGGGAGTCTCACTGATTAACACTGAACCTGTGGAAGTCTCACTGATTAACACTGAACCCTATGGGAGTCTCACTGATTAACACTGAACCCTATGGGAGTCTCACTGATAAACACTGAACCCTGTGGGAGTCTCACTGATTAACATTGAACCCTATGGGAGTCTCACTGATTAACACCGAACCCTATGGGAGTCTCACTGATTAACACTGAACCCTATGGGAGTCTCACCGATTAATACTGAACCCTGTGGGAGTCTCACTGATTAAAACTGAACCCTGTGGGAGTCTCACTGTTTAACACTGAACCCTATAGGAGTCTCATTGATTAACACTGAACCCTGTGGGAGTCTCACTGATTAACACTGAACCCTGTGGGAGTCTCACTGATTAACAATGAACCCTATGGGAGTCTCACTGATTAACACTGAACCCTATGGGAGTCTCACTGATTAACACTGAACCCTATGGGAGTCTCAGTGATTTACACTGAACACTATGGGAGTCTCACTGATTAACACTGAACCCTGTGGGAATCTCACTGATTAACACTGAACCCTGTGGGAGTCTCACTGATTAACACTGAACCCTGTTGGAGTCTCACTGATTAACACTGAACCCTTTGGGAGTCTCATTGATTAACACTGAACCCTATGGGAGTCTCACTGATTAACACATGAACCCTGTGGGAGTCTCACTGATTAACACTGAACCCTATGGGAGTCTCACTGATTAACACTGAACCCTATGGGAGTCTCACTGATTAACATCGAACCCTATGGGAGTCTCACTGATTAACACTGAACCCTATGGGAGTCTCACTGATTAACAACAAACCCTATGGGAGTCTCACTGATTAACACCGAACCCTATGGGAGTCTCACCGATAAATACTGAACCCTGTGGGAGTCTCATTGATTAAAACTGAACCCTGTGGGAGTCTCACTGATTAACACTGAACCCTGTGGGAGTCTCACTGATTAACACTGAACCCTATAGGAGTCTCACTGATTAACACTGAACCCTATGGGAGTCTCATTGATTAACACTGAACCCTGTGGGAGTCTCACTGATTAACACTGATCCCTGTGGGAGTCTCACTGATTAACACTGAACCCTGTGGGAGTCTCACTGATTAACACTGAACCCTGAGGGAGTCTCACTGATTAACACATGAACCCTGTGGGAGTCTCACTGATTAACACTGAACCCTATGGGAGTCTCACTGATTAACACTGAACCCTATGGGAGTCTCACTGATTAAAACTGAACCCTATGGGAGTCTCATTGATTAACACTGAACCCTATGGGAGTCTCACTGATTAACACCGAACCCTATGGGAGTCTCACTGATTAACACTGAACCCTATGGGAGTCTCATTGATTAACACCGAACCCTATGGGAGTCTCACTGATTAACACTGGGCCCTGTGGGAGTCTCACTGATTAACACTGAACCCTGTTGGAGTCTCACTGATTAACACTGGACCCTGTGGGAGTCTCACTGATTAACACTGAACCCTGTGGGAGTCTCAGTGATTAACACTGAACCCTATGGGAGTCTCACTGATAAACACTGAACCCTGTGGGAGTCTCACTGATTAACACTGAACCCTATGGGAGTTTCACTGATTAACACTGAACCCTGTGGGAGTCTCACTGATTAACACTGAACCCTGTGGGAATTTCACTGATTAACATTGAACCCTGTGGTAGTCTCACTGATTAACACTGAACCCTATGGGAGTCTCACTGATTAACACTGAACCCTATGGGAGTCTCACCGATTAATACTGACCCAATGGGAGTCTCACTGATTAACACTGAACCCTGTGGGAGTCTCACTGATTAACACTGAACCCTATGGGAGTCTCACTGATTAACACTGAACCCTATGGGAGTCTCACTGATTAACACTGAACCCTATGGGAGTCTCACTGATTAAAACTGAACCCTATGGGAGTCTCACTGATTAAAACTGAACCCTATGGGAGTCTCACTGATTAACACCGAACCCAATGGGAGTCTCAGTGATTTACACTGAACACTATGGGAGTCTCACTGATTAACACTGAACCCTGTGGGAATCTCACTGATTAACACTGAACCCTGTGGGAGTCTCACTGATTAACACTGAACCCAGTTGGAGTCTCACTGATTAACACTGAACCCTTTGGGAGTCTCATTGATTAACACTGAACCCTATGGGAGTCTCACTGATTAACACATGAACCCTGTGGGAGTCTCACTGATTAACACTGAACCCTATGGGAGTCTCACTGATTAACACTGAACCCTATGGGAGTCTCACTGATTAACATCGAACCCTATGGGAGTCTCACTGATTAACACTGAACCCTATGGGAGTCTCACTGATTAACAACGAACCCTATGGGAGTCTCACTGATTAACACTGAACCCTATGGGAGTCTCACCGATTAATACTGAACCCTGTGGGAGTCTCATTGATTATAACTGAACCCTGTGGGAGTCTCACTGATTAACACTGAACCCTGTGGGAGTCTCACTGATTAACACTGAACCCTATAGGAGTCTCACTGATTAACACTGAACCCTATGGGAGTCTCATTGATTAACACTGAACCCTGTGGGAGTCTCACTGATTAACACTGAACCCTGTGGGAGTCTCACTGATTAACACTGAACCCTGTGGGAGTCTCACCGATTAACACTGAACCCTGAGGGAGTCTCACTGATTAACACATGAACCCTGTGGGAGTCTCACTGATTAACACTGAACCCTATGGGAGTCTCACTGATTAACACTGAAACCCTATGGGAGTCTCACTGATTAACACCGAACCCTATGGGAGTCTCATTGATTAACACTGGACCCTATGGGAGTCTCACTGATTAACACCGAACCCTATGGGAGTCTCACTGATTAACACTGAACCCTATGGGAGTCTCATTGATTAACACCGAACCCTATGGGAGTCTCACTGATTAACACTGGGCCCTGTGGGAGTCTCACTGATTAACACTGAACCCTGTGGGAGTCTCACTGATTAACACTGGACCCTGTGGGAGTCTCACTGATTAACACTGAACCCTGTGGGAGTCTCACTGATTAACACTGAACCGTATGGGAGTCTCACTGATAAACACTGAACCCTGTGGTAGTCTCACTGATTAACACTGAACCCTATGGGAGTCTCACCGATTAATAATGACCCAATGGGAGTCTCACTGATTAACACTGAACCCTGTGGGAGTCTCACTGATTAACACTGAACCCTATGGGAGTCTCACTGATTAACACCGAACCCTTTGGGAGTCTCATTGATTAACACTGGACCCTATGGGAGTCTCACTGATTAACACCAAACCCTATGGGAGTCTCACTGATTAACACTGAACCCTATGGGAGTCTCATTGATTAACACCGAACCCTATGGGAGTCTCACTGATTAACACTCGGCCCTGTGGGAGTCTCACTGATTAACACTGAACCCTGTGGGAGTCTCACTGATTAACACTGGACCCTGTGGGAGGCTCACTGATTAACACTGAACCCTGTGGGAGTCTCACTGATTAACACTGAACCCTATGGGAGTCTCACTGATAAACACTGAACCCTGTGGTAGTCTCACTGATTAACACTGAACCCTATGGGAGTCTCACCGATTAATACTGACCCAATGGGAGTCTCACTGATTAACACTGAACCCTGTGGGAGTCTCACTGATTAACACTGAACCCGATGGGAGTCTCACTGATTAAAACTGAACCCTGTGGGAGTCTCACTGATGAACACTGAACCCTGTGGGAGTCTCACTGATTAACACTGAACCCTGTGAGAGTCTCACTGATTAACACTGGACCCTATGGGAGTCTCACTGATTAACACTGAACTCTGTGGGAGTCTCACTGATTAACACTGAACCCTATGGGAGTCTCACTGATTAACACAGAACCCTGTGGGTGTCTCACTGATTAACACTGAACCCTGTGGGAGTCTCACTGATTAACACTGAACCCTATGGGAGTCTCACTGATTAACACTGAACCCTATGGGAGTCTCACTGATTAACACTGAACCCTATGGGAGTCTCAGTGATTAACACTGAACCCTATGGGAGTCTCACTGATTAAAACTGAACCCTATGGGAGTCTCACTGATTAAAACTGAACCCTATGGGAGTCTCACTGATTAACACCAAACCCAATGGGAGTCTCAGTGATTTACACTGACCACTATGGGAGTCTCACTGATTAACACTGAACCCTGTGGGAGTCTCACTGATTAACACTGAACCCTGTGGGAGTCTCACCGATTAACACTGAACCCTGAGGGAGTCTCACTGATTAACACATGAACCCTGTGGGAGTCTCACTGATTAACACTGAACCCTATGGGAGTCTCACTGATTAACACTGAACCCTATGGGAGTCTCACTGATTAACACCGAACCCTATGGGAGTCTCATTGATTAACACTGGACCCTATGGGAGTCTCACTGATTAACACCGAACCCTATGGGAGTCTCACTGATTAACACTGAACCCTATGGGAGTCTCATTGATTAACACCGAACCCTATGGGAGTCTCACTGATTAACACTGGGCCCTGTGGGAGTCTCACTGATTAACACTGAACCCTGTGGGAGTCTCACTGATTAACACTGGACCCTGTGGGAGTCTCACTGATTAACACTGAACCCTGTGGGAGTCTCACTGATTAACACTGAACCGTATGGGAGTCTCACTGATAAACACTGAACCCTGTGGTAGTCTCACTGATTAACACTGAACCCTATGGGAGTCTCACCGATTAATAATGACCCAATGGGAGTCTCACTGATTAACACTGAACCCTGTGGGAGTCTCACTGATTAACACTGAACCCTATGGGAGTCTCACTGATTAACACCGAACCCTTTGGGAGTCTCATTGATTAACACTGGACCCTATGGGAGTCTCACTGATTAACACCGAACCCTATGGGAGTCTCACTGATTAACACTGAACCCTATGGGAGTCTCATTGATTAACACCGAACCCTATGGGAGTCTCACTGATTAACACTCGGCCCTGTGGGAGTCTCACTGATTAACACTGAACCCTGTGGGAGTCTCACTGATTAACACTGGACCCTGTGGGAGTCTCACTGATTAACACTGAACCCTGTGGGAGTCTCACTTATTAACACTGAACCCTATGGGAGTCTCACTGATAAACACTGAACCCTGTGGTAGTCTCACTGATTAACACTGAACCCTATGGGAGTCTCACCGATTAATACTGACCCAATGGGAGTCTCACTGATTAACACTGAACCCTGTGGGAGTCTCACTGATTAACACTGAACCCGATGGGAGTCTCACTGATTAAAACTGAACCCTGTGGGAGTCTCACTGATGAACACTGAACCCTGTGGGAGTCTCACTGATTAACACTGAACCCTGTGAGAGTCTCACTGATTAACACTGGACCCTATGGGAGTCTCACTGATTAACACTGAACCCTGTGGGAGTCTCACTGATTAACACTGAACCCTATGGGAGTCTCACTGATTAACACAGAACCCTGTGGGTGTCTCACTGATTAACACTGAACCCTGTGGGAGTCTCACTGATTAACACTGAACCCTATGGGAGTCTCACTGATTAACACTGAACCCTATGGGAGTCTCACTGATTAACACTGAACCCTATGGGAGTCTCAGTGATTAACACTGAACCCTATGGGAGTCTCACTGATTAAAACTGAACCCTATGGGAGTCTCACTGATTAAAACTGAACCCTATGGGAGTCTCACTGATTAACACCAAACCCAATGGGAGTCTCAGTGATTTACACTGAACACTATGGGAGTCTCACTGATTAACACAGAACCCTGTTGGAGTCTCAATGATTAACACTGAACCCTATGGGAGTCTCATTGATTAACACTGAACCCTATGGGAGTCTCACTGATTAACACCGAACCCTATGGGAGTCTCACTGATTAACACTGAACCCTATGGGAGTCTCACTGATTAACACCAAACCCTATGGGAGTCTCACTGATTAACACTGAACCCTATGGGAGTCTCACCGATTAATACTGAACCCTGTGGGAGTCTCATTGATTAAAACTGAACCCTGTGGGAGTCTCACTGATTAACACTGAACCCTGTGGGAGTCTCACTGATTAACACTGAACCCTATGGGAGTCTCACTGATTAACACCGAACCCTATGGGAGTCTCACTGATTAACACTGAACCCTATGGGAGTCTCACTGATTAACACCGAACCCTATGGGAGTCTCACTGATTAACACTGAACCCTATGGGAGTCTCACCGATTAATACTGAACCCTGTGGGAGTCTCATTGATTAAAACTGAACCCTGTGGGAGTCTCACTGATTAACACTGAACCCTATGGGAGTCTCATTGATTAACACTGAACCCTGTGGGAGTCTCACTGATTAACACTACCTGTGGGAGTCTCACTGATTAACACTGAACCCTGTGGGAGTCTCACTGATTAACACTGAACCCTGAGGGAGTCTCACTGATTAACACATGAACCCTGTGGGAGTCTCACTGATTAACACTGAACCCTATGGGAGTCTCACTGATTAACACTGAACCCTATGGGAGTCTCACTGATTAACACCGAACCCTATGGGAGTCTCACTGATTAACACTGAACCCTATGGGAGTCTCACTGATTAACACCGAACCCTATGGGAGTCTCACTGATTAACACTGAACCCTATGGGAGTCTCATTGATTGACACCGAACCCTATGGGAGTCTCACTGATTAACACTGGGCCCTGTGGGAGTCTCACTGATTAACACTGAACCCTGTGGGAGTCTCACTGATTAACACTGGACCCTGTGGGAGTCTCACTGATTAACACTGAACCTGTGGAAGTCTCACTGATTAACACTGAACCCTATGGGAGTCTCACTGATTAACACTGAACCCTATGGGAGTCTCACTGATAAACACTGAACCCTGTGGGAGTCTCACTGATTAACACTGAACCCTATGGGAGTCTCACTGATTAACACCGAACCCTATGGGAGTCTCACTGATTAACACTGAACCCTATGGGAGTCTCACCGATTAATACTGAACCCTGTGGGAGTCTCACTGATTAAAACTGAACCCTGTGGGAGTCTCACTGTTTAACACTGAACCCTATAGGAGTCTCATTGATTAACACTGAACCCTGTGGGAGTCTCACTGATTAACACTGAACCCTGTGGGAGTCTCACTGATTAACAATGAACCCTATGGGAGTCTCACTGATTAACACTGAACCCTATGGGAGTCTCACTGATTAACACTGAACCCTATGGGAGTCTCACTGATTAACACTGAACACTGTGGGAGTCTCACTGATTAACACTGGACCCTGTGGGAGTCTCACTGATTAACACTGAACCTGTGGAAGTCTCACTGATTAACACTGAACCCTATGGGAGTCTCACTGATTAACACTGAACCCTATGGGAGTCTCACTGATAAACACTGAACCCTGTGGGAGTCTCACTGATTAACACTGAACCCTATGGGAGTCTCACTGATTAACACCGAACCCTATGGGAGTCTCACTGATTAACACTGAACCCTATGGGAGTCTCACCGATTAATACTGAACCCTGTGGGAGTCTCACTGATTAAAACTGAACCCTGTGGGAGTCTCACTGTTTAACACTGAACCCTATAGGAGTCTCATTGATTAACACTGAACCCTGTGGGAGTCTCACTGATTAACACTGAACCCTGTGGGAGTCTCACTGATTAACAATGAACCCTATGGGAGTCTCACTGATTAACACTGAACCCTGTGGGAGCCCCACTGATTAACACTGAACCCTATGGGAGTCTCACTGATTAACACTGAACACTGTGAAAGCCCCACTGATTAACACTGAACCTATGGGAGTCTCACTGATTAACACTGAACCCTATGGGAGTCTCACCGATTAATACTGAACCCTGTGGGAGTCTCATTGATTAAAACTGAACCCTGTGGGAGTCTCACTGATTAACACTGAACCCTATGGGAGTCTCATTGATTAACACTGGACCCTGTGGGAGTCTCACTGATTAACACTGAACCCTGTGGGAGTCTCACTGATTAACACTGAACCCTATGGGAGTCTCACTGATTAACACTGAACCCTATGGGAGTCTCACTGATTAACACTGAACCCTATGGGAGTCTCACTGATTAACACTGAACCCTATGGGAGTCTCACTGATTAAAACTGAACCCTATGGGAGTCTCACTGATTAAAACTGAACCCTATGGGAGTCTCACTGATTAACACCAAACCCAATGGGAGTCTCAGTGATTTACACTGAACACTATGGGAGTCTCACTGATTAACACTGAACCCTGTTGGAGTCTCAATGATTAACACTGAACCCTATGGGAGTCTCATTGATTAACACTGAACCCTATGGGAGTCTCACTGATTAACACCGAACCCTATGGGAGTCTCACTGATTAACACTGAACCCTATGGGAGTCTCACTGATTAACACCAAACCCTATGGGAGTCTCACTGATTAACACTGAACCCTATGGGAGTCTCACCGATTAATACTGAACCCTGTGGGAGTCTCATTGATTAAAACTGAACCCTGTGGGAGTCTCACTGATTAACACTGAACCCTGTGGGAGTCTCACTGATTAACACTGAACCCTATGGGAGTCTCACTGATTAACACCGAACCCTATGGGAGTCTCACTGATTAACACTGAACCCTATGGGAGTCTCACTGATTAACACCGAACCCTATGGGAGTCTCACTGATTAACACTGAACCCTATGGGAGTCTCACCGATTAATACTGAACCCTGTGGGAGTCTCATTGATTAAAACTGAACCCTGTGGGAGTCTCACTGATTAACACTGAACCCTATGGGAGTCTCATTGATTAACACTGAACCCTGTGGGAGTCTCACTGATTAACACTACCTGTGGGAGTCTCACTGATTAACACTGAACCCTGTGGGAGTCTCACTGATTAACACTGAACCCTGAGGGAGTCTCACTGATTAACACATGAACCCTGTGGGAGTCTCACTGATTAACACTGAACCCTATGGGAGTCTCACTGATTAACACTGAACCCTATGGGAGTCTCACTGATTAACACCGAACCCTATGGGAGTCTCACTGATTAACACTGAACCCTATGGGAGTCTCACTGATTAACACCGAACCCTATGGGAGTCTCACTGATTAACACTGAACCCTATGGGAGTCTCATTGATTGACACCGAACCCTATGGGAGTCTCACTGATTAACACTGGGCCCTGTGGGAGTCTCACTGATTAACACTGAACCCTGTGGGAGTTTCACTGATTAACACTGGACCCTGTGGGAGTCTCACTGATTAACACTGAACCCTGTGGAAGTCTCACTGATTAACACTGAACCCTATGGGAGTCTCACTGATTAACACTGAACCCTATGGGAGTCTCACCGATTAATACTGAACCCTGTGGGAGTCTCATTGATTAAAACTGAACCCTGTGGGAGTCTCACTGTTTAACACTGAACCCTATGGGAGTCTCATTGATTAACACTGAACCCTGTGGGAGTCTCACTGATTAACACTGAACCCTGTGGGAGTCTCACTGATTAACAATGCACCCTATGGGAGTCTCACTGATTAACACTGAACCCTGTGGGAGCCCCACTGATTAACACTGAACCCTATGGGAGTCTCACTGATTAACACTGAACACTGTGAAAGCCCCACTGATTAACACTGAACCTATGGGAGTCTCACTGATTAACACTGAACCCTATGGGAGTCTCACCGATTAATACTGAACCCTGTGGGAGTCTCATTGATTAAAACTGAACCCTGTGGGAGTCTCACTGATTAACACTGAACCCTATGGGAGTCTCATTGATTAACACTGAACCCTGTGGGAGTCTCACTGATTAACATTACCTGTGGGAGTCTCACTGATTAACACTGAACCCTGTGGGAGTCTCACTGATTAACACTGAACCCTGAGGGAGTCTCACTGATTAACACATGAACCCTGTGGGAGTCTCACTGATTAACACTGAACCCTATGGGAGTCTAACTGATTAACACTGAACCCTATGGGAGTCTCACTGATTAACACCGAACCCTATGGGAGTCTCACTGATTAACACTGAACCCTATGGGAGTCTCACTGATTAACACCGAACCCTATGGGAGTCTCACTGATTAACACTGAACCCTATGGGAGTCTCATTGATTGACACCGAACCCTATGGGAGTCTCACTGATTAACACTGGGCCTTGTGGGAGTCTCACTGATTAACACTGAACCCTGTGGGAGTCTCACTGATTAACACTGGACCCTGTGGGAGTCTCACTGATTAACACTGAACCCTGTGGAAGTCTCACTGATTAACACTGAACCCTATGGGAGTCTCACTGATTAACACTGAACCCTATGGGGGTCTCACTGATAAACACTGAACCCTGTGGGAGTCTCACTGATTAACACTGAACCCTATGGGAGTCTCACTGATTAACACCGACCCTATGGGAGTCTCACTGATTAACAATGAACCCTATGGGAGTCTCACCGATTAATACTGAACCCTGTGGGAGTCTCATTGATTAAAACTGAACCCTGTGGGAGTCTCACTGTTTAACACTGAACCCTATGGGAGTCTCATTGATTAACACTGAACCCTGTGGGAGTCTCACTGATTAACACTGAACCCTGTGGGAGTCTCACTGATTAACACTGAACCCTGTGGGAGTCTCACTGATTAACACTGAACCCTGAGGGAGTCTCACTGATTAACACATGAACCCTGTGGGAGTCTCACTGATTAACACTGAACCCTATGGGAGTCTCACTGATTAACACTGAACCCTATGGGAGTCTCACTGATTAACACCGAACCCTATGGGAGTCTCACTGATTAACACTGAACCCTATGGGAGTCTCACTGATTAACACTGAACCCTGAGGGAGTCTCACTGATTAACACATGAACCCTGTGGGAGTCTCCCTGATTAACACTGAACCCTATGGGAGTCTCACTGATTAACACTGAACCCTATGGGAGTCTCACTGATTAACACCGAACCCTATGGGAGTCTCACTGATTAACACTGAACCCTATGGGAGTCTCACTGATTAACACCGAACCCTATTGAAGTCTCACTGATTAACACTGAACCCTATGGGAGTCTCATTGATTGACACCGAACCCTATGGGAGTCTCACTGATTAACACTGGGCCCTGTGGGAGTCTCACTGATTAACACTGAACCCTGTGGGAGTCTCACTGATTAACACTGGACCCTGTGGGAGTCTCACTGATTAACACTGAACCCTGTGGAGGTCTCACTGATTAACACTGAACCCTATGGGAGTCTCACTGATTAACACTGAACCCTATGGGAGTCTCACTGATAAACACTGAACCCTGTGGGAGTCTCACTGATTAACACTGGGCCCTGTGGGAGTCTCACTGATTAACACTGAACCCTGTGGGAGTCTCACTGATTAACACTGGATCCTGTGGGAGTCTCACTGATTAACACTGAACCCTGTGGAAGTCTCACTGATTAACACTGAACCCTATGGGAGTCTCACTGATTAACACCGAACTCTATGGGAGTCTCACTGATTAACACTGAACCCTATGGGAGTCTCACTGATTAACACCGAACCCTATGGGAGTCTCACTGATTAACACTGAACCCTATGGGAGTCTCACCGATTAATACTGAACCCTGTGGGAGTCTCATTGATTAAAACTGAACCCTTTGGGAGTCTCACTGATTAACACTGAACCCTATGGGAGTCTCATTGATTAACACTGAACCCTGTGGGAGTCTCACTGATTAACACTACCTGTGGGAGTCTCACTGATTAACACTGAACCCTGTGGGAGTCTCACTGATTAACACTGAACCCTGAGGGAGTCTCACTGATTAACACATGAACCCTGTGGGAGTCTCACTGATTAACACTGAACCCTATGGGAGTCTCACTGATTAACACTGAACCCTATGGGAGTCTCACTGATTAACACCGAACCCTATGGGAGTCTCACTGATTAACACTGAACCCTATGGGAGTCTCACTGATTAACACCGAACCCTATGGGAGTCTCACTGATTAACACTGAACCCTATGGGAGTCTCATTGATTGACACCGAACCCTATGGGAGTCTCACTGATTAACACTGGGCCCTGTGGGAGTCTCACTGATTAACACTGGACCCTGTGGGAGTCTCACTGATTAACACTGAACCCTGTGGAAGTCTCACTGATTAACACTGAACCCTATGGGAGTCTCACTGATTAACACTGAACCCTGTGGAAGTCTCACTGATTAACACTGAACCCTATGGGAGTCTCACTGATTAACACTGAACCCTATGGGAGTCTCACTGATAAACACTGAACCCTGTGGGAGTCTCACTGATTAACACTGAACCCTATGGGAGTCTCACTGATTAACACCGAACCCTATGGGAGTCTCACTGATTAACACTGAACCCTATGGGAGTCTCACCGATTAATACTGAACCCTGTGGGAGTCTCATTGATTAAAACTGAACCCTGTGGGAGTCTCACTGTTTAACACTGAACCCTATGGGAGTCTCATTGATTAACACTGAACCCTGTGGGAGTCTCACTGATTAACACTGAACCCTGTGGGAGTCTCACTGATTAACACTGAACCCTGTGGAAGTCTCACTGATTAACACTGAACCCTATGGGAGTCTCACTGATTAACACTGAACCCTATGGGAGTCTCACTGATAAACACTGAACCCTGTGGGAGTCTCACTGATTAACACTGAACCCTATGGGAGTCTCACTGATTAACACTGAACCCTATGGGAGTCTCACCGATTAATACTGAACCCTGTGGGAGTCTCATTGATTAAAACTGAACCCTGTGGGAGTCTGACTGTTTAACACTGAACCCTATGGGAGTCTCATTGATTAACACTGAACCCTGTGGGAGTCTCACTGATTAACACTGAACCCTGTGGGAGTCTCACTGATTAACAATGAACCCTATGGGAGTCTCACTGATTAACACTGAACCCTGTGGGAGCCCCACTGATTAACACTGAACCCTATGGGAGTCTCACTGATTAACACTGAACACTGTGAAAGCCCCACTGATTAACACTGAACCTATGGGAGTCTCACTGATTAACACTGAACCCTATGGGAGTCTCACCGATTAATACTGAACCCTGTGGGAGTCTCATTGATTAAAACTGAACCCTGTGGGAGTCTCACTGATTAACACTGAACCCTATGGGAGTCTCATTGATTAACACTGAACCCTGTGGGAGTCTCACTGATTAACATTACCTGTGGGAGTCTCACTGATTAACACTGAACCCTGTGGGAGTCTCAGTGATTAACACTGAACCCTGAGGGAGTCTCACTGATTAACACATGAACCCTGTGGGAGTCTCACTGATTAACACTGAACCCTATGGGAGTCTAACTGATTAACACTGAACCCTATGGGAGTCTCACTGATTAACACCGAACCCTATGGGAGTCTCACTGATTAACACTGAACCCTATGGGAGTCTCACTGATTAACACCGAACCCTATGGGAGTCTCACTGATTAACACTGAACCCTATGGGAGTCTCATTGATTGACACCGAACCCTATGGGAGTCTCACTGATTAACACTGGGCCTTGTGGGAGTCTCACTGATTAACACTGAACCCTGGGGGAGTCTCACTGATTAACACTGGACCCTGTGGGAGTCTCACTGATTAACACTGAACCCTGTGGAAGTCTCACTGATTAACACTGAACCCTATGGGAGTCTCACTGATTAACACTGAACCCTATGGGAGTCTCACTGATAAACACTGAACCCTGTGGGAGTCTCACTGATTAACACTGAACCCTATGGGAGTCTCACTGATTAACACCGAACCCTATGGGAGTCTCACTGATTAACACTGAACCCTATGGGAGTCTCACCGATTAATACTGAACCCTGTGGGAGTCTCATTGATTAAAACTGAACCCTGTGGGAGTCTCACTGTTTAACACTGAACCCTATGGGAGTCTCATTGATTAACACTGAACCCTGTGGGAGTCTCACTGATTAACACTGAACCCTGTGGGAGTCTCACTGATTAACACTGAACCCTGTGGGAGTCTCACTGATTAACACTGAACCCTGAGGGAGTCTCACTGATTAACACATGAACCCTGTGGGAGTCTCACTGATTAACACTGAACCCTATGGGAGTCTCACTGATTAACACTGAACCCTATGGGAGTCTCACTGATTAACACCGGACCCTATGGGAGTCTCACTGATTAACACTGAACCCTATGGGAGTCTCACTGATTAACACTGAACCCTGAGGGAGTCTCACTGATTAACACATGAACCCTGTGGGAGTCTCCCTGATTAACACTGAACCCTATGGGAGTCTCACTGATTAACACTGAACCCTATGGGAGTCTCACTGATTAACACCAAACCCTATGGGAGTCTCACTGATTAACACTGAACCCTATGGGAGTCTCACTGATTAACACCGAACCCTATTGAAGTCTCACTGATTAACACTGAACCCTATGGGAGTCTCATTGATTGACACCGAACCCTATGGGAGTCTCACTGATTAACACTGGGCCCTGTGGGAGTCTCACTGATTAACACTGAACCCTGTGGGAGTCTCACTGATTAACACTGTACCCTGTGGGAGTCTCACTGATTAACACTGAACCCTGTGGAAGTCTCACTGATTAACACTGAACCCTATGGGAGTCTCACTGATTAACACTGAACCCTATGGGAGTCTCACTGATAAACACTGAACCCTGTGGGAGTCTCACTGATTAACACTGGGCCCTGTGGGAGTCTCACTGATTAACACTGAACCCTGTGGGAGTCTCACTGATTAACACTGGACCCTGTTAGAGTCTCACTGATTAACACTGAACCCTGTGGAAGTCTCACTGATTAACACTGAACCCTATGGGAGTCTCACTGATTAACACCGAACCCTATGGGAGTCTCACTGATTAACACTGAACCCTATGGGAGTCTCACTGATTAACACCGAACCCTATGGGAGTCTCACTGATTAACACTGAACCCTATGGGAGTCTCACCGATTAATACTGAACCCTGTGGGAGTCTCATTGATTAAAACTGAACCCTGTGGGAGTCTCACTGATTAACACTGAACCCTATGGGAGTCTCATTGATTAACACTGAACCCTGTGGGAGTCTCACTGATTAACACTACCTGTGGGAGTCTCACTGATTAACACTGAACCCTGTGGGAGTCTCACTGATTAACACTGAACCCTGAGGGAGTCTCACTGATTAACACATGAACCCTGTGGGATTCTCACTGATTAACACTGAACCCTATGGGAGTCTCACTGATTAACACTGAACCCTGTGGGAGTCTCACTGATTAACACTGGACCCTGTGGGAGTCTCACTGATTAACACTGAACCCTGTGGAAGTCTCACTGATTAACACTGAACCCTATGGGAGTCTCACTGATTAACACTGAACCCTATGGGAGTCTCACTGATAAACACTGAACCCTGTGGGAGTCTCACTGATTAACACTGAACCCTATGGGAGTCTCACTGATTAACACCGAACCCTATGGGAGTCTCACTGATTAACACTGAACCCTATGGGAGTCTCACCGATTAATACTGAACCCTGTGGGAGTCTCATTGATTAAAACTGAACCCTGTGGGAGTCTCACTGTTTAACACTGAACCCTATGGGAGTCTCATTGATTAACACTGAACCCTGTGGGAGTCTCACTGATTAACACTGAACCCTGTGGGAGTCTCACTGATTAACACTGAACCCTGTGGAAGTCTCACTGATTAACACTGAACCCTATGGGAGTCTCACTGATTAACACTGAACCCTATGGGAGTCTCACTGATAAACACTGAACCCTGTGGGAGTCTCACTGATTAACACTGAACCCTATGGGAGTCTCACTGATTAACACTGAACCCTATGGGAGTCTCACCGATTAATACTGAACCCTGTGGGAGTCTCATTGATTAAAACTGAACCCTGTGGGAGTCTCACTGTTTAACACTGAACCCTATGGGAGTCTCATTGATTAACACTGAACCCTGTGGGAGTCTCACTGATTAACACTGAACCCTGTGGGAGTCTCACTGATTAACAATGAACCCTATGGGAGTCTCACTGATTAACACTGAACCCTGTGGGAGCCCCACTGATTAACACTGAACCCTATGGGAGTCTCACTGATTAACACTGAACACTGTGAGAGCCCCACTGATTAACACTGAACCTATGGGAGTCTCACTGATTAACACTGAACCCTATGGGAGTCTCACCGATTAATACTGAACCCTGTGGGAGTCTCATTGATTAAAACTGAACCCTGTGGGAGTCTCACTGATTAACACTGAACCCTATGGGAGTCTCATTGATTAACACTGAACCCTGTGGAAGTCTCACTGATTAACATTACCTGTGGGAGTCTCACTGATTAACACTGAACCCTGTGGGAGTCTCACTGATTAACACTGAACCCTGAGGGAGTCTCACTGATTAACACATGAACCCTGTGGGAGTCTCACTGATTAACACTGAACCCTATGGGAGTCTAACTGATTAACACTGAACCCTATGGGAGTCTCACTGATTAACACCGAACCCTATGGGAGTCTCACTGATTAACACTGAACCCTATGGGAGTCTCACTGATTAACACCAAACCCTATGGGAGTCTCACTGATTAACACTGAACCCTATGGGAGTCTCATTGATTGACACCGAACCCTATGGGAGTCTCACTGATTAACACTGGGCCTTGTGGGAGTCTCACTGATTAACACTGAACCCTGGGGGAGTCTCACTGATTAACACTGGACCCTGTGGGAGTCTCACTGATTAACACTGAACCCTGTGGAAGTCTCACTGATTAACACTGAACCCTATGGGAGTCTCACTGATTAACACTGAACCCTATGGGAGTCTCACTGATAAACACTGAACCCTGTGGGAGTCTCACTGATTAACACTGAACCCTATGGGAGTCTCACTGATTAACACCGAACCCTATGGGAGTCTCACTGATTAACACTGAACCCTATGGGAGTCTCACCGATTAATACTGAACCCTGTGGGAGTCTCATTGATTAAAACTGAACCCTGTGGGAGTCTCACTGTTTAACACTGAACCCTATGGGAGTCTCATTGATTAACACTGAACCCTGTGGGAGTCTCACTGATTAACACTGAACCCTGTGGGAGTCTCACTGATTAACACTGAACCCTGTGGGAGTCTCACTGATTAACACTGAACCCTGAGGGAGTCTCACTGATTAACACATGAACCCTGTGGGAGTCTCACTGATTAACACTGAACCCTATGGGAGTCTCACTGATTAACACTGAACCCTATGGGAGTCTCACTGATTAACACCGAACCCTATGGGAGTCTCACTGATTAACACTGAACCCTATGGGAGTCTCACTGATTAACACTGAACCCTGAGGGAGTCTCACTGATTAACACATAAAACCCTGTGGGAGTCTCCCTGATTAACACTGAACCCTATGGGAGTCTCACTGATTAACACTGAACCCTATGGGAGTCTCACTGATTACACCGAACCCTATGGGAGTCTCACTGATTAACACTGAACCCTATGGGAGTCTCACTGATTAACACCGAACCCTATTGAAGTCTCACTGATTAACACTGAACCCTATGGGAGTCTCATTGATTGACACCGAACCCTATGGGAGTCTCACTGATTAACACTGGGCCCTGTGGGAGTCTCACTGATTAACACTGAACCCTGTGGGAGTCTCACTGATTAACACTGGACCCTGTGGGAGTCTCACTGATTAACACTGAACCCTGTGGAGGTCTCACTGATTAACACTGAACCCTATGGGAGTCTCACTGATTAACACTGAACCCTATGGGAGTCTCACTGATAAACACTGAACCCTGTGGGAGTCTCACTGATTAACACTGGGCCCTGTGGGAGTCTCACTGATTAACACTGAACCCTGTGGGAGTCTCACTGATTAACACTGGACCCTGTGGGAGTCTCACTGATTAACACTGAACCCTGTGGAAGTCTCACTGATTAACACTGAACCCTATGGGAGTCTCACTGATTAACACCGAACCCTATGGGAGTCTCACTGATTAACACTGAACCCTATGGGAGTCTCACCGATTAATACTGAACCCTGTGGGAGTCTCATTGATTAAAAATGAACCCTGTGGGAGTCTCACTGATTAACACTGAACCTTATGGGAGTCTCATTGATTAACACTGAACCCTGTGGGAGTCTCACTGATTAACACTACCTGTGGGAGTCTCACTGATTAACACTGAACCCTGTGGGAGTCTCACTGATTAACACTGAACCCTGAGGGAGTCTCACTGATTAACACATGAACCCTGTGGGAGTCTCACTGATTAACACTGAACCCTATGGGAGTCTCACTGATTAACACTGAACACTATGGGAGTCTCACTGATTAACACCGAACCCTATGGGAGTCTCACTGATTAACACTGAACCCTATGGGAGTCTCACTGATTAACACCGAACCCTATGGGAGTCTCACTGATTAACACTGAACCCTATGGGAGTCTCATTGATTGACACCGAACCCTATGGGAGTCTCACTGATTAACACTGGGCCCTGTGGGAGTCTCACTGATTAACACTGAACCCTGTGGGAGTCTCACTGATTAACACTGGACCCTGTGGGAGTCTCACTGATTAACACTGAACCCTGTGGAAGTCTCACTGATTAACACTGAACCCTATGGGAGTCTCACTGATTAACACTGAACCCTATGGGAGTCTCACTGATAAACACTGAACCCTGTGGGAGTCTCACTGATTAACACTGAACCCTATGGGAGTCTCACTGATTAACACCGAACCCTATGGGAGTCTCACTGATTAACACTGAACCCTATGGGAGTCTCACCGATTAATACTGAACCCTGTGGGAGTCTCATTGATTAAAACTGAACCCTGTGGGAGTCTCACTGTTTAACACTGAACCCTATGGGAGTCTCATTGATTAACACTGAACCCTGTGGGAGTCTCACTGATTAACACTGAACCCTGTGGGAGTCTCACTGATTAACACTGAACCCTGTGGAAGTCTCACTGATTAACACTGAACCCTATGGGAGTCTCACTGATTAACACTGAACCCTATGGGAGTCTCACTGATAAACACTGAACCCTGTGGGAGTCTCACTGATTAACACTGAACCCTATGGGAGTCTCACTGATTAACACTGAACCCTATGGGAGTCTCACTGATTAACACCGAACCCTAAGGGAGTCTCACTGATTAACACTGAACCCTATGGGAGTCTCACTGATTAACACTGAACCCTATGGGAGTCTCACTGATAAACACCGAACCCTGTGGGAGTCTCACTGATTAACACTGGGCCCTGTGGGAGTCTCACTGATTAACACTGAACCCTGTGGGAGTCTCACTGATTAACACTGGACCCTGTGGGAGTCTCACTGATTAACACTGAACCCTGTGGAAGTCTCACTGATTAACACTGAACCCTATGGGAGTCTCACTGATTAACACTGAACCCTATGGGAGTCTCACTGATAAACACTGAACCCTGTGGGAGTCTCACTGATTAACACTGAACCCTATGGGAGTCTCACTGATTAACACCGAACCCTATGGGAGTCTCACTGATTAACACTGAACCCTATGGGAGTCTCACCGATTAATACTGAACCCTGTGGGAGTCTCATTGATTAAAACTGAACCCTGTGGGAGTCTCACTGTTTAACACTGAACCCTATGGGAGTCTCATTGATTAACACTGAACCCTGTGGGAGTCTCATTGATTAACACTGAACCCTGTGGGAGTCTCACTGATTAACACTGAACCCTGTGGGAGTCTCACTGATTAACACTGAACCCTGAGGGAGTCTCACTGATTAACACATGAACCCTGTGGGAGTCTCACTGATTAACACTGAACCCTATGGGTGTCTCACTGATTAACACTGAACCCTATGGGAGTCTCACTGATTAACACTGAACCCTATGGGAGTCTCACTGATTAACACTGAACCCTATGGGAGTCTCACTGATTAACACTGAACCCTGAGGGAGTCTCACTGATTAACACATGAACCCTGTGGGAGTCTCACTGATTAACACTGAACCCTATGGGAGTCTCACTGATTAACACTGAACCCTATGGGAGTCTCACTGATTAACACCGAACCCTATGGGAGTCTCACTGATTAACACTGAACCCTATGGGAGTCTCACTGATTAACACCGAACCCTATTGGAGTCTCACTGATTAACACTGGACCCTATGGGAGTCTCATTGATTGACACCGAACCCTATGGGAGGCTCACTGATTAACACTGGGCCCTGTGGGAGTCTCACTGATTAACACTGAACCCTGTGGGAGTCTCACTGATTAACACTGGACCCTGTGGGAGTCTCACTGATTAACACTGAACCCTGTGGAAGTTTCACTGATTAACACTGAACCCTATGGGAGTCTCACTGATTAACACTGAACCCTATGGGAGTCTCACTGATAAACACTGAACCCTGTGGGAGTCTCACTGATTAACACTGAACCCTATGGGAGTCTCACTGATTAACACTGAACCCTGTGGGAGTCTCACTGATTAACACTGGACCCTGTGGGAGTCTCACTGATTAACACTGAACCCTGTGGAGGTTTCACTGATTAACACTGAACCCTATGGGAGTCTCACTGATTAACACTGAACCCTATGGGAGTCTCACTGATAAACACTGAACCCTGTGGGAGTCTCACTGATTAACACTGGGCCCTGTGGGAGTCTCACTGATTAACACTGAACCCTGTGGGAGTCTCACTGATTAACACTGGACCCTGTGGGAGTCTCACTGATTAACACTGAACCCTGTGGAAGTCTCACTGATTAACACTGAACCCTATGGGAGTCTCACTGATTAACACTGAACCCTATGGGAGTCTCACTGATAAACACTGAACCCTGTGGGAGTCTCACTGATTAACACTGAACCCTATGGGAGTCTCACTGATTAACACCGAACCCTATGGGAGTCTCACTGATTAACACTGAACCCTATGGGAGTCTCACTGATTAACACCGAACCCTATTGAAGTCTCACTGATTAACACTGAACCCTATGGGAGTCTCATTGATTGACACCGAACCCTATGGGAGTCTAACTGATTAACACTGGGCCCTGTGGGAGTCTCACTGATTAACACTGAACCCTCTGGGAGTCTCACTGATTAACACTGGACCCTGTGGGAGTCTCACTGATTAACACTGAACCCTGTGGAGGTCTCACTGATTAACACTGAACCCTATGGGAGTCTCACTGATTAACACTGAACCCTATGGGAGTCTCACTGATAAACACTGATCCCTGTGGGAGTCTCACTGATTAACACTGGGCCCTGTGGGAGTCTCACTGATTAACACTGAACCCTGTGGGAGTCTCACTGATTAACACTGGACCTTGTGGGAGTCTCACTGATTAACACTGAACCCTGTGGAAGTCTCACTGATTAACACTGAACCCTATGGGAGTCTCACTGATTAACACTGAACCCTATGGGAGTCTCACTGATAAACACTGAACCCTGTGGGAGTCTCACTGATTAACACTGAACCCTATGGGAGTCTCACTGATTAACACCGAACCCTATGGGAGTCTCACTGATTAACACTGAACCCTATGGGAGTCTCACCGATTAATACTGAACCCTGTGGGAGTCTCATTGATTAAAACTGAACCCTGTGGGAGTCTCACTGTTTAACACTGAACCCTATGGGAGTCTCATTGATTAACACTGAACCCTGTGGGAGTCTCATTGATTAACACTGAACCCTGTGGGAGTCTCACTGATTAACACTGAACCCTGTGGGAGTCTCACTGATTAACACTGAACCCTGAGGGAGTCTCACTGATTAACACATGAACCCTGTGGGAGTCTCACTGATTAACACTGAACCCTATGGGAGTCTCACTGATTAACACTGAACCCTATGGGAGTCTCACTGATTAACACCGAACCCTAAGGGAGTCTCACTGATTAACACTGAACCCTATAGGAGTCTCACTGATTAACACTGAACCCTATGGGAGTCTCACTGATAAACACTGAACCCTGTGGGAGTCTCACTGATTAACACTGGGCCCTGTGGGAGTCTCACTGATTAACACTGAACCCTGTGGGAGTCTCACTGATTAACACTGGACCCTGTGGGAGTCTCACTGATTAACACTGAACCCTGTGGGAGTCTCACTGATTAACACTGGACCCTGTGGGAGTCTCACTGATAAACACTGAACCCTGTGGGAGTCTCACTGATTAACACTGAACCCTATGGGAGTCTCACTGATTAACACTGAACCCTATGGGAGTCTCACTGATTAACACTGAACCCTATGGGAGTCTCACCGATTAATACTGAACCCTGTGGGAGTCTCATTGATTAAAACTGAACCCTGTGGGAGTCTCACTGTTTAACACTGAACCCTATGGGAGTCTCATTGATTAACACTGAACCCTGTGGGAGTCTCATTGATTAACACTGAACCCTGTGGGAGTCTCACTGATTAACACTGAACCCTGTGGGAGTCTCACTGATTAACACTGAACCCTGAGGGAGTCTCACTGATTAACACATGCACCCTGTGGGAGTCTCACTGATTAACACTGAACCCTATGGGAGTCTCACTGATTAACACTGAACCCTATGGGAGTCTCACTGATTAACACTGAACCCTATGGGAGTCTCACTGATTAACACTGAACCCTATGGGAGTCTCACTGATTAACACTGAACCCTGAGGGAGTCTCACTGATTAACACATGAACCCTGTGGGAGTCTCACTGATTAACACTGAACCCTATGGGAGTCTCACTGATTAACACTGAACCCTATGGGAGTCTCACTGATTAACACCGAACCCTATGGGAGTCTCACTGATTAACACTGAACCCTATGGGAGTCTCACTGATTAACACCGAACCCTATTGGAGTCTCACTGATTAACACTGGACCCTATGGGAGTCTCATTGATTGACACCGAACCCTATGGGAGGCTCACTGATTAACACTGGGCCCTGTGGGAGTCTCACTGATTAACACTGAACCCTGTGGGAGTCTCACTGATTAACAATGAACCCTATGGGAGTCTCACTGATTAACACTGAACACTGTGGGAGCCCCACTGATTAACACTGAACCCTATGGGAGTCTCACTGATTAACACTGAACACTGTGGGAGCCCCACTGATTAACACTGAACCCTATGGGAGTCTCAATGATTAACACTGAACCCGATGGGAGTCTCACTGATTAACACTGAACCCTAAGGGAGTCTCACTGATTAACACTGAACCCTATGGGAGTCTCACCGATTAATACTGAACCCTATGGGAGTCTCATTGATTAACACTGAACCCTGTGGGAATCTCACTGATTAACACAGAACCCTATGGGAATCTCGCTGATTAACACTGAACCCTGTGCGTGTCTCACTGATTAACACTGAACCCTGTGGGAGTCTCACTGATTAACACTGAACCCTGAGGGAGTCTCACTGATTAACACTGAACCCTGTGGGATTCTCACTGATTAACACTGAACCCTATTGGAGTCTCACTGATTAACGCAGAACCCTGTGGGTGTCTCACTGATTAACACTGAACCCTGTGGGAGTTTCACTGATTAACACTGAACCCTATGGGAGTCTCACTCATTTACACTGAACCCTATGGGAGTCTCACTGATTAACAATGAACCCTGTGGGAGTGTCAATGATTAACACTGAACCCTGTGGGAGTCTCACTGATTAACACTGAACCCTATGGGAGTCTCACTGATTAAGAATGAACCCTGTGGGAGTCTCACTGATTAACACTGAACCCTGTGGGAGTCTCACTGATTAACACTGAACCCTGTGGGTGTCTCACTGATTAACACTGAACGCTGTGGGAGTCTCACTGATTAACATTGAACCCAATGGGAGTCTCACTGATTAACACATGAACCCTGTGGGAGTCTCACTGATTAACACTGAACCCTATGGGAGTCTGACTGATTAACACTGAACCCTGTGGTAGTCTCACTGATTAACACTGAACCCTATGGGAGTCTCACTGATAAACACTGAACCCTGTGGGAGTCTCACTGATTAACACTGAACCCTATGGGAGTCTCACTGATTAACACTGAACCCTAAGGGAGTCTCACTGATTAACACTGAACCCTATGGGAGTCTCACCGATTAATACTGACCCAATGGGAGTCTCACTGATTAACACTGAACCCTGTTGGAGTCTCACTGATTAACACTGAACCCTATGGGAATCTCGCTGATTAACACTGAACCCTGTGGGAGTCTCACTGATTAACACTGAACCCTATGGGAGTCTCACTGATTAACACTGAACCCTGTGAGAGTCTCACTGATTAACACTGGACCCTATGGGAGTCTCACTGATTAACACTGAACCCTATGGGAGTCTCATTGATTAACACTGAACCCTGTGGGAGTCTCACTGATTAACACTGAACCCTGTGGGAGTCTCACTGATTAACACTGAACCCTATGGGAGTCTCACTGATAAACACTGAACCCTGTGGGAGTCTCACTGATTAACACTGAACCCTATGGGGGTCTCACTGATTAACACTGAACCCTGTGGGAGTCTCACTGATTAACACTGAACCCTGTGGGAATTTCACTGATTAACACTGAACCCTGTGGTAGTCTCACTGATTAACACTGACCCCTATGGGAGTCTCACTGATTAACACTGAACCCTATGGGAGTCTCACCGATTAATACTGACCCAATGGGAGTCTCACTGATTAACACTGAAACCTGTGGGAGTCTCACTGATTAACACTGAACCCTATGGGAATCTCGCTGATCGAACACTGAACCCTGTGGGAGTCTCACTGATTAACACTGAACCCTATGGGAGTCTCACTGATTAACACTGAACCCTGTGGGAGTCTCACTGATTAACACTGAACCCTATGGGAGTCTCACTGATTAACACTGAAACCTATGGGAGTCTCACTGATTAACACTGAACCCTATGGGAGTCTCACTGATTAACACTGAACCCTATGGGAGTCTCCCTGATTAACACTGAACCCTGTGGGAGTCTCACTGATTAACACTGAACCCTATGGAAGTCTCACTGATTACCACTGAACCCTGTGGGAGTCTCACTGATTAACACTGAACCCTGTGGGAGTCTCACTGATTAACACTGAACCCTGTGGGAGTCTCACTGATTAACAATGAACCCTATGGGAGTCTCACTGATTAACACTGAACACTGTGGGAGCCCCACTGATTAACACTGAACCCTATGGGAGTCTCACTGATTAACACTGAACACTGTGGGAGCCCCACTGATTAACACTGAACCCTATGGGAGTCTCAATGATTAACACTGAACCCGATGGGAGTCTCACTGATTAACACTGAACCCTAAGCGAGTCTCACTGATTAACACTGAACCCTATGGGAGTTTCACCGATTAATACTGAACCCTATGGGAGTCTCATTGATTAACACTGAACCCTGTGGGAATCTCACTGATTAACACAGAACCCTATGGGAATCTCGCTGATTAACACTGAACCCTGTGCGTGTCTCACTGATTAACACTGAACCCTGTGGGAGTCTCACTGATTAACACTGAACCCTGAGGGAGTCTCACTGATTAACACTGAACCCTGTGGGATTCTCACTGATTAACACTGAACCCTATTGGAGTCTCACTGATTAACGCAGAACCCTGTGGGTGTCTCACTGATTAACACTGAACCCTGTGGGAGTTTCACTGATTAACACTGAACCCTATGGGAGTCTCACTGATTTACACTGAACCCTATGGGAGTCTCACTGATTAACAATGAACCCTGTGGGAGTGTCAATGATTAACACTGAACCCTGTGGGAGTCTCACTGATTAACACTGAACCCTATGGGAGTCTCACTGATTAAGAATGAACCCTGTGGGAGTCTCACTGATTAACACTGAACCCTGTGGGAGTCTCACTGATTAACACTGAACCCTGTGGGTGTCTCACTGATTAACACTGAACCCTATGGGAGTCTCACTGATTAACACTGAACCCTATGGGAGTCTCACCGATTAATACTGACCCAATGGGAGTCTCACTGATTAACACTGAACCCTATGGGAGTCTCACTGATTAAGAATGAACCCTGTGGGAGTCTCACTGATTAACACTGAACCCTGTGGGAGCCCCACTGATTAACACTGAACCCTATGGGAGTCTCACTGATTAACACTGAACACTGTGGGAGCCCCACTGATTAACACTGAACCCTATGGGAGTCTCAATGATTAACACTGAACCCGATGGGAGTCTCACTGATTAACACTGAACCCTAAGG
Organism: Petromyzon marinus; assembly: GCF_048934315.1. NCBI lineage: Eukaryota > Metazoa > Chordata > Hyperoartia > Petromyzontiformes > Petromyzontidae > Petromyzon > Petromyzon marinus. Next base: position 2,313,811 of record NW_027423058.1, on the reverse strand, counting down.
GAGTCTCACTGATTAACACTGAACCCTATGGGAGTCTCACCGATTAATACTGAACCCTATGGGAGTCTCATTGATTAACACTGAACCCTGTGGGAATCTCACTGATTAACACAGAACCCTATGGGAATCTCGCTGATTAACACTGAACCCTGTGCGTGTCTCACTGATTAACACTGAACCCTGTGGGAGTCTCACTGATTAACACTGAACCCTGAGGGAGTCTCACTGATTAACACTGAACCCTGTGGGATTCTCACTGATTAACACTGAACCCTATTGGAGTCTCACTGATTAACGCAGAACCCTGTGGGTGTCTCACTGATTAACACTGAACCCTGTGGGAGTTTCACTGATTAACACTGAACCCTATGGGAGTCTCACTCATTTACACTGAACCCTATGGGAGTCTCACTGATTAACAATGAACCCTGTGGGAGTGTCAATGATTAACACTGAACCCTGTGGGAGTCTCACTGATTAACACTGAACCCTATGGGAGTCTCACTGATTAAGAATGAACCCTGTGGGAGTCTCACTGATTAACACTGAACCCTGTGGGAGTCTCACTGATTAACACTGAACCCTGTGGGTGTCTCACTGATTAACACTGAACGCTGTGGGAGTCTCACTGATTAACATTGAACCCAATGGGAGTCTCACTGATTAACACATGAACCCTGTGGGAGTCTCACTGATTAACACTGAACCCTATGGGAGTCTGACTGATTAACACTGAACCCTGTGGTAGTCTCACTGATTAACACTGAACCCTATGGGAGTCTCACTGATAAACACTGAACCCTGTGGGAGTCTCACTGATTAACACTGAACCCTATGGGAGTCTCACTGATTAACACTGAACCCTAAGGGAGTCTCACTGATTAACACTGAACCCTATGGGAGTCTCACCGATTAATACTGACCCAATGGGAGTCTCACTGATTAACACTGAACCCTGTTGGAGTCTCACTGATTAACACTGAACCCTATGGGAATCTCGCTGATTAACACTGAACCCTGTGGGAGTCTCACTGATTAACACTGAACCCTATGGGAGTCTCACTGATTAACACTGAACCCTGTGAGAGTCTCACTGATTAACACTGGACCCTATGGGAGTCTCACTGATTAACACTGAACCCTATGGGAGTCTCATTGATTAACACTGAACCCTGTGGGAGTCTCACTGATTAACACTGAACCCTGTGGGAGTCTCACTGATTAACACTGAACCCTATGGGAGTCTCACTGATAAACACTGAACCCTGTGGGAGTCTCACTGATTAACACTGAACCCTATGGGGGTCTCACTGATTAACACTGAACCCTGTGGGAGTCTCACTGATTAACACTGAACCCTGTGGGAATTTCACTGATTAACACTGAACCCTGTGGTAGTCTCACTGATTAACACTGACCCCTATGGGAGTCTCACTGATTAACACTGAACCCTATGGGAGTCTCACCGATTAATACTGACCCAATGGGAGTCTCACTGATTAACACTGAAACCTGTGGGAGTCTCACTGATTAACACTGAACCCTATGGGAATCTCGCTGATCGAACACTGAACCCTGTGGGAGTCTCACTGATTAACACTGAACCCTATGGGAGTCTCACTGATTAACACTGAACCCTGTGGGAGTCTCACTGATTAACACTGAACCCTATGGGAGTCTCACTGATTAACACTGAAACCTATGGGAGTCTCACTGATTAACACTGAACCCTATGGGAGTCTCACTGATTAACACTGAACCCTATGGGAGTCTCCCTGATTAACACTGAACCCTGTGGGAGTCTCACTGATTAACACTGAACCCTATGGAAGTCTCACTGATTACCACTGAACCCTGTGGGAGTCTCACTGATTAACACTGAACCCTGTGGGAGTCTCACTGATTAACACTGAACCCTGTGGGAGTCTCACTGATTAACAATGAACCCTATGGGAGTCTCACTGATTAACACTGAACACTGTGGGAGCCCCACTGATTAACACTGAACCCTATGGGAGTCTCACTGATTAACACTGAACACTGTGGGAGCCCCACTGATTAACACTGAACCCTATGGGAGTCTCAATGATTAACACTGAACCCGATGGGAGTCTCACTGATTAACACTGAACCCTAAGCGAGTCTCACTGATTAACACTGAACCCTATGGGAGTTTCACCGATTAATACTGAACCCTATGGGAGTCTCATTGATTAACACTGAACCCTGTGGGAATCTCACTGATTAACACAGAACCCTATGGGAATCTCGCTGATTAACACTGAACCCTGTGCGTGTCTCACTGATTAACACTGAACCCTGTGGGAGTCTCACTGATTAACACTGAACCCTGAGGGAGTCTCACTGATTAACACTGAACCCTGTGGGATTCTCACTGATTAACACTGAACCCTATTGGAGTCTCACTGATTAACGCAGAACCCTGTGGGTGTCTCACTGATTAACACTGAACCCTGTGGGAGTTTCACTGATTAACACTGAACCCTATGGGAGTCTCACTGATTTACACTGAACCCTATGGGAGTCTCACTGATTAACAATGAACCCTGTGGGAGTGTCAATGATTAACACTGAACCCTGTGGGAGTCTCACTGATTAACACTGAACCCTATGGGAGTCTCACTGATTAAGAATGAACCCTGTGGGAGTCTCACTGATTAACACTGAACCCTGTGGGAGTCTCACTGATTAACACTGAACCCTGTGGGTGTCTCACTGATTAACACTGAACCCTATGGGAGTCTCACTGATTAACACTGAACCCTATGGGAGTCTCACCGATTAATACTGACCCAATGGGAGTCTCACTGATTAACACTGAACCCTATGGGAGTCTCACTGATTAAGAATGAACCCTGTGGGAGTCTCACTGATTAACACTGAACCCTGTGGGAGTCTCACTGATTAACACTGAACCCTGTGGGTGTCTCACTGATTAACACTGAACGCTGTGGGAGTCTCACTGATTAACATTGAACCCAATGGGAGTCTCACTGATTAACACATGAACCCTGTGGGAGTCTCACTGATTAACACTGAACCCTATGGGAGTCTGACTGATTAACACTGAACCCTGTGGTAGTCTCACTGATTAACACTGAACCCTATGGGAGTCTCACTGATAAACACTGAACCCTGTGGGAGTCTCACTGATTAACACTGAACCCTATGGGAGTCTCACTGATTAACACTGAACCCTAAGGGAGTCTCACTGATTAACACTGAACCCTATGGGAGTCTCACCGATTAATACTGACCCAATGGGAGTCTCACTGATTAACACTGAACCCTGTTGGAGTCTCACTGATTAACACTGAACCCTATGGGAATCTCGCTGATTAACACTGAACCCTGTGGGAGTCTCACTGATTAACACTGAACCCTATGGGAGTCTCACTGATTAACACTGAACCCTGTGAGAGTCTCACTGATTAACACTGGACCCTATGGGAGTCTCACTGATTAACACTGAACCCTATGGGAGTCTCATTGATTAACACTGAACCCTGTGGGAGTCTCACTGATTAACACTGAACCCTGTGGGAGTCTCACTGATTAACACTGAACCCTATGGGAGTCTCACTGATAAACACTGAACCCTGTGGGAGTCTCACTGATTAACACTGAACCCTATGGGGGTCTCACTGATTAACACTGAACCCTGTGGGAGTCTCACTGATTAACACTGAACCCTGTGGGAATTTCACTGATTAACACTGAACCCTGTGGTAGTCTCACTGATTAACACTGACCCCTATGGGAGTCTCACTGATTAACACTGAACCCTATGGGAGTCTCACCGATTAATACTGACCCAATGGGAGTCTCACTGATTAACACTGAAACCTGTGGGAGTCTCACTGATTAACACTGAACCCTATGGGAATCTCGCTGATCGAACACTGAACCCTGTGGGAGTCTCACTGATTAACACTGAACCCTATGGGAGTCTCACTGATTAACACTGAACCCTGTGGGAGTCTCACTGATTAACACTGAACCCTATGGGAGTCTCACTGATTAACACTGAAACCTATGGGAGTCTCACTGATTAACACTGAACCCTATGGGAGTCTCACTGATTAACACTGAACCCTATGGGAGTCTCCCTGATTAACACTGAACCCTGTGGGAGTCTCACTGATTAACACTGAACCCTATGGAAGTCTCACTGATTACCACTGAACCCTGTGGGAGTCTCACTGATTAACACTGAACCCTGTGGGAGTCTCACTGATTAACACTGAACCCTGTGGGAGTCTCACTGATTAACAATGAACCCTATGGGAGTCTCACTGATTAACACTGAACACTGTGGGAGCCCCACTGATTAACACTGAACCCTATGGGAGTCTCACTGATTAACACTGAACACTGTGGGAGCCCCACTGATTAACACTGAACCCTATGGGAGTCTCAATGATTAACACTGAACCCGATGGGAGTCTCACTGATTAACACTGAACCCTAAGCGAGTCTCACTGATTAACACTGAACCCTATGGGAGTTTCACCGATTAATACTGAACCCTATGGGAGTCTCATTGATTAACACTGAACCCTGTGGGAATCTCACTGATTAACACAGAACCCTATGGGAATCTCGCTGATTAACACTGAACCCTGTGCGTGTCTCACTGATTAACACTGAACCCTGTGGGAGTCTCACTGATTAACACTGAACCCTGAGGGAGTCTCACTGATTAACACTGAACCCTGTGGGATTCTCACTGATTAACACTGAACCCTATTGGAGTCTCACTGATTAACGCAGAACCCTGTGGGTGTCTCACTGATTAACACTGAACCCTGTGGGAGTTTCACTGATTAACACTGAACCCTATGGGAGTCTCACTGATTTACACTGAACCCTATGGGAGTCTCACTGATTAACAATGAACCCTGTGGGAGTGTCAATGATTAACACTGAACCCTGTGGGAGTCTCACTGATTAACACTGAACCCTATGGGAGTCTCACTGATTAAGAATGAACCCTGTGGGAGTCTCACTGATTAACACTGAACCCTGTGGGAGTCTCACTGATTAACACTGAACCCTGTGGGTGTCTCACTGATTAACACTGAACCCTATGGGAGTCTCACTGATTAACACTGAACCCTATGGGAGTCTCACCGATTAATACTGACCCAATGGGAGTCTCACTGATTAACACTGAACCCTGTTGGAGTCTCACTGATTAACACTGAACCCTATGGGAATCTCGTTGATTAACACTGAACCCTGTGGGAGTCTCACTGATTAACACTGAACCCTATGGGAGTCTCACTGATTAACACTGAACCCTGTGAGAGTCTCACTGATTAACACTGGATCCTATGGGAGTCTCACTGATTAACACTGAATCCTGTGGGAGTCTCACTGATTAACACTGAACCCTATGGGAGTCTCACTGATTAACACAGAACCCTGTGGGTGTCTCACTGATTAACACTGAACCCTGTGGGAGTCTCACTGATTAACACTCAACCCTATGGGAGTCTCACTGATTAACACTGAACCCTATGGGAGTCTCACTGATTAAAACTGAACCCTATGGGAGTCTCACTGATTAAAACTGAACCCTATGGGAGTCTCACTGATTAACACTGAACCCTATGGGAGTCTCACTGATTAACACTGAACCCTATGGGAGTCTCACTGATTAACACTGAACCCTATGGGAGTCTCACTGATTAAAACTGAACCCTATGGGAGTCTCACTGATTAAAACTGAACCCTATGGGAGTCTCACTGATTAACACCGAACCCAATGGGAGTCTCAGTGATTTACACTGAACACTATGGGAGTCTCACTGATTAACACTGAACCCTGTGGGAATCTCACTGATTAACACTGAACCCTGTGGGAGTCTCACTGATTAACACTGAACCCTGTTGGAGTCTCACTGATTAACACTGAACCCTATGGGAGTCTCATTGATTAACACTGAACCCTATGGGAGTCTCACTGATTAACACATGAACCCTGTGGGAGTCTCACTGATTAACACTGAACCCTATGGGAGTCTCACTGATTAACACTGAACCCTATGGGAGTCTCACTGATTAACATCGAACCCTATGGGAGTCTCACTGATTAACACTGAACCCTATGGGAGTCTCACTGATTAACACTGAACCCTATGGGAGACTCACTGATAAACACTGAACCCTGTGGGAGTCTCACTGATTAACACTGAACCCTATGGGAGTCTCACTGATTAACACTGAACCCTGTGGGAGTCTCACTGATTAACACTGAAACCTGTGGGAATTTCACTGATTAACACTGAACCCTGTGGTAGTCTCACTGATTAACACTGAACCCTAAGGGAGTCTCACTGATTAACACTGAACACTATGGGAGTCTCACCGATTAATGCTGACCCAATGGGAGTCTCACTGATTAACACTGAACCCTGTGGGAGTCTCACTGATTAACACTGAACCCTATGGGAATCTCGCTGATTAACACTGAACCCTGTGGGAGTCTCACTGATTAACACTGAACCCTATGGGAGTCTCACTGATTAACACTGAACCCTGTGAGAGTCTCACTGATTAACACTGAACCCTGTGGGAGTCTCACTGATTAACACTGAACCCTATGGGAGTCTCACTGATTAACACTGAACCCTGTGAGAGTCTCACTGATTAACACTGGACCCTATGGGAGTCTCACTGATTAACACTGAACCCTGTGGGAGACTCACTGATTAACACTGCACCCTATGGGAGTCTCACTGATTAACACTGAACCCTATGGGAGTCTCACTGATTAACACTGAACCCTGTGGGAGTCTCACTGATTAACACTGAACCCTATGGGAGTCTCACTGATTAACACTGAACCCTATGGGAGTCTCACTGATTAACACTGAACCCTGTGGGAGTCTCACTGATTAACACTGAACCCTATGGGAGTCTCACTGATTAACACTGAACCCTATGGGAGTCTCACTGATTAACATCGAACCCTATGGGAGTCTCACTGATTAACACTGAACCCTATGGGAGTCTCACTGATTAACACTGAACCCTATGGGAGTCTCACTGATAAACACTGAACCCTGTGGGAGTCTCACTGATTAACACTGAACCCTATGGGAGTCTCACTGATTAACACTGAACCCTGTGGGAGTCTCACTGATTAACACTGAAACCTGTGGGAATTTCACTGATTAACATTGAACCCTGTGGTAGTCTCAATGATTAACACTGAACCCTAAGGGAGTCTCACTGATTAACACTGAACCCTATGGGAGTCTCACCGATTAATACTGACCCAATGGGAGTCTCACTGATTAACACTGAACCCTGTGGGAGTCTCACTGATTAACACTGAACCCTATGGGAATCTCGCTGATTAACACTGAACCCTGTGGGAGTCTCACTGATTAACACTGAACCCTATGGGAGTCTCACTGATTAACACTGAACCCTATGGGAGTCTCACTGATAAACACTGAACCCTGTGGGAGTCTCACTGATTAACACTGAACCCTATGGGAGTATCACTGATTAACACTGAACCCTGTGGGAGTCTCACTGATTAACACTGAAACCTGTGGGAATTTCACTGATTAACATTGAACCCTGTGGTAGTCTCAATGATTAACACTGAACCCTAAGGGAGTCTCACTGATTAACACTGAACCCTATGGGAGTCTCACCGATTAATACTGACCCAATGGGAGTCTCACTGATTAACACTGAACCCTGTGGGAGTCTCACTGATTAACACTGAACCCTATGGGAATCTCGCTGATTAACACTGAACCCTGTGGGAGTCTCACTGATTAACACTGAACCCTATGGGAGTCTCACTGATTAACACTGAACCCTGTGAGAGTCTCACTGATTAACACTGGACCCTATGGGAGTCTCACTGATTAACACTGAACCCTGTGGGAGTCTCACTGATTAACACTGAACCCTATGGGAGTCTCACTGATTAACACAGAACCCTGTGGGTGTCTCACTGATTAACACTGAACCCTGTGGGAGTCTCAATGATTAACACTGAACCCTAGGGGAGTCTCACTGATTAACACTGAACCCTATGGGAGTCTCACTGATTAACACTGAACCCTATGGGAGTCTCACTGATTAACACTGAACCCTATGGGAGTCTCACTGATTAAAACTGAACCCTATGGGAGTCTCACTGATTAAAACTGAACCCTATGGGAGTCTCACTGATTAACACCGAACCCAATGGGAGTCTCAGTGATTTACACTGAACACTAAGGGAGTCTCACTGATTAACACTGAACCCTGTGGGAATCTCACTGATTAACACTGAACCCTGTGGGAGTCTCACTGATTAACACTGAACCCTGTTGGAGTCTCACTGATTAACACTGAACCCTATGGGAGTCTCATTGATTAACACTGAACCCTATGGGAGTCTCACTGATTAACACATGAACCTTGTGGGAGTCTCACTGATTAACACTGAACCCTATGGGAGTCTCATTGATTAACACTGAACCCTATGGGAGTCTCACTGATTAACACATGAACCCTATGGGAGTCTCACTGATTAACACTGAACCCTATGGGAGTCTCACTGATTAACACTGAACCCTATGGGAGTCTCACTGATAAACACTGATCCCTGTGGGAGTCTCACTGATTAACACTGACCCCTATGGGAGTCTCACTGATTAACACTGAACCCTGTGGGAGTCTCACTGATTAACACTGAAACCTGTGGGAATTTCACTGATTAACACTGAACCCTGTGGTAGTCTCACTGATTAACACTGAACCCTAAGGGAGTCTCACTGATTAACACTGAACCCTATGGGAGTCTCACCGATTAATACTGACCAAATGGGAGTCTCACTGATTAACACTGAACCCTGTGGGAGTCTCACTGATTAACACTGGACCCTATGGGAGTCTCACTGATTAACACTGAACCCTGTGGGAGTCTCACTGATTAACACTGAACCCTATGGGAGTCTCACTGATTAACACAGAACCCTGTGGGTGTCTCACTGATTAACACTGAACCCTGTGGGAGTCTCACTGATTAACACTGAACCCTATGGGAGTCTCACTGATTAACACTGAACCCTATGGGAGTCTCACTGATTAACACTGAACCCTGTGGGAGTCTCACTGATTAACACTGAACCCTATGGGAGTCTCACTGATTAACACTGAACCCTATGGGAGTCTCACTGATTAACATTGAACCCTATGGGAGTCTCACTGATTAACACTGAACCCTATGGGAGTCTCACTGATTAACACTGAACCCTATGGGAGTCTCACTGATAAACACTGAACCCTGTGGGAGTCTCACTGATTAACACTGAACCCTATGGGAGTCTCACTGATTAACACTGAACCCTGTGGGAGTCTCACTGATTAACACTGAAACCTGTGGAAATTTTACTGATTAACACTGAACCCTGTGGTAGTCTCACTGATTAACACTGAACCCTAAGGGAGTCTCACTGATTAACACTGAACCCTATGGGAGTCTCACCGATTAATACTGACCCAATCGGAGTCTCACTGATTAACACTGAACCCTGTGGGTGTCTCACTGATTAACACTGAACCCTGTGGGAGTCTCAATGATTAACACTGAACCCTAGGGGAGTCTCACTGATTAACACTGAACCCTATGGGAGTCTCACTGATTAACACTGAACCCTATGGGAGTCTCACTGATTAACACTGAACCCTATGGGAGTCTCACTGATTAAAACTGAACCCTATGGGAGTCTCACAGATTAAAACTGAACCCTATGGGAGTCTCACTGATTAACACCAAACCCAATGGGAGTCTCAGTGATTTACACTGAACACTATGGGAGTCTCACTGATTAACACTGAACCCTGTGGGAATCTCACTGATTAACACTGAACCCTGTGGGAGTCTCACTGATTAACACTGAACCCTGTGGGAGTCTCACTGATTAACACTGAACACTATGGGAATCTCGCTGATTAACACTGAACCCTGTGGGAGTCTCACTGATTAACACTGAACCCTATGGGAGTCTCACTGATTAACACTGAACCCTGTGAGAGTCTCACTGATTAACACTGGACCCTATGGAGTCTCACTGATTAACACTGAACCCTGTGGGAGACTCACTGATTAACACTGCACCCTATGGGAGTCTCACTGATTAACACAGAACCCTGTGGGTGTCTCACTGATTAACACTGAACCCTGTGGGAGTCTCACTGATTAACACTGAACCCTATGGAAGTCTCACTGATTAACACTGAACCCTATGGGAGTCTCACTGATTAACACTGAACCCTGTGGGAGTCTCACTGATTAACACTGAACCCTATGGGAGTCTCACTGATTAACACTGAACCCTATGGGAGGCTCACTGATTAACATCGAACCCTATGGGAGTCTCACTGATTAACACTGAACCCTATGGGAGTCTCACTGATTAACACTGAACCCTATGGGAGTCTCACTGATAAACACTGAACCCTGTGGGAGTCTCACTGATTAACACTGAACCCTATGGGAGTCTCACTGATTAACACTGAACCCTGTGGGAGTCTCACTGATTAACACTGAAACCTGTGGGAATTTCACTGATTAACATTGAACCCTGTGGTAGTCTCACTGATTAACACTGAACCCTAAGGGAGTCTCACTGATTAACACTGAACCCTATGGGAGTCTCACCGATTAATACTGACCCAATGGGAGTCTCACTGATTAACACTGAACCCTGTGGGAGTCTCACTGATTAACACTGAACCCTATGGGAATCTCGCTGATTAACACTGAACCCTGTGGGAGTCTCACTGATTAACACTTAACCCTATGGGAGTCTCACTGATTAACACTGAACCCTGTGAGAGTCTCACTGATTAACACTGGACCCTATGGGAGTCTCACTGATTAACACTGAACCCTGTGGGAGTCTCACTGATTAACACTGAACCCTATGGGAGTCTCACTGATTAACACAGAACCCTGTGGGTGTCTCACTGATTAACACTGAACCCTGTGGGAGTCTCAATGATTAACACTGAACCCTATGGGAGTCTCACTGATTAACACTGAACCCTATGGGAGTCTCACTGATTAACACTGAACCCTATGGGAGTCTCACTGATTAAAACTGAACCCTATGGGAGTCTCACTGATTAAAACTGAACCCTATGGGAGTCTCACTGATTAACACCGAACCCAATGGGAGTCTCAGTGATTTACACTGAACACTATGGGAGTCTCACTGATTAACACTGAACCCTGTGGGAGTCTCACTGATTAACACTTAACCCTATTGGAGTCTCACTGATTAACACTGAACCCTGTGGGAGTCTCACTGATTAACACTGGACCCTATGGGAGTCTCACTGATTAACACTGAACCCTGTGGGAGTCTCACTGATTAACACTGAACCCTATGGGAGTCTCACTGATTAACACAGAACCCTGTGGGTGTCTCACTGATTAACACTGAACCCTGTGGGAGTCTCACTGATTAACACTGAACCCTATGGGAGTCTCACTGATTAACACTGAACCCTATGGGAGTCTCACTGATTAACACTGAACCCTGTGGGAGTCTCACTGATTAACACTGAACCCTATGGGAGTCTCACTGATTAACACTGAACCCTATGGGAGTCTCACTGATTAACATTGAACCCTATGGGAGTCTCACTGATTAACACTGAACCCTATGGGAGTCTCACTGATTAACACTGAACCCTATGGGAGTCTCACTGATAAACACTGAACCCTGTGGGAGTCTCACTGATTAACACTGAACCCTATGGGAGTCTCACTGATTAACACTGAACCCTGTGGGAGTCTCACTGATTAACACTGAAACCTGTGGAAATTTCACTGATTAACACTGAACCCTGTGGTAGTCTCACTGATTAACACTGAACCCTAAGGGAGTCTCACTGATTAACACTGAACCCTGTGGGTGTCTCACTGATTAACACTGAACCCTGTGGGAGTCTCAATGATTAACACTGAACCCTAGGGGAGTCTCACTGATTAACACTGAACCCTATGGGAGTCTCACTGATTAACACTGAACCCTATGGGAGTCTCACTGATTAACACTGAACCCTATGGGAGTCTCACTGATTAAAACTGAACCCTATGGGAGTCTCACAGATTAAAACTGAACCCTATGGGAGTCTCACTGATTAACACCAAACCCAATGGGAGTCTCAGTGATTTACACTGAACACTATGGGAGTCTCACTGATTAACACTGAACCCTGTGGGAATCTCACTGATTAACACTGAACCCTGTGGGAGTCTCACTGATTAACACTGAACCCTGTGGGAGTCTCACTGATTAACACTGAACCCTATGGGAATCTCGCTGATTAACACTGAACCCTGTGGGAGTCTCACTGATTAACACTGAACCCTATGGGAGTCTCACTGATTAACACTGAACCCTGTGAGAGTCTCACTGATTAACACTGGACCCTATGGAGTCTCACTGATTAACACTGAACCCTGTGGGAGACTCACTGATTAACACTGCACCCTATGGGAGTCTCACTGATTAACACAGAACCCTGTGGGTGTCTCACTGATTAACACTGAACCCTGTGGGAGTCTCACTGATTAACACTGAACCCTATGGGAGTCTCACTGATTAACACTGAACCCTATGTGAGTCTCACTGATTAACACTGAACCCTGTGGGAGTCTCACTGATTAACACTGAACCCTATGGGAGTCTCACTGATTAACACTGAACCCTATGGGAGGCTCACTGATTAACATCGAACCCTATGGGAGTCTCACTGATTAACACTGAACCCTATGGGAGTCTCACTGATTAACACTGAACCCTATGGGTGTCTCACTGATAAACACTGAACCCTGTGGGAGTCTCACTGATTAACACTGAACCCTATGGGAGTCTCACTGATTAACACTGAACCCTGTGGGAGTCTCACTGATTAACACTGAAACCTGAGGGAATTTCACTGATTAACATTGAACCCTGTGGTAGTCTCACTGATTAACACTGAACCCTAAGGGAGTCTCACTGATTAACACTGAACCCTATGGGAGTCTCACCGATTAATACTGACCCAATGGGAGTCTCACTGATTAACACTGAACCCTGTGGGAGTCTCACTGATTAACACTGAACCCTATGGGAATCTCGCTGATTAACACTGAACCCTGTGGGAGTCTCACTGATTAACACTTAACCCTATGGGAGTCTCACTGATTAACACTGAACCCTGTGAGAGTCTCACTGATTAACACTGGACCCTATGGGAGTCTCACTGATTAACACTGAACCCTGTGGGAGTCTCACTGATTAACACTGAACCCTATGGGAGTCTCACTGATTAACACAGAACCCTGTGGGTGTCTCACTGATTAACACTGAACCCTGTGGGAGTCTCAATGATTAACACTGAACCCTATGGGAGTCTCACTGATTAACACTGAACCCTATGGGAGTCTCACTGATTTACACTGAACACTATGGGAGTCTCACTGATTAACACTGAACCCTGTGGGAATCTCACTGATTAACACTGAACCCTGTGGGAGTCTCACTGATTAACACTGAACCCTGTTGGAGTCTCACTGATTAACACTGAACCCTATGGGAGTCTCATTGATTAACACTGAACCCTATGGGAGTCTCACTGATTAACACATGAACCTTGTGGGAGTCTCACTGATTAACACTGAACCCTATGGGAGTCTCATTGATTAACACTGAACCCTATGGGAGTCTCACTGATTAACACATGAACCCTTTGGGAGTCTCACTGATTAACACTGAATCCTATGGGAGTCTCACTGATTAACACTGAACCCTATGGGAGTCTCACTGATAAACACTGAACCCTGTGGGAGTCTCACTGATTAACACTGAACCCTATGGGAGTCTCACTGATTAACACTGAACCCTGTGGGAGTCTCACTGATTAACACTGAAACCTGTGGGAATTTCACTGATTAACACTGAACCCTGTGGTAGTCTCACTGATTAACACTGAACCCTAAGGGAGTCTCACTGATTAACACTGAACCCTATGTGAGTCTCACCGATTAATACTGACCAAATGGGAGTCTCACTGATTAACACTGAACCCTGTGGGAGTCTCACTGATTAACACTGGACCCTATGGGAGTCTCACTGATTAACACTGAACCCTGTGGGAGTCTCACTGATTAACACTGAACCCTATGGGAGTCTCACTGATTAACACAGAACCCTGTGGGTGTCTCACTGATTAACACTGAACCCTGTGGGAGTCTCACTGATTAACACTGAACCCTATGGGAGTCTCACTGATTAACACTGAACCCTATGGGAGTCTCACTGATTAACACTGAACCCTGTGGGAGTCTCACTGATTAACACTGAACCCTATGGGAGTCTCACTGATTAACACTGAACCCTATGGGAGTCTCACTGATTAACATTGAACCCTATGGGAGTCTCACTGATTAACACTGAACCCTATGGGAGTCTCACTGATTAACACTGAACCCTATGGGAGTCTCACTGATAAACACTGAACCCTGTGGGAGTCTCACTGATTAACACTGAACCCTATGGGAGTCTCACTGATTAACACTGAACCCTGTGGGAGTCTCACTGATTAACACTGAAACCTGTGGGAATTTCACTGATTAACACTGAACCCTGTGGTAGTCTCACTGATTAACACTGAACCCTAAGGGAGTCTCACTGATTAACACTGAACCCTATGGGAGTCTCACCGATTAATACTGACCCAATGGGAGTCTCACTGATTAACACTGAACCCTAGGGGAGTCTCACTGATTAACACTGAACCCTATGGGAGTCTCACTGATTAAAACTGAACCCTATGGGAGTCTCACTGATTAACACCGAACCCAATGGGAGTCTCAGTGATTTACACTGAACACTATGGGAGTCTCACTGATTAACACTGAAGCCTGTGGGAATCTCACTGATTAACACTGAACCCTGTGGGAGTCTCACTGATTAACACTGAACCCTGTTGGAGTCTCACTGATTAACACTGAACCCTATGGGAGTCTCATTGATTAACACTGAACCCTATGGGAGTCTCACTGATTAACACATGAACCTTGTGGGAGTCTCACTGATTAACACTGAACCCTATGGGAGTCTCATTGATTAACACTGAACCCTATGGGAGTCTCACTGATTAACACATGAACCCTATGGGAGTCTCACTGATTAACACTGAACCCTATGGGAGTCTCACTGATTAACACTGAACCCTATGGGAGTCTCACTGATAAACACTGAACCCTGTGGGAGTCTCACTGATTAACACTGAACCCTATGGGAGTCTCACTGATTAACACTGAACCCTGTGGGAGTCTCACTAATTAACACTGAAACCTGTGGGAATTTCACTGATTAACACTGAACCCTGTGGTAGTCTCACTGATTAACACTGAAGCCTGTGGGAATCTCACTGATTAACACTGAACCCTGTGGGAGTCTCACTGATTAACACTGAACCCTGTTGGAGTCTCACTGATTAACACTGAACCCTATGGGAGTCTCATTGATTAACACTGAACCCTATGGGAGTCTCACTGATTAACACATGAACCTTGTGGGAGTCTCACTGATTAACACTGAACCCTATGGGAGTCTCATTGATTAACACTGAACCCTATGGGAGTCTCACTGATTAACACATGAACCCTATGGGAGTCTCACTGATTAACACTGAACCCTATGGGAGTCTCACTGATTAACACTGAACCCTATGGGAGTCTCACTGATAAACACTGAACCCTGTGGGAGTCTCACTGATTAACACTGAACCCTATGGGAGTCTCACTGATTAACACTGAACCCTGTGGGAGTCTCACTAATTAACACTGAAACCTGTGGGAATTTCACTGATTAACACTGAACCCTGTGGTAGTCTCACTGATTAACACTGAACCCTAAGGGAGTCTCACTGATTAACACTGAACCCTATGGGAGTCTCACCGATTAATACTGACCCAATGGGAGTCTCACCGATTAACACTGAACCCTGTGGGAGTCTCACTGATTAACACTGGACCCTATGGGAGTCTCACTGATTAACACTGAACCCTGTGGGAGTCTCACTGATTAACACTGAACCCTATGGGAGTCTCACTGATTAACACAGAACCCTGTGGGTGTCTCACTGATTAACACTGAACCCTGTGGGAGTCTCACTGATTAACACTGAACCCTATGGGAGTCTCACTGATTAACACTGAACCCTATGGGAGTCTCACTGATTAACACTGAACCCTGTGGGAGTCTCACTGATTAACACTGAACCCTATCGGAGTCTCACTGATTAACACTGAACCCTATGGGAGTCTCACTGATTAACACTGAACCCTATGGGAGTCTCACTGATTAACACTGAACCCTGTGAGAGTCTCACTGATTAACACTGGACCCTATGGGAGTCTCACTGATTAACACTGAACCCTGTGGGAGTCTCAATGATTAACACTGAACCCTATGGGAGTCTCACTGATTAACACAGAACCCTGTGGGTGTCTCAATGATTAACACTGAACCCTGTTGGAGTCTCACTGATTAACACTGAACCCTATGGGAGTCTCACTGATTAACACTGAACCCTATGGGAGTCTCACTGATTAACACTGAACCCTATGGGAGTCTCACTGATAAACACTGAACCCTGTGGGAGTCTCACTGATTAACACTGAACCCTATGGGAGTCTCACTGATTAACACTGAACCCTGTGGGAGTCTCACTAATTAACACTGAAACCTGTGGGAATTTCACTGATTAACACTGAACCCTGTGGTAGTCTCACTGATTAACACCGAACCCTAAGGGAGTCTCACTGATTAACACTGAACCCTATGGGAGTCTCACCGATTAATACTGACCCAATGGGAGTCTCACTGATTAACACTGAACCCTGTGGGAGTCTCACTGATTAACACTGGACCCTATGGGAGTCTCACTGATTAACACTGAACCCTGTGGGAGTCTCACTGATTAACACTGAACCCTATGGGAGTCTCACTGATTAACACAGAACCCTGTGGGTGTCTCACTGATTAACACTGAACCCTGTGGGAGTCTCACTGATTAACACTGAACCCTATGGGAGTCTCACTGATTAACACTGAACCCGATGGGAGTCTCACTGATTAACACTGAACCCTGTGGGAGTCTCACTGATTAACACTGAACCCTATGGGAGTCTCACTGATTAACACTGAACCCTATGGGAGTCTCACTGATTAACATCGAACCCTATGGGAGTCTCACTGATTAACACTGAACCCTATGGTAGTCTCACTGATTAACACTGAACCCTATGTGAGTCTCACTGATAAACACTGAACCCTGTGGGAGTCTCACTGATTAACACTGAACCCTATGGGAGTCTCACTGATTAACACTGAACCCTGTGGGAGTCTCACTGATTAACACTGAAACCTGTGGGAATTTCACTGATTAACACTGAACCCTGTGGTAGTCTCACTGATTAACACTGAACCCTATGGGAGTCTCACTGATTAACACTGAACCCTGTGGGAGTCTCACTAATTAACACTGAAACCTGTGGGAATTTCACTGATTAACACTGAACCCTGTGGTAGTCTCACTGATTAACACCGAACCCTAAGGGAGTCTCACTGATTAACACTGAACCCTATGGGAGTCTCACCGATTAATACTGACCCAATGGGAGTCTCACTGATTAACACTGAACCCTGTGGGAGTCTCACTGATTAACACTGGACCCTATGGGAGTCTCACTGATTAACACTGAACCCTGTGGGAGTCTCACTGATTAACACTGAACCCTATGGGAGTCTCACTGATTAACACAGAACCCTGTGGGTGTCTCACTGATTAACACTGAACCCTGTGGGAGTCTCACTGATTAACACTGAACCCTATGGGAGTCTCACTGATTAACACTGAACCCGATGGGAGTCTCACTGATTAACACTGAACCCTGTGGGAGTCTCACTGATTAACACTGAACCCTATGGGAGTCTCACTGATTAACACTGAACCCTATGGGAGTCTCACTGATTAACATCGAACCCTATGGGAGTCTCACTGATTAACACTGAACCCTATGGTAGTCTCACTGATTAACACTGAACCCTATGTGAGTCTCACTGATAAACACTGAACCCTGTGGGAGTCTCACTGATTAACACTGAACCCTATGGGAGTCTCACTGATTAACACTGAACCCTGTGGGAGTCTCACTGATTAACACTGAAACCTGTGGGAATTTCACTGATTAACACTGAACCCTGTGGTAGTCTCACTGATTAACACTGAACCCTAAGGGAGTCTCACTGATTAACACTGAACCCTATGGGAGTCTCACCGATTAATACTGACCCAATGGGAGTCTCACTGATTAACACTGAACCCTGTGGGAGTCTCACTGATTAATACTGAACCCTATGGGAATCTCGCTGATTAACACTGAACCCTGTGGGAGTCTCACTGATTAACACTGAACCCTATGGGAGTCTCACTGATTAACACTGAACCCTGTGAGAGTCTCACTGATTAACACTGGAACCCTATGGGAGTCTCACTGATTAACACTGAACCCTGTGGGAGTCTCACTGATTAACACTGAACCCTATGGGAGTCTCACTGATTAACACAGAACCCTGTGGGTGTCTCACTGATTAACACTGAACCCTATGGGAGTCTCACTGATTAACACTGAACCCTATGGGAGTCTCACTGATTAACACTGAACCCTGTGAGAGTCTCACTGATTAACACTGGACCCTATGGGAGTATCACTGATTAACACTGAACCCTGTGGGAGTCTCAATGATTAACACTGAACCCTATGGGAGTCTCACTGATTAACACAGAACCCTGTGGGTGTCTCAATGATTAACACTGAACCCTATGGGAGTCTCACTGATTAACACTGAACCCTATGGGAGTCTCACTGATTAACACTGAACCCTATGGGAGTCTCACTGATTAACACTGAACCCTATGGGAGTCTCACTGATTAAAACTGAACCCTATGGGAGTCTCACTGATTAAAACTGAACCCTATGGGAGTCTCACTGATTAACACCGAACCCAATGGGAGTCTCAGTGATTTACACTGAACACTATGGGAGTCTCACTGATTAACACTGAACCCTGTGGGAATCTCACTGATTAACACTGAACCCTGTGGGAGTCTCACTGATTAACACTGAACCCTGTTGGAGTCTCACTGATTAACACTGAACCCTATGGGAGTCTCATTGATTAACATTGAACCCTATGGGAGTCTCACTGATTAACACATGAACCCTGTGGGAGTCTCACTGATTAACACTGAACCCTATGGGAGTCTCACTGATTAACACTGAACCCTATGGGAGTCTCACTGATTAACATCGAACCCTATGGGAGTCTCACTGATTAACACTGAACCCTATGGGAGTCTCACTGATTAACACTGAACCCTATGGGAGTCTCACTGATAAACACTGAACCCTGTGGGAGTCTCACTGATTAACACTGAACCCTATGGGAGTCTCACTGATTAACACTGAACCCTGTGGGAGTCTCACTGATTAACACTGAAACCTGTGGGAATTTCACTGATTAACACTGAACCCTGTGGTAGTCTCACTGATTAACACTGAACCCTAAGGGAGTCTCACTGATTAACACTGAACCCTATGGGAGTCTCACCGATTAATACTGACCCAATGGGAGTCTCACTGATTAACACTGAACCCTGTGGGAGTCTCACTGATTAACACTGAACCCTATGGGAATCTCGCTGATTAACACTGAACCCTGTGGGAGTCTCACTGATTAACACTGAACCCTATGGGAGTCTCACTGATTAACACTGAACCCTGTGAGAGTCTCACTGATTAACACTGGACCCTATGGGAGTCTCACTGATTAACACTGAACCCTGTGGGAGTCTCACTGATTAACACTGAACCCTATGGGAGTCTCACTGATTAACACAGAACCCTGTGGGTGTCTCACTGATTAACACTGAACCCTGTGGGAGTCTCACTGATTAACACTGAACCCTATGGGAGTCTCACTGATTAACACTGAACCCTATGGGAGTCTCACTGATTAACACTGAACCCTGTGGGAGTCTCACTGATTAACACTGAAACCTGTGGGAATTTCACTGATTAACACTGAACCCTGTGGGAGTCTCACTGATTAACACTGAACCCTGTTGGAGTCTCACTGATTAACACTGAACCCTATGGGAGTCTCATTGATTAACATTGAACCCTATGGGAGTCTCACTGATTAACACATGAACCCTGTGGGAGTCTCACTGATTAACACTGAACCCTGTTGGAGTCTCACTGATTAACACTGAACCCTATGGGAGTCTCATTGATTAACATTGAACCCTATGGGAGTCTCACTGATTAACACATGAACCCTGTGGGAGTCTCACTGATTAACACTGAACCCTATGGGAGTCTCACTGATTAACACTGAACCCTATGGGAGTCTCACTGATTAACATCGAACCCTATGGGAGTCTCACTGATTAACACTGAACCCTATGGGAGTCTCACTGATTAACACTGAACCCTATGGGAGTCTCACTGATAAACACTGAACCCTGTGGGAGTCTCACTGATTAACACTGAACCCTATGGGAGTCTCACTGATTAACACTGAACCCTGTGGGAGTCTCACTGATTAACACTGAAACCTGTGGGAATTTCACTGATTAACACTGAACCCTGTGGTAGTCTCACTGATTAACACTGAACCCTAAGGGAGTCTCACTGATTAACACTGAACCCTATGGGAGTCTCACCGATTAATACTGACCCAATGGGAGTCTCACTGATTAACACTGAACCCTGTGGGAGTCTCACTGATTAACACTGAACCCTATGGGAATCTCGCTGATTAACACTGAACCCTGTGGGAGTCTCACTGATTAACACTGAACCCTATGGGAGTCTCACTGATTAACACTGAACCCTGTGAGAGTCTCACTGATTAACACTGGACCCTATGGGAGTCTCACTGATTAACACTGAACCCTGTGGGAGTCTCACTGATTAACACTGAACCCTATGGGAGTCTCACTGATTAACACAGAACCCTGTGGGTGTCTCACTGATTAACACTGAACCCTGTGGGAGTCTCACTGATTAACACTGAACCCTATGGGAGTCTCACTGATTAACACTGAACCCTATGGGAGTCTCACTGATTAACACTGAACCCTGTGGGAGTCTCACTGATTAACACTGAAACCTGTGGGAATTTCACTGATTAACACTGAACCCTGCGGGAGTCTCACTGATTAACACTGAACCCTGTGAGAGTCTCACTGATTAACACTGGACCCTATGGGAGTCTCACTGATTAACACTGAACCCTGTGGGAGTCTCACTGATTAACACTGAACCCTATAGGAGTCTCACTGATTAACACAGAACCCTGTGGGTGTCTCACTGATTAACACTGAACCCTGTGGGAGTCTCACTGATTAACACTGAACCCTAGGGGAGTCTCACTGATTAACACTGAACCCTATGGGAGTCTCACTGATTAACACTGGACCCTATGGGAGTCTCACTGATTAACACTGAACCCTGTGGGAGTCTCAATGATTAACACTGAACCCTATGGGAGTCTCACTGATTAACACAGAACCCTGTGGGTGTCTCAATGATTAACACTGAACCCTGTTGGAGTCTCACTGATTAACACTGAACCCTTAGGGAGTCTCACTGATTAACACTGAACCCTATGGGAGCCTCACTGATTAACACTGAACCCTATGGGAGTCTCACTGATTAACACTGAACCCTATGGGAGTCTCACTGATTAAAACTGAACCCTATGGGAGTCTCACTGATTAAAACTGAACCCTATGGGAGTCTCACTGATTAACACCGAACCCAATGGGAGTCTCAGTGATTTACACTGAACACTATGGGAGTCTCACTGATTAACACTGAACCCTGTGGGAATCTCACTGATTAACACTGAACCCTGTGGGAGTCTCACTGATTAACACTGAACCCTGTTGGAGTCTCACTGATTAACACTGAACCCTATGGGAGTCTCATTGATTAACACTGAACCCTATGGGAGTCTCACTGATTAACACATGAACCCTGTGGGAGTCTCACTGATTAACACTGAACCCTATGGGAGTCTCACTGATTAACACTGAACCCTATGGGAGTCTCACTGATTAACACTGAACCCTGTGGGAATCTCACTGATTAACACTGAACCCTGTGGGAGTCTCACTGATTAACACTGAACCCTGTGAGAGTCTCACTGATTAACACTGGACCCTATGGGAGTCTCACTGATTAACACTGAACCCTGTGGGAGTCTCACTGATTAACACTGAACCCTATGGGAGTCTCACTGATTAACACAGAACCCTGTGGGTGTCTCACTGATTAACACTGAACCCTGTGGGAGTCTCACTGATTAACACTGAACCCTATGGGAGTCTCACTGATTAACACTGAACCCTATGGGAGTCTCACTGATTAACACTGAACCCTGTGGGAGTCTCACTGATTAACACTGAAACCTGTGGGAATTTCACTGATTAACACTGAACCCTGTGGGAGTCTCACTGATTAACACTGAACCCTGTGAGAGTCTCACTGATTAACACTGGACCCTATGGGAGTCTCACTGATTAACACTGAACCCTGTGGGAGTCTCACTGATTAACACTGAACCCTATAGGAGTCTCACTGATTAACACAGAACCCTGTGGGTGTCTCACTGATTAACACTGAACCCTGTGGGAGTCTCACTGATTAACACTGAACCCTAGGGGAGTCTCACTGATTAACACTGAACCCTATGGGAGTCTCACTGATTAACACTGGACCCTATGGGAGTCTCACTGATTAACACTGAACCCTGTGGGAGTCTCAATGATTAACACTGAACCCTATGGGAGTCTCACTGATTAACACAGAACCCTGTGGGTGTCTCAATGATTAACACTGAACCCTGTTGGAGTCTCACTGATTAACACTGAACCCTTAGGGAGTCTCACTGATTAACACTGAACCCTATGGGAGCCTCACTGATTAACACTGAACCCTATGGGAGTCTCACTGATTAACACTGAACCCTATGGGAGTCTCACTGATTAAAACTGAACCCTATGGGAGTCTCACTGATTAAAACTGAACCCTATGGGAGTCTCACTGATTAACACCGAACCCAATGGGAGTCTCAGTGATTTACACTGAACACTATGGGAGTCTCACTGATTAACACTGAACCCTGTGGGAATCTCACTGATTAACACTGAACCCTGTGGGAGTCTCACTGATTAACACTGAACCCTGTTGGAGTCTCACTGATTAACACTGAACCCTATGGGAGTCTCATTGATTAACACTGAACCCTATGGGAGTCTCACTGATTAACACATGAACCCTGTGGGAGTCTCACTGATTAACACTGAACCCTATGGGAGTCTCACTGATTAACACTGAACCCTATGGGAGTCTCACTGATTAACATCGAACCCTATGGGAGTCTCACTGATTAACACTGAACCCTATGGGAATCTCACTGATTAACACTGTACCCTATGGGAGTCTCACTGATAAACACTGAACCCTGTGGGAGTCTCACTGATTAACAATGAACCCTATGGGAGTCTCACTGATTAACACTGAACCCTGTGGGAGTCTCACTGATTAACACTGAAACCTGTGGGAATTTCACTGATTAACACTGAACCCTGTGGTAGTCTCACTGATTAACACTGAACCCTAAGGGAGTCTCACTGATTAACACTGAACCCTATGGGAGTCTCACCGATTAATACTGACCCAATGGGAGTCTCACTGATTAACACTGAACCCTGTGGGAGTCTCACTGATTAACACTGAACCCTATGGGAATCTCGCTGATTAACACTGAACCCTGTGGGAGTCTCACTGATTAACACTGAACCCTATGGAAGTCTCACTGATTAACACTGAACCCTGTGAGAGTCTCACTGATTAACACTGGACCCTATGGGAGTCTCACTGATTAACACTGAACCCTGTGGGAGTCTCACTGATTAACACTGAACCCTATGGGAGTCTCACTGATTAACACAGAACCCTGTGGGTGTCTCACTGATTAACACTGAACCCTGTGGGAGTCTCACTGATTAACACTGAACCCTATGGGAGTATCACTGATTAACACTGAACCCTATGGGAGTCTCACTGATTAACACTGAACCCTGTGGGAGTCTCAATGATTAACACTGAACCCTATGGGAGTCTCACTGATTAACACTGAACCCTATGGGAGTCTCACTGATTAACATCGAACCCTATGGGAGTCTCACTGATTAACACTGAACCCTATGGGAGTCTCACTGATTAAAACTGAACCCTATGGGAGTCTCACTGATAAACACTGAACCCTGTGGGAGTCTCACTGATTAACACTGAACCCTATGGGAGTCTCACTGATTAACACTGAACCCTGTGGGAGTCTCACTGATTAACACTGAAACCTGTGGGAATTTCACTGATTAACACTGAACCCTGTGGTAGTCTCACTGATTAACACTGAACCCTAAGGGAGTCTCACTGATTAACACTGAACCCTATTGGAGTCTCACCGATTAATACTGACCCAATGGGAGTCTCACTGATTAACACTGAACCCTGTGGGAGTCTCACTGATTAACACTGAACCCTATGGGAATCTCGCTGATTAACACTGAACCCTGTGGGAGTCTCACTGATTAACACTGAACCCTATGGGAGTCTCACTGATTAACACTGAATCCTGTGAGAGTCTCACTGATTAACACTGGACCCTATGGGAGTCTCACTGATTAACACTGAACCCTGTGGGAGTCTCACTGATTAACACTGAACCCTATGGGAGTCTCACTGATTAACACAGAACCCTGTGGGTGTCTCACTGATTAACACTGAACCCTGTGGGAGTCTCACTGATTAACACTGAACCCTAGGGGAGTCTCACTGATTAACACTGAACCCTATGGGAGTCTCACTGATTAACACTGAACCCTATGGGAGTCTCACTGATTAACACTGAACCCTATGGGAGTCTCACTGATTAACACTGAACCCTATGGGAGTCTCACTGATTAACACTGAACCCTATGGGAGTCTCACTGATAAACACTGAACCCTGTGGGAGTCTCACTGATTAACACTGAACCCTATGGGAGTCTCACTGATTAACACTGAACCCTGTGGGAGTCTCACTGATTAACACTGAAACCTGTGGGAATTTCACTGATTAACACTGAACCCTGTGGTAGTCTCACTGATTAACACTGAACCCTAAGGGAGTCTCACTGATTAACACTGAACCCTATGGGAGTCTCACCGATTAATACTGACCCAATGGGAGTCTCACTGATTAACACTGAACCCTGTGGGAGTCTCACTGATTAACACTGAACCCTATGGGAATCTCGCTGATTAACACTGAACCCTGTGGGAGTCTCACTGATTAACACTGAACCCTATGGGAGTCTCACTGATTAACACTGAACCCTGTGAGAGTCTCACTGATTAACACTGGACCCTATGGGAGTCTCACTGATTAACACTGAACCCTGTGGGAGTCTCACTGATTAACACTGAACCCTATGGGAGTCTCACTGATTAACACAGAACCCTGTGGGTGTCTCACTGATTAACACTGAACCCTGTGGGAGTCTCACTGATTAACACTGAACCCTATGGGAGTCTCACTGATTAACACTGAACCCTATGGGATTCTCACTGATTAACACTGAACCCTGTGGGAGTCTCACTGATTAACACTGAACCCTATGGGAGTCTCACTGATTAACACTGAACCCTATGGGAGTCTCACTGATTAACATCGAACCCTATGGGAGTCTCACTGATTAACACTGAACCCTATGGGAGTCTCACTGATTAACACTGAACCCTATGGGAGTCTCACTGATAAACACTGAACCCTGTGGGAGTCTCACTGATTAACACTGAACCCTATGGGAGTCTCACTGATTAACACTGAACCCTGTGGGAGTCTCACTGATTAACACTGAAATCTGTGGGAATTTCACTGATTAACACTGAACCCTGTGGTAGTCTCACTGATTAACACTGAACCCTAAGGGAGTCTCACTGATTAACACTGGACCCTATGGGAGTCTCACCGATTAATACTGACCCAATGGGAGTCTCACTGATTAACACTGAACCCTGTGGGAGTCTCACTGATTAACACTGAACCCTATGGGAATCTCGCTGATTAACACTGAACCCTGTGGGAGTCTCACTGATTAACACTGAACCCTATGGGAGTCTCACTGATTAACACTGAATCCTATGAGAGTCTCACTGATTAACACTGGACCCTATGGGAGTCTCACTGATTAACACTGAACCCTGTGGGAGTCTCACTGATTAACACTGAACCCTAGGGGAGTCTCACTGATTAACACTGAACCCTATGGGAGTCTCACTGATTAACACTGAACCCTATGGGAGTCTCACTGATTAACACTGAACCCTATGGGAGTCTCACTGATTAAAACTGAACCCTATGGGAGTCTCACTGATTAAAACTGAACCGTATGGGAGTCTCACTGATTAACACCGAACCCAATGGGAGTCTCAGTGATTTACACTGAACACTATGGGAGTCTCACTGATTAACACTGAACCCTGTGGGAATCTCACTGATTAACACTGAACCCTGTGGGAGTCTCACTGATTAACACTGAACCCTGTTGGAGTCTCACTGATTAACACTGAACCCTGTGGGAGTCTCACTGATTAACACTGAACCCTATGGGAGTCTCACT
Source organism: Petromyzon marinus (assembly GCF_048934315.1). Taxonomy (NCBI): domain Eukaryota; kingdom Metazoa; phylum Chordata; class Hyperoartia; order Petromyzontiformes; family Petromyzontidae; genus Petromyzon; species Petromyzon marinus. Next base: position 2,286,963 of record NW_027423058.1, on the reverse strand, counting down.
GATTAAGACAGAACCCTGTGGGTGTCTCACTGATTAACACTGAACCCTGTTGGAGTCTCACTGATTAACACTGAACCCTATGGGAGTCTCACTGATTAACACTGAACCCTATGGGAGTCTCACTGATTAACACTGAACCCTATGGGAGTCTCACTGATTAACACTGAAACCTATGGGAGTCTCACTGATTAAAACTGAACCCTATGGGAGTCTCACTGATTAAAACTGAACCCTATGGGAGTCTCACTGATTAACACCGAACCCAATGGGAGTCTCAGTGATTTACACTGAACACTATGGGAGTCTCACTGATTAACACTGAACCCTGTGGGAATCTCACTGATTAACACTGAACCCTGTGGGAGTCTCACTGATTAACACTGAACCCTGTTGGAGTCTCACTGATTAACACTGAACCCTATGGGAGTCTCATTGATTAACACTGAACCCTATGGGAGTCTCACTGATTAACACATGAACACTGTGGGAGTCTCACTGATTAACACTGAACCCTATGGGAGTCTCACTGATTAACACTGAACCCTATGGGAGTCTCACTGATTAACATCGAACCCTATGGGAGTCTCACTGATTAACACTGAACCCTATGGGAGTCTCACTGATTAACACTGAACCCTATGGGAGTCTCACTGATAAACACTGAACCCTGTGGGAGTCTCACTGATTAACACTGAACCCTATGGGAGTCTCACTGATTAACACAGAACCCTGTGGGTGTCTCACTGATTAACACTGAACCCTGTGGGAGTCTCACTGATTAACACTGAACCCTAGGGGAGTCTCACTGATTAACACTGAACCCTATGGGAGTCTCACTGATTAACACTGAACCCTATGGGAGTCTCACTGATTAACACTGAACCCTATGGGAGTCTCACTGATTAAAACTGAACCCTATGGGAGTCTCACTGATTAAAACTGAACCCTATGGGAGTCTCACTGATTAACACCGAACCCAATGGGAGTCTCAGTGATTTACACTGAACACTATGGGAGTCTCACTGATTAACACTGAACCCTGTGGGAATCTCACTGATTAACACTGAACCCTGTGGGAGTCTCACTGATTAACACTGAACCCTGTTGGAGTCTCACTGATTAACACAGAACCCTGTGGGAGTCTCACTGATTAACACTGAACCCTATGGGAGTCTCACTGATTAAGACAGAACCCTGTGGGTGTCTCACTGATTAACACTGAACCCTGTTGGAGTTTCACTGATTAACACTGAACCCTATGGGAGTCTCACTGATTAACACTGAACCCTATGGGAGTCTCACTGATTAACACTGAACCCTATGGGAGTCTCACTGATTAACACTGAAACCTATGGGAGTCTCACTGATTAAAACTGAACCCTATGGGAGTCTCACTGATTAAAACTGAACCCTATTGGAGTCTCACTGATTAACACCGAACCCAATGGGAGTCTCAGTGATTTAAACTGAACACTATGGGAGTCTCACTGATTAACACTGAACCCTGTGGGAATCTCACTGATTAACACTGAACCCTGTGGGAGTCTCACTGATTAACACTGAACCCTGTTGGAGTCTCACTGATTAACACTGAACCCTATGGGAGTCTCACTGATTAACACTGAAACCTATGGGAGTCTCACTGATTAAAACTGAACCCTATGGGAGTCTCACTGATTAAAACTGAACCCTATTGGAGTCTCACTGATTAACACCGAACCCAATGGGAGTCTCAGTGATTTACACTGAACACTATGGGAGTCTCACTGATTAACACTGAACCCTGTGGGAATCTCACTGATTAACACTGAACCCTGTGGGAGTCTCACTGATTAACACTGAACCCTGTTGGAGTCTCACTGATTAACACTGAACCCTATGGGAGTCTCACTGATTAACACTGAACCCTATGGGAGTCTCACTGATTAACACTGAAACCTATGGGAGTCTCACTGATTAAAACTGAACCCTATGGGAGTCTCACTGATTAAAACTGAACCCTATGGGAGTCTCACTGATTAACACCGAACCCAATGGGAGTCTCAGTGATTTACACTGAACACTATGGGAGTCTCACTGATTAACACTGAACCCTGTGGGAATCTCACTGATTAACACTGAACCCTGTGGGAGTCTCACTGATTAACACTGAACCCTGTTGGAGTCTCACTGATTAACACTGAACCCTATGGGAGTCTCATTGATTAACACTGAACCCTATGGGAGTCTCACTGATTAACACATGAACCCTGTGGGAGTCTCACTGATTAACACTGAACCCTATGGGAGTCTCACTGATTAACACTGAACCCTATGGGAGTCTCACTGATTAACATCGAACCCTATGGGAGTCTCACTGATTAACACTGAACCCTATGGGAGTCTCACTGATTGACACTGAACCCTATGGGAGTCTCACTGATAAACACTGAACCCTGTGGGAGTCTCACTGATTAACACTGAACCCTATGGGAGTCTCACTGATTAACACAGAACCCTGTGGGTGTCTCACTGATTAACACTGAACCCTATGGGAGTCTCACTGATTAACACTGAACCCTGTGGGAGTCTCACTGATTAACACTGAACCCTGTGGGAGTCTCACTGATTAACACTGAACCCTAGGGGAGTCTCACTGATTAACACTGAACCCTATGGGAGTCTCACTGATTAACACTGAACCCTATGGGAGTCTCACTGATTAACACTGAACCCTATGGGAGTCTCACTGATTAAAACTGAACCCTATGGGAGTCTCACTGATTAAAACTGAACCCTATGGGAGTCTCACTGATTAACACCGAACCCAATGGGAGTCTCAGTGATTTACACTGAACACTATGGGAGTCTCACTGATTAACACTGAACCCTGTGGGAATCTCACTGATTAACACTGAACCCTGTGGGAGTCTCACTGATTAACACTGAACCCTGTTGGAGTCTCACTGATTAACACAGAACCCTGTGGGAGTCTCACTGATTAACACTGAACCCTATGGGAGTCTCACTGATTAAGACAGAACCCTGTGGGTGTCTCACTGATTAACACTGAACCCTGTTGGAGTTTCACTGATTAACACTGAACCCTATGGGAGTCTCACTGATTAACACTGAACCCTATGGGAGTCTCACTGATTAACACTGAACCCTATGGGAGTCTCACTGATTAACACTGAAACCTATGGGAGTCTCACTGATTAAAACTGAACCCTATGGGAGTCTCACTGATTAAAACTGAACCCTATTGGAGTCTCACTGATTAACACCGAACCCAATGGGAGTCTCACTGATTTACACTGAACACTATGGGAGTCTCACTGATTAACAGTGAACCCTGTGGGAATCTCACTGATTAACACTGAACCCTGTGGGAGTCTCACTGATTAACACTGAACCCTGTTGGAGTCTCACTGATTAACACTGAACCCTATGGGAGTGTCATTGATTAACACTGAACCCTATGGGAGTCTCACTGATTAACACATGAACCCTGTGGGAGTCTCATTGATTAACACTGAACCCTATGGGAGTCTCACTGATTAACACTGAACCCTATGGGAGTCTCACTGATTAACATCGAACCCTATGGGAGTCTCACTGATTAACACTGAACCCTATGGGAGTCTCACTGATTAACACTGAACCCTATGGGAGTCTCACTGATAAACACTGAACCCTGTGGGAGTCTCACTGATTAACACTGAACCCTATGGGAGTCTCACTGATTAACACTGAACCCTGTGGGAGTCTCACTGATTAACACTGAAACCTGTGGGAATTTCAGTGATTAACACTGAACCCTGTGGTAGTCTCACTGATTAACACTGAACCCTAAGGGAGTCTCACTGATTAACACTGAACCCTATGGGAGTCTCACCGATTAATACTGACCCAATGGGAGTCTCACTAATTAACACTGAACCCTGTGGGAGTCTCACTGATTAACACTGAACCCTATGGGAATCTCGCTGATTAACACTGAACCCTGTGGGAGTCTCACTGATTAACACTGAACCCTATGGGAGTCTCACTGATTAACACTGAACCCTGTGAGAGTCTCACTGATTAACACTGGACCCTATGGGAGTCTCACTGATTAACACTGAACCCTGTGGGAGTCTCACTGATTAACACTGAACCCTAAGGGAGTCTCACTGATTAACACAGAACCCTGTGGGTGTCTCACTAATTAACACTGAACCCTGTGGGAGTCTCACTGATTAACACTGAACCCTATGGGAGTCTCCCTGATTAACACTGAACCCTATGGGAGTCTCACTGATTAACACTGAACCCTGTGGGAGTCTCACTGATTAACACCCAACCCTATGGGAGTCTCACTGATTAACACTGAACCCTATGGGAGTCTCACTGACTAACATCGAACCCTATGGGAGTCTCACTGATTAACACTGAACCCTATGGGAGTATCACTGATTAACACTGAACCCTATGGGAGTCTCACTGATAAACACTGAACCCTGTGGGAGTCTCACTGATTAACACTGAACCCTATGGGAGTCTCACTGATTAAGACTGAACCCTGTGGGAGTCTCACTGATTAACACTGAAACCTGTGAGAATTTCACTGATTAACACTGAACCCTGTGGTAGTCTCACTGATTAACACTGAACCCTAAGGGAGTCTCACTGATTAACACTGAACCCTATGGGAGTCTCACCGATTAATACTGACCCAATGGGAGTCTCACTGATTAACACTGAACCCTGTGGGAGTCTCACTGATTAACACTGAACCCTATGGGAATCTCGCTGATTAACACTGAACCCTGTGGGAGTCTCACTGATTAACACTGAACCCTATGGGAGTCTCACTGATTAACACTGAACCCTGTGAGAGTCTCACTGATTAACACAGGACCCTATGGGAGTCTCACTGATTAACACTGAACCCTGTGGGAGTCTCACTGATTAACACTGAACCCTATGGGAGTCTCACTGATTAACACAGAACCCTGTGGGTGTCTCACTGATTAACACTGAACCCTGTGGGAGTCTCACTGATTAACACTGAACCCTAGGGGAGTCTCACTGATTAACACTGAACCCTATGGGAGTCTCACTGATTAACACTGAACCCTATGGGAGTCTCACTGATTAACACTGAACCCTATGGGAGTCTCACTGATTAAAACTGAACCCTATCGGAGTCTCACTGATTAAAACTGAACCCTATGGGAGTCTCACTGATTAACACCGAACCCAATGGGAGTCTCAGTGATTTACACTGAACACTATGGGAGTCTCACTGATTAACACTGAACCCTGTGGGAATCTCACGGATTAACACTGAACCCTGTGGGAGTCTCAATGATTAACACTGAACCCTGTTGGAGTCTCACTGATTAACACTGAACCCTATGGGAGTCTCATTGATTAACACTGAACCCTATGGGAGTCTCACTGATTAGCACATGAACCCTGTGGGAGTCTCACTGATTAACACTGAACCCTATGGGAGTCTCACTGATTAACACTGAACCCTATGGGAGTCTCACTGATTAACATCGAACCCTGTGGGAGTCTCACTGATTAACACTGAACCCTGTGGGAGTCTCACTGATTAACACTGAAACCTGTGGGAATTTCACTGATTAACACTGCACCCTGTGGTAGTCTCACTGATTAACACTGAACCCTATGGGAGTCTCATTGATTAACACTGAACCCTATGGGAGTCTCACTGATTAGCACATGAACCCCGTGGGAGTCTCACTGATTAACACTGAACCCTATGGGAGTCTCACTGATTAACACAGAACCCTATGGGAGTCTCACTGATTAACATCGAACCCTGTGGGAGTCTCACTGATTAACACTGAACCCTGTGGGAGTCTCACTGATTAACACTGAAACCTGTGGGAATTTCACTGATTAACACTGCACCCTGTGGTAGTCTCACTGATTAACACTGAACCCTAAGGGAGTCTCACTGATTAACACTTAACCCTATGGGAGTCTCACCGATTAATACCGACCCAATGGGAGTCTCACTGATTAACACTGAACCCTGTGGGAGTCTCACTGATTAACACTGAACCCTATGGGAATCTCGCTGATTAACACTGAACCCTGTGGGAGTCTCACTGATTAACACTGAACCCTGTGAGAGTCTCACTGATTAACACTGGACCCTATGGGAGTCTCACTGATTAACACTGAACCCTGTGGGAGTCTCACTGATTAACACTGAACCCTATGGGAGTCTCACTGATTAACACAGAACCCTGTGGGTGTCTCACTGATTAACACTGAACCCTGTGGGAGTCTCACTGATTAACACTGAACCCTATGGGAGTCTCACTGATTAACACTGAACCCTATGGGAGTCTCACTGATTAACACTGAACCCTATGGGAGTCTCACTGATTAACACTGAACCCTATGGGAGTCTCACTGATTAAAACTGAACCCTATGGGAGTCTCACTGATTAAAACTGAACCCTATGGGAGTCTCACTGATTAAAACTGAACCGTATGGGAGTCTCACTGATTAACACCGAACCCAATGGGAGTCTCAGTGATTTACACTGAACACTATGGGAGTCTCACTGATTAACACTGAACCCTGTGGGAATCTCACTGATTAACACTGAACCCTGTGGGAATCTCACTGATTAACACTGAACCCTGTGGGAGTCTCACTGATTAACACTGAACCCTGTGGGAGTCTCACTGATTAACACTGAACCCTATGGGAGTCTCACTGATTAAGACAGAACCCTGTGGGTGTCTCACTGATTAACACTGAACCCTGTTGGAGTCTCACTGATTAACACTGAACCCTATGGGAGTCTCACTGATTAACACTGAACCCTATGGGAGTCTCACTGATTAACACTGAACCCTATGGGAGTCTCACTGATTAACACTGAAACCTATGGGAGTCTCACTGATTAAAACTGAACCCTATGGGAGTCTCACTGATTAAAACTGAACCCTATGGGAGTCTCGCTGATTAACACCGAACCCAATGGGAGTCTCAGTGATTTACACTGAACACTATGGGAGTCTCACTGATTAACACTGAACCCTGTGGGAATCTCACTGATTAACACTGAACCCTGTGGGAGTCTCACTGATTAACACTGATCCCTGTTGGAGTCTCACTGATTAACACTGAACCCTATGGGAGTCTCATTGATTAACACTGAACCCTATGGGAGTCTCACTGATTAACACATGAACCCTGTGGGAGTCTCACTGATTAACACTGAACCCTATGGGAGTCTCACTGATTAACACTGAACCCTATGGGAGTCTCACTGATTAACATCGAACCCTATGGGAGTCTCACTGATTAACACTGAACCCTATGGGAGTCTCACTGATTAACACTGAACCCTATGGGAGTCTCACTGATAAACACTGAACCCTGTGGGAGTCTCACTGATTAACACTGAACCCTATGGGAGTCTCACTGATTAACACTGAACCCTGTGGGAGTCTCACTGATTAACACTGAAACCTGTGGGAATTTCACTGATTAACACTGAACCCTGTGGTAGTCTCACTGATTAACACTGAACCCTAAGGGAGTCTCACTGATTAACACTGAACCCTATGGGAGTCTCACCAATTAATACTGACCCAATGGGAGTCTCACTAATTAACACTGAACCCTGTGGGAGTCTCACTGATTAACACTGAACCCTATGGGAATCTCGCTGATTAACACTGAACCCTGTGGGAGTCTCACTGATTAACACTGAACCCTATGGGAGTCTCACTGATTAACACTGAACCCTGTGAGAGTCTCACTGATTAACACTGGACCCTATGGGAGTCTCACTGATTAACACTGAACCCTGTGGGAGTCTCACTGATTAACACTGATCCCTGTTGGAGTCTCACTGATTAACACTGAACCCTATGGGAGTCTCACTAATTAACACTGAACCCTGTGGGAGTCTCACTGATTAACACTGAACCCTATGGGAGTCTCACTGATTAACACTGAACCCTATGGGAGTCTCACTGATTAACACAGAACCCTGTGGGTGTCTCACTGCTTAACACTGAACCCTGTGGGAGTCTCACTGATTAACACTGAACCCTAGCGGAGTCTCACTGATTAACACTGAACACTATGGGAGTCTCACTGATTAACATTGAACCCTATGGGAGTCTCACTGATTAACACTGAACCCTATGGGAGTCTCACTGATTAAAACTGAACCCTATGGGAGTCTCACTGATTAAAACTGAACCCTATGGGAGTCTCACTGATTAACACCGAACCCAATGGGAGTCTCAGTGATTTACACTGAACACTATGGGAGTCTCACTGATTAACACTGAACCCTGTGGGAATCTCACTGATTAACACTGAACCCTGTGGTAGTCTCACTGATTAACACTGAACCCTGTTGGAGTCTCACTGATTAACACTGAACCCTGTGGGAGTCTCACTGATTAACACTGAACCCTATGGGAGTCTCACTGATTAAGACAGAACCCTGTGGGTGTCTCACTGATTAACACTGAACCCTGTTGGAGTCTCACTGATTAACACTGAACCCTATGGGAGTCTCACTGATTAACACTGAACCCTATGGGAGTCTCACTGATTAACACTGAACCCTATGGGAGTCTCACTGATTAACACTGAAACCTATGGGAGTCTCACTGATTAAAACTGAACCCTATGGGAGTCTCACTGATTAAAACTGAACCCTATGGGAGTCTCGCTGATTAACACCGAACCCAATGGGAGTCTCAGTGATTTACACTGAACACTATGGGAGTCTCACTGATTAACACTGAACCCTGTGGGAATCTCACTGATTAACACTGAACCCTGTGGGAGTCTCACTGATTAACACTGATCCCTGTTGGAGTCTCACTGATTAACACTGAACCCTATGGGAGTCTCATTGATTCACACTGAACCCTATGGGAGTCTCACTGATTAACACATGAACCCTGTGGGAGTCTCACTGATTAACACTGAACCCTATGGGAGTCTCACTGATTAACACTGAACCCTATGGGAGTCTCACTGATTAACATCGAACCCTATGGGAGTCTCACTGATTAACACTGAACCCTATGGGAGTCTCACTGATTAACACTGAACCCTATGGGAGTCTCACTGATAAACACTGAACCCTGTGGGAGTCTCACTGATTAACACTGAACCCTATGGGAGTCTCACTGATTAACACTGAACCCTGTGGGAGTCTCACTGATTAACACTGAAACCTGTGGGAATTTCACTGATTAACACTGAACCCTGTGGTAGTCTCACTGATTAACACTGAACCCTAAGGGAGTCTCACTGATTAACACTGAACCCTATGGGAGTCTCACCAATTAATACTGACCCAATGGGAGTCTCACTAATTAACACTGAACCCTGTGGGAGTCTCACTGATTAACACTGAACCCTATGGGAATCTCGCTGATTAACACTGAACCCTGTGGGAGTCTCACTGATTAACACTGAACCCTATGGGAGTCTCACTGATTAACACTGAACCCTGTGAGAGTCTCACTGATTAACACTGGACCCTATGGGAGTCTCACTGATTAACACTGAACCCTGTGGGAGTCTCACTGATTAACACTGAACCCTATGGGAGTCTCACTGATTAACACAGAACCCTGTGGGTGTCTCACTAATTAACACTGAACCCTGTGGGAGTCTCACTGATTAACACCGAACCCAATGGGAGTCTCAGTGATTTACACTGAACACTATGGGAGTCTCACTGATTAACACTGAACCCTGTGGGAATCTCACTGATTAACACTGAACCCTGTGGGAGTCTCACTGATTAACACTGAACCCTGTTGGAGTCTCACTGATTAACACTGAACCCTGTGGGAGTCTCACTGATTAACACTTAACCCTATGGGAGTCTCACTGATTAAGACAGAACCCTGTGGGTGTCTCACTGATTAACACTGAACCCTGTTGGAGTCTCACTGATTAACACTGAACCCTATGGGAGTCTCACTGATTAACACTGAACCCTATGGGAGTCTCACTGATTAACACTGAACCCTATGGGAGTCTCACTGATTAACACTGAAACCTATGGGAGTCTCACTGATTAAAACTGAACCCTATGGGAGTCTCACTGATTAAAACTGAACCCTATGGGAGTCTCGCTGATTAACACCGAACCCAATGGGAGTCTCAGTGATTTACACTGAACACTATGGGAGTCTCACTGATTAACACTGAACCCTGTGGGAATCTCACTGATTAACACTGAACCCTGTGGGAGTCTCACTGATTAACACTGATCCCTGTTGGAGTCTCACTGATTAACACTGAACCCTATGGGAGTCTCATTGATTAACACTGAACCCTATGGGAGTCTCACTGATTAACACATGAACCCTGTGGGAGTCTCACTGATTAACACTGAACCCTATGGGAGTCTCACTGATTAACACTGAACCCTATGGGAGTCTCACTGATTAACATCGAACCCTATGGGAGGCTCACTGATTAACACTGAACCCTATGGGAGTCTCACTGATTAACACTGAACCCTATGGGAGTCTCACTGATAAACACTGAACCCTGTGGGAGTCTCACTGATTAACACTGAACCCTATGGGAGTCTCACTGATTAACACTGAACCCTGTGGGAGTCTCACTGATTAACACTGAAACCTGTGGGAATTTCACTGATTAACACTGAACCCTGTGGTAGTCTCACTGATTAACACTGAACCCTAAGGGAGTCTCACTGATTAACACTGAACCCTATGGGAGTCTCACCGATTAATACTGACCCAATGGGAGTCTCACTAATTAACACTGAACCCTGTGGGAGTCTCACTGATTAACACTGAACCCTATGGGAATCTCGCTGATTAACACTGAACCCTGTGGGAGTCTCACTGATTAACACTGAACCCTATGGGAGTCTCACTGATTAACACTGAACCCTGTGAGAGTCTCACTGATTAACACTGGACCCTATGGGAGTCTCACTGATTAACACTGAACCCTGTGGGAGTCTCACTGATTAACACTGAACCCTATGGGAGTCTCACTGATTAACACAGAACCCTGTGGGTGTCTCACTAATTAACACTGAACCCTGTGGGAGTCTCACTGATTAACACTGAACCCTATGGGAGTCTCACTGATTAACACTGAACCCTATGGGAGTCTCACTGATTAACACTGAACCCTGTGGGAGTCTCACTGATTAACACCGAACCCTATGGGGGTCTCACTGATTAACACTGAACCCTATGGGAGTCTCACTGAATAACATCGAACCCTATGGGAGTCTCACTGATTAACACTGAACCCTATGGGAGTCTCACTGATTAACACTGAACCCTATGGGAGTCTCACTGATAAACACTGAACCCTGTGGGAGTCTCACTGATTAACACTGAACCCTATGGGAGTCTCACTGATTAACACTGAACCCTGTGGGAGTCTCACTGATTAACACTGAAACCTGTGGGAATTTCACTGATTAACACTGAACCCTGTGGTAGTCTCACTGATTAACACTGAACCCTAAGGGAGTCTCACTGATTAACACTGAACCCTATGGGAGTTTCACCGATTAATACTGACCCAATGGGAGTCTCACTGATTAACACTGAACCCTGTGGGATTCTCACTGATTAACACTGAACCCTATGGGAATCTCGCTGATTAACACTGAACCCTGTGGGAGTCTCACTGATTAACACTGAACCCTATGGGAGTCTCACTGATTAACACTGAACCCTGTGAGAGTCTCACTGATTAACACTGGACCCTATGGGAGTCTCACTGATTAACACTGAACCCTGTGGGAGTCTCACTGATTAACACTGAACCCTATGGGAGTCTCACTGATTAACACAGAACCCTGTGGGTGTCTCACTGATTAACACTGAACCCTGTGGGAGTCTCACTGATTAACACTGAACCCTAGGGGAGTCTCACTGATTAACACTGAACCCTATGGGAGTCTCACTGATTAACACTGAACCCTATGGGAGTCTCACTGATTAACACTGAACCCTATGGGAGTCTCACTGATTAAAACTGAACCCTATGGGAGTCTCACTGATTAAAACTGAACCCTATGGGAGTCTCACTGATTAACACCGAACCCAATGGGAGTCTCAGTGATTTACACTGAACACTATGGGAGTCTCACTGATTAACACTGAACCCTGTGGGAATCTCACTGATTAACACTGAACCCTGTGGGAGTCTCACTGATTAACACTGAACCCTGTTGGAGTCTCACTGATTAACACTGAACCCTGTTGGAGTCTCATTGATTAACACTGAACCCTGTGGGAGTCTCACTGATTAACACTGAACCCTATGGGAGTCTCACTGATTAACATCGAACCCTATGGGAGTCTCACTGATTAACACTGAACCCTATGGGAGTCTGACTGATTAACACTGAACCCTATGGGAGTCTCACTGATTAACACTGAACCCTATGGGAGTCTCACTGATAAACACTGAACCCTGTGGGAGTCTCACTGATTAACACTGAACCCAATGGGAGTCTCACTGATTAACACTGAACCCTGTGGGAGTCTCACTGATTAACACTGAAACCTGTGGGAATTTCACTGATTAACACTGCACCCTGTGGTAGTCTCACTGATTAACACTGAACCCTAAGGGAGTCTCACTGATTAACACTGAACCCTATGGGAGTCTCACCGATTAATACTGACCCAATGGGAGTCTCACTGATTAACACTGAACCCTGTGGGAGTCTCACTGATTAACACTGAACCCTAGGGGAGTCTCACTGATTAACACTGAACCCTATGGGAGTCTCACTGATTAACAATGAACCCTGTTGGAGTCTCACTGATTAACACTGAACCCTGTTGGAGTCTCATTGATTAATACTGAACCCTGTGGGAGTCTCACTGATTAACACTGAACCCTATGGGAGTCTCACTGATTAACATCGAACCCTATGGGAGTCTCACTGATTAACACTGAACCCTATGGGAGTCTGACTGATTAACACTGAACCCTATGGGAGTCTCACTGATTAACACTGAACCCTATGGGAGTCTCACTGATAAACACTGAACCCTGTGGGAGTCTCACTGATTAACACTGAACCCTATGGGAGTCTCACTGATTAACACTGAACCCTGTGGGAGTCTCACTGATTAACACTGAAACCTGTGGGAATTTCACTGATTAACACTGCACCCTGTGGTAGTCTCACTGATTAACACTGAACTCTATGGGAGTCTCACTGATTAACACTGAACCCTATGGGAGTCTCACTGATTAAAACTGAACCCTATGGGAGTCTCACTGATTAAAACTGAACTCTATGGGAGTCTCACTGATTAACACCGAACCCAATGGGAGTCTCAGTGATTTACACTGAACACTATGGGAGTCTCACTGATTAACACTGAACCCTGTGGGAATCTCACTGATTAACACTGAACCCTGTGGGAGTCTCACTGATTAACACTGAACCCTGTTGGAGTCTCACTGATTAACACTGAACCCTGTGGGAGTCTCACTGATTAACACTGAACCCTATGGGAGTCTCACTGATTAAGATAGAACCCTGTGGGTGTCTCACTGATTAACACTGAACCCTGTTGGAGTCTCACTGATTAACACTGAACCCTATGGGAGTCTCACTGATTAACACTGAACCCTATGGGAGTCTCACTGATTAACACTGAACCCTATGGGAGTCTCACTGATTAACAGTGAAACCTATGGGAGTCTCACTGATTAAAACTGAACCCTATGGGAGTCTCACTGATTAAAACTGAACCCTATGGGAGTCTCACTGATTAACACCGAACCCAATGGGAGTCTCAGTGATTTACATTGAACACTATGGGAGTCTCACTGATTAACACTGAACCCTGTGGGAATCTCACTGATTAACACTGAACCCTGTGGGAGTCTCACTGATTAACACTGAACCCTGTTGGAGTCTCACTGATTAACACTGAACCCTATGGGAGTCTCATTGATTAACACTGAACCCTATGGGAGTCTCACTGATTAACACATGAACCCTGTGGGAGTCTCACTGATTAACACTGAACCCTATGGGAGTCTCACTGATTAACAGTGAACCCTATGGGAGTCTCACTGATTAACATCGAACCCTATGGGAGTCTCACTGATTAACACTGAACCCTATGGGAGTCTCACTGATTAACACTGAACCCTATGGGAGTCTCACTGATAAACACTGAACCCTGTGGGAGTCTCACTGATTAACACTGAACCCTATGGGAGTCTCACTGATTAACACTGAACCCTGTGGGAGTCTCACTGATTAACACTGAAACCTGTGGGAATTTCACTGATTAACACTGAACCATGTGGTAGTCTCACTGATTAACACCGAACCCTAAGGGAGTCTCACTGATTAACACTGAACCCTATGGGAGTCTCACCGATTAATACTGACCCAATGGGAGTCTCACTAATTAACACTGAACCCTGTGGGAGTCTCACTGATTAACACTGAACCCTATGGGAATCTCGCTGATTAACACTGAACCCTGTGGGAGTCTCACTGATTAACACTGAACCCTATGGGAGTCTCACTGATTAACACTGAACCCTATGGGAGTCTCACTGATTAACACTGAACCCTATGGGAGTCTGACTGATTAACACTGAACCCTATGGGAGTCTCACTGATTAACACTGAACCCTATGGGAGTCTCACTAATAAACACTGAACCCTGTGGGAGTCTCACTGATTAACACTGAACCCTATGGGAGTCTCACTGATTAACACTGAACCCTGTGGGAGTCTCACTGATTAACACTGAAACCTGTGGGAATTTCACTGATTAACACTGCACCCTGTGGTAGTCTCACTGATTAACACTGAACCCTAAGGGAGTCTCACTGATTAACACTGAACCCTATGGGAGTCTCACCGATTAATACTGACCCAATGGGAGTCTCACTGATTAACACTGAACCCTGTGGGAGTCTCACTGATTAACACTGAACCCTATGGGAGTCTCACTGATTAACACTGAACCCTATGGGAGTCTGACTGATTAACACTGAACCCTATGGGAGTCTCACTGATTAACACTGAACCCTATGGGAGTCTCACTAATAAACACTGAACCCTGTGGGAGTCTCACTGATTAACACTGAACCCTATGGGAGTCTCACTGATTAACACTGAACCCTGTGGGAGTCTCACTGATTAACACTGAAACCTGTGGGAATTTCACTGATTAACACTGCACCCTGTGGTAGTCTCACTGATTAACACTGAACCCTAAGGGAGTCTCACTGATTAACACTGAACCCTATGGGAGTCTCACCGATTAATACTGACCCAATGGGAGTCTCACTGATTAACACTGAACCCTGTGGGAGTCTCACTGATTAACACTGAACCCTGTGGGAGTCTCACTGATTAACACTGAACCCTAGGGGAGTCTCACTGATTAACACTGAACCCTATGGGAGTCTCACTGATTAACACTGAACCCTATGGGAGTCTCACTGATTAACACTGAACCCTATGGGAGTCTCACTGATTAAAACTGAACCCTATGGGAGTCTCACTGATTAAAACTAAACCCTATGGGAGTCTCACTGATTAACACCGAACCCAATGGGAGTCTCAGTGATTTACACTGAACACTATGGGAGTCTCACTGATTAACACTGAACCCTGTGGGAATCTCACTGATTAACACTGAACCCTGTGGGAGTCTCACTGATTAACACTGAACCCTGTTGGAGTCTCACTGATTAACACTGAACCCTTTGGGAGTCTCACTGATTAACACTGAACCCTATGGGAGTCTCACTGATTAAGACAGAACCCTGTGGGTGTCTCACTGATTAACACTGAACCCTGTTGGAGTCTCACTGATTAAAACTGAACCCTATGGGAGTCTCACTGATTAACACTGAACCCTATGGGAGTCTCACTGATTAACACTGAACCCTATGGGAGTCTCACTGATTAACACTGAAACCTATGGGAGTCTCACTGATTAAAACTGAACCCTATGGGAGTCTCACTGATTAAAACTGAACCCTATGGGAGTCTCACTGATTAACACCGAACCCAATGGGAGTCTCAGTGATTTACACTGAACACAATGGGAGTCTCACTGATTAACACTGAACCCTGTGGGAATCTCACTGATTAACACTGAACCCTGTGGGAGTCTCACTGATTAACACTGAACCCTGTTGGATTCTCACTGATTAACACTGAACCCTATGGGAGTCTCATTGATTAACACTGAACCCTATGGGAGTCTCACTAATTAACACATGAACCCTGTGGGAGTCTCACTGATTAACACTGAACCCTATGGGAGTCTCACTGATTAACACTGAACCCTATGGGAGTCTCACTGATTAACATCGAACCCTATGGGAGTCTCACTGATTAACACTGAACCCTATGGGAGTCTCACTGATTAACACTGAACCCTATGGGAGTCTCACTGATAAACACTGAACCCTGTGGGAGTCTCACTGATTAACACTGAACCCTATGGGAGTCTCACTGATTAACACTGAACCCTGTGGGAGTCTCACTGATTAACACTGAAACCTGTGGGAATTTCACTGATTAACACTGAACCATGTGGTAGTCTCACTGATTAACACTGAACCCTAAGGGAGTCTCACTGATTAACACTGAACCCTATGGGAGTCTCACCGATTAATACTGACCCAATGGGAGTCTCACTAATTAACACTGAACCCTGTGGGAGTCTCACTGATTAACACTGAACCCTATGGGAATCTCGCTGATTAACACTGAACCCTGTGGGAGTCTCACTGATTAACACTGAACCCTATGGGAGTCTCACTGATTAACACTGAACCCTGTGAGAGTCTCACTGATTAACAGTGGACCCTATGGGAGTCTCACTGATTAACACTGAACCCTGTGGGAGTCTCACTGGTTAACACTGAACCCTATGGGAGTCTCCCTGATTAACACAGAACCCTGTGGGTGTCTCACTAATTAACACTGAACCCTGTGGGAGTCTCACTGATTAACACTGAACCCTATGGGAGTCTCACTGATTAACACTGAACCCTATGGGAGTCTCACTGATTAACACTGAACCCTGTGGGAGTCTCACTGATTAACACCGAACCCTATGGGAGTCTCACTGATTAACACTGAACCCTATGGGAGTCTCACTGATTAACATCGAACCCTATGGGAGTCTCACTGATTAACACTGAACCCTATGGGAGTCTCACTGATTAACACTGAACCCTATGGGAGTCTCACTGATAAACACTGAACCCTGTGGGAGTCTCACTGATTTACACTGAACACTGTGGGAGTCTCACTGATTAACACTGAACCCTGTTGGAGTCTCACTGATTAACACTGAACCCTATGGGAGTCTCATTGATTAACACTGAACCCTATGGGAGTCTCACTGATTAACACATGAACCCTGTGGGAGTCTCACTGATTAACACTGAACCCTATGGGAGTCTCACTGATTAACCCTGAACCCTATGGGAGTCTCACTGATTAACATCGAACCCTATGGGAGTCTCACTGATTAACACTGAACCCTATGGGAGTCTCACTGATTAACACTGAACCCGATGGGAGTCTCACTGATAAACACTGAACCCTGTGGGAGTCTCACTGATTAACACTGGACCCTATGGGAGTCTCACTGATTAACACTGAAGCCTGTGGGAGTCTCACTGATTAACACTGAAACCTGTGGGAATTTCACTGATTAACACTGAACCATGTGGTAGTCTCACTGATTAACACTGAACCCTAAGGGAGTCTCACTGATTAACACTGAACCCTATGGGAGTCTCACTGATTAACACTGAACCCTATGGGAGTCTCACTGATTAAAACTGAACCCTATGGGAGTCTCACTGATTAAAACTAAACCCTATGGGAGTCTCACTGATTAACACCGAACCCAATGGGAGTCTCAGTGATTTACACTGAACACTATGGGAGTCTCACTGATTAACACTGAACCCTGTGGGAATCTCACTGATTAACACTGAACCCTGTGGGAGTCTCACTGATTAACACTGAACCCTGTTGGAGTCTCACTGATTAACACTGAACCCTTTGGGAGTCTCACTGATTAACACTGAACCCTATGGGAGTCTCACTGATTAAGACAGAACCCTGTGGGTGGCTCACTGATTAACACTGAACCCTGTTGGAGTCTCACTGATTAAAACTGAACCCTATGGGAGTCTCACTGATTAACACTGAACCCTATGGGAGTCTCACTGATTAACACTGAACCCTATGGGAGTCTCACTGATTAACACTGAAACCTATGGGAGTCTCACTGATTAAAACTGAACCCTATGGGAGTCTCACTGATTAAAACTGAACCCTATGGGAGTCTCACTGATTAACACCGAACCCAATGGGAGTCTCAGTGATTTACACTGAACACAATGGGAGTCTCACTGATTAACACTGAACCCTGTGGGAATCTCACTGATTAACACTGAACCCTGTGGGAGTCTCACTGATTAACACTGAACCCTGTTGGATTCTCACTGATTAACACTGAACCCTATGGGAGTCTCATTGATTAACACTGAACCCTATGGGAGTCTCACTAATTAACACATGAACCCTGTGGGAGTCTCACTGATTAACACTGAACCCTATGGGAGTCTCACTGATTAACACTGAACCCTATGGGAGTCTCACTGATTAACATCGAACCCTATGGGAGTCTCACTGATTAACACTGAACCCTATGGGAGTCTCACTGATTAACACTGAACCCTATGGGAGTCTCACTGATAAACACTGAACCCTGTGGGAGTCTCACTGATTAACACTGAACCCTATGGGAGTCTCACTGATTAACACTGAACCCTGTGGGAGTCTCACTGATTAACACTGAAACCTGTGGGAATTTCACTGATTAACACTGAACCATGTGGTAGTCTCACTGATTAACACTGAACCCTAAGGGAGTCTCACTGATTAACACTGAACCCTATGGGAGTCTCACCGATTAATACTGACCCAATGGGAGTCTCACTAATTAACACTGAACCCTGTGGGAGTCTCACTGATTAACACTGAACCCTATGGGAATCTCGCTGATTAACACTGAACCCTGTGGGAGTCTCACTGATTAACACTGAACCCTATGGGAGTCTCACTGATTAACACTGAACCCTGTGAGAGTCTCACTGATTAACAGTGGACCCTATGGGAGTCTCACTGATTAACACTGAACCCTGTGGGAGTCTCACTGGTTAACACTGAACCCTATGGGAGTCTCCCTGATTAACACAGAACCCTGTGGGTGTCTCACTAATTAACACTGAACCCTGTGGGAGTCTCACTGATTAACACTGAACCCTATGGGAGTCTCACTGATTAACACTGAACCCTATGGGAGTCTCACTGATTAACACTGAACCCTGTGGGAGTCTCACTGATTAACACCGAACCCTATGGGAGTCTCACTGATTAACACTGAACCCTATGGGAGTCTCACTGATTAACATCGAACCCTATGGGAGTCTCACTGATTAACACTGAACCCTATGGGAGTCTCACTGATTAACACTGAACCCTATGGGAGTCTCACTGATAAACACTGAACCCTGTGGGAGTCTCACTGATTTACACTGAACACTGTGGGAGTCTCACTGATTAACACTGAACCCTGTTGGAGTCTCACTGATTAACACTGAACCCTATGGGAGTCTCATTGATTAACACTGAACCCTATGGGAGTCTCACTGATTAACACATGAACCCTGTGGGAGTCTCACTGATTAACACTGAACCCTATGGGAGTCTCACTGATTAACCCTGAACCCTATGGGAGTCTCACTGATTAACATCGAACCCTATGGGAGTCTCACTGATTAACACTGAACCCTATGGGAGTCTCACTGATTAACACTGAACCCGATGGGAGTCTCACTGATAAACACTGAACCCTGTGGGAGTCTCACTGATTAACACTGGACCCTATGGGAGTCTCACTGATTAACACTGAAGCCTGTGGGAGTCTCACTGATTAACACTGAAACCTGTGGGAATTTCACTGATTAACACTGAACCATGTGGTAGTCTCACTGATTAACACTGAACCCTAAGGGAGTCTCACTGATTAACACTGAACCCTATGGGAGTCTCACCGATTAATACTGACCCAATGGGAGTCTCACTAATTAACACTGAACCCTGTGGGAGTCTCACTGATTAACACTGAACCCTATGGGAATCTCGCTGATTAACACTGAACCCTGTGGTAGTCTCACTGATAACACTGAACCCTAAGGGAGTCTCACTGATTAACACTGAACCCTATGGGAGTCTCACCGATTAATACTGACCCAATGGGAGTCTCACTAATTAACACTGAACCCTGTGGGAGTCTCACTGATTAACATCGAACCCTATGGGAGTCTCACTGATTAACATCGAACCCTATGGGAGTCTCACTGATTAACACTGAACCCTATGGGAGTCTCACTGATTAACACTGAACCCTATGGGAGTCTTACTGATAAACACTGAACCCTGTGGGAGTCTCACTGATTAACACTGAACCCTATGGGAGTCTCACTGATTACCACTGAACCCTGTGGGAGTCTCACTGATTAACACTGAAACCTGTGGGAATTTCACTGATTAACACTGAACCCTGTGGTAGTCTCACTGATTAACACTGCACCCTAAGGGAGTCTCACTGATTAACACTGAACCCTATGGGAGTCTCACCGATTAATACTGACCCAATGGGAGTCTCACTAATTAACACTGAACCCTGTGGGAGTCTCACTGATTAACACTGAACCCTATGGGAATCTCGCTGATTAACACTGAACCCTGTGGGAGTCTCACTGATTAACACTGAACCCTATGGGAGTCTCACTGATTAACACTGAACCCTGTGAGAGTCTCACTGATTAACACTGGACCCTATGGGAGTCTCACTGATTAACACTGAACCCTGTGGGAGTCTCACTGATTAACACTGAACCCTATGGGAGTCTCACTGATTAACACAGAACCCTGTGGGTATCTCACTAATTAACACTGAACCCTGTGGGAGTCTCACTGATTAACACTGAACCCTATGGGAGTCTCACTGATTAACACTGAACCCTATGGGAGTCTCACTGATTAACACTGAACCCTGTGGGAGTCTCACTGATTAACACCGAACCCTATGGGAGTCTCACTGATTAACACTGAACCCTATGGGAGTCTCACTGATTAACATCGAACCCTATGGGAGTCTCACTGATTAACACTGAACCCTATGGGAGTCTCACTGATTAACACTGAACCCTATGGGAGTCTCACTGATTAACACTGAACCCTGTGGGAGTCTCACTGATTAACACTGAAACCTGTGGGAATTTCACTGATTAACACTGAACCCTGTGGTAGTCTCACTGATTAACACTGAACCCTAAGGGAGTCTCACTGATTAACACTGGACCCTATGGGAGTCTCACCGATTAATACTGACCCAATGGGAGTCTCACTGATTAACACTGAACCCTGTGGGAGTCTCACTGATTAACACTGAACCCTATGGGAATCTCGCTGATTAACACTGAACCCTGTGGGAGTCTCACTGATTAACACTGAACCCTATGGGAGTCTCACTGATTAACACTGAACCCTGTGAGAGTCTCACTGATTAACACCGGACCCTATGGGAGTCTCACTGATTAACACTGAACCCTGTGGGAGTCTCACTGATTAACACTGAACCCTATGGGAGTCTCACTGATTAACACAGAACCCTGTGGGTGTCTCACTGATTAACACTGAACCCTGTGGGGGCTCACTGATTAACACTGAACCCTATGGGAGTCTCACTGATTAACACTGAACCCTATGGGAGTCTCACTGATTAACACTGAACCCTATGGGAGTCTCACTGATTAACACTGAACCCTATGGGAATCTCGCTGATTAACACTGAACCCTGTGGGAGTCTCACTGATTAACACTGAACCCTATGGGAGTCTCACTGATTAACACTGAACCCTGTGAGAGTCTCACTGATTAACAGTGGACCCTATGGGAGTCTCACTGATTAACACTGAACCCTGTGGGAGTCTCACTGGTTAACACTGAACCCTATGGGAGTCTCACTGATTAACACAGAACCCTGTGGGTGTCTCACTAATTAACACTGAACCCTGTGGGAGTCTCACTGATTAACACTGAACCCTATGGGAGTCTCACTGATTAACACTGAACACTATGGGAGTCTCACTGATTAACACTGAACCCTGTGGGAGTCTCACTGATTAACACCGAACCCTATGGGAGTCTCACTGATTAACACTGAACCCTATGGGAGTCTCACTGATTAACATCGAACCCTATGGGAGTCTCACTGATTAACACTGAACCCTATGGGAGTCTCACTGATTAACACTGAACCCTATGGGAGTCTCACTGATAAACACTGAACCCTGTGGGAGTCTCACTGATTTACACTGAACACTATGGGAGTCTCACTGATTAACACTGAACCCTGTGGGAATCTCACTGATTAACACTGAACCCTGTGGGAGTCTCACTGATTAACACTGAACCCTGTTGGAGTCTCACTGATTAACACTGAACCCTATGGGAGTCTCATTGATTAACACTGAACCCTATGGGAGTCTCACTGATTAACACATGAACCCTGTGGGAGTCTCACTGATTAACACTGAACCCTATGGGAGTCTCACTGATTAACCCTGAACCCTATGGGAGTCTCACTGATTAACATCGAACCCTATGGGAGTCTCACTGATTAACACTGAACCCTATGGGAGTCTCACTGATTAACACTGAACCCTATGGGAGTCTCACTGATAAACACTGAACCCTGTGGGAGTCTCACTGATTAACACTGGACCCTATGGGAGTCTCACTGATTAACACTGAAGCCTGTGGGAGTCTCACTGATTAACACTGAAACCTGTGGGAATTTCACTGATTAACACTGAACCATGTGGTAGTCTCACTGATTAACACTGAACCCTAAGGGAGTCTCACTGATTAACACTGAACCCTATGGGAGTCTCACCGATTAATACTGACCCAATGGGAGTCTCACTAATTAACACTGAACCCTGTGGGAGTCTCACTGATTAACACTGAACCCTATGGGAATCTCGCTGATTAACACTGAACCCTGTGGTAGTCTCACTGATAACACTGAACCCTAAGGGAGTCTCACTGATTAACACTGAACCCTATGGGAGTCTCACCGATTAATACTGACCCAATGGGAGTCTCACTAATTAACACTGAACCCTGTGGGAGTCTCACTGATTAACATCGAACCCTATGGGAGTCTCACTGATTAACATCGAAACCTATGGGAGTCTCACTGATTAACACTGAACCCTATGGGAGTCTCACTGATTAACACTGAACCCTATGGGAGTCTTACTGATAAACACTGAACCCTGTGGGAGTCTCACTGATTAACACTGAACCCTATGGGAGTCTCACTGATTACCACTGAACCCTGTGGGAGTCTCACTGATTAACACTGAAACCTGTGGGAATTTCACTGATTAACACTGAACCCTGTGGTAGTCTCACTGATTAACACTGAACCCTAAGGGAGTCTCACTGATTAACACTGGACCCTATGGGAGTCTCACCGATTAATACTGACCCAATGGGAGTCTCACTGATTAACACTGAACCCTGTGGGAGTCTCACTGATTAACACTGAACCCTATGGGAATCTCGCTGATTAACACTGAACCCTGTGGGAGTCTCACTGATTAACACTGAACCCTATGGGAGTCTCACTGATTAACACTGAACCCTGTGAGAGTCTCACTGATTAACACTGGACCCTATGGGAGTCTCACTGATTAACACTGAACCCTGTGGGAGTCTCACTGATTAACACTGAACCCTATGGGAGTCTCACTGATTAACACAGAACCCTGTGGGTGTCTCACTGATTAACACTGAACCCTGTGGGGGCTCACTGATTAACACTGAACCCTATGGGAGTCTCACTGATTAACACTGAACCCTATGGGAGTCTCACTGATTAACACTGAACCCTATGGGAGTCTCACTGATTAACACTGAACCCTATGGGAATCTCGCTGATTAACACTGAACCCTGTGGGAGTCTCACTGATTAACACTGAACCCTATGGGAGTCTCACTGATTAACACTGAACCCTGTGAGAGTCTCACTGATTAACAGTGGACCCTATGGGAGTCTCACTGATTAACACTGAACCCTGTGGGAGTCTCACTGGTTAACACTGAACCCTATGGGAGTCTCACTGATTAACACAGAACCCTGTGGGTGTCTCACTAATTAACACTGAACCCTGTGGGAGTCTCACTGATTAACACTGAACCCTATGGGAGTCTCACTGATTAACACTGAACACTATGGGAGTCTCACTGATTAACACTGAACCCTGTGGGAGTCTCACTGATTAACACCGAACCCTATGGGAGTCTCACTGATTAACACTGAACCCTATGGGAGTCTCACTGATTAACATCGAACCCTATGGGAGTCTCACTGATTAACACTGAACCCTATGGGAGTCTCACTGATTAACACTGAACCCTATGGGAGTCTCACTGATAAACACTGAACCCTGTGGGAGTCTCACTGATTTACACTGAACACTATGGGAGTCTCACTGATTAACACTGAACCCTGTGGGAATCTCACTGATTAACACTGAACCCTGTGGGAGTCTCACTGATTAACACTGAACCCTGTTGGAGTCTCACTGATTAACACTGAACCCTATGGGAGTCTCATTGATTAACACTGAACCCTATGGGAGTCTCACTGATTAACACATGAACCCTGTGGGAGTCTCACTGATTAACACTGAACCCTATGGGAGTCTCACTGATTAACCCTGAACCCTATGGGAGTCTCACTGATTAACATCGAACCCTATGGGAGTCTCACTGATTAACACTGAACCCTATGGGAGTCTCACTGATTAACACTGAACCCTATGGGAGTCTCACTGATAAACACTGAACCCTGTGGGAGTCTCACTGATTAACACTGGACCCTATGGGAGTCTCACTGATTAACACTGAAGCCTGTGGGAGTCTCACTGATTAACACTGAAACCTGTGGGAATTTCACTGATTAACACTGAACCATGTGGTAGTCTCACTGATTAACACTGAACCCTAAGGGAGTCTCACTGATTAACACTGAACCCTATGGGAGTCTCACCGATTAATACTGACCCAATGGGAGTCTCACTAATTAACACTGAACCCTGTGGGAGTCTCACTGATTAACACTGAACCCTATGGGAATCTCGCTGATTAACACTGAACCCTGTGGTAGTCTCACTGATAACACTGAACCCTAAGGGAGTCTCACTGATTAACACTGAACCCTATGGGAGTCTCACCGATTAATACTGACCCAATGGGAGTCTCACTAATTAACACTGAACCCTGTGGGAGTCTCACTGATTAACATCGAACCCTATGGTAGTCTCACTGATTAACATCGAACCCTATGGGAGTCTCACTGATTAACACTGAACCCTATGGGAGTCTCACTGATTAACACTGAACCCTATGGGAGTCTTACTGATAAACACTGAACCCTGTGGGAGTCTCACTGATTAACACTGAACCCTATGGGAGTCTCACTGATTACCACTGAACCCTGTGGGAGTCTCACTGATTAACACTGAAACCTGTGGGAATTTCACTGATTAACACTGAACCCTGTGGTAGTCTCACTGATTAACACTGAACCCTAAGGGAGTCTCACTGATTAACACTGAACCCTATGGGAGTCTCACCGATTAATACTGACCCAATGGGAGTCTCACTAATTAACACTGAACCCTGTGGGAGTCTCACTGATTAACACTGAACCCTATGGGAATCTCGCTGATTAACACTGAACCCTGTGGGAGTCTCACTGATTAACACTGAACCCTATGGGAGTCTCACTGATTAACACTGAACCCTGTGAGAGTCTCACTGATTAACACTGGACCCTATGGGAGTCTCACTGATTAACACTGAACCCTGTGGGAGTCTCACTGATTAACACTGAACCCTATGGGAGTCTCACTGATTAACACAGAACCCTGTGGGTGTCTCACTAATTAACACTGAACCCTGTGGGAGTCTCACTGATTAACACTGAACCCTATGGGAGTCTCACTGATTAACACTGAACCCTATGGGAGTCTCACTGATTAACACTGAACCCTGTGGGAGTCTCACTGATTAACACCGAACCCTATGGGAGTCTCACTGATTAACACTGAACCCTATGGGAGTCTCACTGATTAACATCGAACCCTATGGGAGTCTCACTGATTAACACTGAACCCTATGGGAGTCTCACTGATTAACACTGAACCCTATGGGAGTCTCACTGATTAACACTGAAACCTGTGGGAGTCTCACTGATTAACACTGAAACCTGTGGGAATTTCACTGATTAACACTGAACCCTGTGGTAGTCTCACTGATTAACACTGAACCCTAAGGGAGTCTCACTGATTAACACTGGACCCTATGGGAGTCTCACCGATTAATACTGACCCAATGGGAGTCTCACTGATTAACACTGAACCCTGTGGGAGTCTCACTGATTAACACTGAACCCTATGGGAATCACGCTGATTAACACTGAACCCTGTGGGAGTCTCACTGATTAACACTGAACCCTATGGGAGTCTCACTGATTAACACTGAACCCTGTGAGAGTCTCACTGATTAACACTGGACCCTATGGGAGTCTCACTGATTAACACTGAACCCTGTGGGAGTCTCACTGATTAACACTGAACCCTATGGGAGTCTCACTGATTAACACAGAACCCTGTGGGTGTCTCACTGATTAACACTGAACCCTGTGGGGGCTCACTGATTAACACTGAACCCTAGGGGAGTCTCACTGATTAACACTGAACCCTATGGGAGTCTCACTGATTAACACTGAACCCTATGGGAGTCTCACTGATTAACACTGAACCCTATGGGAGTCTCACTGATTAAAACTGAACCCCATGGGAGTCTCACTGATTAAAACTGAACCCTATGGGAGTCTCACTGATTAACACCGAACCCAATGGGAGTCTCAGTGATTTACACTGAACACTATGGGAGTCTCACTGATTAACACTGAACCCTGTGGGAATCTCACTAATTAACACTGAACCCTGTGGGAGTCTCACTGATTAACACTGAACCCTGTTGGAGTCTCACTGATTAACACTGAACCCTGTTGGAGTCTCATTGATTAACACTGAACCCTGTGGGAGTCTCACTGATTAACACTGAACCCTATGGGAGTCTCACTGATTAACATCGAACCCTATGGGAGTCTCACTGATTAACACTGAACCCTATGGGAGTCTGACTGATTAACACTGAACCCTATGGGAGTCTCACTGATTAACACTGAACCCTATGGGAGTCTCACTGATAAACACTGAACCCTGTGGGAGTCTCACTGATTAACACTGAACCCTATGGGAGTCTCACTGATTAACACTGAACCCTGTGGGAGTCTCACTGATTAACACTGAAACCTGTGGGAATTTCACTGATTAACACTGCACCCTGTGGTAGTCTCACTGATTAACACTGAACCCTAAGGGAGTCTCACTGATTAACACTGAACCCTATGGGAGTCTCACCGATTAATACTGACCCACATGGGAGTCTCACTGATTAACACTGAACCCTGTGGGAGTCTCACTGATTAACACTGAACCCTATGGGAGTCTCACTGATTAACATCGAACCCTATGGGAGTCTCACTGATTAACACTGAACCCTATGGGAGTCTCACTGATTAACACTGAACCCTATGGGAGTCTCACTGATAAACACTGAACCCTGTGGGAGTCTCACTGATTTACACTGAACACTATGGGAGTCTCACTGATTAACACTGAACCCTGTGGGAATCTCACTGATTAACACTGAACCCTGTGGGAGTCTCACTGATTAACACTGAACCCTGTTGGAGTCTCACTGATTAACACTGAACCCTATGGGAGTCTCATTGATTAACACTGAACCCTATGGGAGTCTCACTGATTAACACATGAACCCTGTGGGAGTCTCACTGATTAACACTGAACCCTATGGGAGTCTCACTGATTAACCCTGAACCCTATGGGAGTCTCACTGATTAACATCGAACCCTATGGGAGTCTCACTGATTAACACTGAACCCTATGGGAGTCTCACTGATTAACACTGAACCCTATGGGAGTCTCACTGATAAACACTGAACCCTGTGGGAGTCTCACTGATTAACACTGGACCCTATGGGAGTCTCACTGATTAACACTGAAGCCTGTGGGAGTCTCACTGATTAACACTGAAACCTGTGGGAATTTCACTGATTAACACTGAACCATGTGGTAGTCTCACTGATTAACACTGAACCCTAAGGGAGTCTCACTGATTAACACTGAACCCTATGGGAGTCTCACCGATTAATACTGACCCAATGGGAGTCTCACTAATTAACACTGAACCCTGTGGGAGTCTCACTGATTAACACTGAACCCTATGGGAATCTCGCTGATTAACACTGGACCCTGTGGTAGTCTCACTGATAACACTGAACCCTAAGGGAGTCTCACTGATTAACACTGAACCCTATGGGAGTCTCACCGATTAATACTGACCCAATGGGAGTCTCACTAATTAACACTGAACCCTGTGGGAGTCTCACTGATTAACATCGAACCCTATGGGAGTCTCACTGATTAACATCGAACCCTATGGGAGTCTCACTGATTAACACTGAACCCTATGGGAGTCTCACTGATTAACACTGAACCCTATGGGAGTCTTACTGATAAACACTGAACCCTGTGGGAGTCTCACTGATTAACACTGAACCCTATGGGAGTCTCACTGATTACCACTGAACCCTGTGGGAGTCTCACTGATTAACACTGAAACCTGTGGGAATTTCACTGATTAACACTGAACCCTGTGGTAGTCTCACTGATTAACACTGAACCCTAAGGGAGTCTCACTGATTAACACTGAACCCTATGGGAGTCTCACCGATTAATACTGACCCAATGGGAGTCTCACTAATTAACACTGAACCCTGTGGGAGTCTCACTGATTAACACTGAACCCTATGGGAATCTCGCTGATTAACACTGAACCCTGTGGGAGTCTCACTGATTAACACTGAACCCTATGGGAGTCTCACTGATTAACACTGAACCCTGTGAGAGTCTCACTGATTAACACTGGACCCTATGGGAGTCTCACTGATTAACACTGAACCCTGTGGGAGTCTCACTGATTAACACTGAACCCTATGGGAGTCTCACTGATTAACACAGAACCCTGTGGGTGTCTCACTAATTAACACTGAACCCTGTGGGAGTCTCACTGATTAACACTGAACCCTATGGGAGTCTCACTGATTAACACTGAACCCTATGGGAGTCTCACTGATTAACACTGAACCCTGTGGGAGTCTCACTGATTAACACCGAACCCTATGGGAGTCTCACTGATTAACACTGAACCCTATGGGAGTCTCACTGATTAACATCGAACCCTATGGGAGTCTCACTGATTAACACTGAACCCTATGGGAGTCTCACTGATTAACACTGAACCCTATGGGAGTCTCACTGATTAACACTGAACCCTGTGGGAGTCTCACTGATTAACACTGAAACCTGTGGGAATTTCACTGATTAACACTGAACCCTGTGGTAGTCTCACTGATTAACACTGAACCCTAAGGGAGTCTCACTGATTAACACTGGACCCTATGGGAGTCTCACCGATTAATACTGACCCAATGGGAGTCTCACTGATTAACACTGAACCCTGTGGGAGTCTCACTGATTAACACTGAACCCTATGGGAATCTCGCTGATTAACACTGAACCCTGTGGGAGTCTCACTGATTAACACTGAACCCTATGGGAGTCTCACTGATTAACACTGAACCCTGTGAGAGTCTCACTGATTAACACTGGACCCTATGGGAGTCTCACTGATTAACACTGAACCCTGTGGGAGTCTCACTGATTAACACTGAACCCTATGGGAGTCTCACTGATTAACACAGAACCCTGTGGGTGTCTCACTGATTAACACTGAACCCTGTGGGGGCTCACTGATTAACACTGAACCCTAGGGGAGTGTCACTGATTAACACTGAACCCTATGGGAGTCTCACTGATTAACACTGAACCCTATGGGAGTCTCACTGATTAACACTGAACCCTATGGGAGTCTCACTGATTAAAACTGAACCCCATGGGAGTCTCACTGATTAAAACTGAACCCTATGGGAGTCTCACTGATTAACACCGAACCCAATGGGAGTCTCAGTGATTTACACTGAACACTATGGGAGTCTCACTGATTAACACTGAACCCTGTGGGAATCTCACTAATTAACACTGAACCCTGTGGGAGTCTCACTGATTAACACTGAACCCTGTTGGAGTCTCACTGATTAACACTGAACCCTGTTGGAGTCTCATTGATTAACACTGAACCCTGTGGGAGTCTCACTGATTAACACTGAACCCTATGGGAGTCTCACTGATTAACATCGAACCCTATGGGAGTCTCACTGATTAACACTGAACCCTATGGGAGTCTGACTGATTAACACTGAACCCTATGGGAGTCTCACTGATTAACACTGAACCCTATGGGAGTCTCACTGATAAACACTGAACCCTGTGGGAGTCTCACTGATTAACACTGAACCCTATGGGAGTCTCACTGATTAACACTGAACCCTGTGGGAGTCTCACTGATTAACACTGAAACCTGTGGGAATTTCACTGATTAACACTGCACCCTGTGGTAGTCTCACTGATTAACACTGAACCCTAAGGGAGTCTCACTGATTAACACTGAACCCTATGGGAGTCTCACCGATTAATACTGACCCACATGGGAGTCTCACTGATTAACACTGAACCCTGTGGGAGTCTCACTGATTAACACTGAACCCTGTGGGAGTCTCACTGATTAACACTGAACCCTAGGGGAGTCTCACTGATTAACACTGAACCCTATGGGAGTCTCACTGATTAACACTGAACCCTATGGGAGTCTCACTGATTAACACTGAACCCTATGGGAGTCTCACTGATTAACACTGAACCCTGTGGGAGTCTCACTGATTAACACTGAAACCTGTGGGAATTTCACTGATTAACACTGCACCCTGTGGTAGTCTCACTGATTAACACTGAACCCTAAGGGAGTCTCACTGATTAACACTGAACCCTATGGGAGTCTCACCGATTAATACTGACCCAATGGGAGTCTCACTGATTAACACTGAACCCTGTGGGAGTCTCACTGATTAACACTGAACCCTGTGGGAGTCTCACTGATTAACACTGAACCCTAGGGGAGTCTCACTGATTAACACTGAACCCTATGGGAGTCTCACTGATTAACACTGAACCCTATGGGAGTCTCACTGATTAACACTGAACCCTATGGGAGTCTCACTGATTAAAACTGAACCCTATGGGAGTCTCACTGATTAAAACTGAACCCTATGGGAGTCTCACTGATTAACACCGAACCCAATGGGAGTCTCAGTGATTTACACTGAACACTATGGGAGTCTCACTGATTAACACTGAACCCTGTGGGAATCTCACTGATTAACACTGAACCCTGTGGGAGTCTCACTGATTAACACTGAACCCTGTTGGAGTCTCACTGATTAACACTGAACCCTGTGGGAGTCTCACTGATTAACACTGAACCCTATGGGAGTCTCACTGATTAAGACAGAACCCTGTGGGTGTCTCACTGATTAACACTGAACCCTGTTGGAGTCTCACTGATTAACACTGAACCCTATGGGAGTCTCACTGATTAACACTGAACCCTATGGGAGTCTCACTGATTAACACTGAACCCTATGGGAGTCTCACTGATTAACACTGAAACCTATGGGAGTCTCACTGATTAAAACTGAACCCTATGGGAGTCTCACTGATTAAAACTGAACCCTATGGGAGTCTCACTGATTAACACCGAACCCAATGGGAGTCTCAGTGATTTACACTGAACACTATGGGAGTCTCACTGATTAACACTGAACCCTGTGGGAATCTCACTGATTAACACTGAACCCTGTGGGAGTCTCACTGATTAACACTGAACCCTGTTGGAGTCTCACTGATTAACACTGAACCCTATGGGAGTCTCATTGATTAACACTGAACCCTATGGGAGTCTCACTGATTAACACATGAACCCTGTGGGAGTCTCACTGATTAACACTGAACCCTATGGGAGTCTCACTGATTAACACTGAACCCTATGGGAGTCTCACTGATTAACATCGAACCCTATGGGAGTCTCACTGATTAACACTGAACCCTATGGGAGTCTCACTGATTAACACTGAACCCTATGGGAGTCTCACTGATAAACACTGAACCCTGTGGGAGTCTCACTGATTAACACTGAACCCTATGGGAGTCTCACTGATTAACACTGAACCCTGTGGGAGTCTCACTGATTAACACTGAAACCTGTGGGAATTTCACTGATTAACACTGAACCATGTGGTCGTCTCACTGATTAACACTGAACCCTAAGGGAGTCTCACTGATTAACACTGAACCCTATGGGAGTCTCACCGATGAATACTGACCCAATGGGAGTCTCACTAATTAACACTGAACCCTGTGGGAGTCTCACTGATTAACACTGAACCCTATGGGAATCTCGCTGATTAACACTGAACCCTGTGGGAGTCTCACTGATTAATACTGAACCCTATGGGAGTCTCACTGATTAACACTGAACCCTGTGAGAGTCTCACTGATTAACACTGGACCCTATGGGAGTCTCACTGATTAACACTGAACCCTGTGGGAGTCTCACTGATTAACACTGAACCCTATGGGAGTCTCACTGATTAACACAGAACCCTGTGGGAGTCTCACTGATTAACACTGAACCCTATGGGAGTCTCACTGATTAACACTGAACCCTGTGGGAGTCTCACTGATTAACACTGAAACCTGTGGGAATTTCACTGATTAACACTGCACCCTGTGGTAGTCTCACTGATTAACACTGAACCCTAAGGGAGTCTCACTGATTAACACTGAACCCTATGGGAGTCTCACCGATTAATACTGACCCAATGGGAGTCTCACTGATTAACACTGAACCCTGTGGGAGTCTCACTGATTAACACTGAACCCTGTGGGAGTCTCACTGATTAACACTGAACCCTAGGGGAGTCTCACTGATTAACACTGAACCCTATGGGAGTCTCACTGATTAACACTGAACCCTGTGGGAGTCTCACTGATTAACACTGAAACCTGTGGGAATTTCACTGATTAACACTGAACCCTGTGGTAGTCTCACTGATTAACACTGAACCCTAAGGGAGTCTCACTGATTAACACTGAACCCTATGGGAGTCTCACCGATTAATACTGACCCAATGGGAGTCTCACTGATTAACACTGAACCCTGTGGGAGTCTCACTGATTAACACTGAACCCTATGGGAATCTCGCTGATTAACACTGAACCCTGTTGGAGTCTCACTGATTAACACTGAACCCTGTTGGAGTCTCATTGATTAACACTGAACCCTGTGGGAGTCTCACTGATTAACACTGAACCCTATGGGAGTCTCACTGATTAACATCCAACCCTATGGGAGTCTCACTGATTAACACTGAACCCTATGGGAGTCTGACTGATTAACACTGAACCCTATGGGAGTCTCACTGATTAACACTGAACCCTATGGGAGTCTCACTGATAAACACTGAACCCTGTGGGAGTCTCACTGATTAACACTGAACCCTATGGGAGTCTCACTGATTAACACTGAACCCTGTGGGAGTCTCACTGATTAACACTGAAACCTGTGGGAATTTCACTGATTAACACTGCACCCTGTGGTAGTCTCACTGATTAACACTGAACCCTAAGGGAGTCTCACTGATTAACACTGAACCCTATGGGAGTCTCACCGATTAATACTGACCCACATGGGAGTCTCACTGATTAACACTGAACCCTGTGGGAGTCTCACTGATTAACACTGAACCCTGTGGGAGTCTCACTGATTAACACTGAACCCTAGGGGAGTCTCACTGATTAACACTGAACCCTATGGGAGTCTCACTGATTAACACTGAACCCTATGGGAGTCTCACTGATTAACACTGAACCCTATGGGAGTCTCACTGATTAACACTGAACCCTGTGGGAGTCTCACTGATTAACACTGAAACCTGTGGGAATTTCACTGATTAACACTGCACCCTGTGGTAGTCTCACTGATTAACACTGAACCCTAAGGGAGTCTCACTGATTAACACTGAACCCTATGGGAGTCTCACCGATTAATACTGACCCAATGGGAGTCTCACTGATTAACACTGAACCCTGTGGGAGTCTCACTGATTAACACTGAACCCTGTGGGAGTCTCACTGATTAACACTGAACCCTAGGGGAGTCTCACTGATTAACACTGAACCCTATGGGAGTCTCACTGATTAACACTGAACCCTATGGGAGTCTCACTGATTAACACTGAACCCTATGGGAGTCTCACTGATTAAAACTGAACCCTATGGGAGTCTCACTGATTAAAACTGAACACTATGGGAGTCTCACTGATTAACACCGAACCCAATGGGAGTCTCAGTGATTTACACTGAACACTATGGGAGTCTCACTGATTAACACTGAACCCTGTGGGAATCTCACTGATTAACACTGAACCCTGTGGGAGTCTCACTGATTAACACTGAACCCTGTTGGAGTCTCACTGATTAACACTGAACCCTGTGGGAGTCTCACTGATTAACACTGAACCCTATGGGAGTCTCACTGATTAAGACAGAACCCTGTGGGTGTCTCACTGATTAACACTGAACCCTGTTGGAGTCTCACTGATTAACACTGAACCCTATGGGAGTCTCACTGATTAACACTGAACCCTATGGGAGTCTCACTGATTAACACTTAACCCTATGGGAGTCTCACTGATTAACACTGAAACCTATGGGAGTCTCACTGATTAAAACTGAACCCTATGGGAGTCTCACTGATTAAAACTGAACCCTATGGGAGTCTCACTGATTAACACCGAACCCAATGGGAGTCTCAGTGATTTACACCGAACACTATGGGAGTCTCACTGATTAACACTGAACCCTGTGGGAATCTCACTGATTAACACTGAACCCTGTGGGAGTCTCACTGATTAACACTGAACCCTGTTGGAGTCTCACTGATTAACACTGAACCCTATGGGAGTCTCATTGATTAACACTGAACCCTATGGGAGTCTCACTGATTAACACATGAACCCTGTGGGAGTCTCACTGATTAACACTGAACGCTATGGGAGTCTCACTGATTAACACTGAACCCTATGGGAGTCTCACTGATTAACATCGAACCCTATGGGAGTCTCACTGATTAACACTGAACCCTATGGGAGTCTCACTGATTAACACTGAACCCTATGGGAGTCTCACTGATAAACACTGAACCCTGTGGGAGTCTCACTGATTAACACTGAACCCTATGGGAGTCTCACTGATTAACACTGAACCCTGTGGGAGTCTCACTGATTAACACTGAAACCTGTGGGAATTTCACTGATTAACACTGAACCATGTGGTAGTCTCACTGATTAACACTGAACCCTAAGGGAGTCTCACTGATTAACACTGAACCCTATGGGAGTCTCACCGATTAATACTGACCCAATGGGAGTCTCACTAATTAACACTGAACCCTGTGGGAGTCTCACTGATTAACACTGAACCCTATGGGAATCTCGCTGATTAACACTGAACCCTGTGGGAGTCTCACTGATTAATACTGAACCCTATGGGAGTCTCACTGATTAACACTGAACCCTGTGAGAGTCTCACTGATTAACACTGGACCCTATGGGAGTCTCACTGATTAACACTGAACCCTGTGGGAGTCTCACTGATTAACACTGAACCCTATGGGAGTCTCACTGATTAACACAGAACCCTGTGGGAGTCTCACTGATTAACACTGAACCCTATGGGAGTCTCACTGATTAACACTGAACCCTGTGGGAGTCTCACTGATTAACACTGAAACCTGTGGGAATTTCACTGATTAACACTGCACCCTGTGGTAGTCTCACTGATTAACACTGAACCCTAAGGGAGTCTCATTGATTAACACTGAACCCTATGGGAGTCTCACCGATTAATACTGACCCAATGGGAGTCTCACTGATTAACACTGAACCCTGTGGGAGTCTCACTGATTAACACTGAACCCTGTGGGAGTCTCACTGATTAACACTGAACCCTAGGGGAGTCTCACTGATTAACACTGAACCCTATGGGAGTCTCACTGATTAACACTGAACCCTGTGGGAGTCTCACTGATTAACACTGAAACCTGTGGGAAGTTCACTGATTAACACTGAACCCTGTGGTAGTCTCACTGATTAACACTGAACCCTAAGGGAGTCTCACTGATTAACACTGAACCCTATGGGAGTCTCACCGATTAATACTGACCCAATGGGAGTCTCACTGATTAACACTGAACCCTGTGGGAGTCTCACTGATTAACACTGAACCCTATGGGAATCTCGCTGATTAACACTGAACCCTGTGGGAGTCTCACTGATTAACATTGAACCCTATGGGAGTCTCACTGATTAACACTGAACCCTGTGAGAGTCTCACTGATTAACACTGGACCCTATGGGAGTCTCACTGATTAACACTGAACCCTGTGGGAGTCTCACTGATTAACACTGAACCCTATGGGAGTCTCACTGATTAACACAGAACCCTGTGGGTGTCTCACTGATTAACACTGAACCCTGTGGGGGCTCACTGATTAACACTGAACCCTAGGGGAGTCTCACTGATTAACACTGAACCCTATGGGAGTCTCACTGATTAACACTGAACCCTATGGGAGTCTCACTGATTAACACTGAACCCTATGGGAGTCTCACTGATTAAAACTGAACCCCATGGGAGTCTCACTGATTAAAACTGAACCCTATGGGAGTCTCACTGATTAACACCGAACCCAATGGGAGTCTCAGTGATTTACACTGAACACTATGGGAGTCTCACTGATTAACACTGAACCCTGTGGGAATCTCACTAATTAACACTGAACCTTGTGGGAGTCTCACTGATTAACACTGAACCCTGTTGGAGTCTCACTGATTAACACTGAACCCTGTTGGAGTCTCATTGATTAACACTGAACCCTGTGGGAGTCTCACTGATTAACACTGAACCCTATGGGAGTCTCACTGATTAACATCGAACCCTATGGGAGTCTCACTGATTAACACTGAACCCTATGGGAGTCTGACTGATTAACACTGAACCCTATGGGAGTCTCACTGATTAACACTGAACCCTATGGGAGTCTCACTGATAAACACTGAACCCTGTGGGAGTCTCACTGATTAACACTGAACCCTATGGGAGTCTCACTGATTAACACTGAACCCTGTGGGAGTCTCACTGATTAACACTGAAACCTGTGGGAATTTCACTGATTAACACTGCACCCTGTGGTAGTCTCACTGATTAACACTGAACCCTAAGGGAGTCTCACTGATTAACACTGAACCCTATGGGAGTCTCACCGATTAATACTGACCCAATGGGAGTCTCACTGATTAACACTGAACCCTGTGGGAGTCTCACTGATTAACACTGAACCCTGTGGGAGTCTCACTGATTAACACTGAACCCTAGGGGAGTCTCACTGATTAACACTGAACCCTATGGGAGTCTCACTGATTAACACTGAACCCTATGGGAGTCTCACTGATTAACACTGAACCCTATGGGAGTCTCACTGATTAAAACTGAACCCTATGGGAGTCTCACTGATTAAAACTGAACCCTATGGGAGTCTCACTGATTAACACCGAACCCAATGGGAGTCTCAGTGATTTACACTGAACACTATGGGAGTCTCACTAATTAACACTGAACCCTGTGGGAATCTCACTGATTAACACTGAACCCTGTGGGAGTCTCACTGATTAACACTGAACCCTGTTGGAGTCTCACTGATTAACACTGAACCCTGTGGGAGTCTCACTGATTAACACTGAACCCTATGGGAGTCTCACTGATTAAGACAGAACCCTGTGGGTGTCTCACTGATTAACACTGAACCCTGTTGGAGTCTCACTGATTAACACTGAACCCTATGGGAGTCTCACTGATTAACACTGAACCCTATGGGAGTCTCACTGATTAACACTGAACCCTATGGGAGTTTCACTGATAAACACTGAACCCTGTGGGAGTCTCACTGATTAACACTGAACCCTATGGGAGTCTCACTGATTAACACTGAACCCTGTGGGAGTCTCACTGATTAACACTGAAACCTGTGGGAATTTCACTGATTAACACTGAACCATGTGGTAGTCTCACTGATTAACACTGAACCCTAAGGGAGTCTCACTGATTAACACTGAACCCTATGGGAGTCTCACCGATTAATACTGACCCAATGGGAGTCTCACTAATTAACACTGAACCCTGTGGGAGTCTCACTGATTAACACTGAACCCTATGGGAATCTCGCTGATTAACACTGAACCCTGTGGGAGTCTCACTGATTAATAACTGAACCCTATGGGAGTCTCACTGATTAACACTGAACCCTGTGAGAGTCTCACTGATTAACACTGGACCCTATGGGAGTCTCACTGATTAACACTGAACCCTGTGGGAGTCTCACTGATTAACACTGAACCCTATGGGAGTCTCACTGATTAACACAGAACCCTGTGGGAGTCTCACTGATTAACACTGAACCCTATGGGAGTCTCACTGATTAACACTGAACCCTGTGGGAGTCTCACTGATTAACACTGAAACCTGTGGGAATTTCACTGATTAACACTGCACCCTGTGGTAGTCTCACTGATTAACACTGAACCCTAAGGGAGTCTCACTGATTAACACTGAACCCTATGGGAGTCTCACCGATTAATACTGACCCAATGGGAGTCTCACTGATTAACACTGAACCCTGTGGGAGTCTCACTGATTAACACTGAACCCTGTGGGAGTCTCACTGATTAACACTGAACCCTAGGGGAGTCTCACTGATTAACACTGAACCCTATGGGAGTCTCACTGATTAACACTGAACCCTGTGGGAGTCTCACTGATTAACACTGAAACCTGTGGGAATTTCACTGATTAACACTGAACCCTGTGGTAGTCTCACTGATTAACACTGAACCCTAAGGGAGTCTCACTGATTAACACTGAACCCTATGGGAGTCTCACCGATTAATACTGACCCAATGGGAGTCTCACTGATTAACACTGAACCCTGTGGGAGTCTCACTGATTAACACTGAACCCTATGGGAATCTCGCTGATTAACACTGAACCCTGTGGGAGTCTCACTGATTAACACTGAACCCTATGGGAGTCTCACTGATTAACACTGAACCCTGTGAGAGTCTCACTGATTAACACTGGACCCTATGGGAGTCTCACTGATTAACACTGAACGCTGTGGGAGTCTCACTGATTAACACTGAACCCTATGGGAGTCTCACTGATTAACACAGAACCCTGTGGGTGTCTCACTGATTAACACTGAACCCTGTGGGGGCTCACTGATTAACACTGAACCCTAGGGGAGACTCACTGATTAACACTGAACCCTATGGGAGTCTCACTGATTAACACTGAACCCTATGGGAGTCTCACTGATTAACACTGAACCCTATGGGAGTCTCACTGATTAAAACTGAACCCCATGGGAGTCTCACTGATTAAAACTGAACCCTATGGGAGTCTCACTGATTAACACCGAACCCAATGGGAGTCTCAGTGATTTACACTGAACACTATGGGAGTCTCACTGATTAACACTGAACCCTGTGGGAATCTCACTAATTAACACTGAACCCTGTGGGAGTCTCACTGATTAACACTGAACCCTGTTGGAGTCTCACTGATTAACACTGAACCCTGTTGGAGTCTCATTGATTAACACTGAACCCTGTGGGAGTCTCACTGATTAACACTGAACCCTATGGGAGTCTCACTGATTAACATCGAACCCTATGGGAGTCTCACTGATTAACACTGAACCCTATGGGAGTCTGACTGATTAACACTGAACCCTATGGGAGTCTCACTGATTAACACTGAACCCTATGGGAGTCTCACTGATAAACACTGAACCCTGTGGGAGTCTCACTGATTAACACTGAACCCTATGGGAGTCTCACTGATTAACACTGAACCCTGTGGGAGTCTCACTGATTAACACTGAAACCTGTGGGAATTTCACTGATTAACACTGCACCCTGTGGTAGTCTCACTGATTAACACTGAACCCTAAGGGAGTCTCACTGATTAACACTGAACCCTATGGGAGTCTCACCGATTAATACTGACCCAATGGGAGTCTCACTGATTAACACTGAACCCTGTGGGAGTCTCACTGATTAACACTGAACCCTGTGGGAGTCTCACTGATTAACACTGAACCCTAGGGGAGTCTCACTGATTAACACTGAACCCTATGGGAGTCTCACTGATTAACACTGAACCCTATGGGAGTCTCACTGATTAACACTGAACCCTATGGGAGTCTCACTGATTAAAACTGAACCCTATGGGAGTCTCACTGATTAAAACTGAACCCTATGGGAGTCTCACTGATTAACACCGAACCCAATGGGAGTCTCAGTGATTTACACTGAACACTATGGGAGTCTCACTAATTAACACTGAACCCTGTGGGAATCTCACTGATTAACACTGAACCCTGTGGGAGTCTCACTGATTAACACTGAACCCTGTTGGAGTCTCACTGATTAACACTGAACCATGTGGGAGTCTCACTGATTAACACTGAACCCTATGGGAGTCTCACTGATTAAGACAGAACCCTGTGGGTGTCTCACTGATTAACACTGAACCCTGTTGGAGTCTCACTGATTAACACTGAACCCTATGGGAGTCTCACTGATTAACACTGAACCCTATGGGAGTCTCACTGATTAACACTGAACCCTATGGGAGTCTCACTGATTAACACTGAACCCTGTGGGAGTCTCACTGATTAACACTGAACCCTATGGGAGTCTCACTGATTAACACTGAACCCTATGGGAGTCTCACTGATTAACATCGAACCCTATGGGAGTCTCACTGATTAACACTGAACCCTATGGGAGTCTCACTGATTAACACTGAACCCTATGGGAGTCTCACTGATAAACACTGAACCCTGTGCGAGTCTCACTGATTTACACTGAACACTATGGGAGTCTCACTGATTAACACTGAACCCTGTGGGAATCTCACTGATTAACACTGAACCCTGTGGGAGTCTCACTGATTAACACTGAACCCTGTTGGAGTCTCACTGATTAACACTGAACCCTATGGGAGTCTCAATGATTAACACTGAACCCTATGGGAGTCTCACTGATTAACACATGAACCCTGTGGGAGTCTCACTGATTAACACTGAACCCTATGGGAGTCTCACTGATTAACACTGAACCCTATGGGAGTCTCACTGATTAACATCGAACCCTATGGGAGTCTCACTGATTAACACTGAACCCTATGGGAGTCTCACTGATTAACACTGAACCCTATGGGAGTCTCACTGATAAACACTGAACCCTGTGGGAGTCTCACTGATTAACACTGAACCCTATGGGAATCTCGCTGATTAACACTGAACCCTGTGGGAGTCTCACTGATTAACACTGAACCCTATGGGAGTCTCACTGATTAACACTGAACCCTGTGAGAGTCTCACTGATTAACACTGGACCCTATGGGAGTCTCACTGATTAACACTGAACCCTGTGGGAGTCTCACTGATTAACACTGAACCCTATGGGAGTCTCACTGATTAACACAGAACCCTGTGGGTGTCTCACTAATTAACACTGAACCCTGTGGGAGTCTCACTGATTAACACTGAACCCTATGGGAGTCTCACTGATTAACACTGAACCCTATGGGAGTCTCACTGATTAACACTGAACCCTGTGGGAGTCTCACTGATTAACACCGAACCCTATGGGAGTCTCACTGATTAACACTGAACCCTATGGGAGTCTCACTGATTAACATCGAACCCTATGGGAGTCTCACTGATTAACACTGAACCCTATGGGAGTCTCACTGATTAACACTGAACCCTATGGGAGTCTCACTGATAAACACTGAACCCTGTGGGAGTCTCACTGATTTACACTGAACACTATGGGAGTCTCACTGATTAACACTGAACCCTGTGGGAATCTCACTGATTAACACTGAACCCTGTGGGAGTCTCACTGATTAACACTGAACCCTGTTGGAGTCTCACTGATTAACACTGAACCCTATGGGAGTCTCATTGATTAACACTGAACCCTATGGGAGTCTCACTGATTAACACATGAACCCTGTGAGAGTCTCACTGATTAACACTGAACCCTATGGGAGTCTCACTGATTAACACTGAACCCTATGGGAGTCTCACTGATTAACATCGAACCCTATGGGAGTCTCACTGATTAACACTGAACCCTATGGGAGTCTCACTGATTAACACTGAACCCTATGGGAGTCTCACTGATAAACACTGAACCCTGTGGGAGTCTCACTGATTAACACTGAACCCTATGGGAGTCTCACTGATTAACACTGAACCCTGTGGGAGTCTCACTGATTAACACTGAAACCTGTGGGAAGTTCACTGATTAACACTGAACCCTGTGGTAGTCTCACTGATTAACACTGAACCCTAAGGGAGTCTCACTGATTAACACTGAACCCTATGGGAGTCTCACCGATTAATACTGACCCAATGGGAGTCTCATAAATTAACACTGAACCCTGTGGGAGTCTCACTGATTAACACTGAACCCTATGGGAGTCTCACTGATTAAAACTGAACCCTATGGGAGTCTCACTGATTAAAACTGAACCCTATGGGAGTCTCACTGATTAACACCGAACCCAATGGGAGTCTCAGTGATTTACACTGAACACTATGGGAGTCTCACTGATTAACACTGAACCCTGTGGGAATCTCACTGATTAACACTGAACCCTGTGGGAGTCTTACTGATTAACACTGAACCCTGTGAGAGTCTCACTGATTAACACTGGACCCTATGGGAGTCTCACTGATTAACACTGAACCCGGTGGGAGTCTCACTGATTAACACTGAACCCTATGGGAGTCTCACTGATTAACACAGAACCCTGTGGGTGTCTCACTAATTAACACTGAACCCTGTGGGAGTCTCACTGATTAACACTGAACCCTATGGGAGTCTCACTGATTAACACTGAACCCTATGGGAGTCTCACTGATTAACACTGAACCCTGTGGGAGTCTCACTGATTAACACCGAACCCTATGGGAGTCTCACTGATTAACACTGAACCCTATGGGAGTCTCACTGATTAACATCGAACCCTATGGGAGTCTCACTGATTAACACTGAACCCTATGGGAGTCTCACTGATTAACACTGAACCCTATGGGAGTCTCACTGATAAACACTGAACCCTGTGGGAGTCTCACTGATTTACACTGAACACTATGGGAGTCTCACTGATTAACACTGAACCCTGTGGGAATCTCACTGATTAACACTGAACCCTGTGGGAGTCTCACTGATTAACACTGAACCCTGTTGGAGTCTCACTGATTAACACTGAACCCTATGGGAGTCTCAATGATTAACACTGAACCCTATGGGAGTCTCACTGATTAACACATGAACCCTGTGGGAGTCTCACTGATTAACACTGAACCCTATGGGAGTCTCACTGATTAACACTGAACCCTATGGGAGTCTCACTGATTAACATCGAACCCTATGGGAGTCTCACTGATTAACACTGAACCCTATGGGTGTCTCACTGATTAACACTGAACCCTATGGGAGTCTCACTGATAAACACTGAACCCTGTGGGAGTCTCACTGATTAACACTGAACCCTATGGGAGTCTCACTGATTAACACTGAACCCTGTGGGAGTCTCACTGATTAACACTGAAACCTGTGGGAAGTTCACTGATTAACACTGAACCCTGTGGTAGTCTCACTGATTAACACTGAACCCTAAGGGAGTCTCACTGATTAACACTGAACCCTATGGGAGTCTCACCGATTAATACTGACCCAATGGGAGTCTCACTAATTAACACTGAACCCTGTGGGAGTCTCACTGATTAACACTGAACCCTATGGGAATCTCGCTGATTAACACTGAACCCTGTGGGAGTCTCACTGATTAACACTGAACCCTATGGGAGTCTCACTGATTAACACTGAACCCTGTGAGAGTCTCACTGATTAACACTGGACCCTATGGGAGTCTCACTGATTAACACTGAACCCTGTGGGAGTCTCACTGATTAACACTGAACCCTATGGGAGTCTCACTGATTAACACAGAACCCTGT
The DNA here is from genome assembly GCF_048934315.1 of Petromyzon marinus. NCBI lineage: Eukaryota > Metazoa > Chordata > Hyperoartia > Petromyzontiformes > Petromyzontidae > Petromyzon > Petromyzon marinus. The sequence continues at coordinate 2,242,459 of NW_027423058.1, read as the reverse complement.
GGGTGTCTCACTAATTAACACTGAACCCTGTGCGAGTCTCACTGATTAACACTGAACCCTATGGGAGTCTCACTGATTAACACTGAACCCTATGGGAGTCTCACTGATTAACACTGAACCCTGTGGGAGTCTCACTGATTAACACCGAACCCTATGGGAGTCTCACTGATTAACACTGAACCCTATGGGAGTCTCACTGATTAACATCGAACCCTATGGGAGTCTCACTGATTAACACTGAACCCTATGGGAGTCTCACTGATTAACACTGAACCCTATGGGAGTCTCACTGATAAACACTGAACCCTGTGGGAGTCTCACTGATTTACACTGAACACTATGGGAGTCTTACTGATTAACACTGAACCCTGTGGGAATCTCACTGATTAACACTGAACCCTGTGGGAGTCTCACTGATTAACACTGAACCCTGTTGGAGTCTCACTGATTAACACTGAACCCTATGGGAGTCTCATTGATTAACACTGAACCCTATGGGAGTCTCACTGATTAACACTGAACCCTATGGGAGTCTCACTGATAAACACTGAACCCTGTGGGAGTCTCACTGATTAACACTGAACCCTATGGGAGTCTCACTGATTAACACTGAACCCTGTGGGAGTCTCACTGATTAACACTGAAACCTGTGGGAAGTTCACTGATTAACACTGAACCCTGTGGTAGTCTCACTGATTAACACTGAACCCTAAGGGAGTCTCACTGATTAACACTGAACCCTATGGGAGTCTCACCGATTAATACTGACCCAATGGGAGTCTCACTAATTAACACTGAACCCTGTGGGAGTCTCACTGATTAACACTGAACCCTATGGGAATCTCGCTGATTAACACTGAACCCTGTGGGAGTCTCACTGATTAACACTGAACCCTATGGGAGTCTCACTGATTAACACTGAACCCTGTGAGAGTCTCACTGATTAATACTGGACCCTATGGGAGTCTCACTGATTAACACTGAACCCTATGGGAGTCTCACTGATTAACACTGAACCCTGTGAGAGTCTCACTGATTAATACTGGACCCTATGGGAGTCTCACTGATTAACACTGAACCCTGTGGGAGTCTCACTGATTAACACTGAACCCTATGGGAGTCTCACTGATTAAAACTGAACCTATGGGAGTCTCACTGATTAACACTGAACCCTGTGAGAGTCTCACTGATTAATACTGGACCCTATGGGAGTCTCACTGATTAACACTGAACCCTGTGAGAGTCTCGCTGATTAACACTGAACCCTGTGGGAGTCTCACTGATTAACACTGAACCCTCTGGGAGTCTCACTGATTAACACTGAACCCTGTGAGAGTCTCACTGATTAATACTGGACCCTATGGGAGTCTCACTGATTAACACTGAACCCTGTGGGAGACTCACTGATTAACACTGAACCCTATGGGAGTCTCACTGATTAAAACTGAACCCTATGGGAGTCTCACTGATTAAAACTGAACCCTATGGGAGTCTCACTGATTAACACCGAACCCAATGGGAGTCTCAGTGATTTACACTGAACACTATGGGAGTCTCACTGATTAACACTGAACCCTGTGGGAATCTCACTGATTAACACTGAACCCTGTGGGAGTCTTACTGATTAACACTGAACCCTGTGAGAGTCTCACTGATTAACACTGGACCCTATGGGAGTCTCACTGATTAACACTGAACCCGGTGGGAGTCTCACTGATTAACACTGAACCCTATGGGAGTCTCACTGATTAACACAGAACCCTGTGGGTGTCTCACTAATTAACACTGAACCCTGTGGGAGTCTCACTGATTAACACTGAACCCTATGGGAGTCTCACTGATTAACACTGAACCCTATGGGAGTCTCACTGATTAACACTGAACCCTGTGGGAGTCTCACTGATTAACACCGAACCCTATGGGAGTCTCACTGATTAACACTGAACCCTATGGGAGTCTCACTGATTAACATCGAACCCTATGGGAGTCTCACTGATTAACACTGAACCCTATGGGAGTCTCACTGATTAACACTGAACCCTATGGGAGTCTCACTGATAAACACTGAACCCTGTGGGAGTCTCACTGATTTACACTGAACACTATGGGAGTCTCACTGATTAACACTGAACCCTGTGGGAATCTCACTGATTAACACTGAACCCTGTGGGAGTCTCACTGATTAACACTGAACCCTGTTGGAGTCTCACTGATTAACACTGAACCCTATGGGAGTCTCAATGATTAACACTGAACCCTATGGGAGTCTCACTGATTAACACATGAACCCTGTGGGAGTCTCACTGATTAACACTGAACCATATGGGAGTCTCACTGATTAACACTGAACCCTATGGGAGTCTCACTGATTAACATCGAACCTTATGGGAGTCTCACTGATTAACACTGAACCCTATGGGAGTCTCACTGATTAACACTGAACCCTATGGGAGTCTCACTGATAAACACTGAACCCTGTGGGAGTCTCACTGATTAACACTGAACCCTATGGGAGTCTCACTGATTAACACTGAACCCTGTGGGAGTCTCACTGATTAACACTGAAACCTGTGGGAAGTTCACTGATTAACACTGAACCCTGTGGTAGTCTCACTGATTAACACTGAACCCTAAGGGAGTCTCACTGATTAACACTGAACCCTATGGGAGTCTCACCGATTAATACTGACCCAATGGGAGTCTCACTAATTAACACTGAACCCTGTGGGAGTCTCACTGATTAACACTGAACCCTATGGGAATCTCGCTGATTAACACTGAACCCTGTGGGAGTCTCACTGATTAACACTGAACCCTATGGGAGTCTCACTGATTAACACTGAACCCTGTGAGAGTCTCACTGATTAACACTGGACCCTATGGGAGTCTCACTGATTAACACTGAACCCTGTGGGAGTCTCACTGATTAACACTGAACCCTATGGGAGTCTCACTGATTAACACAGAACCCTGTGGGTGTCTCACTAACTAACACTGAACCCTGTGGGAGTCTCACTGATTAACACTGAACCCTATGGGAGTCTCACTGATTAACACTGAACCCTATGGGAGTCTCACTGATTAACACTGAACCCTGTGGGAGTCTCACTGATTAACACCGAACCCTATGGGAGTCTCACTGATTAACACTGAACCCTATGGGAGTCTCACTGATTAACATCGAACCCTATGGGAGTCTCACTGATTAACACTGAACCCTATGGGAGTCTCACTGATTAACACTGAACCCTATGGGAGTCTCACTGATAAACACTGAACCCTGTGGGAGTCTCACTGATTTACACTGAACACTATGGGAGTCTCACTGATTAACACTGAACCCTGTGGGAATCTCACTGATTAACACTGAACCCTGTGGGAGTCTCACTGATTAACACTGAACCCTGTTGGAGTCTCACTGATTAACACTGAACCCTATGGGAGTCTCATTGATTAACACTGAACCCTAAGGGAGTCTCACTGATTAACACATGAACCCTGTGGGAGTCTCACTGATTAACACTGAACCCTATGGGAGTCTCACTGATTAACACTGAACCCTATGGGAGTCTCACTGATTAACATCGAACCCTATGGGAGTCTCACTGATTAACACTGAACCCTATGGGAGTCTCACTGATTAACACTGAACCCTATGGGAGTCTCACTGATAAACACTGAACCCTGTGGGAGTCTCACTGATTAACACTGAACCCTATGGGAGTCTCACTGATTAACACTGAACCCTGTGGGAGTCTCACTGATTAACACTGAAACCTGTGGGAAGTTCACTGATTAACACTGAACCCTGTGGTAGTCTCACTGATTAACACTGAACCCTAAGGGAGTCTCACTGATTAACACTGAACCCTATGGGAGTCTCACCGATTAATACTGACCCAATGGGAGTCTCACTAATTAACACTGAACCCTGTGGGAGTCTCAATGATTAACACTGAACCCTATGGGAATCTCGCTGATTAACACTGAACCCTGTGGGAGTCTCACTGATTAACACTGAACCCTATGGGAGTCTCACTGATTAACACTGAACCCTGTGAGAGTCTCACTGATTAATACTGGACCCTATGGGAGTCTCACTGATTAACATTGAACCCTGTGGGAGTCTCACTGATTAACACTGAACCCTATGGGAGTCTCACTGATTAACACAGAACCCTGTGGGTGTCTCACTAATTAACACTGAACCCTGTGGGAGTCTCACTGATTAACACTGAACCCTATGGGAGTCTCACTGATTAACACTGAACCCTATGGGAGTCTCACTGATTAACACTGAACCCTGTGGGAGTCTCACTGATTAACACCGAACCCTATGGGAGTCTCACTGATTAACACTGAACCCTATGGGAGTCTCACTGATTAACATCGAACCCTATGGGAGTCTCACTGATTAACACTGAACCCTATGGGAGTCTCACTGATTAACACTGAACCCTATGGGAGTCTCACTGATAAACACTGAACCCTGTGGGAGTCTCACTGATTAACACTGAACCCTATGGGAGTCTCACTGATTAACACTGAACCCTGTGGGAGTCTCACTGATTAACACTGAAACCTGTGGGAATTTCACTGATTAACACTGAACCCTGTGGTAGTCTCACTGATTAACACTGAACCCTAAGGGAGTCTCACTGATTAACACTGAACCCTATGGGAGTCTCACCGATTAATACTGCCCCAATGGGAGTCTCACTAATTAACACTGAACCCTGTGGGAGTCTCACTGATTAACACTGAACCCTATGGGAATCTCGCTGATTAACACTGAACCCTGTGGGAGTCTCACTGATTAACACTGAACCCTATGGGAGTCTCATTGATTAACACTGAACCCTATGGGAGTCTCACTGATTAACACATGAACCCTGTGGGAGTCTCACTGATTAACACTGAACCCTATGGGAGTCTCACTGATTAACACTGAACCCTATGGGAGTCTCACTGATTAACATCGAACCCTATGGGAGTCTCACTGATTAACACTGAACCCTATGGGAGTCTCACTGATTAACACTGAACCCTATGGGAGTCTCACTGATAAACACTGAACCCTGTGGGAGTCTCACTGATTAACACTGAACCCTATGGGAGTCTCACTGATTAACACTGAACCCTGTGGGAGTCTCACTGATTAACACTGAAACCTGTGGGAAGTTCACTGATTAACACTGAACCCTGTGGTAGTCTCACTGATTAACACTGAACCCTAAGGGAGTCTCACTGATTAACACTGAACCCTATGGGAGTCTCACCGATTAATACTGACCCAATGGGAGTCTCACTAATTAACACTGAACCCTGTGGGAGTCTCACTGATTAACACTGAACCCTATGGGAATCTCGCTGATTAACACTGAACCCTGTGGGAGTCTCACTGATTAACACTGAACCCTATGGGAGTCTCACTGATTAACACTGAACCCTGTGAGAGTCTCACTGATTAACACTGGACCCTATGGGAGTCTCACTGATTAACACTGAACCCTGTGGGAGTCTCACTGATTAACACTGAACCCTATGGGAGTCTCACTGATTAACACAGAACCCTGTGGGTGTCTCACTAATTAACACTGAACCCTGTGGGAGTCTCACTGATTAACACTGAACCCTACGGGAGTCTCACTGATTAACACTGAACCCTATGGGAGTCTCACTGATTAACACTGAACCCTGTGGGAGTCTCACTGATTAACACCGAACCCTATGGGAGTCTCACTGATTAACACTGAACCCTATGGGAGTCTCACTGATTAACATCGAACCCTATGGGAGTCTCACTGATTAACACTGAACCCTATGGGAGTCTCACTGATTAACACTGAACCCTAAGAGAGTCTCACTGATTAACACTGAACCCTATGGGAGTCTCACCGATTAATACTGACCCAATGGGAGTCTCACTAATTAACACTGAACCCTGTGGGAGTCTCACTGATTAACACTGAACCCTATGGGAATCTCGCTGATTAACACTGAACCCTGTGGGAGTCTCACTGATTAACACTGAACCCTATGGGAGTCTCATTGATTAACACTGAACCCTATGGGAGTCTCACTGATTAACACATGAACCCTGTGGGAGTCTCACTGATTAACACTGAACCCTAAGGGAGTCTCACTGATTAACACTGAACCCTATGGGAGTCTCACCGATTAATACTGACCCAATGGGAGTCTCACTAATTAACACTGAACCCTGTGGGAGTCTCACTGATTAACACTGAACCCTATGGGAATCTCGCTGATTAACACTGAACCCTGTGGGAGTCTCACTGATTAACACTGAACCCTATGGGAGTCTCATTGATTAACACTGAACCCTATGGGAGTCTCACTGATTAACACTGAACCCTGTGGGAGTCTCACTGATTAACACTGAACCCTAAGGGAGTCTCACTGATTAACACTGAACCCTATGGGAGTCTCACCGATTAATACTGACCCAATGGGAGTCTCACTAATTAACACTGAACCCTGTGGGAGTCTCACTGATTAACACTGAACCCTATGGGAATCTCGCTGATTAACACTGAACCCTGTGGGAGTCTCACTGATTAACACTGAACCCTATGGGAGTCTCATTGATTAACACTGAACCTTATGGGAGTCTCACTGATTAACACATGAACCCTGTGGGAGTCTCACTGATTAACACTGAACCCTATGGGAGTCTCACTGATTAACACTGAACCCTATGGGAGTCTCACTGATTAACATCGAACCCTATGGGAGTCTCACTGATTAACACTGAACCCTATGGGAGTCTCACTGATTAACACTGAACCCTATGGGAGTCTCACTGATAAACACTGAACCCTGTGGGAGTCTCACTGATTAACACTGAACCCTATGGGAGTCTCACTGATTAACACTGAACCCTGTGGGAGTCTCACTGATTAACACCGAACCCTATGGGAGTCTCACTGATTAACACTGAACCCTATGGGAGTCTCACTGATTAACATCGAACCCTATGGGAGTCTCACTGATTAACACTGAACCCTATGGGAGTCTCACTGATTAACACTGAACCCTAAGGGAGTCTCACTGATTAACACTGAACCCTATGGGAGTCTCACCGATTAATACTGACCCAATGGGAGTCTCACTAATTAACACTGAACCCTGTGGGAGTCTCACTGATTAACACTGAACCCTATGGGAATCTCGCTGATTAACACTGAACCCTGTGGGAGTCTCACTGATTAACACTGAACCCTATGGGAGTCTCATTGATTAACACTGAACCCTATGGGAGTCTCACTGATTAACACATGAACCCTGTGGGAGTCTCACTGATTAACACTGAACCCTAAGGGAGTCTCACTGATTAACACTGAACCCTATGGGAGTCTCACCGATTAATACTGACCCAATGGGAGTCTCACTAATTAACACTGAACCCTGTGGGAGTCTCACTGATTAACACTGAACCCTATGGGAATCTCGCTGATTAACACTGAACCCTGTGGGAGTCTCACTGATTAACACTGAACCCTATGGGAGTCTCATTGATTAACACTGAACCCTATGGGAGTCTCACTGATTAACACTGAACCCTGTGGGAGTCTCACTGATTAACACTGAACCCTAAGGGAGTCTCACTGATTAACACTGAACCCTATGGGAGTCTCACCGATTAATACTGACCCAATGGGAGTCTCACTAATTAACACTGAACCCTGTGGGAGTCTCACTGATTAACACTGAACCCTATGGGAATCTCGCTGATTAACACTGAACCCTGTGGGAGTCTCACTGATTAACACTGAACCCTATGGGAGTCTCATTGATTAACACTGAACCTTATGGGAGTCTCACTGATTAACACATGAACCCTGTGGGAGTCTCACTGATTAACACTGAACCCTATGGGAGTCTCACTGATTAACACTGAACCCTATGGGAGTCTCACTGATTAACATCGAACCCTATGGGAGTCTCACTGATTAACACTGAACCCTATGGGAGTCTCACTGATTAACACTGAACCCTATGGGAGTCTCACTGATAAACACTGAACCCTGTGGGAGTCTCACTGATTAACACTGAACCCTATGGGAGTCTCACTGATTAACACTGAACCCTGTGGGAGTCTCACTGATTAACACTGAACCCTGTGGGAGTCTCACTGATTAACACTGAAACCTGTGGGAAGTTCACTGATTAACACTGAACCCTGTGGTAGTCTCACTGATTAACACTGAACCCTAAGGGAGTCTCACTGATTAACACTGAACCCTATGGGAGTCTCACCGATTAATACTGACCCAATGGGAGTCTCACTAATTAACACTGAACCCTGTGGGAGTCTCACTGATTAACACTGAACCCTATGGGAATCTCGCTGATTAACACTGAACCCTGTGGGAGTCTCACTGATTAACACTGAACCCTATGGGAGTCTCACTGATTAACACTGAACCCTGTGAGAGTCTCACTGATTAACACTGGACCCTATGGGAGTCTCACTGATTAACACTGAACCCTGTGGGAGTCTCACTGATTAACACTGAACCCTATGGGAGTCTCACTGATTAACACAGAACCCTGTGGGTGTCTCACTAATTAACACTGAACCCTGTGGGAGTCTCACTGATTAACACTGAACCCTATGGGAGTCTCACTGATTAACACTGAACCCTATGGGAGTCTCACTGATTAACACTGAACCCTGTGGGAGTCTCACTGATTAACACCGAACCCTATGGGAGTCTCACTGATTAACACTGAACCCTATGGGAGTCTCACTGATTAACATCGAACCCTATGGGAGTCTCACTGATTAACACTGAACCCTATGGGAGTCTCACTGATTAACACTGAACCCTATGGGAGTCTCACTGATAAACACTGAACCCTGTGGGAGTCTCACTGATTAACACTGAACCCTATGGGAGTCTCACTGATTAACACTGAACCCTGTGGGAGTCTCACTGATTAACACTGAAACCTGTGGGAATTTCACTGATTAACACTGAACCCTGTGGTAGTCTCACTGATTAACACTGAACCCTAAGGGAGTCTCACTGATTAACACTGAACCCTATGGGAGTCTCACCGATTAATACTGACCCAATGGGAGTCTCACTAATTAACACTGAACCCTGTGGGAGTCTCACTGATTAACACTGAACCCTATGGGAATCTCGCTGATTAACACTGAACCCTGTGGGAGTCTCACTGATTAACACTGAACCCTATGGGAGTCTCACTGATTAACACTGAACCCTGTGAGAGTCTCACTGATTAACACTGGACCCTATGGGAGTCTCACTGATTAACACTGAACCCTGTGGGAGTCTCACGGATTAACACTGAACCCTATGGGAGTCTCACTGATTAACACAGAACCCTGTGGGTGTCTCACTAATTAACACTGAACCCTGTGGGAGTCTCACTGATTAACACTGAACCCTATGGGAGTCTCACTGATTAACACTGAACCCTATGGGAGTCTCACTGATTAACACTGAACCCTGTGGGAGTCTCACTGATTAACACCGAACCCTATGGGAGTCTCACTGATTAACACTGAACCCTATGGGAGTCTCACTGATTAACATCGAACCCTATGGGAGTCTCACTGATTAACACTGAACCCTGTGGGAGTCTCACTGATTAACACTGAAACCTGTGGGAATTTCACTGATTAACACTGAACCCTGTGGTAGTCTCACTGATTAACACTGAACCCTAAGGGAGTCTCACTGATTAACACTGAACCCTATGGGAGTCTCACCGATTAATACTGACCCAATGGGAGTCTCACTAATTAACACTGAACCCTGTGGGAGTCTCACTGATTAACACTGAACCCTATGGGAATCTCGCTGATTAACGCTGAACCCTGTGGGAGTCTCACTGATTAACACTGAACCCTATGGGAGTCTCACTGATTAACACTGAACCCTGTGAGAGTCTCACTGATTAACACTGGACCCTATGGGAGTCTCACTAATTAACACTGAACCCTGTGGGAGTCTCACTGATTAACACTGAACCCTACGGGAGTCTCACTGATTAACACTGAACCCTATGGGAGTCTCACTGATTAACACTGAACCCTGTGGGAGTCTCACTGATTAACACCGAACCCTATGGGAGTCTCACTGATTAACACTGAACCCTATGGGAGTCTCACTGATTAACATCGAACCCTATGGGAGTCTCACTGATTAACACTGAACCCTATGGGAGTCTCACTGATTAACACTGAACCCTAAGGGAGTCTCACTGATTAACACTGAACCCTATGGGAGTCTCACCGATTAATACTGACCCAATGGGAGTCTCACTAATTAACACTGAACCCTGTGGGAGTCTCACTGATTAACACTGAACCCTATGGGAATCTCGCTGATTAACACTGAACCCTGTGGGAGTCTCACTGATTAACACTGAACCCTATGGGAGTCTCATTGATTAACACTGAACCCTATGGGAGTCTCACTGATTAACACATGAACCCTGTGGGAGTCTCACTGATTAACACTGAACCCTAAGGGAGTCTCACTGATTAACAGTGAACCCTATGGGAGTCTCACCGATTAATACTGACCCAATGGGAGTCTCACTAATTAACACTGAACCCTGTGGGAGTCTCACTGATTAACACTGAACCCTATGGGAATCTCGCTGATTAACACTGAACCCTGTGGGAGTCTCACTGATTAACACTGAACCCTATGGGAGTCTCATTGATTAACACTGAACCCTATGGGAGTCTCACTGATTAACACTGAACCCTGTGGGAGTCTCACTGATTAACACTGAACCCTAAGGGAGTCTCACTGATTAACACTGAACCCTATGGGAGTCTCACCGATTAATACTGACCCAATGGGAGTCTCACTAATTAACACTGAACCCTGTGGGAGTCTCACTGATTAACACTGAACCCTATGGGAATCTCGCTGATTAACACTGAACCCTGTGGGAGTCTCACTGATTAACACTGAACCCTATGGGAGTCTCATTGATTAACACTGAACCCTATGGGAGTCTCACTGATTAACACATGAACCCTGTGGGAGTCTCACTGATTAACACTGAACCCTATGGGAGTCTCACTGATTAACACTGAACCCTATGGGAGTCTCACTGATTAACATCGAACCCTATGGGAGTCTCACTGATTAACACTGAACCCTATGGGAGTCTCACTGATTAACACTGAACCCTATGGGAGTCTCACTGATAAACACTGAACCCTGTGGGAGTCTCACTGATTAACACTGAACCCTATGGGAGTCTCACTGATTAACACTGAACCCTGTCGGAGTCTCACTGATTAACACTGAACCCTATGGGAGTCTCACTGATTAACACTGAACCCTGTGGGTGTCTCACTGATTAACACTGAACCCTGTGGGAGTCTCACTGATTAACACTGAAACCTGTGGGAAGTTCACTGATTAACACTGAACCCTGTGGTAGTCTCACTGATTAACACTGAACCCTAAGGGAGTCTCACTGATTAACACTGAACCCTATGGGAGTCTCACCGATTAATACTGACCCAATGGGAGTCTCACTAATTAACACTGAACCCTGTGGGAGTCTCACTGATTAACACTGAACCCTATGGGAATCTCGCTGATTAACACTGAACCCTGTGGGAGTCTCACTGATTAACACTGAACCCTATGGGAGTCTCACTGATTAACACTGAACCCTGTGAGAGTCTCACTGATTAACACTGGACCCTATGGGAGTCTCACTGATTAACACTGAACCCTGTGGGAGTCTCACTGATTAACACTGAACCCTATGGGAGTCTCACTGATTAACACAGAACCCTGTGGGTGTCTCACTAATTAACACTGAACCCTGTGGGAGTCTCACTGATTAACACTGAACCCTATGGGAGTCTCACTGATTAACACTGAACCCTATGGGAGTCTCACTGATTAACACTGAACCCTGTGGGAGTCTCACTGATTAACACCGAACCCTATGGGAGTCTCACTGATTAACACTGAACCCTATGGGAGTCTCACTGATTAACATCGAACCCTATGGGAGTCTCACTGATTAACACTGAACCCTATGGGAGTCTCACTGATTAACACTGAACCCTATGGGAGTCTCACTGATAAACACTGAACCCTGTGGGAGTCTCACTGATTAACACTGAACCCTATGGGAGTCTCACTGATTAACACTGAACCCTGTGGGAGTCTCACTGATTAACACTGAAACCTGTGGGAATTTCACTGATTAACACTGAACCCTGTGGTAGTCTCACTGATTAACACTGAACCCTAAGGGAGTCTCACTGATTAACACTGAACCCTATGGGAGTCTCACCGATTAATACTGACCCAATGGGAGTCTCACTAATTAACACTGAACCCTGTGGGAGTCTCACTGATTAACACTGAACCCTATGGGAATCTCGCTGATTAACACTGAACCCTGTGGGAGTCTCACTGATTAACACTGAACCCTATGGGAGTCTCACTGATTAACACTGAACCCTGTGAGAGTCTCACTGATTAACACTGGACCCTATGGGAGTCTCACTGATTAACACTGAACCCTGTGGGAGTCTCACGGATTAACACTGAACCCTATGGGAGTCTCACTGATTAACACAGAACCCTGTGGGTGTCTCACTAATTAACACTGAACCCTGTGGGAGTCTCACTGATTAACACTGAACCCTATGGGAGTCTCACTGATTAACACTGAACCCTATGGGAGTCTCACTGATTAACACTGAACCCTGTGGGAGTCTCACTGATTAACACCGAACCCTATGGGAGTCTCACTGATTAACACTGAACCCTATGGGAGTCTCACTGATTAACATCGAACCCTATGGGAGTCTCACTGATTAACACTGAACCCTATGGGAGTCTCACTGATTAACACTGAACCCTATGGGAGTCTCACTGATAAACACTGAACCCTGTGGGAGTCTCACTGATTAACACTGAACCCTATGGGAGTCTCACTGATTAACACTGAACCCTATGGGAGTCTCACTGATAAACACTGAACCCTGTGGGAGTCTCACTGATTAACACTGAAACCTATGGGAGTCTCACTGATTAAAACTGAACCCTATGGGAGTCTCACTGATTAAAACTGAACCCTATGGGAGTCTCACTGATTAATACCGAACCCAATGGGAGTCTCAGTGATTTACACTGAACACTATGGGAGTCTCACTGATTAACACTGAACCCTGTGGGAATCTCACTGATTAACACTGAACCCTGTGGGAGTCTCACTGATTAACACTGAACCCTGTTGGAGTCTCACTGATTAACACTGAACCCTATGGGAGTCTCATTGATTAACACTGAACCCTATGGGAGTCTCACTGATTAACATATGAACCCTGTGGGAGTCTCACTGATTAACACTGAACCCAATGGGAGTCTCACTGATTAACACTGAACCCTATGGGAGTCTCACTGATTAACATCGAACCCTATGGGAGTCTCACTGATTAACACTGAACCCTATGGGAGTCTCACTGATTAACACTGAACCCTATGGGAGTCTCACTGATAAACACTGAACCCTGTGGGAGTCTCACTGATTAACACTGAACCCTATGGGAGTCTCACTGATTAACACTGAACCCTGTGGGAGTCTCACTGATTAACACTGAAACCTGTGGGAATTTCACTGATTAACACTGAACCATGTGGTAGTCTCACTGATTAACACTGAACCCTAAGGGAGTCTCACTGATTAACACTGAACCCTATGGGAGTCCTACCGATTAATACTGACCCAATGGGAGTCTCACTAATTAACACTGAACCCTGTGGGAGTCTCACTGATTAACACTGAACCCTATGGGAATCTCGCTGATTAACACTGAACCCTGTGGGAGTCTCACTGATTAACACTGAACCCTATGGGAGTCTCATTGATTAACACTGAACCCTGTGAGAGTCTCACTGATTAACACTGGACCCTATGGGAGTCTCACTGATTAACACTGAACCCTGTGGGAGTCTCACTGGTTAACACTGAACCCTATGGGAGTCTCACTGATTAACACAGAACCCTGTGGGTGTCTCACTAATTAACACTGAACCCTGTGGGAGTCTCACTGATTAACACCGAACCCTATGGGAGTCTCACTGATTAACACTGAACCCTATGGGAGTCTCACTGATTAACATCGAACCCTATGGGAGTCTCACTGATTAACACTGAACCCTATGGGAGTCTCACTGATTAACACTGAACCCTATGGGAGTCTCACTGATAAACACTGAACCCTGTGGGAGTCTCACTGATTAACACTGAACCCTATGGGAGTCTCACTGATTAACACTGAACCCTATGGGAGTCTCACTGATAAACACTGAACCCTGTGGGAGTCTCACTGATTAACACTGAAACCTATGGGAGTCTCACTGATTAAAACTGAACCCTATGGGAGTCTCACTGATTAAAACTGAACCCTATGGGAGTCTCACTGATTAACACCGAACCCAATGGGAGTCTCAGTGATTTACACTGAACACTATGGGAGTCTCACTGATTAACACTGAACCCTGTGGGAATCTCACTGATTAACACTGAACCCTGTGGGAGTCTCACTGATTAACACTGAACCCTGTTGGAGTCTCACTGATTAACACTGAACCCTATGGGAGTCTCATTGATTAACACTGAACCCTATGGGAGTCTCACTGATTAACACATGAACCCTGTGGGAGTCTCACTGATTAACACTGAACCCTATGGGAGTCTCACTGATTAACACTGAACCCTATGGGAGTCTCACTGATTAACATCGAACCCTATGGGAGTCTCACTGATTAACACTGAACCCTATGGGAGTCTCACTGATTAACACTGAACCCTATGGGAGTCTCACTGATAAACACTGAACCCTGTGGGAGTCTCACTGATTAACACTGAACCCTATGGGAGTCTCACTGATTAACACTGAACCCTGTGGGAGTCTCACTGATTAACACTGAACCCTAAGGGAGTCTCACTGATTAACACTGAACCCTATGGGAGTCCTACCGATTAATACTGACCCAATGGGAGTCTCACTAATTAACACTGAACCCTGTGGGAGTCTCACTGATTAACACTGAACCCTATGGGAATCTCGCTGATTAACACTGAACCCTGTGGGAGTCTCACTGATTAACACTGAACCCTATGGGAGTCTCATTGATTAACACTGAACCCTGTGAGAGTCTCACTGATTAACACTGGACCCTATGGGAGTCTCACTGATTAACACTGAACCCTGTGGGAGTCTCACTGGTTAACACTGAACCCTATGGGAGTCTCACTGATTAACACAGAACCCTGTGGGTGTCTAACTAATTAACACTGAACCCTGTGGGAGTCTCACTGATTAACACTGAACCCTATGGGAGTCTCACTGATTAACACTGAACCCTATGGGAGTCTCACTGATTAACACTGAACCCTGTGGGAGTCTCACTGATTAACACCGAACCCTATGGGAGTCTCACTGATTAACACTGAACCCTATGGGAGTCTCACTGATTAACATCGAACCCTATGGGAGTCTCACTGATTAACACTGAACCCTATGGGAGTCTCACTGATTAACACTGAACCCTATGGGAGTCTCACTGATAAACACTGAACCCTGTGGGAGTCTCACTGATTTACATTGAACACTATGGGAGTCTCACTGATTAACACTGAACCCTGTGGGAATCTCACTGATTAACACTGAACCCTGTGGGAGTCTCACTGATTAACACTGAACCCTGTTGGAGTCTCACTGATTAACACTGAACCCTATGGGAGTCTCATTGATTAACACTGAACCCTATGGGAGTCTCACTGATTAACACTGAACCCTATGGGAGTCTCACTGATTAACCCTGAACCCTATGGGAGTCTCACTGATTAACATCAAACCCTATGGGAGTCTCACTGATTAACACTGAACCCTATGGGAGTCTCACTGATTAACACTGAACCCTATGGGAGTCTCACTGATAAACACTGAACCCTGTGGGAGTCTCACTGATTAACACTGAACCCTATGGGAGTCTCACTGATTAACACTGAACCCTGTGGGAGTCTCACTGATTAACACTGAAACCTGTGGGAATTTCACTGATTAACACTGAACCATGTGGTAGTCTCACTGATTAACACTGAACCCTAAGGGAGTCTCACTGATTAACACTGAACCCTATGGGAGTCTCACCGATTAATACTGACCCAATGGGAGTCTCACTAATTAACACTGAACCCTGTGGGAGTCTCACTGATTAACACTGAACCCTATGGGAATCTCGCTGATTAAAACTGAACCCTGTGGGAGTCTCACTGATTAACACTGAACCCTATGGGAGTCTCACTGATTAACACTGAACCCTGTGAGAGTCTCACTGATTAACACTGGACCCTATGGGAGTCTCACTGATTAACACTGAACCCTGTGGGAGTCTCACTGGTTAACACTGAACCCTATGGGAGTCTCACTGATTAAGACACAACCCTGTGGGTGTCTCACTAATTAACACTGAACCCTGTGGGAGTCTCACTGATTAACACTGAACCCTATGGGAGTCTCACTGATTAACACTGAACCCTATGGGAGTCTCACTGATTAACACTGAACCCTGTGGGAGTCTCACTGATTAACACCGAACCCTATGGGAGTCTCACTGATTAACACTGAACCCTATGGGAGTCTCACTGATTAACATCGAACCCTATGGGAGTCTCACTGATTAACACTGAACCCTATGGGAGTCTCACTGATTAACACTGAACCCTAGGGGAGTCTCACTGATAAACACTGAACCCTGTGGGAGTCTCACTGATTTACACTGAACCCTATGGGAGTCTCACTGATTAACACTGAACCCTATGGGAGTCTCACTGATTAACACTGAACCCTATGGGAGTCTCACTGATTAACACTGAACCCTGTTGGAGTCTCACTGATTAACACTGAACCCTATGGGAGTCTCATTGATTAACACTGAACCCTATGGGAGTCTCACTGATTAACACATGAACCCTGTGGGAGTCTCACTGATTAACACTGAACCCTATGGGAGTCTCACTGATTAACACTGAACCCTATGGGAGTCTCACTGATTAACATCGAACCCTATGGGAGTCTCACTGATTAACACTGAACCCTGTTGGAGTCTCACTGATTAACACTGAACCCTATGGGAGTCTCACTGATAAACACTGAACCCTATGGGAGTCTCACTGATTAACACTGAACCCTATGGGAGTCTCACTGATTAACACTGAACCCTGTGGGTGTCTCACTGATTAACACTGAAACCTGTGGGAATTTCACTGATTAACACTGAACCCTGTGGTAGTCTCACTGATAACACTGAACCCTAAGGGAGTCTCACTGATTAACACTGAACCCTATGGGAGTCTCACCGATTAATACTGACCCAATGGGAGTCTCACTAATTAACACTGAACCCTGTGGGAGTCTCACTGATTAACATCGAACCCTATGGGAGTCTCACTGATTAACATCGAACCCTATGGGAGTCTCACTGATTAACACTGAACCCTATGGGAGTCTCACTGATTAACACTGAACCCTATGGGAGTCTCACTGATAAACACTGAACCCTGTGGGAGTCTCACTGATTAACACTGAACCCTATGGGAGTCTCACTGATTAACACTGAACCCTGTGGGAGTCTCACTGATTAACACTGAAACCTGTGGGAATTTCACTGATTAACACTGAACCCTGTGGTAGTCTCACTGATTAACACTGAACCCTAAGGGAGGCTCACTGATTAACACTGAACCCTATGGGAGTCTCACCGATTAATACTGACCCAATGGGAGTCTCACTAATTAACACTGAACCCTGTGGGAGTCTCACTGATTAACACTGAACCCTATGGGAATCTCGCTGATTAACACTGAACCCTGTGGGAGTCTCACTGATTAACACTGAACCCTATGGGAGTCTCACTGATTAACACTGAACCCTGTGAGAGTCTCACTGATTAACACTGGACCCTATGGGAGTCTCACTGATTAACACTGAACCCTGTGGGAGTCTCACTGATTAACACTGAACCCTATGGGAGTCTCACTGATTAACACAGAACCCTGTGGGTGTCTCACTAATTAACACTGAACCCTGTGGGAGTCTCACTGATTAACACCGAACCCTATGGGAGTCTCACTGATTAACACTGAACCCTATGGGAGTCTCACTGATTAACATCGAACCCTATGGGAGTCTCACTGATTAACACTGAACCCTATGGGAGTCTCACTGATTAACACTGAACCCTATGGGAGTCTCACTGATAAACACTGAACCCTGTGGGAGTCTCACTGATTAACACTGAACCCTATGGGAGTCTCACTGATTAACACTGAACCCTATGGGAGTCTCACTGATAAACACTGAACCCTGTGGGAGTCTCACTGATTAACACTGAAACCTATGGGAGTCTCACTGATTAAAACTGAACCCTATGGGAGTCTCACTGATTAAAACTGAACCCTATGGGAGTCTCACTGATTAACACCGAACCCAATGGGAGTCTCAGTGATTTACACTGAACACTATGGGAGTCTCACTGATTAACACTGAACCCTGTGGGAATCTCACTGATTAACACTGAACCCTGTGGGAGTCTCACTGATTAACACTGAACCCTGTTGGAGTCTCACTGATTAACACTGAACCCTATGGGAGTCTCATTGATTAACACTGAACCCTATGGGAGTCTCACTGATTAACACATGAACCCTGTGGGAGTCTCACTGATTAACACTGAACCCTATGGGAGTCTCACTGATTAACACTGAACCCTATGGGAGTCTCACTGATTAACATCGAACCCTATGGGAGTCTCACTGATTAACACTGAACCCTATGGGAGTCTCACTGATTAACACTGAACCCTATGGGAGTCTCACTGATAAACACTGAACCCTGTGGGAGTCTCACTGATTAACACTGAACCCTATGGGAGTCTCACTGATTAACACTGAACCCTGTGGGAGTCTCACTGATTAACACTGAAACCTGTGGGAATTTCACTGATTAACACTGAACCATGTGGTAGTCTCACTGATTAACACTGAACCCTAAGGGAGTCTCACTGATTAACACTGAACCCTATGGGAGTCCTACCAATTAATACTGACCCAATGGGAGTCTCACTAATTAACACTGAACCCTGTGGGAGTCTCACTGATTAACACTGAACCCTATGGGAATCTCGCTGATTAACACTGAACCCTGTGGGAGTCTCACTGATTAACACTGAACCCTATGGGAGTCTCATTGATTAACACTGAACCCTGTGAGAGTCTCACTGATTAACACTGGACCCTATGGGAGTCTCACTGATTAACACTGAACCCTGTGGGAGTCTCACTGGTTAACACTGAACCCTATGGGAGTCTCACTGATTAACACAGAACCCTGTGGGTGTCTAACTAATTAACACTGAACCCTGTGGGAGTCTCACTGATTAACACTGAACCCTATGGGAGTCTCACTGATTAACACTGAACCCTATGGGAGTCTCACTGATTAACACTGAACCCTGTGGGAGTCTCACTGATTAACACCGAACCCTATGGGAGTCTCACTGATTAACACTGAACCCTATGGGAGTCTCACTGATTAACATCGAACCCTATGGGAGTCTCACTGATTAACACTGAACCCTATGGGAGTCTCACTGATTAACACTGAACCCTATGGGAGTCTCACTGATAAACACTGAACCCTGTGGGAGTCTCACTGATTTACATTGAACACTATGGGAGTCTCACTGATTAACACTGAACCCTGTGGGAATCTCACTGATTAACACTGAACCCTGTGGGAGTCTCACTGATTAACACTGAACCCTGTTGGAGTCTCACTGATTAACACTGAACCCTATGGGAGTCTCATTGATTAACACTGAACCCTATGGGAGTCTCACTGATTAACACTGAACCCTATGGGAGTCTCACTGATTAACCCTGAACCCTATGGGAGTCTCACTGATTAACATCAAACCCTATGGGAGTCTCACTGATTAACACTGAACCCTATGGGAGTCTCACTGATTAACACTGAACCCTATGGGAGTCTCACTGATAAACACTGAACCCTGTGGGAGTCTCACTGATTAACACTGAACCCTATGGGAGTCTCACTGATTAACACTGAACCCTGTGGGAGTCTCACTGATTAACACTGAAACCTGTGGGAATTTCACTGATTAACACTGAACCATGTGGTAGTCTCACTGATTAACACTGAACCCTAAGGGAGTCTCACTGATTAACACTGAACCCTATGGGAGTCTCACCGATTAATACTGACCCAATGGGAGTCTCACTAATTAACACTGAACCCTGTGGGAGTCTCACTGATTAACACTGAACCCTATGGGAATCTCGCTGATTAACACTGAACCCTGTGGGAGTCTCACTGATTAACACTGAACCCTATGGGAGTCTCACTGATTAACACTGAACCCTGTGAGAGTCTCACTGATTAACACTGGACCCTATGGGAGTCTCACTGATTAACACTGAACCCTGTGGGAGTCTCACTGGTTAACACTGAACCCTATGGGAGTCTCACTGATTAAGACACAACCCTGTGGGTGTCTCACTAATTAACACTGAACCCTGTGGGAGTCTCACTGATTAACACTGAACCCTATGGGAGTCTCACTGATTAACACTGAACCCTATGGGAGTCTCACTGATTAACACTGAACCCTGTGGGAGTCTCACTGATTAACACCGAACCCTATGGGAGTCTCACTGATTAACACTGAACCCTATGGGAGTCTCACTGATTAACATCGAACCCTATGGGAGTCTCACTGATTAACACTGAACCCTATGGGAGTCTCACTGATTAACACTGAACCCTAGGGGAGTCTCACTGATAAACACTGAACCCTGTGGGAGTCTCACTGATTTACACTGAACCCTATGGGAGTCTCACTGATTAACACTGAACCCTATGGGAGTCTCACTGATTAACACTGAACCCTATGGGAGTCTCACTGATTAACACTGAACCCTGTTGGAGTCTCACTGATTAACACTGAACCCTATGGGAGTCTCATTGATTAACACTGAACCCTATGGGAGTCTCACTGATTAACACATGAACCCTGTGGGAGTCTCACTGATTAACACTGAACCATATGGGAGTCTCACTGATTAACACTGAACCCTATGGGAGTCTCACTGATTAAAATCGAACCCTATGGGAGTCTCACTGATTAACACTGAACCCTGTTGGAGTCTCACTGATTAACACTGAACCCTATGGGAGTCTCACTGATAAACACTGAACCCTATGGGAGTCTCACTGATTAACACTGAACCCTATGGGAGTCTCACTGATTAACACTGAACCCTGTGGGTGTCTCACTGATTAACACTGAAACCTGTGGGAATTTCACTGATTAACACTGAACCCTGTGGTAGTCTCACTGATAACACTGAACCCTAAGGGAGTCTCACTGATTAACACTGAACCCTATGGGAGTCTCACCGATTAATACTGACCCAATGGGAGTCTCACTAATTAACACTGAACCCTGTGGGAGTCTCACTGATTAACATCGAACCCTATGGGAGTCTCACTGATTAACATCGAACCCTATGGGAGTCTCACTGATTAACACTGAACCCTATGGGAGTCTCACTGATTAACACTGAACCCTATGGGAGTCTCACTGATAAACACTGAACCCTGTGGGAGTCTCACTGATTAACACTGAACCCTATGGGAGTCTCACTGATTAACACTGAACCCTGTGGGAGTCTCACTGATTAACACTGAAACCTGTGGGAATTTCACTGATTAACACTGAACCCTGTGGTAGTCTCACTGATTAACACTGAACCCTAAGGGAGGCTCACTGATTAACACTGAACCCTATGGGAGTCTCACCGATTAATACTGACCCAATGGGAGTTTCACTAATTAA
Organism: Petromyzon marinus; assembly: GCF_048934315.1. Taxonomy (NCBI): domain Eukaryota; kingdom Metazoa; phylum Chordata; class Hyperoartia; order Petromyzontiformes; family Petromyzontidae; genus Petromyzon; species Petromyzon marinus. The sequence goes on along the minus strand of NW_027423058.1, from coordinate 2,220,479 downwards.
CACTGAACCCTGTGGGAGTCTCACTGATTAACACTGAACCCTATGGGAATCTCGCTGATTAACACTGAACCCTGTGGGAGTCTCACTGATTAACACTGAACCCTATGGGAGTCTCACTGATTAACACTGAACCCTGTGAGAGTCTCACTGATTAACACTGGACCCTATGGGAGTCTCACTGATTAACACTGAACCCTGTGGGAGTCTCACTGATTAACACTGAACCCTATGGGAGTCTCACTGATTAACACAGAACCCTGTGGGTGTCTCACTAATTAACACTGAACCCTGTGGGAGTCTCACTGATTAACACTGAACCCTATGGGAGTCTCACTGATTAACACTGAACCCTATGGGAGTCTCACTGATTAACACTGAACCCTGTGGGAGTCTCACTGATTAACACCGAACCCTATGGGAGTCTCACTGATTAACACTCAACCCTATGGGAGTCTCACTGATTAACATCGAACCCTATGGGAGTCTCACTGATTAACACTAAACCCTATGGGAGTCTCACTGATTAACACTGAACCCTGTGGGTGTCTCACTAATTAACACTGAACCCTGTGGGAGTCTCACTGATTAACACTGAACCCTATGGGAGTCTCACTGATTAACACTGAACCCTGTGGGAGTCTCACTGATTAACACCGAACCCTATGGGAGTCTCACTGATTAACACTGAACCCTATGGGAGTCTCACTGATTAACATCGAACCCTATGGGAGTCTCACTGATTAACACTGAACCCTATGGGAGTCTCACTGATTAACACTGAACCCTGTGGGTGTCTCACTAATTAACACTGAACCCTGTGGGAGTCTCACTGATTAACACTGAACCCTATGGGAGTCTCACTGATTAACACTGAACCCTATGGGATTCTCACTGATTAACACTGAACCCTGTGGGAGTCTCACTGATTAACACCGAACCCTATGGGAGTCTCACTGATTAACACTGAACCCTATGGGAGTCTCACTGACTAACATCGAACCCTATGGGAGTCTCACTGATTAACACTGAACCCTATGGGAGTCTCACTGATAAACACTGAACCCTGTGGGAGTCTCACTGATTAACACTGAACCCTATGGGAGTCTCACTGATTAACACTGAACCCTGTGGGAGTCTCACTGATTAACACTGAAACCTGTGGGAATTTCACTGATTAACACTGAACCCTGTGGTAGTCTCACTGATTAACACTGAACCCTAAGGGAGTCTCACTGATTAACACTGAACCCTATGGGAGTCTCACCGATTAATACTGACGCAATGGGAGTCTCACTGATTAACACTAAACCCTGTGGGAGTCTCACTGATTAACACTGAACCCTATGGGAATCTCGCTGATTAACACTGAACCCTGTGGGAGTCTCACTGATTAACACTGAACCCTATGGGAGTCTCACTGATTAACACTGAACCCTGTGAGAGTCTCACTGATTAACACTGGACCCTATGGGAGTCTCACTGATTAACACTGAACCCTGTGGGAGTCTCACTGATTAACACTGAACCCTATGGGAGTCTCACTGATTAACACAGAACCCTGTGGGTGTCTCACTGATTAACACTGAACCCTGTGGGAGTCTCACTGATTAACACTGAACCCTAGGGGAGTCTCACTGATTAACACTGAACCCTATGGGAGTCTCACTGATTAACACTGAACCCTATGGGAGTCTCACTGATTAACACTGAACCCTATGGGAGTCTCACTGATTAAAACTGAACCCTATGGGAGTCTCACTGATTAAAACTGAACCCTATGGGAGTCTCACTGATTAACACCGAAACCAATGGGAGTCTCAGTGATTTACACTGAACACTATGGGAGTCTCACTGATTAACACTGAACCCTGTGGGAATCTCACTAATTAACACTGAACCCTGTGGGAGTCTCACTGATTAACACTGAACCCTGTTGGAGTCTCACTGATTAACACTGAACCCTGTTGGAGTCTCATTGATTAACACTGAACCCTGTGGGAGTCTCACTGATTAACACTGAACCCTATGGGAATCTCACTGATTAACATCGAACCCTATGGGAGTCTCACTGATTAACACTGAACCCTATGGGAGTCTGACTGATTAACACTGAACCCTATGGGAGTCTCACTGATTAACACTGAACCCTATGGGAGTCTCACTGATAAACACTGAACCCTGTGGGAGTCTCACTGATTAACACTGAACCCTATGGGAGTCTCACTGATTAACACTGAACCCTGTGGGAGTCTCACTGATTAACACTGAAACCTGTGGGAATTTCACTGATTAACACTGCACCCTGTGGTAGTCTCAATGATTAACACTGAACCCTAAGGGAGTCTCACTGATTAACACTGAACCCTATGGGAGTCTCACCGATTAATACTGACCCAATGGGAGTCTCACTGATTAACACTGAACCCTGTGGGAGTCTCACTGATTAACACTGAACCCTGTGGGAGTCTCACTGATTAACACTGAACCCTAGGGGAGTCTCACTGATTAACACTGAACCCTATGGGAGTCTCACTGATTAACACTGAACCCTATGGGAGTCTCACTGATTAACACTGAACCCTATGGGAGTCTCACTGATTAAAACTGAACCCTATGGGAGTCTCACTGATTAAAACTGAACCCTATGGGAGTCTCACTGATTAACACCGAACCCAATGGGAGTCTCAGTGATTTACACTGAACACTATGGGAGTCTCACTGATTAACACTGAACCCTGTGGGAATCTCACTGATTAACACTGAACCCTGTGGGAGTCTCACTGATTAACACTGAACCCTGTTGGAGTCTCACTGATTAACACTGAACCCTGTGGGAGTCTCACTGATTAACACTGAACCCTATGGGAGTCTCACTGATTAAGACAGAACCCTGTGGGTGTCTCACTGATTAACACTGAACCCTGTTGGAGTCTCACTGATTAACACTGAACCCTATGGGAGTCTCACTGATTAACACTGAACCCTATGGGAGTCTCACTGATTAACACTGAAACCTATGGGAGTCTCACTGATTAAAACTGAACCCTATGGGAGTCTCACTGATTAAAACTGAACCCTATGGGAGTCTCACTGATTAACGCCGAACCCAATGGGAGTCTCAGTGATTTACACTGAACACTATGGGAGTCTCACTGATTAACACTGAACCCTGTGGGAATCTCACTGATTAACACTGAACCCTGTGGGAGTCTCACTGATTAACACTGAACCCTGTTGGAGTCTCACTGATTAACACTGAACCCTATGGGAGTCTCATTGATTAACACTGAACCCTATGGGAGTTTCACTGATTAACACATGAACCCTGTGGGAGTCTCACTGATTAACCCTGAACCCTATGGGAGTCTCACTGATTAACACTGAACCCTATGGGAGTCTCACTGATTAACATCGAACCCTATGGGAGTCTCACTGATTAACACTGAACCCTATGGGAGTCTCACTGATTAACACTGAACCCTATGGGAGTCTCACTGATAAACACTGAACCCTGTGGGAGTCTCACTGATTAACACTGAACCCTATGGGAGTCTCACTGATTAACACTGAACCCTGTGGGAGTCTCACTGATTAACACTGAAACATGTGGGAATTTCACTGATTAACACTGAACCATGTGGTAGTCTCACTGATTAACACTGAACCCTAAGGGAGTCTCACTGATTAACACTGAACCCTATGGGAGTCTCACCGATTAATACTGACCCAATGGGAGTCTCACTAATTAACACTGAACCCTGTGGGACTCTCACTGATTAACACTGAACCCTATGGGAATCTCGCTGATTAACACTGAACCCTGTGGGAGTCTCACTGATTAATACTGAACCCTATGGGAGTCTCACTGATTAACACTGAACCCTGTGAGAGTCTCACTGATTAACACTGGACCCTATGGGAGTCTCACTGATTAACACTGTACCCTGTGGGAGTCTCACTGATTAACACTGAACCCTATGGGAGTCTCACTGATTAACACTGAACCCTATGGGAGTCTCACTGATTAACACTGAACCCTATGGGAGTCTCACTGATTAAAACTGAACCCTGTGGTAGTCTCACTGATTAACACTGAACCCTAAGGGAGTCTCACTGATTAACACTGAACCCTATGGGAGTCTCACCGATTAATACTGACCCAATGGGAGTCTCACTGATTAACACTGAACCCTGTGGGAGTCTCATTGATTAACACTGAACCCTGTGAGAGTCTCACTGATTAACACTGAACCCTGTTGGAGTCTCATTGATTAACACTGAACCCTGTGGGAGTCTCACTGATTAACACTGAACCCTATGGGAGTCTCACTGATTAACATCGAACCCTATGGGAGTCTCACTGATTAACACTGAACCCTATGGGAGTCTGACTGATTAACACTGAACCCTATGGGAGTCTCACTGATTAACACTGAACCCTATGGGAGTCTCACTGATAAACACTGAACCCTGTGGGAGTCTCACTGATTAACACTGAACCCTATGGGAGTCTCACTGATTAACACTGAACCCTGTGGGAGTCTCACTGATTAACACTGAAACCTGTGGGAATTTCACTGATTAACACTGCACCCTGTGGTAGTCTCACTGATTAACACTGAACCCTAAGGGAGTCTCACTGATTAACACTGAACCCTATGGGAGTCTCACCGATTAATACTGACCCAATGGGAGTCTCACTGATTAACACTGAACCCTGTGGGAGTCTCACTGATTAACACTGAACCCTGTGGGAGTCTCACTGATTAACACTGAACCCTAGGGGAGTCTCACTGATTAACACTGAACCCTATGGGAGTCTCACTGATTAACACTGAACCCTATGGGAGTCTCACTGATTAACACTGAACCCTATGGGAGTCTCACTGATTAAAACTGAACCCTATGGGAGTCTCACTGATTAAAACTGAACCCTATGGGAGTCTCACTGATTAACACCGAACCCAATGGGAGTCTCAGTGATTTACACTGAACACTATGGGAGTCTCACTGATTAACACTGAACCCTGTGGGAATTTCACTGATTAACACTGAACCCTGTGGGAGTCTCACTGATTAACACTGAACCCTGTTGGAGTCTCACTGATTAACACTGAACCCTGTGGGAGTCTCACTGATTAACACTGAACCCTATGGGAGTCTCACTGATTAAGACAGAACCCTGTGGGTGTCTCACTGATTAACACTGAACCCTGTTGGAGTCTCACTGATTAACACTGAACCCTATGGGAGTCTCACTGATTAACACTGAACCCTATGGGAGTCTCACTGATTTACACTGAACCCTATGGGAGTCTCACTGATTAACACTGAAACCTATGGGAGTCTCACTGATTAAAACTGAACCCTATGGGAGTCTCACTGATTAAAACTGAACCCTATGGGAGTCTCACTGATTAACGCCGAACCCAATGGGAGTCTCAGTGATTTACACTGAACACTATGGGAGTCTCACTGATTAACACTGAACCCTGTGGGAATCTCACTGATTAACACTGAACCCTGTGGGAGTCTCACTGATTAACACTGAACCCTGTTGGAGTCTCACTAATTAACACTGAACCCTATGGGAGTCTCATTGATTAACACTGAACCCTATGGGAGTTTCACTGATTAACACATGAACCCTGTGGGAGTCTCACTGATTAACACTGAACCCTATGGGAGTCTCACTGATTAACACTGAACCCTATGGGAGTCTCACTGATTAACATCGAACCCTATGGGAGTCTCACTGATTAACACTGAACCCTATGGGAGTCTCACTGATTAACACTGAACCCTATGGGAGTCTCACTGATAAACACTGAACCCTGTGGGAGTCTCACTGATTAACACTGAACCCTATGGGAGTCTCACTGATTAACACTGAACCCTGTGGGATTCTCACTGATTAACACTGAAACCTGTGGGAATTTCACTGATTAACACTGAACCATGTGGTAGTCTCACTGATTAACACTGAACCCTAAGGGAGTCTCACTGATTAACACTGAACCCTATGGGAGTCTCACCGATTAATACTAACCCAATGGGAGTCTCACTAATTAACACTGAACCCTGTGGGAGTCTCACTGATTAACACTGAACCCTATGGGAATCTCGCTGATTAACACTGAACCCTGTGGGAGTCTCACTGATTAATACTGAACCCTATGGGAGTCTCACTGATTAACACTGAACCCTGTGAGAGTCTCACTGATTAACACTGGACCCTATGGGAGTCTCACTGATTAACACTGTACCCTGTGGGAGTCTCACTGATTAACACTGAACCCTATGGGAGTCTCACTGATTAACACAGAACCCTGTGGGTGTCTCACTAATTAACACTGAACCCTGTGGGAGTCTCACTGATTAACACTGAACCCTATGGGAGTCTCACTGATTAACACTGAACCCTATGGGAGTCTCAATGATTAACACTGAACCCTGTGGGAGTCTCACTGATTAACACCAAACCCTATGGGAGTCTCACTGATTAACACTGAACCCTATGGGAGTCTCACTGATTAACACTGAACCCTGTTGGAGTCTCACTGATTAACACTGAACCCTGTGGGAGTCTCACTGATTAACACTGAACCCTATGGGAGTCTCACTGATTAAGACAGAACCCTGTGGGTGTCTCACTGATTAACACTGAACCCTGTTGGAGTCTCACTGATTAACACTGAACCCTATGGGAGTCTCACTGATTAACACTGAACCCTATGGGAGTCTCACTGATTTACACTGAACCCTATGGGAGTCTCACTGATTAACACTGAAACCTATGGGAGTCTCACTGATTAAAACTGAACCCTATGGGAGTCTCACTGATTAAAACTGAACCCTATGGGAGTCTCACTGATTAACGCCGAACCCAATGGGAGTCTCAGTGATTTACACTGAACACTATGGGAGCCTCACTGATTAACACTGAACCCTGTGGGAATCTCACTGATTAACACTGAACCCTGTGGGAGTCTCACTGATTAACACTGAACCCTGTTGGAGTCTCACTAATTAACACTGAACCCTATGGGAGTCTCATTGATTAACACTGAACCCTATGGGAGTTTCACTGATTAACACATGAACCCTGTGGGAGTCTCACTGATTAACACTGAACCCTATGGGAGTCTCACTGATTAACACTGAACCCTATGGGAGTCTCACTGATTAACATCGAACCCTATGGGAGTCTCACTGATTAACACTGAACCCTATGGGAGTCTCACTGATTAACACTGAACCCTATGGGAGTCTCACTGATAAACACTGAACCCTGTGGGAGTCTCACTGATTAACACTGAACCCTATGGGAGTCTCACTGATTAACACTGAACCCTGTGGGAGTCTCACTGATTAACACTGAAACCTGTGGGAATTTCACTGATTAACACTGAACCATGTGGTAGTCTCACTGATTAACACTGAACCCTAAGGGAGTCTCACTGATTAACACTGAACCCTATGGGAGTCTCACCGATTAATACTAACCCAATGGGAGTCTCACTAATTAACACTGAACCCTGTGGGAGTCTCACTGATTAACACTGAACCCTATGGGAATCTCGCTGATTAACACTGAACCCTGTGGGAGTCTCACTGATTAATACTGAACCCTATGGGAGTCTCACTGATTAACACTGAACCCTGTGAGAGTCTCACTGATTAACACTGGACCCTATGGGAGTCTCACTGATTAACACTGTACCCTGTGGGAGTCTCACTGATTAACACTGAACCCTATGGGAGTCTCACTGATTAACACAGAACCCTGTGGGTGTCTCACTAATTAACACTGAACCCTGTGGGAGTCTCACTGATTAACACTGAACCCTATGGGAGTCTCACTGATTAACACTGAACCCTATGGGAGTCTCATTGATTAACACTGAACCCTGTGGGAGTCTCACTGATTAACACCGAACCCTATGGGAGTCTCACTGATTAACACTGAACCCTATGGGAGTCTCACTGATTAACATCGAACCCTATGGGAGTCTCACTGATTAACACTGAACCCTATGGGAGTCTCACTGATTAACACTGAACCCTATGGGAGTCTCACTGATAAATACTGAACCCTGTGGGAGTCTCACTGATTAACACTGAACCCTGTGGTAGTCTCACTGATTAACACTGAACCCTAAGGGAGTCTCACTGATTAACACTGAACCCTATGGGAGTCTCACCGATTAATACTGACCCAATGGGAGTCTCACTGATTAACACTGAACCCTGTGGGAGTCTCATTGATTAACACTGAACCCTATGGGAATCTCGCTGATTAACACTGAACTATGTGGGAGTCTCACTGATTAACACTGAACCCTATGGGAGTCTCACTGATTAACACTGAACCCTGTGAGAGTCTCACTGATTAACACTGGACCCTATGGGAGTCTCACTGATTAACACTGAACCCTGTGGGAGTCTCACTGATTAACACTGAACCCTATGGGAGTCTCACTGATTAACACAGAACCCTGTGGGTGTCTCACTGATTAACACTGAACCCTGTGGGAGTCTCACTGATTAACACTGAACCCTAGGGGAGTCTCACTGATTAACACTGAACCCTATGGGAGTCTCACTGATTAACACTGAACCCTATGGGAGTCTCACTGATTAACACCGAACCCTATGGGAGTCTCACTGATTAAAACTGAACCCTATGGGAGTCTCACTGATTAAAACTGAACCCTATGGGAGTCTCACTGATTAACACCGAACCCAATGGGAGTCTCAGTGATTTACACTGAACACTATGGGAGTCTCACTGATTAACACTGAACCCTGTGGGAATCTCACTGATTAACACTGAACCCTGTGGGAGTCTCACTGATTAACACTGAACCCTGTGAGAGTCTCACTGATTAACACTAGACCCTATGGGAGTCTCACTGATTAACACTGAACCCTGTGGGAGTCTCACTGATTAACACTGAACCCTATGGGAGTCTCACTGATTAACACAGAACCCTGTGGGTGTCTCACTAATTAACACTGAACCCTGTGGGAGTCTCACTGATTAACACTGAACCCTATGGGAGTCTCACTGATTAACACTGAACCCTATGGGAGTCTCACTGATTAACACTGAACCCTGTGGGAGTCTCACTGATTAACACCGAACCCTATGGGAGTCTCACTGATTAACACTGAACCCTATGGGAGTCTCACTGATTAACATCGAACCCTATGGGAGTCTCACTGATTAACACTGAACCCTATGGGAGTCTCACTGATTAACACTGAACCCTATGGGAGTCTCACTGATAAACACTGAACCCTGTGGGAGTCTCACTGATTTACACTGAACACTATGGGAGTCTCACTGATTAACACTGAACCCTGTGGGAATCTCACTGATTAACACTGAACCCTGTGGGAGTCTCACTGATTAACACTGAACCCTGTTGGAGTCTCACTGATTAACACTGAACCCTATGGGAGTCTCATTGATTAACACTGAACCCTATGGGAGTCTCACTGATTAACACATGAACCCTGTGGGAGTCTCACTGATTAACACTGAACCCTATGGGAGTCTCACTGATTAACACTGAACCCTATGGGAGTCTCACTGATCAACATCGAACCCTATGGGAGTCTCACTGATTAACACTGAACCCTATGGGTGTCTCACTGATTAAAACTGAACCCTATGGGAGTCTCACTGATAAACACTGAACCCTGTGGGAGTCTCACTGATTAACACTGAACCCTATGGGAGTCTCACTGATTAACACTGAACCCTGTGGGAGTCTCACTGATTAACACTGAAACCTGTGGGAATTTCACTGATTAACACTGAACCCTGTGGTAGTCTCACTGATTAACACTGAACCCTAAGGGAGTCTCACTGATTAACACTGAACCCTATGGGAGTCTCACCGATTAATACTGACCCAATGGGAGTCTCACTAATTAACACTGAACCCTGTGGGAGTCTCACTGATTAACACTGAACCCTATGGGAATCTCGCTGATTAACACTGAACCCTGTGGGATTTTCACTGATTAACACTGAACCCTATGGGAGTCTCACTGATTAACACTGAACCCTGTGAGAGTCTCACTGATTAACACTGGACCCTATGGGAGTCTCACTGATTAACACTGAACCCTGTGGGAGTCTCACTGATTAACACTGAACCCTATGGGAGTCTCACTGATTAACACAGAACCCTGTGGGTGTCTCACTAATTAACACTGAACCCTGTGGGAGTCTCACTGATTAACACTGAACCCTATGGGAGTCTCACTGATTAACACTGAACCCTATGGGAGTCTCACTGATTAACACTGAACCCTGTGGGAGTCTCACTGATTAACACCGAACCCTATGGGAGTCTCACTGATTAACACTGAACCCTATGGGAGTCTCACTGATTAACATCGAACCCTATGGGAGTCTCACTGATTAACACTGAACCCTATGGGAGTCTCACTGATTAACACTGAACCCTATGGGAGTCTCACTGATTAACACTGAACCCTATGGGAGTCTCACTGATAAACACTGAACCCTGTGGGAGTTTCACTGATTAACACTGAACCCTATGGGAGTCTCACTGATTAACATTGAACCCTGTGGGATTCTCACTGATTAACACTGAAACCTGTGGGAATTTCACTGATTAACACTGAACCCTGTGGTAGTCTCACTGATTAACACTGAACCCTAAGGGAGTCTCACTGATTAACACTGAACCCTATGGGAGTCTCACCGATTAATACTGACCCAATGGGAGTCTCACTAATTAACACTGAACCCTGTGGGAGTCTCACTGATTAACACTGAACCCTATGGGAATCTCGCTGATTAACACTGAACCCTGTGGGAGTCTCACTGATTAACACTGAACCCTATGGGAGTCTCACTGATTAACACTGAACCCTGTGAGAGTCTCACTGATTAACACTGGACCCTATGGGAGTCTCACTGATTAACACTGAACCCTGTGGGAGTCTCACTGATTAACACTGAACCCTATGGGAGTCTCACTGATTAACACTGAACCCTATGGGAGTCTCACTGATTAACACAGAACCCTGTGGGTGTCTCACTAATTAACACTGAACCCTGTGGGAGTCTCACTGATTAACACTGAACCCTATTGGAGTCTCACTGATTAACACTGAACCCTATGGGAGTCTCACTGATTAACACTGAACCCTGTGGGAGTCTCACTGATTAACACCGAACCCTATGGGAGTCTCACTGATTAACACTGAACCCTATGGGAGTCTCACTGATTAACATCGAACCCTATGGGAGTCTCACTGATTAACACTGAACCCTATGGGAGTCTCACTGATTAACACTGAACCCTATGGGAGTCTCACTGATAAACACTGAACCCTGTGGGAGTCTCACTGATTAACACTGAACCCTATGGGAGTCTCACTGATTAACACTGAACCCTGTGGGAGTCTCACTGATTAACACTGAAACCTGTGGGAATTTCACTGATTAACACTGAACCCTGTGGTAGTCTCACTGATTAACACTGAACCCTAAGGGAGTCTCACTGATTAACACTGAACCCTATGGGAGTCTCACCGATTAATACTGACCCAATGGGAGTCTCACTGATTAACACTGAACCCTGTGGGAGTCTCACTGATTAACACTGAACCCTATGGGAATCTCGCTGATTAACACTGAACCCTGTGGGAGTCTCACTGATTAACACTGAACCCTATGGGAGTCTCACTGATTAACACTGAACCCTGTGGGAGTCTCACTGATTAACACTGAACCCTATGGGAGTCTCACTGATTAACATCGAACCCTATGGGAGTCTCACTGATTAACACTGAACCCTATGGGAGTCTCACTGATTAACACTGAACCCTATGGGAGTCTCACTGATAAATACTGAACCCTGTGGGAGTCTCACTGATTAACACTGAACCCTATGGGAGTCTCACTGATTAACACTGAACCCTGTGGGAGTCTCACTGATTAACACTGAAACCTGTGGGAATTTCACTGATTAAAACTGAACCCTGTGGTAGTCTCACTGATTAACACTGAACCCTAAGGGAGTCTCACTGATTAACACTGAACCCTATGGGAGTCTCACCGATTAATACTGACCCAATGGGAGTCTCACTGATTAACACTGAACCCTGTGGGAGTCTCACTGATTAACACTGAACCCTATGGGAATCTCGCTGATTAACACTGAACCCTGTGGGAGTCTCACTGATTAACACTGAACCCTATGGGAGTCTCACTGATTAACACTGAACCCTGTGAGAGTCTCACTGATTAACACTGGACCCTATGGGAGTCTCACTGATTAACACTGAACCCTGTGGGAGTCTCACTGATTAACACTGAACCCTATGGGAGTCTCACTGATTAACACAGAACCCTGTGGGTGTCTCACTGATTAACACTGAACCCTGTGGGAGTCTCACTGATTAACACTGAACCCTAGGGGAGTCTCACTGATTAACACTGAACCCTATGGGAGTCTCACTGATTAACACTGAACCCTATGGGAATCTCACTGATTAAAACTGAACCCTATGGGAGTCTCACTGATTAAAACTGAACCCTATGGGAGTCTCACTGATTAACACCGAACCCAATCGGAGTCTCAGTGATTTACACTGAACACTATGGGAGTCTCACTGATTAACACTGAACCCTGTGGGAATCTCACTGATTAACACTGAACCCTGTGGGAGTCTCACTGATTAACACTGAACCCTGTGAGAGTCTCACTGATTAACACTGAACCCTGTGGGAGTCTCACTGATTTACAATGAACACTATGGGAGTCTCACTGATTAACACTGAACCCTGTGGGAATATCACTGATTAACACTGAACCCTGTGGGAGTCTCACTGATTAACACTGAACCCTGTTGGAGTCTCACTGATTAACACTGAACCCTATGGGAGTCTCATTGATTAACACTGAACCCTATGGGAGTCTCACTGATTAACACATGAACCCTGTGGGAGTCTCACTGATTAACACTGAACCCTATGGGAGTCTCACTGATTAACACTGAACCCTATGGGAGTCTCACTGATTAACACTGAACCCTATGGGAGTCTCACTGATAAACACTGAACCCTGTGGGAGTCTCACTGATTAACACTGAACCCTATGGGAGTCTCACTGATTAACACTGAACCCTGTGGGAGTCTCACTGATTAACACTGAAACCTGTGGGAATTTCACTGATTAACACTGAACCCTGTGGTAGTCTCACTGATTAACACTGAACCCTAAGGGAGTCTCACTGATTAACACTGAACCCTATGGGAGTCTCACCGATTAATACTGACCCAATAGGAGTCTCACTAATTAACACTGAACCCTGTGGGAGTCTCACTGATTAACACTGAACCATATGGGAATCTCGCTGATTAACACTGAACCCAGTGGGAGTCTCACTGATTAACACTGAACCCTATGGGAGTCTCACTGATTAACACTGAACCCTGTGAGAGTCTCACTGATTAACACTGGACCCTATGGGAGTCTCACTGATTAACACTGAACCGTGTGGGAGTCTCACTGATTAACACTGAACCCTATGGGAGTCTCACTGATTAACACAGAACCCTGTGGGTGTCTCACTAATTAACACTGAACCCTGTGGGAGTCTCACTGATTAACACTGAACCCTATGGGAGTCTCACTGATTAACACTGAACCCTATGGGAGTCTCACTGATTAACACCGAACCCTATGGGAGTCTCACTGATTAACACTGAACCCTATGGGAGTCTCACTGATTAACATCGAACCCGATGGGAGTCTCACTGATTAACACTGAACCCTATGGGAGTCTCACTGATTAACACTGAACCCTATGGGAGTCTCACTGATAAACACTGAACCCTGTGGGAGTCTCACTGATTAACAGTGAACCCTATGGGAGTCTCACTGATTAACACTGAACCCTGTGGGAGTCTCACTGATTAACACTGAAACCTGTGGGAATTTCACTGATTAACACTGAACCCTGTGGTAGTCTCACTGATTAACACTGAACCCTAAGGGAGTCTCACTGATTAACACTGAACCCTATGGGAGTCTCACCGATTAATACTGACCCAATGGGAGTCTCACTGATTAACACTGAACCCTGTGGGAGTCTCACTGATTAACACTGAACCCTATGGGAATCTCGCTGATTAACACTGAACCCTGTGGGAGTCTCACTGATTAACACTGAACCCTATGGGAGTCTCACTGATTAACACTGAACCCTGTGAGAGTCTCACTGATTAACACTGGACCCTATGGGAGTCTCACTGATTAACACTGAACCCTGTGGGAGTCTCACTGATTAACACTGAACCCTATGGGAGTCTCACTGATTAACACAGAACCCTGTGGGTGTCTCACTGATTAACACTGAACCCTGTGGGAGTCTCACTGATTAACACTGAACCCTAGGGGAGTCTCACTGATTAACACTGAACCCTATGGGAGTCTCACTGATTAACACTGAACCCTATGGGAGTCTCACTGATTAACACTGAACCCTATGGGAGTCTCACTGATTAAAACTGAACCCTATGGGAGTCTCACTGATTAAAACTGAACCCTATGGGAGTCTCACTGATTAACACCGAACCCAATGGGAGTCTCAGTGATTTACACTGAACACTATGGGAGTCTCACTGATTAACACTGAACCCTGTGGGAATCTCACTGATTAACACTGAACCCTGTGGGAGTCTCACTGATTAACACTGAACCCTGTTGGAGTCTCACTGATTAACACTGAACCCTGTTGGAGTCTCATTGATTAACACTGAACCCTGTGGGAGTCTCACTGATTAACACTGAACCCTATGGGAGTCTCACTGATTAACATCGAACCCTATGGGAGTCTCACTGATTAACACTGAACCCTATGGGAGTCTCAGTGATTTACACTGAACACTATGGGAGTCTCACTGATTAACACTGAACCCTGTGGGAATCTCACTGATTAACACTGAACCCTGTGGGAGTCTCACTGATTAACACTGAACCCTGTTGGAGTCTCACTGATTAACACTGAACCCTGTGGGAGTCTCACTGATTAACACTGAACCCTATGGGAGTCTCACTGATTAAGACAGAACCCTGTGGGTGTCTCACTGATTAACACTGAACCCTGTTGGAGTCTCACTGATTAACACTGAACCCTATGGGAGTCTCACTGATTAACACTGAACCCTATGGGAGTCTCACTGATTAACACTGAACCCTATGGGAGTCTCACTGATTAACACTGAAACCTATGGGAGTCTCACTGATTAAAACTGAACCCTATGGGAGTCTCACTGATTAAAACTGAACCCTATGGGAGTCTCACTGATTAACACCGAACCCAATGGGAGTCTCAGTGATTTACACTGAACACTATGGGAGTCTCACTGATTAACACTGAACCCTGTGGGAATCTCACTGATTAACACTGAACCCTGTGGGAGTCTCACTGATTAACACTGAACCCTGTTGGAGTCTCACTGATTAACACTGAACCCTATGGGAGTCTCATTGATTAACACTGAACCCTATGGGAGTCTCACTGATTAACACATGAACCCTGTGGGAGTCTCACTGATTAACACTGAACCCTATGGGAGTCTCACTGATTAACACCGAACCCTATGGGAGTCTCACTGATTAACATCGAACCCTATGGGAGTCTCACTGATTAACACTGAACCCTATGGGAGTCTCACTGATTAACACTGAACCCTATGCGAGTCTCACTGATAAACACTGAACCCTGTGGGAGTCTCACTGATTAACACTGAACCCTATGGGAGTCTCACTGATTAACACTGAACCCTGTGGGAGTCTCACTGATTAACACTGAAACCTGTGGGAATTTCACTGATTAACACTGAACCATGTGGTAGTCTCACTGATTAACACTGAACCCTAAGGGAGTCTCACTGATTAACACTGAACCCTATGGGAGTCTCACCGATTAATACTGACCCAATGGGAGTCTCACTAATTAACACTGAACCCTGTGGGAGTCTCACTGATTAACACTGAACCCTATGGGAATCTCGCTGATTAACACTGAACCCTGTGGGAGTCTCACTGATTAACACTGAACCCTATGGGAGTCTCACTGATTAACACTGAACCCTGTGAGAGTCTCACTGATTAACACTGGACCCTATGGGAGTCTCACTGATTAACACTGAACCCTGTGGGAGTCTCACTGATTAACACTGAACCCTATGGGAGTCTCACCGATTAACACAGAACCCTGTGGGTGTCTCACTAATTAACACTGAACCCTGTGGGAGTCTCACTGATTAACACTGAACCCTATGGGAGTCTCACTGATTAACACTGAACCCTATGGGAGTCTCACTGATTAACACTGAACCCTGTGGGAGTCTCACTGATTAACACCGAACCCTATGGGAGTCTCACTGATTAACACTGAACCCTATGGGAGTCTCACTGATTAACATCGAACCCTATGGGAGTCTCACTGATTAACACTGAACCCTATGGGAGTCTCACTGATTAACACTGAACACTATGGGAGTCTCACTGATAAACACTGAACCCTGTGGGAGTCTCACTGATTAACACTGAACCCTATGGGAGTCTCACTGATTAACACTGAACCCTGTGGGAGTCTCACTGATTAACACTGAAACCTGTGGGAATTTCACTGATTAACACTGAACCCTGTGGTAGTCTCACTGATTAACACTGAACCCTAAGGGAGTCTCACTGATTAACACTGAACCCTATGGGAGTCTCACCGATTAATACTGACCCAATGGGAGTCTCACTGATTAACACTGAACCCTGTGGGAGTCTCACTGATTAACACTGAACCCTATGGGAATCTCGCTGATTAACACTGAACCCTGTGGGAGTCTCACTGATTAACACTGAACCCTATGGGAGTCTCACTGATTAACACTGAACCCTGTGAGAGTCTCACTGATTAACACTGGACCCTATGGGAGTCTCACTGATTAACACTGAACCCTGTGGGAGTCTCACTGATTAACACTGAACCCTATGGGAGTCTCACTGATTAACACAGAACCCTGTGGGTGTCTCACTAATTAACACTGAACCCTGTGGGAGTCTCACTGATTAACACTGAACCCTATGGGAGTCTCACTGATTAACACTGAACCCTATGGGAGTCTCACTGATTAACACTGAACCCTGTGGGAGTCTCACTGATTAACACCGAACCCTATGGGAGTCTCACTGATTAACACTGAACCCTATGGGAGTCTCACTGATTAACATCGAACCCTATGGGAGTCTCACTGATTAACACTGAACCCTATGGGAGTCTCACTGATTAACACTGAACCCTATGGGAATCATGCTGATTAACACTGAACCCTGTGGGAGTCTCACTGATTAACACTGAACCCTATGGGAGTCTCACTGATTAACACTGAACCCTGTGAGAGTCTCACTGATTAACACTGGACCCTATGGGAGTCTCACTGATTAACACTGAACCCTGTGGGAGTCTCACTGATTAACACTGAACCCTATGGGAGTCTCACTGATTAACACAGAACCCTGTGGGTGTCTCACTAATTAACACTGAACCCTGTGGGAGTCTCACTGATTAACACTGAACCCTATGGGAGTCTCACTGATTAACACTGAACCCTATGGGAGTCTCACTGATTAACACTGAACCCTGTGGGAGTCTCACTGATTAACACCGAACCCTATGGGAGTCTCACTGATTAACACTGAACCCTATGGGAGTCTCACTGATTAACATCGAACCCTATGGGAGTCTCACTGATTAACACTGAACCCTATGGGAGTCTCACTGATTAACACTGAACCCTATGGGAGTCTCACTGATAAACACTGAATCCTGTGGGAGTCTTACTGATTAACACTGAACCCTATGGGAGTCTCACTGATTAACATCGAACCCTATGGGAGTCTCACTGATTAACACTGAACCCTATGGGGGTCTCAGTGATTTACACTGAACACTATGGGAGTCTCACTGATTAACACTGAACCCTGTGGGAATCTCACTGATTAACACTGAACCCTGTGGGAGTCTCACTGATTAACACTGAACCCTGTTGGAGTCTCACTGATTAACACTGAACCCTGTGGGAGTCTCACTGATTAACACTGAACCCTATGGGAGTCTCACTGATTAAGACAGAACCCTGTGGGTGTCTCACTGATTAACACTGAACCCTGTTGGAGTCTCACTGATTAACACTGAACCCTATGGGAGTTTCACTGATTAACACTGAACCCTATGGGAGTCTCACTGATTAACACTGAACCCTATGGGAGTCTCACTGATTAACACTGAAACCTATGGGAGTCTCACTGATTAAAACTGAACCCTATGGGAGTCTCACTGATTAAAACTGAACCCTATGGGAGTCTCACTGATTAACACCGAACCCAATGGGAGTCTCAGTGATTTACACTGAACACTATGGGAGTCTCACTGATTAACACTGAACCCTGTGGGAATCTCACTGATTAACACTGAACCCTGTGGGAGTCTCACTGATTAACACTGAACCCTGTTGGAGTCTCACTGATTAACACTGAACCCTATGGGAGTCTCATTGATTAACACTGAACCCTATGGGAGTCTCACTGATTAACACATGAACCCTGTGGGAGTCTCACTGATTAACACTGAACCCAATGGGAGTCTCACTGATTAACACCGAACCCTATGGGAGTCACACTGATTAACATCGAACCCTATGGGAGTCTCACTGATTAACACTGAACCCTATGGGAGTCTCACTGATTAACACTGAACCCTATGGGAGTCTCACTGATAAACACTGAACCCTGTGGGAGTCTCACTGATTAACACTGAACCCTATGGGAGTCTCACTGATTAACACTGAACCGTGTGGGAGTCTCACTGATTAACACTGAAACCTGTGGGAATTTCACTGATTAACACTGAACCATGTGGTAGTCTCACTGATTAACACTGAACCCTAAGGGAGTCTCACTGATTAACCCTGAACCCTATGGGAGTCTCACCGATTAATACTGACCCAATGGGAGTCTCACTAATTAACACTGAACCCTGTGGGAGTCTCACTGATTAACACTGAACCCTATGGGAATCTCGCTGATTAACACTGAACCCTGTGGGAGTCTCACTGATTAACACTGAACCCTATGGGAGTCTCACTGATTAACACTGAACCCTGTGAGAGTCTCACTGATTAACACTGGACCCTATGGGAGTCTCACTGATTAACACTGAACCCTGTGGGAGTCTCACTGATTAACACTGAACCCTATGGGAGTCTCACTGATTAACACAGAACCCTGTGGGTGTCTCACTAATTAACACTGAACCCTGTGGGAGTCTCACTGATTAACACTGAACCCTATGGGAGTCTCACTGATTAACACTGAACCCTATGGGAGTCTCACTGATTAACACTGAACCCTGTGGGAGTCTCACTGATTAACACCGAACCCTATGGGAGTCTCACTGATTAACACTGAACCCTATGGGAGTCTCACTGATTAACATCGAACCCTATGGGAGTCTCACTGATTAACACTGAACCCTATGGGAGTCTCACTGATTAACACTGAACCCTATGGGAGTCTCACTGATAAACACTGAACCCTGTGGGAGTCTCACTGATTAACACTGAACCCTATGGGAGTCTCACTGATTAACACTGAACCCTGTGGGAGTCTCACTGATTAACACTGAAACCTGTGGGAATTTCACTGATTAACACTGAACCCTGTGGTAGTCTCACTGATTAACACTGAACCCTAAGGGAGTCTCACTGATTAACACTGAACCCTATGGGAGTCTCACCGATTAATACTGACCCAATGGGAGTCTCACTGATTAACACTGAACCCTGTGGGAGTCTCACTGATTAACACTGAACCCTATGGGAATCTCGCTGATTAACACTGAACCCTGTGGGAGTCTCACTGATTAACACTGAACCCTATGGGAGTCTCACTGATTAACACTGAACCCTGTGAGAGTCTCACTGATTAACACTGGACCCTATGGGAGTCTCACTGATTAACACTGAACCCTGTGGGAGTCTCACTGATTAACACTGAACCCTATGGGAGTCTCACTGATTAACACAGAACCCTGTGGGTGTCTCACTAATTAACACTGAACCCTGTGGGAGTCTCACTGATTAACACTGAACCCTATGGGAGTCTCACTGATTAACACTGAACCCTATGGGAGTCTCACTGATTAACACTGAACCCTGTGGGAGTCTCACTGATTAACACCGAACCCTATGGGAGTCTCACTGATTAACACTGAACCCTATGGGAGTCTCACTGATTAACATCGAACCCTATGGGAGTCTCACTGATTAACACTGAACCCTATGGGAGTCTCACTGATTAACACTGAACCCTATGGGAGTCTCACTGATAAACACTGAACCCTGTGGGAGTCTCACTGATTAACACTGAACCCTATGGGAGTCTCACTGATTAACACTGAACCCTGTGGGAGTCTCACTGATTAACACTGAAACGTGTGGGAATTTCACTGATTAACACTGAACCCTGTGGTAGTCTCACTGATTAACACTGAACCCTAAGGGAGTCTCACTGATTAACACTGAACCCTATGGGAGTCTCACCGATTAATACTGACCCAATGGGAGTCTCACTGATTAACACTGAACCCTGTGGGAGTCTCACTGATTAACACTGAACCCTATGGGAATCTCGCTGATTAACACTGAACCCTGTGGGAGTCTCACTGATTAACACTGAACCCTATGGGAGTCTCACTGATTAACACTGAACCCTGTGAGAGTCTCACTGATTAACACTGGACCCTATGGGAGTCTCACTGATTAACACTGAACCCTGTGGGAGTCTCACTGATTAACACTGAACCCTATGGGAGTCTCACTGATTAACACAGAACCCTGTGGGTGTCTCACTGATTAACACTGAACCCTGTGGGAGTCTCACTGATTAACACTGAACCCTAGGGGAGTCTCACTGATTAACACTGAACCCTATGGGAGTCTCACTGATTAACACTGAACCCTATGGGAGTCTCACTGATTAACACTGAACCCTATGGGAGTCTCACTGATTAAAACTGAACCCTATGGGAGTCTCACTGATTAAAACTGAACCCTATGGGAGTCTCACTGATTAACACCGAACCCAATGGGAGTCTCAGTGATTTACACTGAACACTATGGGAGTCTCACTGATTAACACTGAACCCTGTGGGAATCTCACTGATTAACACTGAACCCTGTGGGAGTCTCACTGATTAACACTGAACCCTATGGGAGTCTCACTGATTAACACTGAACCCTATTGGAGTCTCACTGATTAACATCGAACCCTATGGGAGTCTCACTGATTAACACTGAACCCTATGGGAGTCTCACTGATTAACACTGAACCCTATGGGAGTCTCACTGATAAACACTGAACCCTGTGGGAGTCTCACTGATTAACACTGAACCATATGGGAGTCTCACTGATTAACACTGAACCCTGTGGGAGTCTCACTGATTAACACTGAAACCTGTGGGAATTTCACTGATTAACACTGAACCATGTGGTAGTCTCACTGATTAACACTGAACCCTAAGGGAGTCTCACTGATTAACACTGAACCCTATGGGAGTCTCACCGATTAATACTGACCCAATGGGAGTCTCACTAATTAACACTGAACCCTGTGGGAGTCTCACTAATTAACACTGAACCCTATGGGAATCTCGCTGATTAACACTGAACCCTGTGGGAGTCTCACTGATTAACACTGAACCCTATGGGAGTCTCACTGATTAACACTGAACCCTGTGAGAGTCTCACTGATTAACACTGGACCCTATGGGAGTCTCACTGATTAACACTGAACCCTGTGGGAGTCTCACTGATTAACACTGAACCCTATGGGAGTCTCACTGATTAACACAGAACCCTGTGGGTGTCTCACTAATTAACACTGAACCCTGTGGGAGTCTCACTGATTAACACTGAACCCTATGGGAGTCTCACTGATTAACACTGAACCCTATGGGAGTCTCACTGATTAACACTGAACCCTGTGGGAGTCTCACTGATTAACACCGAACCCTATGGGAGTCTCACTGATTAACACTGAACCCTATGGGAGTCTCACTGATTAACATCAAACCCTATGGGAGTCTCACTGATTAACACTGAACCCTATGGGAGTCTCACTGATTAACACTGAACCCTATGGGAGTCTCACTGATAAACACTGAACCCTGTGGGAGTCTCACTGATTAACACTGAACCCTATGGGAGTCTCACTGATTAACACTGAACCCTGTGGGAGTCTCACTGATTAACACTGAAACCTGTGGGAATTTTACTGATTAACACTGAACCCTGTGGTAGTCTCACTGATTAACACTGAACCCTAAGGGAGTCTCACTGATTAACACTGAACCCTATGGGAGTCTCACCGATTAATACTGACCCAATGGGAGTCTCACTGATTAACACTGAACCCTGTGGGAGTCTCACTGATTAACACTGAACCCTATTGGAGTCTCACTGATTAACACTGAACCCTGTGAGAGTCTCACTGATTAACACTGGACCCTATGGGAGTCTCACTGATTAACACTGAACCCTGTGGGAGTCTCACTGATTAACACTGAACCCTATGGGAGTCTCACTGATTAACACAGAACCCTGTGGGTGTCTCACTGATTAACACTGAACCCTGTGGGAGTCTCACTGATTAACACTGAACCCTAGGGGAGTCTCACTGATTAACACTGAACCCTATGGGAGTCTCACTGATTAACACTGAACCCTATGGGAGTCTCACTGATTAACACTGAACCCTATGGGAGTCTCACTGATTAAAACTGAACCCTATGGGAGTCTCACTGATTAAAACTGAACCCTATGGGAGTCTCACTGATTAACACCGAACCCAATGGGAGTCTCAGTGATTTACACTGAACACTATGGGAGTCTCACTGATTAACACTGAACCCTGTGGGAATCTCACTGATTAACACTGAACCCTGTGGGAGTCTCACTGATTAACACTGAACCCTGTTGGAGTCTCACTGATTAACACTGAACCCTATGGGAGTCTCATTGATTAACACTGAACCCTATGGGAGTCTCACTGATTAGCACATGAACCCTGTGGGAGTCTCACTGATTAACACTGAACCCTATGGGAGTCTCACTGATTAACACTGAACCCTATGGGAGTCTCACTGATTAACATCGAACCCTATGGGAGTCTCACTGATTAACACTGAACCCTATGGGAGTCTGACTGATTAACACTGAACCCTATGGGAGTCTCACTGATTAACACTGAACCCTATGGGAGTCTCACTGAAAAACACTGAACCCTGTGGGAGTCTCACTGATTAACATTGAACCCTATGGGAGTCTCACTGATTAACACTGAACCCTATGGGAGTCTCACTGATTAAAACTGAACCCTATGGGAGTCTCACTGATTAAAACTGAACCCTATGGGAGTCTCACTGATTAACACCGAACCCAATGGGAGTCTCAGTGATTTACACTGAACACTATGGGAGTCTCACTGATTAACACTGAACCCTGTGGGAATCTCACTGATTACCACTGAACCCTGTGGGAGTCTCACTGATTAACACTGAACCCTGTGGGAGTCTCACTGATTAACACTGAACCCTATGGGAATCTCGCTGATTAACACTGAACCCTGTGGGAAGACTCACTGATTAACACTGAACCCTGTGAGAGTCTCACTGATTAACACTGGACCCTATGGGAGTCTCACTGATTAACACTGAACCCTGTGGGAGTCTCACTGATTAACACTGAACCCTATGGGAATCTCGCTGATTAACACTGAACCCTGTGGGAGTCTCACTGATTAACACTGAACCCTATTGGAGTCTCACTGATTAACACTGAACCCTGTGAGAGTCTCACTGATTAACACTGGACCCTATGGGAGTCTCACTGATTAACACTGAACCCTGTGGGAGTCTCACTGATTAACACTGAACCCTATGGGAGTCTCACTGATTAACACAGAACCCTGTGGGTGTCTCACTGATTAACACTGAACCCTGTGGGAGTCTCACTGATTAACACTGAACCCTAGGGGAGTCTCACTGATTAACACCGAACCCTATGGGAGTCTCACTGATTAACACTGAACCCTATGGGAGTCTCACTGATTAACACTGAACCCTATGGGAGTCTCACTGATTAAAACTGAACCCTATGGGAGTCTCACTGATTAAAACTGAACCCTATGGGAGTCTCACTGATTAACACCGAACCCAATGGGAGTCTCAGTGATTTACACTGAACACTATGGGAGTCTCACTGATTAACACTGAACCCTGTGGGAATCTCACTGATTAACACTGAACCCTGTGGGAGTCTCACTGATTAACACTGAACCCTGTTGGAGTCTCACTGATTAACACTGAACCCTATGGGAGTCTCATTGATTAACACTGAACCCTATGGGAGTCTCACTGATTAGCACATGAACCCTGTGGGAGTCTCACTGATTAACACTGAACCCTATGGGAGTCTCACTGATTAACACTGAACCCTATGGGAGTCTCACTGATTAACATCGAACCCTATGGGAGTCTCACTGATTAACACTGAACCCTATGGGAGTCTGACTGATTAACACTGAACCCTATGGGAGTCTCACTGATTAACACTGAACCCTATGGGAGTCTCATTGATTAACACTGAACCCTATGGGAGTCTCACTGATTAGCACATGAACCCTGTGGGAGTCTCACTGATTAACACTGAACCCTATGGGAGTCTCACTGATTAACACTGAACCCTATGGGAGTCTCACTGATTAACATCGAACCCTATGGGAGTCTCACTGATTAACACTGAACCCTATGGGAGTCTGACTGATTAACACTGAACCCTATTCGAGTCTCACTGATTAACACTGAACCCTATGGGAGTCTCACTGAAAAACACTGAACCCTGTGGGAGTCTCACTGATTAACATTGAACCCTATGGGAGTCTCACTGATTAACACTGAACCCTATGGGAGTCTCACTGATTAAAACTGAACCCTATGGGAGTCTCACTGATTAAAACTGAACCCTATGGGAGTCTCACTGATTAACACCGAACCCAATGGGAGTCTCAGTGATTTACACTGAACACTATGGGAGTCTCACTGATTAACACTGAACCCTGTGGGAATCTCACTGATTACCACTGAACCCTGTGGGAGTCTCACTGATTAACACTGAACCCTGTGGGAGTCTCACTGATTAACACTGAACCCTATGGGAATCTCGCTGATTAACACTGAACCCTGTGGGAAGACTCACTGATTAACACTGAACCCTGTGAGAGTCTCACTGATTAACACTGGACCCTATGGGAGTCTCACTGATTAACACTGAACCCTGTGGGAGTCTCACTGATTAACACTGAACCCTATGGGAATCTCGCTGATTAACACTGAACCCTGTGGGAGTCTCACTGATTAACACTGAACCCTATTGGAGTCTCACTGATTAACACTGAACCCTGTGAGAGTCTCACTGATTAACACTGGACCCTATGGGAGTCTCACTGATTAACACTGAACCCTGTGGGAGTCTCACTGATTAACACTGAACCCTATGGGAGTCTCACTGATTAACACAGAACCCTGTGGGTGTCTCACTGATTAACACTGAACCCTGTGGGAGTCTCACTGATTAACACTGAACCCTAGGGGAGTCTCACTGATTAACACTGAACCCTATGGGAGTCTCACTGATTAACACTGAACCCTATGGGAGTCTCACTGATTAACACTGAACCCTATGGGAGTCTCACTGATTAAAACTGAACCCTATGGGAGTCTCACTGATTAAAACTGAACCCTATGGGAGTCTCACTGATTAACACCGAACCCAATGGGAGTCTCAGTGATTTACACTGAACACTATGGGAGTCTCACTGATTAACACTGAACCCTGTGGGAATCTCACTGATTAACACTGAACCCTGTGGGAGTCTCACTGATTAACACTGAACCCTGTTGGAGTCTCACTGATTAACACTGAACCCTATGGGAGTCTCATTGATTAACACTGAACCCTATGGGAGTCTCACTGATTAGCACATGAACCCTGTGGGAGTCTCACTGATTAACACTGAACCCTATGGGAGTCTCACTGATTAACACTGAACCCTATGGGAGTCTCACTGATTAACATCGAACCCTATGGGAGTCTCACTGATTAACACTGAACCCTATGGGAGTCTGACTGATTAACACTGAACCCTATGGGAGTCTCACTGATTAACACTGAACCCTATGGGAGTCTCACTGAAAAACACTGAACCCTGTGGGAGTCTCACTGATTAACACTGAACCCTATGGGAGTCTCACTGATTAACACTGAACCCTGTGGGAGTCTCACTGATTAACACTGAAACCTGTGGGAATTTCACTGATTAACACTGCACCCTGTGGTAGTCTCACTGATTAACACTGAACCCTAAGGGAGTCTCACTGATTAACACTGAACCCTATGGGAGTCTCACCGATTAATACTGACCCAATGGGAGTCTCACTGATTAACACTGAACCCTGTGGGAGTCTCACTGATTAACACTGAACCCTATGGGAATCTCGCTGATTAACACTGAACCCTGTGGGAAGACTCACTGATTAACACTGAACCCTGTGAGAGTCTCACTGATTAACACTGGACCCTATGGGAGTCTCACTGATTAACACTGAACCCTGTGGGAGTCTCACTGATTAACACTGAACCCTATGGGAGTCTCACTGATTAACACAGAACCCTGTGGGTGTCTCACTGATTAACACTGAACCCTGTGGGAGTCTCACTGATTAACACTGAACCCTATGGGAGTCTCACTGATTAACACTGAACCCTATGGGAGTCTCACTGATTAACACTGAACCCTATGGGAGTCTCACTGATTAACACTGAACCCTATGGGAGTCTCACTGATTAAAACTGAACCCTATGGGAGTCTCACTGATTAAAACTGAACCCTATGGGAGTCTCACTGATTAACACCGAACCCAATGGGAGTCTCAGTGATTTACACTGAACACTATGGGAGTCTCACTGATTAACACTGAACCCTGTGGGAATCTCACTGATTAACACTGAACCCTGTGGGAGTCTCACTGATTAACACTGAACCCTGTTGGAGTCTCACTGATTAACACTGAACCCTATGGGAGTCTCATTGATTAACACTGAACCCTATGGGAGTCTCACTGATTAACACATGAACCCTGTGGGAGTCTCACTGATTAACACTGAACCCTATGGGAGTCTCACTGATTAACACTGCACCCTATGGGAGTCTCACTGATTAACATCGAACCCTATGGGAGTCTCACTGATTAACACTGAACCCTATGGGAGTCTCACTGATTAACAACGAACCCTATGGGAATCTCACTGATTAACACTGAACCCTATGGGAGTCTCACCGATTAATACTGAAACCTATGGGAGTCTCATTGATTAAAACTGAACCCTGTGGGAGTCTCAATGATTAACACTGAACCCTGTGGGAGTCTCACTGATTAACACTGAACCCTATGGGAGTCTCACTGATTAACAATGAACCCTATGGGAGTCTCATTGATTAACACTGAACCCTGTGGGAGTCTCATTGATTAACACTGAACCCTGTGGGAGTCTCACTGATTAACACTGAACCCTGTGGGAGTCTCACTGATTAACACTGAACCCTGAGGGAGTCTCACTGATTAACACATGAACCCTGTGGGAGTCTCACTGATTAACACTGAACCCTATGGGAGTCTCACTGATTAACACTGAACCCTATGGGAGTCTCACTGATTAACACTGAACCCTGAGGGAGTCTCACTGATTAACACTGAACCCTGTGGGAGTCTCACTGATTAACACTGAACCCTATGGGAGTCTCACTGATTAACACAGAACCCTGTGGGTGTCTCACTAATTAACACTGAACCCTGTGGGAGTCTCACTGATTAACACTGAACCCTATGGGAGTCTCACTGATTAACACTGAACCCTATGGGAGTCTCACTGATTAACACTGAACCCTGTGGGAGTCTCACTGATTAACACTGAACCCTATGGGAGTCTCACTGATTAACACTGAACCCTATGGGAGTCTCACTGATTAACATCGAACGCTATGGGAGTCTCACTGATAAACACTGAACCCTATGGGAGTCTCACTGATTAACACTGAACCCTATGGGAGTCTCACTGATAAACACTGAACCCTGTGGGAGTCTCACTGATTAACACTGAACCCTATGGGAGTCTCACTGATTAACACTGAACCCTGTGGGAGTCTCACTGATTAACACTGAACCCTAAGGGAGTCTCACTGATTAACACTGAACCCTATGGGAGTCTCACCGATTAATACTGACCCAATGGGAGTCTCACTGATTAACACTGAACCCTGTGGGAGTCTCACTGATTAACACTGAACCCTATGGGAATCTCGCTGATTAACACTGAACCCTGTGGGAGTCTCACTGATTAACACTGAACCCTATGGGAGTCTCACTGATTAACACTGAACCCTGTGAGAGTCTCACTGATTAACACTGGACCCTATGGGAGTCTCACTGATTAACACTGAACCCTGTGGGAGTCTCACTGATTAACACTGAACCCTATGGGAGTCTCACTGATTAACACAGAATCCTGTGGGTGTCTCACTGATTAACACTGAACCCTGTGGGAGTCTCACTGATTAACACTGAACCCTAGGGGAGTCTCACTGATTAACACTGAACCCTATGGGAGTCTCACTGATTAACACTGAACCCTATGGGAGTCTCACTGATTAACACTGAACCCTATGGGAGTCTCACTGATTAAAACTGAACCCTATGGGAGTCTCACTGATTAAAACTGAACCCTATGGGAGTCTCACTGATTAACACCGAACCCAATGGGAGTCTCAGTGATTTACACTGAACACTATGGGAGTCTCACTGATTAACACTGAACCCTGTGGGAATCTCACTGATTACCACTGAACCCTGTGGGAGTCTCACTGATTAACACTGAACCCTATGGGAGTCTCAACTGATTAACACTGAACCCTATGGGAGTCTCATTGATTAACACTGAACCCTATGGGAGTCTCACTGATTAACACATGAACCCTGTGGGAGTCTCACTGATTAACACTGAACCCTATGGGAGTCTCACTGATTAACACTGAACCCTATGGGAGTCTCACTGATTAAAAATTGAACCCTATGGGAGTCTCACTGATTAACACTGAACCCTATGGGAGTTTGACTGATTAACAATGAACCCTATGGGAGTCTCAGTGATTAACACTGAAACCTATGGGAGTCTCACTGATAAACACTGAACCCTGTGGGAGTCTCACTGATTAACACTGAACCCTATGGGAGTCTCACTGATTAACACAGAACCCTATGGGAGTCTCACTGATTAACACTGAACCCTATGGGAGTCTGACTGATTAACACTGAACCCTATGGGAGTCTCAGTGATTAACACTGAACCCTATGGGAGTCTCACTGATTAACACTGAACCCTATGGGAGTCTCAGTGATTAACACTGAACCCTATGGGAGTCTCACTGATTAACACTGAACCCTGTGAGAGTCTCACTGATTAACACTGGACCCTATGGGAGTCTCACTGATTAACACTGAACCCTGTGGGAGTCTCACTGATTAACACTGAACCCTATGGGAGTCTCACTGATTAACACAGAACCCTGTGGGTGTCTCACTAATTAACACTGAACCCTGTGGGAGTCTCACTGATTAACACTGAACCCTATGGGAGTCTCACTGATTAACACTGAACCCTATGGGAGTCTCACTGATTAACACTGAACCCTGTGGGAGTCTCACTGATTAACACTGAACCCTATGGGAGTCTCACTGATTAACACTGAACCCTATGGGAGTCTCACTGATTAACATCGAACCCTATGGGAGTATCACTGATAAACACTGAACCCTATGGGAGTCTCACTGATTAACACTGAACCCTATGGGAGTCTCACTGATAAACACTGAACCCTGTGGGAGTCTCACTGATTAACACTGAACCCTATGGGAGTCTCACTGATTAACACTGAACCCTGTGGGAGTCTCACTGATTAACACTGAACCCTGTGGGAGTCTCACTGATTAACACTGAACCCTATGGGAGTCTCACTGATTAACACTGAACCCTATGGGAGTCTCACTGATTAACACTGAACCCTGTGGGAGTCTCACTGATTAACACCGAACCCTATGGGAGTCTCACTGATTAACACTGAACCCTATGGGAGTCTCACTGATTAACATCAAACCCTATGGGATTCTCACTGATTAACACTGAACCCTATGGGAGTCTCACTGATTAACACTGAACCCTATGGGAGTCTCACTGATAAACACTGAACCCTGTGGGAGTCTCACTGATTAACACTGAACCCTATGGGAGTCTCACTGATTAACACTGAACCCTGTGGGAGTCTCACTGATTAACACTGAAACCTGTGGGAATTTTACTGATTAACACTGAACCCTGTGGTAGTCAAACTGATTAACACTGAACCCTAAGGGAGTCTCACTGATTAACACTGAACCCTATGGGAGTCTCACCGATTAATACTGACCCAATGGGAGTCTCACTGATTAACACTGAACCCTGTGGGAGTCTCACTGATTAACACTGAACCCTATGGGAATCTCGCTGATTAACACTGAACCCTGTGGGAGTCTCACTGATTAACACTGAACCCTATTGGAGTCTCACTGATTAACACTGAACCCTGTGAGAGTCTCACTGATTAACACTGGACCCTATGGGAGTCTCACTGATTAACACTGAACCCTGTGGGAGTCTCACTGATTAACACTAAACCCTATGGGAGTCTCACTGATTAACACAGAACCCTGTGGGTGTCTCACTGATTAACACTGAACCCTGTGGGAGTCTCACTGATTAACACTGAACCCTAGGGGAGTCTCACTGATTAACACTGAACCCTATGGGAGTCTCACTGATTAACACTGAACCCTATGGGATTCTCACTGATTAACACTGAACCCTATGGGAGTCTCACTGATTAAAACTGAACCCTATGGGAGTCTCACTGATTAAAACTGAACCCTATGGGAGTCTCACTGATTAACACCGAACCCAATGGGAGTCTCAGTGATTTACACTGAACACTATGGGAGTCTCACTGATTAACACTGAACCCTGTGGGAATCTCACTGATTAACACTGAACCCTGTGGGAGTCTCACTGATTAACACTGAACCCTGTTGGAGTCTCACTGATTAACACTGAACCCTATGGGAGTCTCATTGATTAACACTGAACCCTATGGGAGTCTCACTGATTAGCACATGAACCCTGTGGGAGTCTCACTGATTAACACTGAACCCTATGGGAGTCTCACTGATTAACACTGAACCCTATGGGAGTCTCACTGATTAACATCGAACCCTATGGGAGTCTCACTGATTAACACTGAACCCTATGGGAGTCTGACTGATTAACACTGAACCCTATGGGAGTCTCACTGATTAACACTGAACCCTATGGGAGTCTCACTGAAAAACACTGAACCCTGTGGGAGTCTCACTGATTAACACTGAACCCTATGGGAGTCTCACTGATTAACACTGAACCCTGTGGGAGTCTCACTGATTAACACTGAAACCTGTGGGAATTTCACTGATTAACACTGCACCCTGTGGTAGTCTCACTGATTAACACTGAACCCTAAGGGAGTCTCACTGATTAACACTGAACCCTATGGGAGTCTCACCGATTAATACTGACCCAATGGGAGTCTCACTGATTAACACTGAACCCTGTGGGAGTCTCACTGATTAACACTGAACCCTATGGGAATCTCGCTGATTAACACTGAACCCTGTGGGAAGACTCACTGATTAACACTGAACCCTGTGAGAGTCTCACTGATTAACACTGGACCCTATGGGAGTCTCACTGATTAACACTGAACCCTGTGGGAGTCTCACTGATTAACACTGAACCCTATGGGAGTCTCACTGATTAACACAGAACCCTGTGGGTGTCTCACTGATTAACACTGAACCCTGTGGGAGTCTCACTGATTAACACTGAACCCTATGGGAGTCTCACTGATTAACACTGAACCCTATGGGAGTCTCACTGATTAACACTGAACCCTATGGGAGTCTCACTGATTAACACTGAACCCTATGGGAGTCTCACTGATTAAAACTGAACCCTATGGGAGTCTCACTGATTAAAACTGAACCCTATGGGAGTCTCACTGATTAACACCGAACCCAATGGGAGTCTCAGTGATTTACACTGAACACTATGGGAGTCTCACTGATTAACACTGAACCCTGTGGGAATCTCACTGATTAACACTGAACCCTGTGGGAGTCTCACTGATTAACACTGAACCCTGTTGGAGTCTCACTGATTAACACTGAACCCTATGGGAGTCTCATTGATTAACACTGAACCCTATGGGAGTCTCACTGATTAACACATGAACCCTGTGGGAGTCTCACTGATTAACACTGAACCCTATGGGAGTCTCACTGATTAACACTGCACCCTATGGGAGTCTCACTGATTAACATCGAACCCTATGGGAGTCTCACTGATTAACACTGAACCCTATGGGAGTCTCACTGATTAACAACGAACCCTATGGGAATCTCACTGATTAACACTGAACCCTATGGGAGTCTCACCGATTAATACTGAACCCTATGGGAGTCTCATTGATTAAAACTGAACCCTGTGGGAGTCTCAATGATTAACACTGAACCCTGTGGGAGTCTCACTGATTAACACTGAACCCTATGGGAGTCTCACTGATTAACAATGAACCCTATGGGAGTCTCATTGATTAACACTGAACCCTGTGGGAGTCTCATTGATTAACACTGAACCCTGTGGGAGTCTCACTGATTAACACTGAACCCTGTGGGAGTCTCACTGATTAACACTGAACCCTGAGGGAGTCTCACTGATTAACACATGAACCCTGTGGGAGTCTCACTGATTAACACTGAACCCTATGGGAGTCTCACTGATTAACACTGAACCCTATGGGAGTCTCACTGATTAACACTGAACCCTGAGGGAGTCTCACTGATTAACACTGAACCCTATGGGAGTCTCACTGATTAACACTGAACCCTGTGAGAGTCTCACTGATTAACACTGGACCCTATGGGAGTCTCACTGATTAACACTGAACCCTGTGGGAGTCTCACTGATTAACACTGAACCCTATGGGAGTCTCACTGATTAACACAGAACCCTGTGGGTGTCTCACTAATTAACACTGAACCCTGTGGGAGTCTCACTGATTAACACTGAACCCTATGGGAGTCTCACTGATTAACACTGAACCCTATGGGAGTCTCACTGATTAACACTGAACCCTGTGGGAGTCTCACTGATTAACACTGAACCCTATGGGAGTCTCACTGATTAACACTGAACCCTATGGGAGTCTCACTGATTAACATCGAACCCTATGGGAGTCTCACTGATAAACACTGAACCCTATGGGAGTCTCACTGATTAACACTGAACCCTATGGGAGTCTCACTGATAAACACTGAACCCTGTGGGAGTCTCACTGATTAACACTGAACCCTATGGGAGTCTCACTGATTAACACTGAACCCTGTGGGAGTCTCACTGATTAACACTGAACCCTAAGGGAGTCTCACTGATTAACACTGAACCCTATGGGAGTCTCACCGATTAATACTGACCCAATGGGAGTCTCACTGATTAACACTGAACCCTGTGGGAGTCTCACTGATTAACACTGAACCCTATGGGAATCTCGCTGATTAACACTGAACCCTGTGGGAGTCTCACTGATTAACACTGAACCCTATGGGAGTCTCACTGATTAACACTGAACCCTGTGAGAGTCTCACTGATTAACACTGGACCCTATGGGAGTCTCACTGATTAACACTGAACCCTGTGGGAGTCTCACTGATTAACACTGAACCCTATGGGAGTCTCACTGATTAACACAGAATCCTGTGGGTGTCTCACTGATTAACACTGAACCCTGTGGGAGTCTCACTGATTAACACTGAACCCTAGGGGAGTCTCACTGATTAACACTGAACCCTATGGGAGTCTCACTGATTAACACTGAACCCTATGGGAGTCTCACTGATTAACACTGAACCCTATGGGAGTCTCCCTGATTAAAACTGAACCCTATGGGAGTCTCACTGATTAAAACTGAACCCTATGGGAGTCTCACTGATTAACACCGAACCCAATGGGAGTCTCAGTGATTTACACTGAACACTATGGGAGTCTCACTGATTAACACTGAACCCTGTGGGAATCTCACTGATTACCACTGAACCCTGTGGGAGTCTCACTGATTAACACTGAACCCTATGGGAGTCTCAACTGATTAACACTGAACCCTATGGGAGTCTCATTGATTAACACTGAACCCTATGGGAGTCTCACTGATTAACACATGAACCCTGTGGGAGTCTCACTGATTAACACTGAACCCTATGGGAGTCTCACTGATTAACACTGAACCCTATGGGAGTCTCACTGATTAACATTGAACCCTATGGGAGTCTCACTGATTAACACTGAACCCTATGGGAGTTTGACTGATTAACACTGAACCCTATGGGAGTCTCAGTGATTAACACTGAACCCTATGGGAGTCTCACTGATAAACACTGAACCCTGTGGGAGTCTCACTGATTAACACTGAACCCTATGGGAGTCTCACTGATTAACACAGAACCCTATGGGAGTCTCACTGATTAACACTGAACCCTATGGGAGTCTGACTGATTAACACTGAACCCTATGGGAGTCTCAGTGATTAACACTGAACCCTATGGGAGTCTCACTGATTAACACTGAACCCTATGGGAGTCTCAGTGATTAACACTGAACCCTATGGGAGTCTCACTGATTAACACTGAACCCTGTGAGAGTCTCACTGATTAACACTGGACCCTATGGGAGTCTCACTGATTAACACTGAACCCTGTGGGAGTCTCACTGATTAACACTGAACCCTATGGGAGTCTCACTGATTAACACAGAACCCTGTGGGTGTCTCACTAATTAACACTGAACCCTGTGGGAGTCTCACTGATTAACACTGAACCCTATGGGAGTCTCACTGATTAACACTGAACCCTATGGGAGTCTCACTGATTAACACTGAACCCTGTGGGAGTCTCACTGATTAACACTGAACCCTATGGGAGTCTCACTGATTAACACTGAACCCTATGGGAGTCTCACTGATTAACATCGAACCCTATGGGAGTCTCACTGATAAACACTGAACCCTATGGGAGTCTCACTGATTAACACTGAACCCTATGGGAGTCTCACTGATAAACACTGAACCCTGTGGGAGTCTCACTGATTAACACTGAACCCTATGGGAGTCTCACTGATTAACACTGAACCCTGTGGGAGTCTCACTGATTAACACTGAACCCTAAGGGAGTCTCACTGATTAACACTGAACCCTATGGGAGTCTCACCGATTAATACTGACCCAATGGGAGTCTCACTGATTAACACTGAACCCTGTGGGAGTCTCACTGATTAACACTGAACCCTATGGGAATCTTGCTGATTAACACTGAACCCTGTGGGAGTCTCACTAATTAACACTGCACCCTATGGGAGTCTCACTGATTAACACTGAACCCTGTGAGAGTCTCACTGATTAACACTGGACCCTATGGGAGTCTCACTGATTAACACTGAACCCTGTGGGAGTCTCACTGATTAACACTGAACCCTATGGGAGTCTCACTGATTAACACAGAATCCTGTGGGTGTCTCACTGATTAACACTGAACCCTGTGGGAGTCTCACTGATTAACACTGAACCCTAGGGGAGTCTCACTGATTAACACTGAACCCTATGGGAGTCTCACTGATTAACACTGAACCCTATGGGAGTCCCACTGATTAACACTGAACCCTATGGGAGTCTCACTGATTAAAACTGAACCATATGGGAGTCTCACTGATTAAAACTGAACCCTATGGGAGTCTCACTGATTAACACTGAACCCTATGGGAGTCTCACTGATTAACACATGAACCCTGTGGGAGTCTCACTGATTAACACTGAACCCTATGGGAGTCTCACTGATTAACACTGAACCCTATGGGAGTCTCACTGATTAACATCGAACCCTATGGGAGTCTCACTGATTAACACTGAACCCTATGGGAGTCTGACTGATTAACACTGAACCCTATGGGAGTCTCAGTGATTAACACTGAACCCTATGGGAGTCTCACTGATAAACACTGAACCCTGTGGGAGTCTCACTGATTAACACTGAACCCTATGGGAGTCTCACTGATTAACACTAAACCCTGTGGGAGTCTCACTGATTAACACTGAAACCTGTGGGAATTTCACTGATTAACACTGCACCCTGTGGTAGTCTCACTGATTAACACTGAACCCTAAGGGAGTCTCACTGATTAACACTGAACCCTATGGGAGTCTCACCGATTAATACTGACCCAATGGGAGTCTCACTGATTAACACTGAACCCTGTGGGAGTCTCACTGATTAACACTGAACCCTATGGGAATCTCGCTGATTAACACTGAACCCTGTGGGAGTCTCACTGATTAACACTGAACCCTGTGAGAGTCTCACTGATTAACACTGGACCCTATGGGAGTCTCACTGATTAACACTGAACCCTGTGGGAGTCTCACTGATGAACACTGAACCCTATGGGAGTCTCACTGATTAACACAGAACCCTGTGGGTGTCTCACTGATTAACACTGAACCCTGTGAGAGTCTCACTGATTAACACTGAACCCTATGGGAGTCTCACTGATTAACACTGAACCCTATGGGAGTCTCACTGATTAACACTGAACCCTATGGGAGTCTCACTGATTAACACTGAACCCTATGGGAGTCTCACTGATTAAAACTTAACCCTATGGGAGTCTCACTGATTAAAACTGAACCCTATGGGAGTCTCACTGATTAACACCGAACCCAATGGGAGTCTCAGTGATTTACACTGAACACTATGGGAGTCTCACTGATTAACACTGAACCCTGTGGGAATCTCACTGATTAACACTGAACCCTGTGGGAGTCTCACTGATTAACACTGAACCCTGTTGGAGTCTCACTGATTAACACTGAACCCTATGGGAGTCTCATTGATTAACACTGAACCCTATGGGAGTCTCACTGATTAACACATGAACCCTGTGGGAGTCTCACTGATTAACACTTAACCCTATGGGAGTCTCACTGATTAACACTGCACCCTATGGGAGTCTCACTGATTAACATCGAACCCTATGGGAGTCTCACTGATTAACACTGAACCCTATGGGAGTCTCACTGATTAACAACGAACCCTATGGGAGTCTCACTGATTAACACTGCACACTATGGGAGTCTCACCGATTAATATTGAACCCTGTGGGAGTCTCATTGATTAAAACTGAACCCTGTGGGAGTCTCAATGATTAACACTGAACCCTGTGGGAGTCTCACTGATTAACACTGAACCCTATGGGAGTCTCAATGATTAACACTGAACCCTATGGGAGTCTCATTGATTAACACTGAACCCTGTGGGAGTCTCATTGATTAACACTGAACCCTGTGGGAGTCTCAATGATTAACACTGAACCCTGTGGGAGTCTCACTGATTAACACTGAACCCTATGGGAGTCTCACTGATTAACACTGAACCCTGTGGGAGTCTCACTGATTAACACTGAACCCTGAGGGAGTCTCACTGATTAACACATGAACCCTGTGGGAGTCTCACTGATTAACACTGAACCCTATGGGAGTCTCACTGATTAACACTGAACCCTATGGGAGTCCCACTGATTAACACTGAACCCTATGGGAGTCTCATTGATTAACACTGAACCCTATGGGATTCTCACTGATTAACACTGAACCCTGTTGGAGTCTCACTGATTAACACTGAACCCTATGGGAGTCTCATTGATTAACACTGAACCCTATGGGAGTCTCACTGATTAACACATGAACCCTGTGGGAGTCTCACTGATTAACACTGAACCCTATGGGAGTCTCACTGATTAACACTGCACCCTATGGGAGTCTCACTGATTAACATCGAACCCTATGGGAGTCTCACTGATTAACACTGAACCCTATGGGAGTCTCACTGATTAACAACGAACCCTATGGGAGTCTCACTGATTAACACTGAACCCTATGGGAGTCTCACCGATTAATACTGAACCCTGTGGGAGTCTCATTGATTAAAACTGAACCCTGTGGGAGTCTCAATGATTAACACTGAACCCTGTGGGAGTCTCACTGATTAACACTGAACCCTATGGGAGTCTCACTGATTAACACTGAACCCTATGGGAGTCTCATTGATTAACACTGAACCCTGTGGGAGTCTCATTGATTAACACTGAACCCTGTGGGAGTCTCACTGATTAACACTGAACCCTGTGGGAGTCTCACTGATTAACACTGAACCCTGAGGGAGTCTCACTGATTAACACATGAACCCTGTGGGAGTCTCACTGATTAACACTGAACCCTATGGGAGTCTCACTGATTAACACTGAACCCTATGGGAGTCTCATTGATTAACACTGAACCCTGTGGGAGTCTCATTGATTAACACTGAACCCTGTGGGAGTCTCACTGATTAACACTGAACCCTGTGGGAGTCTCACTGATTAACACTGAACCCTATGGGAGTCTCACTGATTAACACTGAACCCTGTGGGAGTCTCACTGAGTAACACTGAACCCTGTGGGAATTTCACTGATTAACACTGAACCCTGTGGTAGTCTCACTGATTAACACTGAACCCTATGGGAGTCTCACTGATTAACACTGAACCCTATGGGAGTCTCACCGATTAATACTGACCCAATGGGAGTCTCACTGATTAACACTGAACCCTGTGGGAGTCTCACTGATTAACACTGAACCCTATGGGAATCTCGCTGATTAACACTGAACCCTGTGGGAGTCTCACTGATTAACACTGAACCCTATGGGAATCTCACTGATTAACACTGAACCCTGTGAGAGTCTCACTGATTAACACTGGACCCTATGGGAGTCTCACTGATTAACACTGAACCCTGTGGGAGTCTCACTGATTAACACTGAACCCTATGGGAGTCTCACTGATTAACACAGAACCCTGTGGGTGTCTCACTGATTAACACTGAACCCTGTGGGAGTCTCACTGATTAACATTGAACCCTATGGGAGTATCACTGATTAACACTGAACCCTATGGGAGTCTCACTGATTAACACTGAACCCTATGGGAGTCTCACTGATTAACACTGAACCCTATGGGAGTCTCACTGATTAAAACTGAACCCTATGGGAGTCTCAATGATTAAAACTGAACCCTGTGGGAGTCTCACTGATTAACACTGAACCCTGTGGGAGTCTCACTGATTAACAATGAACCCTATGGGAGTCTCACTGTTTAACACCGAACCCTATGGGAGTCTCACTGTTTAACACTGAACCCTATGGGAGTCTCACTGATTAACACTGAACCCTGTGGGAGTCTCACTGATTAACACAGAACCCTGTGGGAGTCTCACTGATTAACACTGAACCCTGTGGGAGTCTCACTGATTAACACTGAACCCTGTGGGAGTCTCACTGATTAACACTGAACCCTAAGGGAGTCTCACTGATTAACACTGAACCCTATGGGAGTCTCACTGATTAACACTGAACCCTATGGGAGTCTCACTGATTAGCACCAAACCCTATGGGAGTCTCACTAATTAACACTGAACCCTATGGGAGTCTCACTGATTAACACTGAACCCTATGGGAGTCTCATTGATTAACACTGAACCCTGTGGGAGTCTCACTGATTAACACTGAACCCTGTGGGAGTCTCACTGATTAACACAGAACCCTGTGGGAGTCTCACTGATTAACACTGAACCCTGTGGGAGTCTCACTGATTAACACTGAACCCTGTGGGAGTCTCACTGATTAACACTGAACCCTAAGGGAGTCTCACTGATTAACACTGAACCCTATGGGAGTCTCACTGATTAACACTGAACCCTATGGGAGTCTCACTGATTAGCACCAAACCCTATGGGAGTCTCACTAATTAACACTGAACCCTATGGGAGTCTCACTGATTAACACTGAACCCTATGGGAGTCTCATTGATTAACACTGAACCCTGTGGGAGTCTCACTGATTAACACTGAACCCTGTGGGAGTCTCACTGATTAACACTGAACCCTATGGGAGTCTCACTGATTAACACTGAACCCTGTGGGAGTCTCACTGATTAACACTGAACCCTGTGGGAATTTCACTGATTAACACGGAACCCTGTGGTAGTCTCACTGATTAACACTGAACCCTATGGGAGTCTCACTGATTAACACTGAACCCTATGGGAGTCTCACCGATTAATACTGACCCAATGGGAGTCTCACTGATTAACACTGAACCCTGTGGGAGTCTCACTGATTAACACTGAACCCTATGGGAATCTCGCTGATTAACACTGAACCATGTGGGAGTCTCACTGATTAACACTGAACCCTATGGGAATCTCACTGATTAACACTGAACCCTGTGAGAGTCTCACTGATTAACACTGGACCCTATGGGAGTCTCACTGATTAACACAGAACCCTGTGGGTGTCTCACTGAATAACACTGAACCCTGTGGGAGTCTCACTGATTAACATTGAACCCTATGGGAGTCTCACTGATTAACACTGAACCCTATGGGAGTCTCACTGATTAACACAGAACCCTTTGGGTGTCTCACTGATTAACACTGAACCCTGTGGGAGTCTCACTGATTAACATTGAACCCTATGGGAGTATCACTGATTAACACTGAACCCTATGGGAGTCTCACTGATTAACACTGAACCCTATGGGAGTCTCACTGATTAACACTGAACCATATGGGAGTCTCACTGATTAAAACTGAACCCTATGGGAGTCTCAATGATTAAAACTGAACCCTATGGGAGTCTCACTGATTAACACCAAACCCAATGGGAGTCTCAGTGATTTACACTGAACACTATGGGAGTCTCACTGATTAACACTGAACCCTGTTGGAGTCTCACTGATTAACACTGAACCCTATGGGAGTCTCATTGATTAACACTGAACCCTATGGGAGTCTCACTGATTAACACATGAACCCTGTGGGAGTCTCACTGATTAACACTGAACCCTACGGGAGTCTCACTGATTATTACTGAACCCTATGGGAGTCTCACTGATTAACACCGAACCCTATGGGAGTCTCACTGATTAACACTGAACCCTATGGGAGTCTCACTGATTAACACCGAACCCTATGGGAGTCTCACTGATTAACACTGAACCCTATGGGAGTCTCACCGATTAATACTGAACCCTGTGGGAGTCTCATTGATTAAAACTGAACCCTGTGGGAGTCTCACTGATTAACACTGAACCCTATGGGAGTCTCATTGATTAACACTGAACCCTATGGGAGTCTCACTGATTAACACATGAACCCTGTGGGAGTCTCACTGATTAACACTGAACCCTATGTGAGTCTCACTGATTAACACTGAACCCTATGGGAGTCTCATTGATTAACACTGAACCCTGTGGGAGTCTCACTGATTAACACTGAACCCTGTGAGAGTCTCACTGATTAACACTGGACCCTATGGGAGTCTCACTGATTAACACTGAACCCTATGGGAGTCTCACTGATTAACACTGAACCCTATGGGAGTCTCACTGATAAACACTGAACCCTGTGGGAGTCTCACTGACTAACACTGAACCCTATGGGAGTCTGACTGATTAACACTGAACCCTATGGGAGTCTCACTGATTAACACTGAACCCTATGGGAATCTCACTGATTAACACTGAACCCTGTGGGAGTCTCACTGATTAGCACTGAACCCTATGGGAGTCTCACTGATTAACACTGAACCCTGTGGGAGTCTCACTGATTAACGCTGAACCCTGTGGGAGACTCACTGATTAACACTGAACCCTATGGGAGTCTCACTGATTAACACTGAACCCTATGGGAGTCTCACTGATTAACACTGAACCCTATGGAAGTCTCACCGATTAACACTGAACCCTGTGGGAGTCTCACTGATTAACACTGAACCCTATGGGAATCTCGCTGATTAATACTGAACCCTGTGGGAGTCTCACTGATTAACACTGAACCCTATGGTAGTCTCACTGATTAACACTGACCCCTGTGGGAGTCTCACTGATTAACACTGAACCCTATGGGAATCTCGCTGATTAACACTGAACCCTGTGGGAGTATCACTGATTAACACTGAACCCTAAGGGAGTCTCACTGATTAACACTGAACCATGTGGGAGTCTCACTGATTAACACCGAACCCTGTGGGAGCCCCACTGATTAACACTGAACCCTATGGGAGTCTCACTGATTAACACTGAACACGATGGGAGTCTCACTGATTAACACTGAACCCTGTGGGAGTCTCATTGATTAACACTGAATTATATGGGAGTCTCACTGACTAACACTGAACCCTGTGGGAGTCTCACTGATTAACACCGAACCCTGTGGGAGTCTCACTGAATAACAGTGAACCCTAAGGGAGTCTCACTGATTAACACTGAACCCTATGGGAGTCTCACCGATTAATACTGACCCAATGGGAGTCTCACTGATTAACACTGAACCCTATGGGAGTCTCACCGATTAATACTGACCCAATGGGAGTCTCACTGATTAACACTGAACCCTATGGGAGTCTCACTGATTAACACCGAACCCTATGGGAGTCTCACTGATTAACACTGAACCCTATGGGAGTCTCACCGATTAATACTGAACCCTGTGGGAGTCTCATTGATTAAAACTGAACCCTGTGGGAGTCTCACTGATTAACACTGAACCCTGTGGGAGTCTCACTGATTAACACTGAACCCTATGTGAGTCTCACTGATTAACACTGAACCCTATGGGAGTCTCATTGATTAACACTGAACCCTGTGGGAGTCTCACTGATTAACACTGAACCCTGTGAGAGTCTCACTGATTAACACTGGACCCTAAGGGAGTCTCACTGATTAACACTGAACCCTA
The DNA here is from genome assembly GCF_048934315.1 of Petromyzon marinus. Taxonomy (NCBI): domain Eukaryota; kingdom Metazoa; phylum Chordata; class Hyperoartia; order Petromyzontiformes; family Petromyzontidae; genus Petromyzon; species Petromyzon marinus. The sequence continues at coordinate 2,177,253 of NW_027423058.1, read as the reverse complement.
TGGGAGTCTCACTGATTAACACTGAACCCTATGGGAGTCTCACTGATAAACACTGAACCCTGTGGGAGTCTCACTGACTAACACTGAACCCTATGGGAGTCTGACTGATTAACACTGAACCCTATGGGAGTCTCACTGATTAACACTGAACCCTATGGGAATCTCACTGATTAACACTGAACCCTGTGGGAGTCTCACTGATTAACACTGAACCCTATGGGAGTCTCACTGATTAACACTGAACCCTGTGGGAGTCTCACTGATTAACGCTGAACCCTGTGGGAGACTCACTGATTAACACTGAACCCTATGGGAGTCTCACTGATTAACACTGAACCCTATGGGAGTCTCACTGATTAACACTGAACTCTATGGAAGTCTCACCGATTAACACTGAACCCTGTGGGAGTCTCACTGATTAACACTGAACCCTATGGGAATCTCGCTGATTAATACTGAACCCTGTGGGAGTCTCACTGATTAACACTGAACCCTATGGTAGTCTCACTGATTAACACTGACCCCTGTGGGAGTCTCACTGATTAACACTGAACCCTATGGGAATCTCGCTGATTAACACTGAACCCTGTGGGAGTATCACTGATTAACACTGAACCCTAAGGGAGTCTCACTGATTAACACTGAACCATGTGGGAGTCTCACTGATTAACACCGAACCCTGTGGGAGCCCCACTGATTAACACTGAACCCTATGGGAGTCTCACTGATTAACACTGAACACGATGGGAGTCTCACTGATTAACACTGAACCCTGTGGGAGTCTCATTGATTAACACTGAATTATATGGGAGTCTCACTGACTAACACTGAACCCTGTGGGAGTCTCACTGATTAACACCGAACCCTGTGGGAGTCTCACTGAATAACAGTGAACCCTAAGGGAGTCTCACTGATTAACACTGAACCCTATGGGAGTCTCACCGATTAATACTGACCCAATGGGAGTCTCACTGATTAACACTGAACCCTATGGGAATCTCACTGATTAACACTGAACCCTGTGGGAGTCTCACTGATTAACACTGAACCCTATGGGAATCTCACTGATTAACACTGAACCCTGTGGGAGTCTCACTGATTAACACGTTGAACCCTATGGGAGTCTCACTGATTAACACTGAACCCTGTGGGAGTCTCACTGATTAACACTGAACCCTATGGGAGTCTCACTGATTAACACTGAACACTGTGGGAGTCTCACTGATTAACACTGAACCCTGTGGGAGTCTCACTGATTAACACCGAACCCTATGGGAGTCTCACTGATTAACAATGAACGCTGTGGGAGTCTCACTTATTAACATAGAACCCTGTGTGAGTCTCACTGATTAACACTGAACCCTATGGGACTCTCACTGATTAACACTGAACCCTGTGGGAGTCTCACTGATTAACACTGAACCCTATGGGAGTCTCACCGATTAACGCTGAACCCTGTGGGAGTCTCACTGATTAACACTGAACCCTGTGGGAGTCTCACTGATTAACACTGAACCCTATGGGAGTCTCACTGATTAACACTGAACCCTGTGGGAGTCTCATTGATTAACACTGAACCCTGTGGGAGTCTCACTGATTAACACTGAACCCTGTGGGAGTCTCACTGATTAACACTGAACCCTGAGGGAGTCTCACTGATTAACACATGAACCCTGTGGGAGACTCACTGATTAACACTGAACCCTATGTGAGTCTCACTGATTAACACTGAACCCTATGGGAGTCTCACTGATTAACACTGAACCCTATGGGAGTCTCACTGATAAACACTGAACCCTGTGGGAGTCTCACTGACTAACACTGAACCCTATGGGAGTCTGACTGATTAACACTGAACCCTATGGGAGTCTCACTGATTAACACTGAACCCTATGGGAGTCTCACTGATAAACACTGAACCCTGTGGGAGTCTCACTGACTAACACTGAACCCTATGGGAGTCTGACTGATTAACACTGGACCCTATGGGAGTCTCACTGATTAACACTGAACCCTATGGGAGTCTCACTGATTAACACTGAACCCTATGGGAGTCTCACTGATAAACACTGAACCCTGTGGGAGTCTCACTGACTAACACTGAACCCTATGGGAGTCTGACTGATTAACACTGAACCCTATGGGAGTCTCACTGATTAACACTGAACCCTATGGGAATCTCACTGATTAACACTGAACCCTGTGGGAGTCTCACTGATTAACACTGAACCCTATGGGAGTCTCACTGATTAACACTGAACCCTGTGGGAGTCTCACTGATTAACGCTGAACCCTGTGGGAGACTCACTGATTAACACTGAACCCTATGGGAGTCTCACTGATTAACACTGAACCCTATGGGAGTCTCACTGATTAACACTGAACTCTATGGAAGTCTCACCGATTAACACTGAACCCTGTGGGAGTCTCACTGATTAACACTGAACCCTATGGGAATCTCGCTGATTAATACTGAACCCTGTGGGAGTCTCACTGATTAACACTGAACCCTATGGTAGTCTCACTGATTAACACTGACCCCTGTGGGAGTCTCACTGATTAACACTGAACCCTATGCGAATCTCGCTGATTAACACTGAACCCTGTGGGAGTATCACTGATTAACACTGAACCCTAAGGGAGTCTCACTGATTAACACTGAACCATGTGGGAGTCTCACTGATTAACACCGAACCCTGTGGGAGCCCCACTGATTAACACTGAACCCTATGGGAGTCTCACTGATTAACACTGAACACGATGGGAGTCTCACTGATTAACACTGAACCCTGTGGGAGTCTCGTTGATTAACACTGAATTATATGGGAGTCTCACTGACTAACACTGAACCCTGTGGGAGTCTCACTGATTAACACCGAACCCTGTGGGAGTCTCACTGAATAACAGTGAACCCTAAGGGAGTCTCACTGATTAACACTGAACCCTATGGGAGTCTCACCGATTAATACTGACCCAATGAGAGTCTCACTGATTAACACTGAACCCTATGGGAATCTCACTGATTAACACTGAACCCTGTGGGAGTCTCACTGATTAACACTGAACCCTATGGGAGTCTCACTGATTAACACTGAACACTGTGGGAGTCTCACTGATTAACACTGAACCCTGTGGGAGTCTCACTGATTAACACCGAACCCTATGGGAGTCTCACTGATTAACAATGAACCCTGTGGGAGTCTCACTTATTAACATAGAACCCTGTGTGAGTCTCACTGATTAACACTGAACCCTATGGGACTCTCACTGATTAACACTGAACCCTGTGGGAGTCTCACTGATTAACACTGAACCCTATGGGAGTCTCACCGATTAACGCTGAACCCTGTGGGAGTCTCACTGATTAACACTGAACCCTGTGGGAGTCTCACTGATTAACACTGAACCCTATGGGAGTCTCACTGATTAACACTGAACCCTGTGGGAGTCTCATTGATTAACACTGAACCCTGTGGGAGTCTCACTGATTAACACTGAACCCTGTGGGAGTCTCACTGATTAACACTGAACCCTGAGGGAGTCTCACTGATTAACACATGAACCCTGTGGGAGTCTCACTGATTAACACTGAACCCTATGTGAGTCTCACTGATTAACACTGAACCCTATGGGAGTCTCATTGATTAACACTGAACCCTGTGGGAGTCTCACTGATTAACACTGAACCCTGTGAGAGTCTCACTGATTAACACTGGACCCTATGGGAGTCTCACTGATTAACACTGAACCCTATGGGAGTCTTACTGATTAACACTGAACCCTATGGGAGTCTCACTGATAAACACTGAACCCTGTGGGAGTCTCACTGACTAACACTGAACCCTATGGGAGACTGACTGATTAACACTGAACCCTATGGGAGTCTCACTGATTAACACTGAACCCTATGGGAATCTCACTGATTAACACTGAACCCTGTGGGAGTCTCACTGATTAACACTGAACCCTATGGGAGTCTCACTGATTAACACTGAACCCTGTGGGAGTCTCACTGATTAACGCTGAACCCTGTGGGAGACTCACTGATTAACACTGAACCCTATGGGAGTCTCACTGATTAACACTGAACCCTATGGGAGTCTCACTGATTAACACTGAACCCTATGGAAGTCTCACCGATTAACACTGAACCCTGTGGGAGTCTCACTGATTAACACTGAACCCTATGGGAATCTCGCTGATTAATACTGAACCCTGTGGGAGTCTCACTGATTAACACTGAACCCTATGGTAGTCTCACTGATTAACACTGACCCCTGTGGGAGTCTCACTGATTAACACTGAACCCTATGGGAATCTCGCTGATTAACACTGAACCCTGTGGGAGTATCACTGATTAACACTGAACCCTAAGGGAGTCTCACTGATTAACACTGAACCATGTGGGAGTCTCACTGATTAACACCGAACCCTGTGGGAGCCCCACTGATTAACACTGAACCCTATGGGAGTCTCACTGATTAACACTGAACACGATGGGAGTCTCACTGATTAACACTGAACCCTGTGGGAGTCTCACTGAATAACAGTGAACCCTATGGGAGTCTCACCGATTAATACTGACCCAATGGGAGTCTCACTGATTAACACTGAACCCTATGGGAGTCTCACTGATTAACACCGAACCCTATGGGAGTCTCACTGATTAACACTGAACCCTATGGGAGTCTCACCGATTAATACTGACCCAATGGGAGTCTCACTGATTAACACTGAACCCTATGGGAGTCTCACTGATTAACACCGAACCCTATGGGAGTCTCACTGATTAACACTGAACCCTATGGGAGTCTCACCGATTAATACTGAACCCTGTGGGAGTCTCATTGATTAAAACTGAACCCTGTGGGAGTCTCACTGATTAACACTGAACCCTGTGGGAGTCTCACTGATTAACACTGAACCCTATGTGAGTCTCACTGATTAACACTGAACCCTATGGGAGTCTCATTGATTAACACTGAACCCTGTGGGAGTCTCACTGATTAACACTGGACCCTATGTGAGTCTCACTGATTAACACTGAACCCTATGGGAGTCTCATTGATTAACACTGAACCCTGTGAGAGTCTCACTGATTAACACTGGACCCTATGGGAGTCTCACTGATTAACACTGAACCCTATGGGAGTCTCACTGATTAACACTGAACCCTATGGGAGTCTCACTGATAAACACTGAACCCTGTGGGAGTCTCACTGACTAACACTGAACCCTATGGGAGTCTGACTGATTAACACTGAACCCTATGGGAGTCTCACTGATTAATACTGAACCCTGTGGGAGTCTCATTGATTAAAACTGAACCCTGTGGGAGTCTCACTGATTAACACTGAACCCTGTGGGAGTCTCACTGATTAACACTGAACCCTATGTGAGTCTCACTGATTAACACTGAACCCTATGGGAGTCTCATTGATTAACACTGAACCCTGTGGGAGTCTCACTGATTAACACTGAACCCTGTGAGAGTCTCACTGATTAACACTGGACCCTATGGGAGTCTCACTGATTAACACTGCACCCTATGGGAGTCTCACTGATAAACACTGAACCCTGTGGGAGTCTCACTGACTAACACTGAACCCTATGGGAGTCTGACTGATTAACACTGAACCCTATGGGAGTCTCACTGATTAACACTGAACCCTGTGGGAGTCTCACTGATTAACACTGAACCCTATGGGAGTCTCACTGATTAACACTGAACCCTGTGGGAGTCTCACTGATTAACGCTGAACCCTGTGGGAGACTCACTGATTAACACTGAACCCTATGGGAGTCTCACTGATTAACACTGAACCCTATGGGAGTCTCACTGATTAACACTGAACCCTATGGAAGTCTCACCGATTAACACTGAACCCTGTGGGAGTCTCACTGATTAACACTGAACCCTATGGGAATCTCGCTGATTAATACTGAACCCTGTGGGAGTCTCACTGATTAACACTGAACCCTATGGTAGTCTCATTGATTAACACTGACCCCTGTGGGAGTCTCACTGATTAACACTGAACCCTATGGGAATCTCGCTGATTAACACTGAACCCTGTGGGAGTATCACTGATTAACACTGAACCCTAAGGGAGTCTCACTGATTAACACTGAACCATGTGGGAGTCTCACTGATTAACACCGAACCCTGTGGGAGCCCCACTGATTAACACTGAACCCTATGGGAGTCTCACTGATTAACACTGAACACGATGGGAGTCTCACTGATTAACACTGAACCCTGTGGGAGTCTCATTGATTAACACTGAATTATATGGGAGTCTCACTGACTAACACTGAACCCTGTGGGAGTCTCACTTATTAACACCGAACCCTGTGGGAGTCTCACTGAATAACAGTGAACCCTAAGGGAGTCTCACTGATTAACACTGAACCCTATGGGAGTCTCACCGATTAATACTGACCCAATGGGAGTCTCACTGATTAACACTGAACCCTATGGGAGTCTCACTGATTAACACCGAACCATATGGGAGTCTCACTGATTAACACTGAACCCTATGGGAGTCTCACCGATTAATACTGAACCCTGTGGGAGTCTCATTGATTAAAACTGAACCCTGTGGGAGTCTCACTGATTAACACTGAACCCTGTGGGAGTCTCACTGATTAACACTGAACCCTATGTGAGTCTCACTGATTAACACTGAACCCTATGGGAGTCTCATTGATTAACACTGAACCCTGTGGGAGTCTCACTGATTAACACTGAACCCTGTGAGAGTCTCACTGATTAACACTGGACCCTATGGGAGTCTCACTGATTAACACTGAACCCTATGGGAGTCTCACTGATTAACACTGAACCCTATGGGAGTCTCACTGATAAACACTGAACCCTGTGGGAGTCTCACTGACTAACACTGAACCCTATGGGAGTCTGACTGATTAACACTGAACCCTATGGGAGTCTCACTGATTAACACTGAACCCTATGGGAATCTCACTGATTAACACTGAACCCTGTGGGAGTCTCACTGATTAACACTGAACCCTATGGGAGTCTCACTGATTAACACTGAACCCTGTGGGAGTCTCACTGATTAACGCTGAACCCTGTGGGAGACTCACTGATTAACACTGAACCCTATGGGAGTCTAACTGATTAACACTGAACCCTATGGGAGTCTCACTGATTAACACTGAACTCTATGGAAGTCTCACCGATTAACACTGAACCCTGTGGGAGTCTCACTGATTAACACTGAACCCTATGGGAATCTCGCTGATTAATACTGAACCCTGTGGGAGTCTCACTGATTAACACTGAACCCTATGGTAGTCTCACTGATTAACACTGACCCCTGTGGGAGTCTCACTGATTAACACTGAACCCTATGGGAATCTCGCTGATTAACACTGAACCCTGTGGGAGTATCACTGATTAACACTGAACCCTAAGGGAGTCTCACTGATTAACACTGAACCATGTGGGAGTCTCACTGATTAACACCGAACCCTGTGGGAGCCCCACTGATTAACACTGAACCCTATGGGAGTCTCACTGATTAACACTGAACACGATGGGAGTCTCACTGATTAACACTGAACCCTGTGGGAGTCTCATTGATTAACACTGAATTATATGGGAGTCTCACTGACTAACACTGAACCCTGTGGGAGTCTCACTGATTAACACTGAACCCTGTGGGAGTCTCACTGATTAACACTGAACCCTATGTGAGTCTCACTGATTAACACTGAACCCTATGGGAGTCTCATTGATTAACACTGAACCCTGTGGGAGTCTCACTGATTAACACTGAACCCTGTGAGAGTCTCACTGATTAACACTGGACCCTATGGGAGTCTCACTGATTAACACTGAACCCTATGGGAGTCTCACTGATTAACACTGCACCCTATGGGAGTCTCACTGATAAACACTGAACCCTGTGGGAGTCTCACTGACTAACACTGAACCCTATGGGAGTCTGACTGATTAACACTGAACCCTATGGGAGTCTCACTGATTAACACTGAACCCTATGGGAATCTCACTGATTAACACTGAACCCTGTGGGAGTCTCACTGATTAACACTGAACCCTATGGGAGTCTCACTGATTAACACTGAACCCTGTGGGAGTCTCACTGATTAACGCTGAACCCTGTGGGAGACTCACTGATTAACACTGAACCCTATGGGAGTCTCACTGATTAACACTGAACCCTATGGGAGTCTCACTGATTAACACTGAACCCTATGGAAGTCTCACCGATTAACACTGAACCCTGTGGGAGTCTCACTGATTAACACTGAACCCTATGGGAATCTCGCTGATTAATACTGAACCCTGTGGGAGTCTCACTGATTAACACTGAACCCTATGGTAGTCTCATTGATTAACACTGACCCCTGTGGGAGTCTCACTGATTAACACTGAACCCTATGGGAATCTCGCTGATTAACACTGAACCCTGTGGGAGTATCACTGATTAACACTGAACCCTAAGGGAGTCTCACTGATTAACACTGAACCATGTGGGAGTCTCACTGATTAACACCGAACCCTGTGGGAGCCCCACTGATTAACACTGAACCCTATGGGAGTCTCACTGATTAACACTGAACACGATGGGAGTCTCACTGATTAACACTGAACCCTGTGGGAGTCTCATTGATTAACACTGAATTATATGGGAGTCTCACTGACTAACACTGAACCCTGTGGGAGTCTCACTTATTAACACCGAACCCTGTGGGAGTCTCACTGAATAACAGTGAACCCTAAGGGAGTCTCACTGATTAACACTGAACCCTATGGGAGTCTCACCGATTAATACTGACCCAATGGGAGTCTCACTGATTAACACTGAACCCTATGGGAGTCTCACTGATTAACACCGAACCCTATGGGAGTCTCACTGATTAACACTGAACCCTATGGGAGTCTCACCGATTAATACTGAACCCTGTGGGAGTCTCATTGATTAAAACTGAACCCTGTGGGAGTCTCACTGATTAACACTGAACCCTGTGGGAGTCTCACTGATTAACACTGAACCCTATGTGAGTCTCACTGATTAACACTGAACCCTATGGGAGTCTCATTGATTAACACTGAACCCTGTGGGAGTCTCACTGATCAACACTGAACCCTGTGAGAGTCTCACTGATTAACACTGGACCCTATGGGAGTCTCACTGATTAACACTGAACCCTATGGGAGTCTCACTGATTAACACTGAACCCTATGGGAGTCTCACTGATAAACACTGAACCCTGTGGGAGTCTCACTGACTAACACTGAACCCTATGGGAGTCTGACTGATTAACACTGAACCCTATGGGAGTCTCACTGATTAACACTGAACCCTATGGGAATCTCACTGATTAACACTGAACCCTGTGGGAGTCTCACTGATTAACACTGAACCCTATGGGAGTCTCACTGATTAACACTGAACCCTGTGGGAGTCTCACTGATTAACGCTGAACCCTGTGGGAGACTCACTGATTAACACTGAACCCTATGGGAGTCTAACTGATTAACACTGAACCCTATGGGAGTCTCACTGATTAACACTGAACTCTATGGAAGTCTCACCGATTAACACTGAACCCTGTGGGAGTCTCACTGATTAACACTGAACCCTATGGGAATCTCGCTGATTAATACTGAACCCTGTGGGAGTCTCACTGATTAACACTGAACCCTATGGTAGTCTCACTGATTAACACTGACCCCTGTGGGAGTCTCACTGATTAACACTGAACCCTATGGGAATCTCGCTGATTAACACTGAACCCTGTGGGAGTATCACTGATTAACACTGAACCCTAAGGGAGTCTCACTGATTAACACTGAACCATGTGGGAGTCTCACTGATTAACACCGAACCCTGTGGGAGCCCCACTGATTAACACTGAACCCTATGGGAGTCTCACTGATTAACACTGAACACGATGGGAGTCTCACTGATTAACACTGAACCCTGTGGGAGTCTCATTGATTAACACTGAATTATATGGGAGTCTCACTGACTAACACTGAACCCTGTGGGAGTCTCACTGATTAACACCGAACCCTGTGGGAGTCTCACTGAATAACAGTGAACCCTAAGGGAGTCTCACTGATTAACACTGAACCCTATGGGAGTCTCACCGATTAATACTGACCCAATGGGAGTCTCACTGATTAACACTGAACCCTATGGGAATCTCACTGATTAACACTGAACCCTGTGGGAGTCTCACTGATTAACACTGAACCCTATGGGAATCTCACTGATTAACACTGAACCCTGTGGGAGTCTCACTGATTAACACTGAACCCTATGGGAGTCTCACTGATTAACACTGAACCCTGTGGGAGTCTCACTGATTAACACTGAACCCTATGGGACTCTCACTGATTAACACTGAACCCTGTGGGAGTCTCACTGATTAACACTGAACCCTATGGGAATCTCACTGATTAACACTGAACCCTGTGGGAGTCTCACTGATTAACACTGAACCCTATGGGAGTCTCACTGATTAACACTGAACCCTGTGGGAGTCTCACTGATTAACACTGAACCCTATGGGAGTCTCACTGATTAACACTGAACACTGTGGGAGTCTCACTGATTAACACTGAACCCTGTGGGAGTCTCACTGATTAACACCGAACCCTATGGGAGTCTCACTGATTAACAATGAACCCTGTGGGAGTCTCACTTATTAACATAGAACCCTGTGTGAGTCTCACTGATTAACACTGAACCCTATGGGACTCTCACTGATTAACACTGAACCCTGTGGGAGTCTCACTGATTAACACTGAACCCTATGGGAGTCTCACCAATTAACGCTGAACCCTGTGGGAGTCTCACTGATTAACACTGAACCCTGTGGGAGTCTCACTGATTAACACTGAACCCTATGGGAGTCTCACTGATTAACACTGAACCCTGTGGGAGTCTCATTGATTAACACTGCACCCTGTGGGAGTCTCACTGATTAACACTGAACCCTGTGGGAGTCTCACTGATTAACACTGAACCCTGAGGGAGTCTCACTGATTAACACATGAACCCTGTGGGAGTCTCACTGATTAACACTGAACCCTATGTGAGTCTCACTGATTAACACTGAACCCTATGGGAGTCTCATTGATTAACACTGAACCCTGTGGGAGTCTCACTGATTAACACTGAACCCTGTGAGAGTCTCACTGATTAACACTGGACCCTATGGGAGTCTCACTGATTAACACTGAACCCTATGGGAGTCTCACTGATTAACACTGAACCCTATGGGAGTCTCACTGATAAACACTTAACCCTGTGGGAGTCTCACTGACTAACACTGAACCCTATGGGAGTCTGACTGATTAACACTGAACCCTATGGGAGTCTCACTGATTAACACTGAACCCTATGGGAATCTCACTGATTAACACTGAACCCTGTGGGAGTCTCACTGATTAACACTGAACCCTATGGGAGTCTCACTGATTAACACTGAACCCTGTGGGAGTCTCACTGATTAACGCTGAACCCTGTGGGAGACTCACTGATTAACACTGAACCCTATGGGAGTCTCACTGATTAACACTGAACCCTATGGGAGTCTCACTGATTAACACTGAACCCTATGGAAGTCTCACCGATTAACACTGAACCCTGTGGGAGTCTCACTGATTAACACTGAACCCTATGGGAATCTCGCTGATTAATACTGAACCCTGTGGGAGTCTCACTGATTAACACTGAACCCTATGGTAGTCTCACTGATTAACACTGACCCCTGTGGGAGTCTCACTGATTAACACTGAACCCTATGGGAATCTCGCTGATTAACACTGAACCCTGTGGGAGTATCACTGATTAACACTGAACCCTAAGGGAGTCTCACTGATTAACACTGAACCATGTGGGAGTCTCACTGATTAACACCGAACCCTGTGGGAGCCCCACTGATTAACACTGAACCCTATGGGAGTCTCACTGATTAACACTGAACACGATGGGAGTCTCACTGATTAACACTGAACCCTGTGGGAGTCTCATTGATTAACACTGAATTATATGGGAGTCTCACTGACTAACACTGAACCCTGTGGGAGTCTCACTGATTAACACCGAACCCTGTGGGAGTCTCACTGAATAACAGTGAACCCTAAGGGAGTCTCACTGATTAACACTGAACCCTATGGGAGTCTCACCGACTAATACTGACCCAATGGGAGTCTCACTGATTAACACTGAACCCTATGGGAGTCTCACTGATTAACACCGAACCCTATGGGAGTCTCACTGATTAACACTGAACCCTATGGGAGTCTCACCGATTAATACTGAACCCTGTGGGAGTCTCATTGATTAAAACTGAACCCTGTGGGAGTCTCACTGATTAACACTGAACCCTGTGGGAGTCTCACTGATTAACACTGAACCCTATGTGAGTCTCACTGATTAACACTGAACCCTATGGGAGTCTCATTGATTAACACTGAACCCTGTGGGAGTCTCACTGATTAACACTGAACCCTGTGAGAGTCTCACTGATTAACACTGGACCCTATGGGAGTCTCAGAGATTAACACTGAACCCTATGGGAGTCTCACTGATTAACACTGAACCCTATGGGAGTCTCACTGATAAACACTGAACCCTGTGGGAGTCTCACTGACTAACACTGAACCCTATGGGAGTCTGACTGATTAACACTGAACCCTATGGGAGTCTCACTGATTAACACTGAACCCTATGGGAATCTCACTGATTAACACTGAACCCTGTGGGAGTCTCACTGATTAACACTGAACCCTATGGGAGTCTCACTGATTAACACTGAACCCTGTGGGAGTCTCACTGATTAACGCTGAACCCTGTGGGAGACTCACTGATTAACACTGAACCCTATGGGAGTCTCACTGATTAACACTGAACCCTATGGGAGTCTCACTGATTAACACTGAACTCTATGGAAGTCTCACCGATTAACACTGAACCCTGTGGGAGTCTCACTGATTAACACTGAACCCTATGGGAATCTCGCTGATTAATACTGAACCCTGTGGGAGTCTCACTGATTAACACTAAACCCTATGGTAGTCTCACTGATTAACACTGACCCCTTTGGGAGTCTCACTGATTAACACTGAACCCTATGGGAATCTCGCTGATTAACACTGAACCCTGTGGGAGTATCACTGATTAACACTGAACCCTAAGGGAGTCTCACTGATTAACACTGAACCATGTGGGAGTCTCACTGATTAACACCGAACCCTGTGGGAGCCCCACTGATTAACACTGAACCCTATGGGAGTCTCACTGATTAACACTGAACACGATGGGAGTCTCACTGATTAACACTGAACCCTGTGGGAGTCTCATTGATTAACACTGAATTATATGGGAGTCTCACTGACTAACACTGAACCCTGTGGGAGTCTCACTGATTAACACCGAACCCTGTGGGAGTCTCACTGAATAACAGTGAACCCTAAGGGAGTCTCACTGATTAACACTGAACCCTATGGGAGTCTCACCGATTAATACTGACCCAATGGGAGTCTCACTGATTAACACTGAACCCTATGGGAATCTCACTGATTAACACTGAACCCTGTGGGAGTCTCACTGATTAACACTGAACCCTATGGGAGTCTCACTGATTAACACTGAACACTGTGGGAGTCTCACTGATTAACACTGAACCCTGTGGGAGTCTCACTGATTAACACCGAACCCTATGGGAGTCTCACTGATTAACAATGAACCCTGTGGGAGTCTCACTTATTAACATAGAACCCTGTGTGAGTCTCACTGATTAACACTGAACCCTATGGGACTCTCACTGATTAACACTGAACCCTGTGGGAGTCTCACTGATTAACACTGAACCCTATGGGAGTCTCACCGATTAACGCTGAACCCTGTGGGAGTCTCACTGATTAACACTGAACCCTGTGGGAGTCTCACTGATTAACACTGAACCCTATGGGAGTCTCACTGATTAACACTGAACCCTGTGGGAGTCTCATTGATTAACACTGAACCCTGTGGGAGTCTCACTGATTAACACTGAACCCTGTGGGAGTCTCACTGATTAACACTGAACCCTGAGGGAGTCTCACTGATTAACACATGAACCCTGTGGGAGGCTCACTGATTAACACTGCACCCTATGGTAGTCTCACTGATTAACACTGACCCCTGTGGGAGTCTCAGTGATTAACACTGAACCCTATGGGAATCTCGCTGATTAACACTGAACCCTGTGGGAGTATCACTGATTAACACTGAACCCTATGGGAGTCTCACTGATTAACACTGAACCATGCGGGAGTCTCACTGATTAACACCGAACCCTGTGGGAGCCCCACTGATTAACACTGAACCCTATGGGAGTCTCACTGATTAACACTGAACACGATGGGAGTCTCACTGATTAACACTGAACCCTGTGGGAGTCTCATTGATTAACACTGAACCCTATGGGAGTCTCACTGACTAACACTGAACCCTGTGGGAGTCTCACTGATTAACACTGAACCCTGTGGGAGTCTCACTGATTAACACTGAACCCTGTGGGAGTCTCATTGATTAACACTGAACCTTAAGGGAGTCTCACTGACTAACACTGAACCCTGTGGGAGTCTCACTGATTAACACTGAACCCTGTGGGAGTCTCACTGATTAACACCGAACCCTGTGGGAGTCTCACTGAATAACAGTGAACCCTATGGGAGTCGCACTGATTAACACTGAACCCTGTGGGAGTCTGACTGATTAACACTGAACCCTATGGGAGTCTCACTGATTAACACTGAACCCTGTGGGAGTCTCACTGATTAACACTGAACCCTATGGGAGTCTCACTGATTAACACTGAACCCTGTGGGAGTCTCACTGATTAACACTGAACCCTATGGGAGTCTCACTGATTAACACTGAACCGTGTGGGAGTCTCACTGATTAACACTGAACCCTGTGGGAGTCTCACTGATTAACACCGAACAATATGGGAGTCTCACTGATTAACAATGAACCCTGTGGGAGTCTCACTTATTTACACAGAACCCTGTGTGAGTCTCACTGATTAACACTGAACCCTATGGGAGTCTCACTGATTAACACTGAACCCTGTGGGAGTCTCACTGATTAACACTGAACCCTATGGGAGTCTCACCGATAAACGCTGAACCCTGTGGGAGTCTCACTGATTAACACTAAACCCTGTGGGAGTCTCACTGATTAACACTGAACCCTATGGGAGTCTCACTGATTAACACTGAACCCTGTGGGAGTCTCACTGATTAACACTGAACCCTGTGGGAGACTCACTGATTAACACCGAACCCTATGGGAGTCTCACTGATTAACACTGAACCCTGTGGGAGTATCACTGATTAACACTGAACCCTAAGGGAGTCTCACTGATTAACACTGAACCATGTGGGAGTCTCACTGATTAACACCGAACCCTGTGGGAGCCCCACTGATTAACACTGAACCCTATGGGAGTCTCACTGATTAACACTGAACACGATGGGAGTCTCACTGATTAACACTGAACCCTGTGGGAGTCTCATTGATTAACACTGAATTATATGGGAGTCTCACTGACTAACACTGAACCCTGTGGGAGTCTCACTGATTAACACCGAACCCTGTGGGAGTCTCACTGAATAACAGTGAACCCTAAGGGAGTCTCACTGATTAACACTGAACCCTATGGGAGTCTCACCGACTAATACTGACCCAATGGGAGTCTCACTGATTAACACTGAACCCTATGGGAGTCTCACTGATTAACACCGAACCCTATGGGAGTCTCACTGATTAACACTGAACCCTATGGGAGTCTCACCGATTAATACTGAACCCTGTGGGAGTCTCATTGATTAAAACTGAACCCTGTGGGAGTCTCACTGATTAACACTGAACCCTGTGGGAGTCTCACTGATTAACACTGAACCCTATGTGAGTCTCACTGATTAACACTGAACCCTATGGGAGTCTCATTGATTAACACTGAACCCTGTGGGAGTCTCACTGATTAACACTGAACCCTGTGAGAGTCTCACTGATTAACACTGGACCCTATGGGAGTCTCAGAGATTAACACTGAACCCTATGGGAGTCTCACTGATTAACACTGAACCCTATGGGAGTCTCACTGATAAACACTGAACCCTGTGGGAGTCTCACTGACTAACACTGAACCCTATGGGAGTCTGACTGATTAACACTGAACCCTATGGGAGTCTCACTGATTAACACTGAACCCTATGGGAATCTCACTGATTAACACTGAACCCTGTGGGAGTCTCACTGATTAACACTGAACCCTATGGGAGTCTCACTGATTAACACTGAACCCTGTGGGAGTCTCACTGATTAACGCTGAACCCTGTGGGAGACTCACTGATTAACACTGAACCCTATGGGAGTCTCACTGATTAACACTGAACCCTATGGGAGTCTCACTGATTAACACTGAACTCTATGGAAGTCTCACCGATTAACACTGAACCCTGTGGGAGTCTCACTGATTAACACTGAACCCTATGGGAATCTCGCTGATTAATACTGAACCCTGTGGGAGTCTCACTGATTAACACTAAACCCTATGGTAGTCTCACTGATTAACACTGACCCCTTTGGGAGTCTCACTGATTAACACTGAACCCTATGGGAATCTCGCTGATTAACACTGAACCCTGTGGGAGTATCACTGATTAACACTGAACCCTAAGGGAGTCTCACTGATTAACACTGAACCATGTGGGAGTCTCACTGATTAACACCGAACCCTGTGGGAGCCCCACTGATTAACACTGAACCCTATGGGAGTCTCACTGATTAACACTGAACACGATGGGAGTCTCACTGATTAACACTGAACCCTGTGGGAGTCTCATTGATTAACACTGAATTATATGGGAGTCTCACTGACTAACACTGAACCCTGTGGGAGTCTCACTGATTAACACCGAACCCTGTGGGAGTCTCACTGAATAACAGTGAACCCTAAGGGAGTCTCACTGATTAACACTGAACCCTATGGGAGTCTCACCGATTAATACTGACCCAATGGGAGTCTCACTGATTAACACTGAACCCTATGGGAATCTCACTGATTAACACTGAACCCTGTGGGAGTCTCACTGATTAACACTGAACCCTATGGGAGTCTCACTGATTAACACTGAACACTGTGGGAGTCTCACTGATTAACACTGAACCCTGTGGGAGTCTCACTGATTAACACCGAACCCTATGGGAGTCTCACTGATTAACAATGAACCCTGTGGGAGTCTCACTTATTAACATAGAACCCTGTGTGAGTCTCACTGATTAACACTGAACCCTATGGGACTCTCACTGATTAACACTGAACCCTGTGGGAGTCTCACTGATTAACACTGAACCCTATGGGAGTCTCACCGATTAACGCTGAACCCTGTGGGAGTCTCACTGATTAACACTGAACCCTGTGGGAGTCTCACTGATTAACACTGAACCCTATGGGAGTCTCACTGATTAACACTGAACCCTGTGGGAGTCTCATTGATTAACACTGAACCCTGTGGGAGTCTCACTGATTAACACTGAACCCTGTGGGAGTCTCACTGATTAACACTGAACCCTGAGGGAGTCTCACTGATTAACACATGAACCCTGTGGGAGGCTCACTGATTAACACTGCACCCTATGGTAGTCTCACTGATTAACACTGACCCCTGTGGGAGTCTCAGTGATTAACACTGAACCCTATGGGAATCTCGCTGATTAACACTGAACCCTGTGGGAGTATCACTGATTAACACTGAACCCTATGGGAGTCTCACTGATTAACACTGAACCATGTGGGAGTCTCACTGATTAACACCGAACCCTGTGGGAGCCCCACTGATTAACACTGAACCCTATGGGAGTCTCACTGATTAACACTGAACCCTATGGGAGTCTCACTGATTAACACTGAACCCTGTGGGAGTCTCACTGATTAACACTGAACCCTATGGGAGTCTCACCGATAAACGCTGAACCCTGTGGGAGTCTCACTGATTAACACTAAACCCTGTGGGAGTCTCACTGATTAACACTGAACCCTATGGGAGTCTCACTGATTAACACTGAACCCTGTGGGAGTCTCACTGATTAACACTGAACCCTGTGGGAGACTCACTGATTAACACCGAACCCTATGGGAGTCTCACTGATTAACACTGAACCCTGTGGGAGTATCACTGATTAACACTGAACCCTAAGGGAGTCTCACTGATTAACACTGAACCATGTGGGAGTCTCACTGATTAACACCGAACCCTGTGGGAGCCCCACTGATTAACACTGAACCCTATGGGAGTCTCACTGATTAACACTGAACACGATGGGAGTCTCACTGATTAACACTGAACCCTGTGGGAGTCTCATTGATTAACACTGAATTATATGGGAGTCTCACTGACTAACACTGAACCCTGTGGGAGTCTCACTGATTAACACCGAACCCTGTGGGAGTCTCACTGAATAACAGTGAACCCTAAGGGAGTCTCACTGATTAACACTGAACCCTATGGGAGTCTCACCGACTAATACTGACCCAATGGGAGTCTCACTGATTAACACTGAACCCTATGGGAGTCTCACTGATTAACACCGAACCCTATGGGAGTCTCACTGATTAACACTGAACCCTATGGGAGTCTCACCGATTAATACTGAACCCTGTGGGAGTCTCATTGATTAAAACTGAACCCTGTGGGAGTCTCACTGATTAACACTGAACCCTGTGGGAGTCTCACTGATTAACACTGAACCCTATGTGAGTCTCACTGATTAACACTGAACCCTATGGGAGTCTCATTGATTAACACTGAACCCTGTGGGAGTCTCACTGATTAACACTGAACCCTGTGAGAGTCTCACTGATTAACACTGGACCCTATGGGAGTCTCAGAGATTAACACTGAACCCTATGGGAGTCTCACTGATTAACACTGAACCCTATGGGAGTCTCACTGATAAACACTGAACCCTGTGGGAGTCTCACTGACTAACACTGAACCCTATGGGAGTCTGACTGATTAACACTGAACCCTATGGGAGTCTCACTGATTAACACTGAACCCTATGGGAATCTCACTGATTAACACTGAACCCTGTGGGAGTCTCACTGATTAACACTGAACCCTATGGGAGTCTCACTGATTAACACTGAACCCTGTGGGAGTCTCACTGATTAACGCTGAACCCTGTGGGAGACTCACTGATTAACACTGAACCCTATGGGAGTCTCACTGATTAACACTGAACCCTATGGGAGTCTCACTGATTAACACTGAACTCTATGGAAGTCTCACCGATTAACACTGAACCCTGTGGGAGTCTCACTGATTAACACTGAACCCTATGGGAATCTCGCTGATTAATACTGAACCCTGTGGGAGTCTCACTGATTAACACTAAACCCTATGGTAGTCTCACTGATTAACACTGACCCCTTTGGGAGTCTCACTGATTAACACTGAACCCTATGGGAATCTCGCTGATTAACACTGAACCCTGTGGGAGTATCACTGATTAACACTGAACCCTAAGGGAGTCTCACTGATTAACACTGAACCATGTGGGAGTCTCACTGATTAACACCGAACCCTGTGGGAGCCCCACTGATTAACACTGAACCCTATGGGAGTCTCACTGATTAACACTGAACACGATGGGAGTCTCACTGATTAACACTGAACCCTGTGGGAGTCTCATTGATTAACACTGAATTATATGGGAGTCTCACTGACTAACACTGAACCCTGTGGGAGTCTCACTGATTAACACCGAACCCTGTGGGAGTCTCACTGAATAACAGTGAACCCT
Source organism: Petromyzon marinus (assembly GCF_048934315.1). NCBI lineage: Eukaryota > Metazoa > Chordata > Hyperoartia > Petromyzontiformes > Petromyzontidae > Petromyzon > Petromyzon marinus. The sequence continues at coordinate 2,157,388 of NW_027423058.1, read as the reverse complement.
AAGGGAGTCTCACTGATTAACACTGAACCCTATGGGAGTCTCACCGATTAATACTGACCCAATGGGAGTCTCACTGATTAACACTGAACCCTATGGGAATCTCACTGATTAACACTGAACCCTGTGGGAGTCTCACTGATTAACACTGAACCCTATGGGAGTCTCACTGATTAACACTGAACACTGTGGGAGTCTCACTGATTAACACTGAACCCTGTGGGAGTCTCACTGATTAACACCGAACCCTATGGGAGTCTCACTGATTAACAATGAACCCTGTGGGAGTCTCACTTATTAACATAGAACCCTGTGTGAGTCTCACTGATTAACACTGAACCCTATGGGACTCTCACTGATTAACACTGAACCCTGTGGGAGTCTCACTGATTAACACTGAACCCTATGGGAGTCTCACCGATTAACGCTGAACCCTGTGGGAGTCTCACTGATTAACACTGAACCCTGTGGGAGTCTCACTGATTAACACTGAACCCTATGGGAGTCTCACTGATTAACACTGAACCCTGTGGGAGTCTCATTGATTAACACTGAACCCTGTGGGAGTCTCACTGATTAACACTGAACCCTGTGGGAGTCTCACTGATTAACACTGAACCCTGAGGGAGTCTCACTGATTAACACATGAACCCTGTGGGAGGCTCACTGATTAACACTGCACCCTATGGTAGTCTCACTGATTAACACTGACCCCTGTGGGAGTCTCAGTGATTAACACTGAACCCTATGGGAATCTCGCTGATTAACACTGAACCCTGTGGGAGTATCACTGATTAACACTGAACCCTATGGGAGTCTCACTGATTAACACTGAACCATGTGGGAGTCTCACTGATTAACACCGAACCCTGTGGGAGCCCCACTGATTAACACTGAACCCTATGGGAGTCTCACTGATTAACACTGAACACGATGGGAGTCTCACTGATTAACACTGAACCCTGTGGGAGTCTCATTGATTAACACTGAACCCTATGGGAGTCTCACTGACTAACACTGAACCCTGTGGGAGTCTCACTGATTAACACTGAACCCTGTGGGAGTCTCACTGATTAACACTGAACCCTGTGGGAGTCTCATTGATTAACACTGAACCTTAAGGGAGTCTCACTGACTAACACTGAACCCTGTGGGAGTCTCACTGATTAACACTGAACCCTGTGGGAGTCTCACTGATTAACACCGAACCCTGTGGGAGTCTCACTGAATAACAGTGAACCCTATGGGAGTCGCACTGATTAACACTGAACCCTGTGGGAGTCTGACTGATTAACACTGAACCCTATGGGAGTCTCACTGATTAACACTGAACCCTGTGGGAGTCTCACTGATTAACACTGAACCCTATGGGAGTCTCACTGATTAACACTGAACCCTGTGGGAGTCTCACTGATTAACACTGAACCCTATGGGAGTCTCACTGATTAACACTGAACCGTGTGGGAGTCTCACTGATTAACACTGAACCCTGTGGGAGTCTCACTGATTAACACCGAACAATATGGGAGTCTCACTGATTAACAATGAACCCTGTGGGAGTCTCACTTATTTACACAGAACCCTGTGTGAGTCTCACTGATTAACACTGAACCCTATGGGAGTCTCACTGATTAACACTGAACCCTGTGGGAGTCTCACTGATTAACACTGAACCCTATGGGAGTCTCACCGATAAACGCTGAACCCTGTGGGAGTCTCACTGATTAACACTAAACCCTGTGGGAGTCTCACTGATTAACACTGAACCCTATGGGAGTCTCACTGATTAACACTGAACCCTGTGGGAGTCTCACTGATTAACACTGAACCCTGTGGGAGACTCACTGATTAACACCGAACCCTATGGGAGTCTCACTGATTAACACTGAACCCTGTGGGAGTCTCACTGATTAACACTGAACCCTATGGGAGTCTCACTGATTAACACTGAACCATGTGGGAGTCTCACTGATTAACACCGAACCCTGTAGGAGCCCCACTGATAAACACTGAACCCTATGGGAGTCTCACTGATTAACACTGAACACGATGGGAGTCTCACTGATTAACACTGAACCCTGTGGGAGTCTCATTGATTAACACTGAATTATATGGGAGTCTCACTGACTAACACTGAACCCTGTGGGAGTCTCACTGATTAACACCGAACCCTGTGGGAGTCTCACTGAATAACAGTGAACCCTAAGGGAGTCTCACTGATTAACACTGAACCCTATGGGAATCTCACCGATTAATACTGACCCAATGGGAGTCTCACTGATTAACACTGAACCCTATGGGAATCTCACTGATTAACACTGAACCCTGTGGGAGTCTCACTGATTAACACTGAACCTTATGGGAATCTCACTGATTAACACTGAACCCTGTGGGAGTCTCACTGATTAACACTGAACAATATGGGAGTCTCACTGATTAACACTGAACCCTGTGGGAGTCTCACTGATTAACACTGAACTCTATGGGAGTCTCACTGATTAACACTGAACCCTGTGGGAGTCTCACTGATTAACACCGAACCCTATGGGAGTCTCACTGATTAACAATGAACCCTGTGGGAGTCTCACTTATTAACATAGAACCCTGTGTGAGTCTCACTGATTAACACTGAACCCTATGGGACTCTCACTGATTAACACTGAACACTGTGGGAGCCTCACTGATTAACACTGAACCCTATGGGAGTCTCACCGATTAACGCTGAACCCTGTGGGAGTCTCACTGATTAACACTGAACCCTGTGGGAGTCTCACTGATTAACACTGAACCCTGTGGGAGTCTCACTGATTAACACTGAACCCTGAGGGAGTCTCACTGATTAACACATGAACCCTGTGGGAGTCTCACTGATTAACACTGCACCCTATGGTAGTCTCACTGATTAACACTGACCCCTGTGGGAGTCTCACTGATTAACACTGAACCCTATGGGAATCTCGCTGATTAACACTGAACCCTGTGGGAGTATCACTGATTAACACTGAACCCTATGGGAGTCTCACTGATTAACACTGAACTATGTGGGAGTCTCACTGATTAACACCGAACCCTGTGGGAGCCCCACTGATTAATACTGAACCCTATGGGAGTCTCACTGATTAACACTGAACACGATGGGAGTCTCACTGATTAACACTGAACCCTGTGGGAGTCTCATTGATTAACACTGAACCCTATGGGAGTCTCACTGACTAACACTGAACCCTGTGGGAGTCTCACTGATTAACACTGAACCCTGTGGGAGTCTCACTGATTAACACCGAACCCTGTGGGAGTCTCATTGATTAACACTGAACCTTAAGGGAGTCTCACTGACTAACACTGAACCCTGTGGGAGTCTCACTGATTAACACTGAACCCTGTGGGAGTATCACTGATTAACACCGAACCCTGTGGGAGTCTCACTGAATAACAGTGAACCCTATGGGAGTCGCACTGATTAACACTGAACCCTGTGGGAGTCTCACTGATTAACACTGAACCCTATGGGAGTCTCACTGATTAACACTGAAACCTGTGGGAGTCTCACTGATTAACACTGAACCCTATGGGAGTCTCACTGATTAACACTGAACCCTGTGGGAGTCTCACTGATTAACACTGAACCCTATGGGAGTCTCACTGATTAACACTGAACCGTGTGGGAGTCTCACTGATTAACACTGAACCCTGTGGGAGTCTCACTGATTAACACCGAACCCTATGGGAGTCTCACTGATTAACAATGAACCCTGTGGGAGTCTCACTTATTTACACAGAACCCTGTGTGAGTCTCACTGATTAATACTGAACCCTATGGGAGTCTCACTGATTAACACTGAACCCTGTGGGAGTCTCACTGATTAACACTGAACCCTGTGGGAGTCTCACTGATTAACACTGAACCCTATGGGAGTCTCACTGATTAACACTGAACCCTGTGGGAGTCTCACTGATTAACACTGAACCCTGTGGGAGACTCACTGATTAACACCGAACCCTATGGGAGTCTCACTGATTAACACTGAACCCTGTGGGAGTCTCACTGATTAACACTGAACCCTATGGGAGTCTCACTGATTAACACTGAACCATGTGGGAGTCTCACTGATTAACACCGAACCCTGTGGCAGCCCCACTGATTAACACTGAACCCTATGGGAGTCTCACTGATTAACACTGAACACGATGGGAGTCTCACTGATTAACACTGAACCCTGTGGGAGTCTCATTGATTAACACTGAATTATATGGGAGTCTCACTGACTAACACTGAACCCTGTGGGAGTCTCACTGATTAACACCGAACCCTGTGGGAGTCTCACTGAATAACAGTGAACCCTATGGGAGTCTCACTGATTAACACTGAACCCTATGGGAGTCTCACTGATTAATACTGAACCATATGGAAGTCTCACTGGTTAACACTGAACCCTATGGGAATCTCACTGATTAACACTGAACCCTGTGGGAGTCTCACTGATTAACACTGAACCCTATGGGAATCTCACTGATTAACACTGAACCCTGTGGGAGTCTCACTGATTAACACTGAACCCTATGGGAGTCTCACTGATTAACACTGAACCCTGTGGGAGTCTCACTGATTAACACTGAACCCTATGGGAGTCTCACTGATTAACACTGAACCGTGTGGGAGTCTCACTGATTAACACTGAACCCTGTGGGAGTCTCACTGATTAACACCGAACCCTATGGGAGTCTCACTGATTAACAATGAACCCTGTGGGAGTCTCACTTATTTACACAGAACCCTGTGTGAGTCTCACTGATTAACACTGAACCCTATGGGAGTCTCACTGATTAACACTGAACCCTGTGGGAGTCTCACTGATTAACACTGAACCCTATGGGAGTCTCACCGATTAACGCTGAACCCTGTGGGAGTCTCACTGATTAACACTGAACCCTGTGGGAGTCTCACTGATTAACACTGAACCCTATGGGAGTCTCACTGATTAACACTGAACCCTGTGGGAGTCTCACTGATTAACACTGAACCCTGAGGGAGACTCACTGATTAACACCGAACCCTATGGGAGTCTCACTGATTAACACTGAACCCTGTGGGAGTCTCACTGATTAACACTGAACCCTATGGGAGTCTCACTGATTAACACTGAACCCTGTGGGAGTCTCACTGATTAACACTGAACCCTGTGGGAGACTCACTGATTAACACTGAACCCTATGGGAGTCTCACTGATTAACACTGAACCCTATGGGAGTCTCACTGATTAACACTGAAACCTATGGAAGTCTCACCGATTAACACTGAACCCTGTGGGAGTTTCACTGATTAACACTGAACCCTATGGGAATCTCGCTGATTAATACTGAACCCTGTGGGAGTCTCACTGATTAACACTGAACCCTATGGTAGTCTCACTGATTAACACTGACCCCTGTGGGAGTATCACTGATTAACATTGAACCCTAAGGGAGTCTCACTGATTAACACTGAACCATGTGGGAGTCTCACTGATTAACACCGAACCCTGTGGGAGCCCCACTGATTAACACTGAACCCTATGGGAGTCTCACTGATTAACACTGAACACGATGGGAGTCTCACTGATTAACACTGAACCCTGTGGGAGTCTCATTGATTAACACTGAATTATATGGGAGTCTCACTGACTAACACTGAACCCTGTGGGAGCCTCACTGATTAACACCGAACCCTGTGGGAGTCTCACTGAATATCAGTTAACCCTATGGGAGTCTCACTGATTAACACTGAACCCTGTGGGAGTCTCACTGATTAACACTGAACCCTATGGGAGTCTCACTGATTAACACTGAACCCTGTGGGAGTCTCACTGATTAACACCGAACCCTGTGGGAGTCTCACTGATTAACAATGAACCCTATGGGAGTCTCACTTATTTACACAGAACCCTGTGTGAGTCTCACTGATTAACACTGAACCCTATGGGAGTCTCACTGATTAACACTGAACCCTGTGGGAGTCTCACTGATTAACACTGAACCCTATGGGAGTCTCACCGATTAACGCTGAACCCTGTGGGAGTCTCACTGATTAACACTGAACCCTGTGGGAGTCTCACTGATTAACACTGAACCCTATGGGAGTCTCACTGATTAACACTGAACCCTGTGGGAGCCTCACTGATTAACACTGAACCCTGTGGGAGACTCACTGATTAACACCGAACCCTATGGGAGTCTCACTGATTAACACTGAACCCTGTGGGAGTCTCACTGATTAACACTGAACCCTATGGGAGTCTCACTGATTAACACTGAACCATGTGGGAGTCTCACTGATTAACACCGAACCCTGTGGGAGCCCCACTGATTAACACTGAACCCTATGGGAGTCTCACTGATTAACACTGAACACGATGGGAGTCTCACTGATTAACACTGAACCCTGTGGGAGTCTCATTGATTAACACTGAATTATATGGGAGTCTCACTGACTAACACTGAACCCTGTGGGAGTCTCACTGATTAACACCGAACCCTGTGGGAGTCTCACTGAATAACAGTGAACCCTATGGGAGTCTCACTGATTAACACTGAACCCTATGGGAGTCTCACTGATTAATACTGAACCATATGGGAGTCTCACTGATTAACACTGAACCCTATGGGAATCTCACTGATTAACACTGAACCCTGTGGGAATCTCACTGATTAACACTGAACCCTGTGGGAGTCTCACTGATTAACACTGAACCCTATGGGAGTCTCACTGATTAAAAACTGAACCCTGTGGGAGTCTCACTGATTAACACTGAACCCTATGGGAGTCTCACTGATTAACACTGAACCGTGTGGGAGTCTCACTGATTAACACTGAACCCTGTGGGAGTCTCACTGATTAACACCGAACCCTATGGGAGTCTCACTGATTAACAATGAACCCTGTGGGAGTCTCACTTATTTACACAGAACCCTGTGTGAGTCTCACTGATTAACACTGAACCCTATGGGAGTCTCACTGATTAACACTGAACCCTGTGGGAGTCTCACTGATTAACACTGAACCCTATGGGATTCTCACCGATTAACGCTGAACCCTGTGGGAGTCTCACTGATTAACACTGAACCCTGTGGGAGTCTCACTGATTAACACTGAACCCTATGGGAGTATCACTGATTAACACTGAACCCTGTGGGAGTCTCACTGATTAACACTGAACCCTGTGGGAGACTCACTGATTAACACCGAACCCTATGGGAGTCTCACTGATTAACACTGAACCCTGTGGGAGTCTCACTGATTAACACTGAACCCTATGGGAGTCTCACTGATTAACACTGAACCCTGTGGGAGTCTCACTGATTAACACTGAACCCTGTGGGAGACTCACTGATTAACACTGAACCCTATGGGAGTCACTGATTAACACTGAACCCTATGGGAGTCTCACTGATTAACACTGAACCCTATGGGAGTCTCACTGATTAACACTGAACCGTGTGGGAGTCTCACTGATTAACACTGAACCCTGTGGGAGTCTCAATGATTAACACCGAACCCTATGGGAGTCTCACTGATTAACAATGAACCCTGTGGGAGTCTCACTTATTTACACAGAACCCTGTGTGAGTCTCACTGATTAACACTGAACCCTATGGGAGTCTCACTGATTAACACTGAACCCTGTGGGAGTCTCACTGATTAACACTGAACCCTATGGGAGTCTCACCGATTAATGCTGAACCCTGTGGGAGTCTCACTGATTAACACCGAACCCTGTGGGAGCCCCACTGATTAATACTGAACCCTATGGGAGTCTCACTGATTAACACTGAACACGATGGGAGTCTCACTGATTAACACTGAACCCTGTGGGAGTCTCACTGATTAACACTGAACTCTATGGGAGTCTCACTGATTAACACTGAACCCTGTGGGAGTCTCACTGATTAACACCGAACCCTATGGGAGTCTCACTGATTAACAATGAACCCTGTGGGAGTCTCACTTATTAACATAGAACCCTGTGTGAGTCTCACTGATTAACACTGAACCCTATGGGACTCTCACTGATTAACACTGAACACTGTGGGAGCCTCACTGATTAACACTGAACCCTATGGGAGTCTCACCGATTAACGCTGAACCCTGTGGGAGTCTCACTGATTAACACTGAACCCTGTGGGAGTCTCACTGATTAACACTGAACCCTGTGGGAGTCTCACTGATTAACACTGAACCCTGAGGGAGTCTCACTGATTAACACATGAACCCTGTGGGAGTCTCACTGATTAACACTGCACCCTATGGTAGTCTCACTGATTAACACTGACCCCTGTGGGAGTCTCACTGATTAACACTGAACCCTATGGGAGTCTCATTGATTAACACTGAACCCTATGGGAGTCTCACTGATTAACAATGAACCCTGTGGGAGTCTCACTTATTTACACAGAACCCTGTGTGAGTCTCACTGATTAACACTGAACCCTATGGGAGTCTCACTGATTAACACTGAACCCTGTGGGAGTCTCACTGATTAACACTGAACCCTATGGGATTCTCACCGATTAACGCTGAACCCTGTGGGAGTCTCACTGATTAACACTGAACCCTGTGGGAGTCTCACTGATTAACACTGAACCCTATGGGAGTATCACTGATTAACACTGAACCCTGTGGGAGTCTCACTGATTAACACTGAACCCTGTGGGAGACTCACTGATTAACACCGAACCCTATGGGAGTCTCACTGATTAACACTGAACCCTGTGGGAGTCTCACTGATTAACACTGAACCCTATGGGAGTCTCACTGATTAACACTGAACCCTGTGGGAGTCTCACTGATTAACACTGAACCCTGTGGGAGACTCACTGATTAACACTGAACCCTATGGGAGTCACTGATTAACACTGAACCCTATGGGAGTCTCACTGATTAACACTGAACCCTATGGGAGTCTCACTGATTAACACTGAACCGTGTGGGAGTCTCACTGATTAACACTGAACCCTGTGGGAGTCTCAATGATTAACACCGAACCCTATGGGAGTCTCACTGATTAACAATGAACCCTGTGGGAGTCTCACTTATTTACACAGAACCCTGTGTGAGTCTCACTGATTAACACTGAACCCTATGGGAGTCTCACTGATTAACACTGAACCCTGTGGGAGTCTCACTGATTAACACTGAACCCTATGGGAGTCTCACCGATTAATGCTGAACCCTGTGGGAGTCTCACTGATTAACACCGAACCCTGTGGGAGCCCCACTGATTAATACTGAACCCTATGGGAGTCTCACTGATTAACACTGAACACGATGGGAGTCTCACTGATTAACACTGAACCCTGTGGGAGTCTCACTGATTAACACTGAACTCTATGGGAGTCTCACTGATTAACACTGAACCCTGTGGGAGTCTCACTGATTAACACCGAACCCTATGGGAGTCTCACTGATTAACAATGAACCCTGTGGGAGTCTCACTTATTAACATAGAACCCTGTGTGAGTCTCACTGATTAACACTGAACCCTATGGGACTCTCACTGATTAACACTGAACACTGTGGGAGCCTCACTGATTAACACTGAACCCTATGGGAGTCTCACCGATTAACGCTGAACCCTGTGGGAGTCTCACTGATTAACACTGAACCCTGTGGGAGTCTCACTGATTAACACTGAACCCTGTGGGAGTCTCACTGATTAACACTGAACCCTGAGGGAGTCTCACTGATTAACACATGAACCCTGTGGGAGTCTCACTGATTAACACTGCACCCTATGGTAGTCTCACTGATTAACACTGACCCCTGTGGGAGTCTCACTGATTAACACTGAACCCTATGGGAATCTCGCTGATTAACACTGAACCCTGTGGGAGTATCACTGATTAACACTGAACCCTATGGGAGTCTCACTGATTAACACTGAACTATGTGGGAGTCTCACTGATTAACACCGAACCCTGTGGGAGCCCCACTGATTAATACTGAACCCTATGGGAGTCTCACTGATTAACACTGAACACGATGGGAGTCTCACTGATTAACACTGAACCCTGTGGGAGTCTCATTGATTAACACTGAACCCTATGGGAGTCTCACTGACTAACACTGAACCCTGTGGGAGTCTCACTGATTAACACTGAACCCTGTGGGAGTCTCACTGATTAACACCGAACCCTGTGGGAGTCTCATTGATTAACACTGAACCTTAAGGGAGTCTCACTGACTAACACTGAACCCTGTGGGAGTCTCACTGATTAACACTGAACCCTGTGGGAGTATCACTGATTAACACCGAACCCTGTGGGAGTCTCACTGAATAACAGTGAACCCTATGGGAGTCGCACTGATTAACACTGAACCCTGTGGGAGTCTCACTGATTAACACTGAACCCTATGGGAGTCTCACTGATTAACACTGAAACCTGTGGGAGTCTCACTGATTAACACTGAACCCTATGGGAGTCTCACTGATTAACACTGAACCCTGTGGGAGTCTCACTGATTAACACTGAACCCTATGGGAGTCTCACTGATTAACACTGAACCGTGTGGGAGTCTCACTGATTAACACTGAACCCTGTGGGAGTCTCACTGATTAACACCGAACCCTATGGGAGTCTCACTGATTAACAATGAACCCTGTGGGAGTCTCACTTATTTACACAGAACCCTGTGTGAGTCTCACTGATTAATACTGAACCCTATGGGAGTCTCACTGATTAACACTGAACCCTGTGGGAGTCTCACTGATTAACACTGAACCCTGTGGGAGTCTCACTGATTAACACTGAACCCTATGGGAGTCTCACTGATTAACACTGAACCCTGTGGGAGTCTCACTGATTAACACTGAACCCTGTGGGAGACTCACTGATTAACACCGAACCCTATGGGAGTCTCACTGATTAACACTGAACCCTGTGGGAGTCTCACTGATTAACACTGAACCCTATGGGAGTCTCACTGATTAACACTGAACCATGTGGGAGTCTCACTGATTAACACCGAACCCTGTGGCAGCCCCACTGATTAACACTGAACCCTATGGGAGTCTCACTGATTAACACTGAACACGATGGGAGTCTCACTGATTAACACTGAACCCTGTGGGAGTCTCATTGATTAACACTGAATTATATGGGAGTCTCACTGACTAACACTGAACCCTGTGGGAGTCTCACTGATTAACACCGAACCCTGTGGGAGTCTCACTGAATAACAGTGAACCCTATGGGAGTCTCACTGATTAACACTGAACCCTATGGGAGTCTCACTGATTAATACTGAACCATATGGGAGTCTCACTGGTTAACACTGAACCCTATGGGAATCTCACTGATTAACACTGAACCCTGTGGGAGTCTCACTGATTAACACTGAACCCTATGGGAATCTCACTGATTAACACTGAACCCTGTGGGAGTCTCACTGATTAACACTGAACCCTATGGGAGTCTCACTGATTAACACTGAACCCTGTGGGAGTCTCACTGATTAACACTGAACCCTATGGGAGTCTCACTGATTAACACTGAACCGTGTGGGAGTCTCACTGATTAACACTGAACCCTGTGGGAGTCTCACTGATTAACACCGAACCCTATGGGAGTCTCACTGATTAACAATGAACCCTGTGGGAGTCTCACTTATTTACACAGAACCCTGTGTGAGTCTCACTGATTAACACTGAACCCTATGGGAGTCTCACTGATTAACACTGAACCCTGTGGGAGTCTCACTGATTAACACTGAACCCTATGGGAGTCTCACCGATTAACGCTGAACCCTGTGGGAGTCTCACTGATTAACACTGAACCCTGTGGGAGTCTCACTGATTAATACTGAACCCTATGGGAGTCTCACTGATTAACACTGAACCCTGTGGGAGTCTCACTGATTAACACTGAACCCTGGGGGAGACTCACTGATTAACACCGAACCCTATGGGAGTCTCACTGATTAACACTGAACCCTGTGGGAGTCTCACTGATTAACACTGAACCCTATGGGAGTCTCACTGATTAACACTGAACCCTGTGGGAGTCTCACTGATTAACACTGAACCCTGTGGGAGACTCACTGATTAACACTGAACCCTATGGGAGTCTCACTGATTAACACTGAACCCTATGGGCGTCTCACTGATTAACACTGAAACCTATGGAAGTCTCACCGATTAACACTGAACCCTGTGGGAGTTTCACTGATTAACACTGAACCCTATGGGAATCTCGCTGATTAATACTGAACCCTGTGGGAGTCTCACTGATTAACACTGAACCCTATGGTAGTCTCACTGATTAACACTGACCCCTGTGGGAGTATCACTGATTAACATTGAACCCTAAGGGAGTCTCACTGATTAACACTGAACCATGTGGGAGTCTCACTGATTAACACCGAACCCTGTGGGAGCCCCACTGATTAACACTGAACCCTATGGGAGTCTCACTGATTAACACTGAACACGATGGGAGTCTCACTGATTAACACTGAACCCTGTGGGAGTCTCATTGATTAACACTGAATTATATGGGAGTCTCACTGACTAACACTGAACCCTGTGGGAGCCTCACTGATTAACACCGAACCCTGTGGGAGTCTCACTGAATATCAGTGAACCCTATGGGAGTCTCACTGATTAACACTGAACCCTGTGGGAGTCTCACTGATTAACACTGAACCCTATGGGAGTCTCACTGATTAACACTGAACCCTGTGGGAGTCTCACTGATTAACACCGAACCCTGTGGGAGTCTCACTGATTAACAATGAACCCTATGGGAGTCTCACTTATTTACACAGAACCCTGTGTGAGTCTCACTGATTAACACTGAACCCTATGGGAGTCTCACTGATTAACACTGAACCCTGTGGGAGTCTCACTGATTAACACTGAACCCTATGGGAGTCTCACCGATTAACGCTGAACCCTGTGGGAGTCTCACTGATTAACACTGAACCCTGTGGGAGTCTCACAGATTAACACTGAACCCTATGGGAGTCTCACTGATTAACACTGAACCCTGTGGGAGCCTCACTGATTAACACTGAACCCTGTGGGAGACTCACTGATTAACACCGAACCCTATGGGAGTCTCACTGATTAACACTGAACCCTGTGGGAGTCTCACTGATTAACACTGAACCCTATGGGAGTCTCACTGATTAACACTGAACCATGTGGGAGTCTCACTGATTAACACCGAACCCTGTGGGAGCCCCACTGATTAACACTGAACCCTATGGGAGTCTCACTGATTAACACTGAACACGATGGGAGTCTCACTGATTAACACTGAACCCTGTGGGAGTCTCATTGATTAACACTGAATTATATGGGAGTCTCACTGACTAACACTGAACCCTGTGGGAGTCTCACTGATTAACACCGAACCCTGTGGGAGTCTCACTGAATAACAGTGAACCCTATGGGAGTCTCACTGATTAACACTGAACCCTATGGGAGTCTCACTGATTAATACTGAACCATATGGGAGTCTCACTGATTAACACTGAACCCTATGGGAATCTCACTGATTAACACTGAACCCTGTGGGAATCTCACTGATTAACACTGAACCCTGTGGGAGTCTCACTGATTAACACTGAACCCTATGGGAGTCTCACTGATTAAAAACTGAACCCTGTGGGAGTCTCACTGATTAACACTGAACCCTATGGGAGTCTCACTGATTAACACTGAACCGTGTGGGAGTCTCACTGATTAACACTGAACCCTGTGGGAGTCTCACTGATTAACACCGAACCCTATGGGAGTCTCACTGATTAACAATGAACCCTGTGGGAGTCTCACTTATTTACACAGAACCCTGTGTGATTCTCACTGATTAACACTGAACCCTATGGGAGTCTCACTGATTAACACTGAACCCTGTGGGAGTCTCACTGATTAACACTGAACCCTATGGGATTCTCACCGATTAACGCTGAACCCTGTGGGAGTCTCACTGATTAACACTGAACCCTGTGGGAGTCTCACTGATTAACACTGAACCCTATGGGAGTATCACTGATTAACACTGAACCCTGTGGGAGTCTCACTGATTAACACTGAACCCTGTGGGAGACTCACTGATTAACACCGAACCCTATGGGAGTCTCACTGATTAACACTGAACCCTGTGGGAGTCTCACTGATTAACACTGAACCCTATGGGAGTCTCACTGATTAACACTGAACCCTGTGGGAGTCTCACTGATTAACACTGAACCCTGTGGGAGACTCACTGATTAACACTGAACCCTATGGGAGTCACTGATTAACACTGAACCCTATGGGAGTCTCACTGATTAACACTGAACCCTATGGGAGTCTCACTGATTAACACTGAACCGTGTGGGAGTCTCACTGATTAACACTGAACCCTGTGGGAGTCTCAATGATTAACACCGAACCCTATGGGAGTCTCACTGATTAACAATGAACCCTGTGGGAGTCTCACTTATTTACACAGAACCCTGTGTGAGTCTCACTGATTAACACTGAACCCTATGGGAGTCTCACTGATTAACACTGAACCCTGTGGGAGTCTCACTGATTAACACTGAACCCTATGGGAGTCTCAACGATTAATGCTGAACCCTGTGGGAGTCTCACTGATTAACACTGAACCCTGTGGGAGTCTCACTGATTAACACTGAACCCTATGGGAGTATCACTGATTAACACTGAACCCTGTGGGAGTCTCACTGATTAACACTGAACCCTGTGGGAGACTCACTGATTAACACCGAACCCTATGGGAGTCTCACTGATTAACACTGAACCCTGTGGGAGTCTCACTGATTAACACTGAACCCTATGGGAGTCTCACTGATTAACACTGAACCCTGTGGGAGTCTCACTGATTAACACTGAACCCTGTGGGAGACTCACTGATTAACACTGAACCCTATGGGAGTCTCACTGATTAACACTGAACCCTATGGGAGTCTCACTGATTAACACTGAACCCTATGGAAGTCTCACCGATTAACACTGAATCCTGTGGGAGTCTCACTGATTAACACTGAACCCTATGGGAATCTCGCTGATTAATACTGAACCCTGTGGGAGTCTCACTGATTAACACTGAACCCTATGGTAGTCTCACTGATTAACACTGACCCCTGTGGGAGTCTCACTGATTAACACTGAACCCTATGGGAATCTCGCTGATTAACACTGAACCCTGTGGGAGTATCACTGATTAACATTGAACCCTAAGGGAGTCTCACTGATTAACACTGAACCATGTGGGAGTCTCACTGATTAACACCGAACCCTGTGGGAGCCCCACTGATTAACACTGAACCCTATGGGAGTCTCACTGATTAACACTGGACACGATGGGAGTCTCACTGATTAACACTGAACCCTGTGGGAGTCTCATTGATTAACACTGAATTATATGGGAGTCTCACTGACTAACACTGAACCCTGTGGGAGCCTCACTGATTAACACCGAACCCTGTGGGAGTCTCACTGAATAACAGTGAACCCTATGGGAGTCTCACTGATTAACACAGAACCCTATGGGAGTCTCACTGATTAATACTGAACCATATGGGAGTCTCACTGATTAACACTGAACCCTATGGGAATCTCACTGATTAACACTGAACCCTGTGGGAGTCTCACTGATTAACACTGAACCCTATGGGAGTCTCACTGATTAACACTGAACCCTGTGGGAGTCTCACTGATTAACACTGAACCCTATGGGAGTCTCACTGATTAACACTGAACACTGTGGGAGTCTCACTGATTAACACTGAACCCTGTGGGAGTCTCACTGATTAACACCGAACCCTATGGGACTCTCACTGATTAACAATTAACCCTGTGGGAGTCTCACTTATTAACATAGAACCCTGTGTGAGTCTCACTGATTAACACTGAACCCTATGGGAGTCTCACTGATTAACACTGAACCCTGTGGGAGTCTCACTGATTAACACTGAACCCTATGGGAGTCTCACCGATTAACGCTGAACCCTGTGGGAGTCTCACTGATTAACACTGAACCCTGTGGGAGTCTCACTGATTAACACTGAACCCTATGGGAGTCTCACTGATTAACACTGAACCCTATGGGAGTCTCACTGATTAACACTGAACCGTGTGGGAGTCTCACTGATTAACACTGAACCCTGTGGGAGTCTCACTGATTAACACCGAACCCTATGGGAGTCTCACTGATTAACAATGAACCCTGTGGGAGTCTCACTTATTTACACAGAACCCTGTGTGAGTCTCACTGATTAACACTGAACCCTATGGGAGTCTCACTGATTAACACTGAACCCTGTGGGAGTCTCACTGATTAACACTGAACCCTATGGGAGTCTCACCGATTAACGCTGAACCCTGTGGGAGTCTCACTGATTAACACTGAACCCTGTGGGAGTCTCACTGATTAACACTGAACCCTATGGGAGTCTCACTGATTAACACTGAACCCTGTGGGAGTCTCACTGATTAACACTGAACCCTGAGGGAGACTCACTGATTAACACCGAACCCTATGGGAGTCTCACTGATTAACACTGAACCCTGTGGGAGTCTCACTGATTAACACTGAACCCTATGGGAGTCTCACTGATTAACACTGAACCCTGTGGGAGTCTCACTGATTAACACTGAACCCTGTGGGAGACTCACTGATTAACACTGAACCCTATGGGAGTCTCACTGATTAACACTGAACCCTATGGGAGTCTCACTGATTAACACTGAAACCTATGGAAGTCTCACCGATTAACACTGAACCCTGTGGGAGTTTCACTGATTAACACTGAACCCTATGGGAATCTCGCTGATTAATACTGAACCCTGTGGGAGTCTCACTGATTAACACTGAACCCTATGGTAGTCTCACTGATTAACACTGACCCCTGTGGGAGTATCACTGATTAACATTGAACCCTAAGGGAGTCTCACTGATTAACACTGAACCATGTGGGAGTCTCACTGATTAACACCGAACCCTGTGGGAGCCCCACTGATTAACACTGAACCCTATGGGAGTCTCACTGATTAACACTGAACACGATGGGAGTCTCACTGATTAACACTGAACCCTGTGGGAGTCTCATTGATTAACACTGAATTATATGGGAGTCTCACTGACTAACACTGAACCCTGTGGGAGCCTCACTGATTAACACCGAACCCTGTGGGAGTCTCACTGAATATCAGTGAACCCTATGGGAGTCTCACTGATTAACACTGAACCCTGTGGGAGTCTCACTGATTAACACTGAACCCTATGGGAGTCTCACTGATTAACACTGAACCCTGTGGGAGTCTCACTGATTAACACCGAACCCTGTGGGAGTCTCACTGATTAACAATGAACCCTATGGGAGTCTCACTTATTTACACAGAACCCTGTGTGAGTCTCACTGATTAACACTGAACCCTATGGGAGTCTCACTGATTAACACTGAACCCTGTGGGAGTCTCACTGATTAACACTGAACCCTATGGGAGTCTCACCGATTAACGCTGAACCCTGTGGGAGTCTCACTGATTAACACTGAACCCTGTGGGAGTCTCACTGATTAACACTGAACCCTATGGGAGTCTCACTGATTAACACTGAACCCTGTGGGAGCCTCACTGATTAACACTGAACCCTGTGGGAGACTCACTGATTAACACCGAACCCTATGGGAGTCTCACTGATTAACACTGAACCCTGAGGGAGTCTCACTGATTAACACATGAACCCTGTGGGAGTCTCACTGATTAACACTGCACCCTATGGTAGTCTCACTGATTAACACTGACCCCTGTGGGAGTCTCACTGATTAACACTGAACCCTATGGGAATCTCGCTGATTAACACTGAACCCTGTGGGAGTATCACTGATTAACACTGAACCCTATGGGAGTCTCACTGATTAACACTGAACTATGTGGGAGTCTCACTGATTAACACCGAACCCTGTGGGAGCCCCACTGATTAATACTGAACCCTATGGGAGTCTCACTGATTAACACTGAACACGATGGGAGTCTCACTGATTAACACTGAACCCTGTGGGAGTCTCATTGATTAACACTGAACCCTATGGGAGTCTCACTGACTAACACTGAACCCTGTGGGAGTCTCACTGATTAACACTGAACCCTGTGGGAGTCTCACTGATTAACACCGAACCCTGTGGGAGTCTCATTGATTAACACTGAACCTTAAGGGAGTCTCACTGACTAACACTGAACCCTGTGGGAGTCTCACTGATTAACACTGAACCCTGTGGGAGTATCACTGATTAACACCGAACCCTGTGGGAGTCTCACTGAATAACAGTGAACCCTATGGGAGTCGCACTGATTAACACTGAACCCTGTGGGAGTCTCACTGATTAACACTGAACCCTATGGGAGTCTCACTGATTAACACTGAAACCTGTGGGAGTCTCACTGATTAACACTGAACCCTATGGGAGTCTCACTGATTAACACTGAACCCTGTGGGAGTCTCACTGATTAACACTGAACCCTATGGGAGTCTCACTGATTAACACTGAACCGTGTGGGAGTCTCACTGATTAACACTGAACCCTGTGGGAGTCTCACTGATTAACACCGAACCCTATGGGAGTCTCACTGATTAACAATGAACCCTGTGGGAGTCTCACTTATTTACACAGAACCCTGTGTGAGTCTCACTGATTAATACTGAACCCTATGGGAGTCTCACTGATTAACACTGAACCCTGTGGGAGTCTCACTGATTAACACTGAACCCTGTGGGAGTCTCACTGATTAACACTGAACCCTATGGGAGTCTCACTGATTAACACTGAACCCTGTGGGAGTCTCACTGATTAACACTGAACCCTGTGGGAGACTCACTGATTAACACCGAACCCTATGGGAGTCTCACTGATTAACACTGAACCCTGTGGGAGTCTCACTGATTAACACTGAACCCTATGGGAGTCTCACTGATTAACACTGAACCATGTGGGAGTCTCACTGATTAACACCGAACCCTGTGGCAGCCCCACTGATTAACACTGAACCCTATGGGAGTCTCACTGATTAACACTGAACACGATGGGAGTCTCACTGATTAACACTGAACCCTGTGGGAGTCTCATTGATTAACACTGAATTATATGGGAGTCTCACTGACTAACACTGAACCCTGTGGGAGTCTCACTGATTAACACCGAACCCTGTGGGAGTCTCACTGAATAACAGTGAACCCTATGGGAGTCTCACTGATTAACACTGAACCCTATGGGAGTCTCACTGATTAATACTGAACCATATGGGAGTCTCACTGGTTAACACTGAACCCTATGGGAATCTCACTGATTAACACTGAACCCTGTGGGAGTCTCACTGATTAACACTGAACCCTATGGGAATCTCACTGATTAACACTGAACCCTGTGGGAGTCTCACTGATTAACACTGAACCCTATGGGAGTCTCACTGATTAACACTGAACCCTGTGGGAGTCTCACTGATTAACACTGAACCCTATGGGAGTCTCACTGATTAACACTGAACCGTGTGGGAGTCTCACTGATTAACACTGAACCCTGTGGGAGTCTCACTGATTAACACCGAACCCTATGGGAGTCTCACTGATTAACAATGAACCCTGTGGGAGTCTCACTTATTTACACAGAACCCTGTGTGAGTCTCACTGATTAACACTGAACCCTATGGGAGTCTCACTGATTAACACTGAACCCTGTGGGAGTCTCACTGATTAACACTGAACCCTATGGGAGTCTCACCGATTAACGCTGAACCCTGTGGGAGTCTCACTGATTAACACTGAACCCTGTGGGAGTCTCACTGATTAACACTGAACCCTATGGGAGTCTCACTGATTAACACTGAACCCTGTGGGAGTCTCACTGATTAACACTGAACCCTGAGGGAGACTCACTGATTAACACCGAACCCTATGGGAGTCTCACTGATTAACACTGAACCCTGTGGGAGTCTCACTGATTAACACTGAACCCTATGGGAGTCTCACTGATTAACACTGAACCCTGTGGGAGTCTCACTGATTAACACTGAACCCTGTGGGAGACTCACTGATTAACACTGAACCCTATGGGAGTCTCACTGATTAACACTGAACCCTATGGGAGTCTCACTGATTAACACTGAAACCTATGGAAGTCTCACCGATTAACACTGAACCCTGTGGGAGTTTCACTGATTAACACTGAACCCTATGGGAATCTCGCTGATTAATACTGAACCCTGTGGGAGTCTCACTGATTAACACTGAACCCTATGGTAGTCTCACTGATTAACACTGACCCCTGTGGGAGTATCACTGATTAACATTGAACCCTAAGGGAGTCTCACTGATTAACACTGAACCATGTGGGAGTCTCACTGATTAACACCGAACCCTGTGGGAGCCCCACTGATTAACACTGAACCCTATGGGAGTCTCACTGATTAACACTGAACACGATGGGAGTCTCACTGATTAACACTGAACCCTGTGGGAGTCTCATTGATTAACACTGAATTATATGGGAGTCTCACTGACTTACACTGAACCCTGTGGGAGCCTCACTGATTAACACCGAACCCTGTGGGAGTCTCACTGAATATCAGTGAACCCTATGGGAGTCTCACTGATTAACACTGAACCCTGTGGGAGTCTCACTGATTAACACTGAACCCTATGGGAGTCTCACTGATTAACACTGAACCCTGTGGGAGTCTCACTGATTAACACCGAACCCTGTGGGAGTCTCACTGATTAACAATGAACCCTATGGGAGTCTCACTGATTAACACTGAACCGTGTGGGAGTCTCACTGATTAACACTGAACCCTGTGGGAGTCTCACTGATTAACACCGAACCCTATGGGAGTCTCACTGATTAACAATGAACCCTGTGGGAGTCTCACTTATTTACACAGAACCCTGTGGGAGTCTCACTGATTAACACTGAACCCTGTGGGAGTCTCACTGATTAACACTGAACCCTGTGGGAGTCTCACTGATTAACACTGAACCCTATGGGAGTCTCACCGATTAACGCTGAACCCTGTGGGAGTCTCACTGATTAACACTGAACCCTGTGGGAGTCTCACTGATTAACACTGAACCCTGTGGGAGTCTCACTGATTAACACTGAACCCTATGGGAGTCTCACTGATTAACACTGAACCCTGAGGGAGACTCACTGATTAACACCGAACCCTATGGGAGTCTCACTGATTAACACTGAACCCTATGGGAGTCTCACTGATTAACACTGAACACGATGGGAGTCTCACTGATTAACACTGAACCCTGTGGGAGTCTCACTGATTAACACTGAACCCTGTGGGAGACTCACTGATTAACACTGAACCCTATGGGAGTCTCACTGATTAACACTGAACCCTATGGGAGTCTCACTGATTAACACTGAAACCTATGGAAGTCTCACCGATTAACACTGAACCCTGTGGGAGTTTCACTGATTAACACTGAACCCTATGGGAGTCTCACTGATTAACACTGAACCCTGTGGGAGTCTCACTGATTAACACTGAACCCTATGGTAGTCTCACTGATTAACACTGACCCCTGTGGGAGTATCACTGATTAACATTGAACCCTAAGGGAGTCTCACTGATTAACACTGAACCATGTGGGAGTCTCACTGATTAACACCGAACCCTGTGGGAGCCCCACTGATTAACACTGAACCCTATGGGAGTCTCACTGATTAACACTGAACACGATGGGAGTCTCACTGATTAACACTGAACCCTGTGGGAGTCTCATTGATTAACACTGAATTATATGGGAGTCTCACTGACTAACACTGAACCCTGTGGGAGCCTCACTGATTAACACCGAACCCTGTGGGAGTCTCACTGAATATCAGTGAACCCTATGGGAGTCTCACTGATTAACACTGAACCCTGTGGGAGTCTCACTGATTAACACTGAACCCTATGGGAGTCTCACTGATTAACACTGAACCCTGTGGGAGTCTCACTGATTAACACCGAACCCTGTGGGAGTCTCACTGATTAACAATGAACCCTATGGGAGTCTCACTTATTTACACAGAACCCTGTGTGAGTCTCACTGATTAACACTGAACCCTATGGGAGTCTCACTGATTAACACTGAACCCTGTGGGAGTCTCACTGATTAACACTGAACCCTATGGGAGTCTCACCGATTAACGCTGAACCCTGTGGGAGTCTCACTGATTAACACTGAACCCTGTGGGAGTCTCACTGATTAACACTGAACCCTATGGGAGTCTCACTGATTAACACTGAACCCTGTGGGAGCCTCACTGATTAACACTGAACCCTGTGGGAGACTCACTGATTAACACCGAACCCTATGGGAGTCTCACTGATTAACACTGAACCCTGAGGGAGTCTCACTGATTAACACATGAACCCTGTGGGAGTCTCACTGATTAACACTGCACCCTATGGTAGTCTCACTGATTAACACTGACCCCTGTGGGAGTCTCACTGATTAACACTGAACCCTATGGGAATCTCGCTGATTAACACTGAACCCTGTGGGAGTATCACTGATTAACACTGAACCCTATGGGAGTCTCACTGATTAACACTGAACTATGTGGGAGTCTCACTGATTAACACCGAACCCTGTGGGAGCCCCACTGATTAATACTGAACCCTATGGGAGTCTCACTGATTAACACTGAACACGATGGGAGTCTCACTGATTAACACTGAACCCTGTGGGAGTCTCATTGATTAACACTGAACCCTATGGGAGTCTCACTGACTAACACTGAACCCTGTGGGAGTCTCACTGATTAACACTGAACCCTGTGGGAGTCTCACTGATTAACACCGAACCCTGTGGGAGTCTCATTGATTAACACTGAACCTTAAGGGAGTCTCACTGACTAACACTGAACCCTGTGGGAGTCTCACTGATTAACACTGAACCCTGTGGGAGTATCACTGATTAACACCGAACCCTGTGGGAGTCTCACTGAATAACAGTGAACCCTATGGGAGTCGCACTGATTAACACTGAACCCTGTGGGAGTCTCACTGATTAACACTGAACCCTATGGGAGTCTCACTGATTAACACTGAAACCTGTGGGAGTCTCACTGATTAACACTGAACCCTATGGGAGTCTCACTGATTAACACTGAACCCTGTGGGAGTCTCACTGATTAACACTGAACCCTATGGGAGTCTCACTGATTAACACTGAACCGTGTGGGAGTCTCACTGATTAACACTGAACCCTGTGGGAGTCTCACTGATTAACACCGAACCCTATGGGAGTCTCACTGATTAACAATGAACCCTGTGGGAGTCTCACTTATTTACACAGAACCCTGTGTGAGTCTCACTGATTAATACTGAACCCTATGGGAGTCTCACTGATTAACACTGAACCCTGTGGGAGTCTCACTGATTAACACTGAACCCTGTGGGAGTCTCACTGATTAACACTGAACCCTATGGGAGTCTCACTGATTAACACTGAACCCTGTGGGAGTCTCACTGATTAACACTGAACCCTGTGGGAGACTCACTGATTAACACCGAACCCTATGGGAGTCTCACTGATTAACACTGAACCCTGTGGGAGTCTCACTGATTAACACTGAACCCTATGGGAGTCTCACTGATTAACACTGAACCATGTGGGAGTCTCACTGATTAACACCGAACCCTGTGGCAGCCCCACTGATTAACACTGAACCCTATGGGAGTCTCACTGATTAACACTGAACACGATGGGAGTCTCACTGATTAACACTGAACCCTGTGGGAGTCTCATTGATTAACACTGAATTATATGGGAGTCTCACTGACTAACACTGAACCCTGTGGGAGTCTCACTGATTAACACCGAACCCTGTGGGAGTCTCACTGAATAACAGTGAACCCTATGGGAGTCTCACTGATTAACACTGAACCCTATGGGAGTCTCACTGATTAATACTGAACCATATGGGAGTCTCACTGGTTAACACTGAACCCTATGGGAATCTCACTGATTAACACTGAACCCTGTGGGAGTCTCACTGATTAACACTGAACCCTATGGGAATCTCACTGATTAACACTGAACCCTGTGGGAGTCTCACTGATTAACACTGAACCCTATGGGAGTCTCACTGATTAACACTGAACCCTGTGGGAGTCTCACTGATTAACACTGAACCCTATGGGAGTCTCACTGATTAACACTGAACCGTGTGGGAGTCTCACTGATTAACACTGAACCCTGTGGGAGTCTCACTGATTAACACCGAACCCTATGGGAGTCTCACTGATTAACAATGAACCCTGTGGGAGTCTCACTTATTTACACAGAACCCTGTGTGAGTCTCACTGATTAACACTGAACCCTATGGGAGTCTCACTGATTAACACTGAACCCTGTGGGAGTCTCACTGATTAACACTGAACCCTATGGGAGTCTCACCGATTAACGCTGAACCCTGTGGGAGTCTCACTGATTAACACTGAACCCTGTGGGAGTCTCACTGATTAACACTGAACCCTATGGGAGTCTCACTGATTAACACTGAACCCTGTGGGAGTCTCACTGATTAACACTGAACCCTGAGGGAGACTCACTGATTAACACCGAACCCTATGGGAGTCTCACTGATTAACACTGAACCCTGTGGGAGTCTCACTGATTAACACTGAACCCTATGGGAGTCTCACTGATTAACACTGAACCCTGTGGGAGTCTCACTGATTAACACTGAACCCTGTGGGAGACTCACTGATTAACACTGAACCCTATGGGAGTCTCACTGATTAACACTGAACCCTATGGGAGTCTCACTGATTAACACTGAAACCTATGGAAGTCTCACCGATTAACACTGAACCCTGTGGGAGTTTCACTGATTAACACTGAACCCTATGGGAATCTCGCTGATTAATACTGAACCCTGTGGGAGTCTCACTGATTAACACTGAACCCTATGGTAGTCTCACTGATTAACACTGACCCCTGTGGGAGTATCACTGATTAACATTGAACCCTAAGGGAGTCTCACTGATTAACACTGAACCATGTGGGAGTCTCACTGATTAACACCGAACCCTGTGGGAGCCCCACTGAT
This sequence comes from Petromyzon marinus, assembly GCF_048934315.1. Lineage (NCBI taxonomy): Eukaryota > Metazoa > Chordata > Hyperoartia > Petromyzontiformes > Petromyzontidae > Petromyzon > Petromyzon marinus. The sequence continues at coordinate 2,132,292 of NW_027423058.1, read as the reverse complement.
TAACACTGAACCCTATGGGAGTCTCACTGATTAACACTGAACACGATGGGAGTCTCACTGATTAACACTGAACCCTGTGGGAGTCTCATTGATTAACACTGAATTATATGGGAGTCTCACTGACTTACACTGAACCCTGTGGGAGCCTCACTGATTAACACCGAACCCTGTGGGAGTCTCACTGAATATCAGTGAACCCTATGGGAGTCTCACTGATTAACACTGAACCCTGTGGGAGTCTCACTGATTAACACTGAACCCTATGGGAGTCTCACTGATTAACACTGAACCCTGTGGGAGTCTCACTGATTAACACCGAACCCTGTGGGAGTCTCACTGATTAACAATGAACCCTATGGGAGTCTCACTTATTTACACAGAACCCTGTGTGAGTCTCACTGATTAACACTGAACCCTATGGGAGTCTCACTGATTAACACTGAACCCTGTGGGAGTCTCACTGATTAACACTGAACCCTATGGGAGTCTCACCGATTAACGCTGAACCCTGTGGGAGTCTCACTGATTAACACTGAACCCTGTGGGAGTCTCACTGATTAACACTGAACCCTATGGGAGTCTCACTGATTAACACTGAACCCTGTGGGAGCCTCACTGATTAACACTGAACCCTGTGGGAGACTCACTGATTAACACCGAACCCTATGGGAGTCTCACTGATTAACACTGAACCCTGTGGGAGTCTCACTGATTAACACTGAACCCTATGGGAGTCTCACTGATTAACACTGAACCATGTGGGAGTCTCACTGATTAACACCGAACCCTGTGGGAGCCCCACTGATTAACACTGAACCCTATGGGAGTCTCACTGATTAACACTGAACACGATGGGAGTCTCACTGATTAACACTGAACCCTGTGGGAGTCTCATTGATTAACACTGAATTATATGGGAGTCTCACTGACTAACACTGAACCCTGTGGGAGTCTCACTGATTAACACCGAACCCTGTGGGAGTCTCACTGAATAACAGTGAACCCTATGGGAGTCTCACTGATTAACACTGAACCCTATGGGAGTCTCACTGATTAATACTGAACCATATGGGAGTCTCACTGATTAACACTGAACCCTATGGGAATCTCACTGATTAACACTGAACCCTGTGGGAATCTCACTGATTAACACTGAACCCTGTGGGAGTCTCACTGATTAACACTGAACCCTATGGGAGTCTCACTGATTAAAAACTGAACCCTGTGGGAGTCTCACTGATTAACACTGAACCCTATGGGAGTCTCACTGATTAACACTGAACCGTGTGGGAGTCTCACTGATTAACACTGAACCCTGTGGGAGTCTCACTGATTAACACCGAACCCTATGGGAGTCTCACTGATTAACAATGAACCCTGTGGGAGTCTCACTTATTTACACAGAACCCTGTGTGATTCTCACTGATTAACACTGAACCCTATGGGAGTCTCACTGATTAACACTGAACCCTGTGGGAGTCTCACTGATTAACACTGAACCCTATGGGATTCTCACCGATTAACGCTGAACCCTGTGGGAGTCTCACTGATTAACACTGAACCCTGTGGGAGTCTCACTGATTAACACTGAACCCTATGGGAGTATCACTGATTAACACTGAACCCTGTGGGAGTCTCACTGATTAACACTGAACCCTGTGGGAGACTCACTGATTAACACCGAACCCTATGGGAGTCTCACTGATTAACACTGAACCCTGTGGGAGTCTCACTGATTAACACTGAACCCTGTGGGAGTCTCACTGATTAACACTGAACCCTGTGGGAGACTCACTGATTAACACTGAACCCTATGGGAGTCACTGATTAACACTGAACCCTATGGGAGTCTCACTGATTAACACTGAACCCTATGGGAGTCTCACTGATTAACACTGAACCGTGTGGGAGTCTCACTGATTAACACTGAACCCTGTGGGAGTCTCAATGATTACCACCGAACCCTATGGGAGTCTCACTGATTAACAATGAACCCTGTGGGAGTCTCACTTATTTACACAGAACCCTGTGTGAGTCTCACTGATTAACACTGAACCCTATGGGAGTCTCACTGATTAACACTGAACCCTGTGGGAGTCTCACTGATTAACACTGAACCCTATGGGAGTCTCAACGATTAATGCTGAACCCTGTGGGAGTCTCACTGATTAACACTGAACCCTGTGGGAGTCTCACTGATTAACACTGAACCCTATGGGAGTATCACTGATTAACACTGAACCCTGTGGGAGTCTCACTGATTAACACTGAACCCTGTGGGAGACTCACTGATTAACACCGAACCCTATGGGAGTCTCACTGATTAACACTGAACCCTGTGGGAGTCTCACTGATTAACACTGACCCCTATGGGAGTCTCACTGATTAACACTGAACCCTGTGGGAGTCTCACTGATTAACACTGAACCCTGTGGGAGACTCACTGATTAACACTGAACCCTATGGGAGTCTCACTGATTAACACTGAACCCTATGGGAGTCTCACTGATTAACACTGAACCCTATGGAAGTCTCACCGATTAACACTGAATCCTGTGGGAGTCTCACTGATTAACACTGAACCCTATGGGAATCTCGCTGATTAATACTGAACCCTGTGGGAGTCTCACTGATTAACACTGAACCCTATGGTAGTATCTCTGATTAACACTGACCCCTGTGGGAGTCTCACTGATTAACACTGAACCCTATGGGAATCTCGCTGATTAACACTGAACCCTGTGGGAGTATCACTGATTAACATTGAACCCTAAGGGAGTCTCACTGATTAACACTGAACCATGTGGGAGTCTCACTGATTAACACCGAACCCTGTGGGAGCCCCACTGATTAACACTGAACCCTATGGGAGTCTCACTGATTAACACTGAACACGATGGGAGTCTCACTGATTAACACTGAACCCTGTGGGAGTCTCATTGATTAACACTGAATTATATGGGAGTCTCAGTGACTAACACTGAACCCTGTGGGAGCCTCACTGATTAACACCGAACCCTGTGGGAGTCTCACTGAATAACAGTGAACCCTATGGGAGTCTCACTGATTAACACTGAACCCTATGGGAGTCTCACTGATTAATACTGAACCATATGGGAGTCTCACTGATTAACACTTAACCCTATGGGAATCTCACTGATTAACACTGAACCCTGTGGGAGTCTCACTGATTAACACTGAACCCTATGGGAGTCTCACTGATTAACACTGAACCCTGTGGGAGTCTCACTGATTAACACTGAACCCTATGGGAGTCTCACTGATTAACACTGAACACTGTGGGAGTCTCACTGATTAACACTGAACCCTGTGGGAGTCTCACTGATTAACACCGAACCCTATGGGACTCTCACTGATTAACAATTAACCCTGTGGGAGTCTCACTTATTAACATAGAACCCTGTGTGAGTCTCACTGATTAACACTGAACCCTATGGGAGTCTCACTGATTAACACTGAACCCTGTGGGAGTCTCACTGATTAACACTGAACCCTATGGGAGTCTCACCGATTAACGCTGAACCCTGTGGGAGTCTCACTGATTAACACTGAACCCTGTGGGAGTCTCACTGATTAACACTGAACCCTATGGGAGTCTCACTGATTAACACTGAACCCTATGGGAGTCTCACTGATTAACACTGAACCGTGTGGGAGTCTCACTGATTAACACTGAACCCTGTGGGAGTCTCACTGATTAACACCGAACCCTATGGGAGTCTCACTGATTAACAATGAACCCTGTGGGAGTCTCACTTATTTACACAGAACCCTGTGTGAGTCTCACTGATTAACACTGAACCCTATGGGAGTCTCACTGATTAACACTGAACCCTGTGGGAGTCTCACTGATTAACACTGAACCCTATGGGAGTCTCACCGATTAACGCTGAACCCTGTGGGAGTCTCACTGATTAACACTGAACCCTGTGGGAGTCTCACTGATTAACACTGAACCCTATGGGAGTCTCACTGATTAACACTGAACCCTGTGGGAGTCTCACTGATTAACACTGAACCCTGAGGGAGACTCACTGATTAACACCGAACCCTATGGGAGTCTCACTGATTAACACTGAACCCTGTGGGAGTCTCACTGATTAACACTGAACCCTATGGGAGTCTCACTGATTAACACTGAACCCTGTGGGAGTCTCACTGATTAACACTGAACCCTGTGGGAGACTCACTGATTAACACTGAACCCTATGGGAGTCTCACTGATTAACACTGAACCCTATGGGAGTCTCACTGATTAACACTGAAACCTATGGAAGTCTCACCGATTAACACTGAACCCTGTGGGAGTTTCACTGATTAACACTGAACCCTATGGGAATCTCGCTGATTAATACTGAACCCTGTGGGAGTCTCACTGATTAACACTGAACCCTATGGTAGTCTCACTGATTAACACTGACCCCTGTGGGAGTATCACTGATTAACATTGAACCCTAAGGGAGTCTCACTGATTAACACTGAACCATGTGGGAGTCTCACTGATTAACACCGAACCCTGTGGGAGCCCCACTGATTAACACTGAACCCTATGGGAGTCTCACTGATTAACACTGAACACGATGGGAGTCTCACTGATTAACACTGAACCCTGTGGGAGTCTCATTGATTAACACTGAATTATATGGGAGTCTCACTGACTAACACTGAACCCTGTGGGAGCCTCACTGATTAACACCGAACCCTGTGGGAGTCTCACTGAATATCAGTGAACCCTATGGGAGTCTCACTGATTAACACTGAACCCTGTGGGAGTCTCACTGATTAACACTGAACCCTATGGGAGTCTCACTGATTAACACTGAACCCTGTGGGAGTCTCACTGATTAACACCGAACCCTGTGGGAGTCTCACTGATTAACAATGAACCCTATGGGAGTCTCACTTATTTACACAGAACCCTGTGTGAGTCTCACTGATTAACACTGAACCCTATGGGAGTCTCACTGATTAACACTGAACCCTGTGGGAGTCTCACTGATTAACACTGAACCCTATGGGAGTCTCACCGATTAACGCTGAACCCTGTGGGAGTCTCACTGATTAACACTGAACCCTGTGGGAGTCTCACTGATTAACACTGAACCCTATGGGAGTCTCACTGATTAACACTGAACCCTGTGGGAGCCTCACTGATTAACACTGAACCCTGTGGGAGACTCACTGATTAACACCGAACCCTATGGGAGTCTCACTGATTAACACTGAACCCTGTGGGAGTCTCACTGATTAACACTGAACCCTATGGGAGTCTCACTGATTAACACTGAACCATGTGGGAGTCTCACTGATTAACACCGAACCCTGTGGGAGCCCCACTGATTAACACTGAACCCTATGGGAGTCTCACTGATTAACACTGAACACGATGGGAGTCTCACTGATTAACACTGAACCCTGTGGGAGTCTCATTGATTAACACTGAATTATATGGGAGTCTCACTGACTAACACTGAACCCTGTGGGAGTCTCACTGATTAACACCGAACCCTGTGGGAGTCTCACTGAATAACAGTGAACCCTATGGGAGTCTCACTGATTAACACTGAACCCTATGGGAGTCTCACTGATTAATACTGAACCATATGGGAGTCTCACTGATTAACACTGAACCCTATGGGAATCTCACTGATTAACAATGAACCCTGTGGGAATCTCACTGATTAACACTGAACCCTGTGGGAGTCTCACTGATTAACACTGAACCCTATGGGAGTCTCACTGATTAAAAACTGAACCCTGTGGGAGTCTCACTGATTAACACTGAACCCTATGGGAGTCTCACTGATTAACACTGAACCGTGTGGGAGTCTCACTGATTAACACTGAACCCTGTGGGAGTCTCACTGATTAACACCGAACCCTATGGGAGTCTCACTGATTAACAATGAACCCTGTGGGAGTCTCACTTATTTACACAGAACCCTGTGTGATTCTCACTGATTAACACTGAACCCTATGGGAGTCTCACTGATTAACACTGAACCCTGTGGGAGTCTCACTGATTAACACTGAACACTATGGGATTCTCACCGATTAACGCTGAACCCTGTGGGAGTCTCACTGATTAACACTGAACCCTGTGGGAGTCTCACTGATTAACACTGAACCCTATGGGAGTATCACTGATTAACACTGAACCCTGTGGGAGTCTCACTGATTAACACTGAACCCTGTGGGAGACTCACTGATTAACACCGAACCCTATGGGAGTCTCACTGATTAACACTGAACCCTGTGGGAGTCTCACTGATTAACACTGAACCCTATGGGAGTCTCACTGATTAACACTGAACCCTGTGGGAGTCTCACTGATTAACACTGAACCCTGTGGGAGACTCACTGATTAACACTGAACCCTATGGGAGTCACTGATTAACACTGAACCCTATGGGAGTCTCACTGATTAACACTGAACCCTATGGGAGTCTCACTGATTAACACTGAACCGTGTGGGAGTCTCACTGATTAACACTGAACCCTGTGGGAGTCTCAATGATTAACACCGAACCCTATGGGAGTCTCACTGATTAACAATGAACCCTGTGGGAGTCTCACTTATTTACACAGAACCCTGTGTGAGTCTCACTGATTAACACTGAACCCTATGGGAGTCTCACTGATTAACACTGAACCCTGTGGGAGTCTCACTGATTAACACTGAACCCTATGGGAGTATCACTGATTAACACTGAACCCTGTGGGAGTCTCACTGATTAACACTGAACCCTGTGGGAGACTCACTGATTAACACCGAACCCTATGGGAGTCTCACTGATTAACACTGAACCCTGTGGGAGTCTCACTGATTAACACTGAACCCTATGGGAGTCTCACTGATTAACACTGAACCCTGTGGGAGTCTCACTGATTAACACTGAACCCTGTGGGAGACTCACTGATTAACACTGAACCCTATGGGAGTCTCACTGATTAACACTGAACCCTATGGGAGTCTCACTGATTAACACTGAACCCTATGGAAGTCTCACCGATTAACACTGAATCCTGTGGGAGTCTCACTGATTAACACTGAACCCTATGGGAATCTCGCTGATTAATACTGAACCCTGTGGGAGTCTCACTGATTAACACTGAACCCTATGGTAGTCTCACTGATTAACACTGACCCCTGTGGGAGTCTCACTGGTTAACACTGAACCCTATGGGAATCTCGCTGATTAACACTGAACCCTGTGGGAGTATCACTGATTAACATTGAACCCTAAGGGAGTCTCACTGATTAACACTGAACCATGTGGGAGTCTCACTGATTAACACCGAACCCTGTGGGAGCCCCACTGATTAACACTGAACCCTATGGGAGTCTCACTGATTAACACTGAACACGATGGGAGTCTCACTGATTAACACTGAACCCTGTGGGAGTCTCATTGATTAACACTGAATTATATGGGAGTCTCACTGACTAACACTGAACCCTGTGGGAGCCTCACTGATTAACACCGAACCCTGTGGGAGTCTCACTGAATAACAGTGAACCCTATGGGAGTCTCACTGATTAACACTGAACCCTATGGGAGTCTCACTGATTAATACTGAACCATATGGGAGTCTCACTGATTAACACTGAACCCTATGGGAATCTCACTGATTAACACTGAACCCTGTGGGAGTCTCACTGATTAACACTGAACCCTATGGGAGTCTCACTGATTAACACTGAACCCTGTGGGAGTCTCACTGATTAACACTGAACCCTATGGGAGTCTCACTGATTAACACTGAACACTGTGGGAGTCTCACTGATTAACACTGAACCCTGTGGGAGTCTCACTGATTAACACCGAACCCTATGGGACTCTCACTGATTAACAATTAACCCTGTGGGAGTCTCACTTATTAACATAGAACCCTGTGTGAGTCTCACTGATTAACACTGAACCCTATGGGAGTCTCACTGATTAACACTGAACCCTGTGGGAGTCTCACTGATTAACACTGAACCCTATGGGAGTCTCACCGATTAACGCTGAACCCTGTGGGAGTCTCACTGATTAACACTGAACCCTGTGGGAGTCTCACTGATTAACACTGAACCCTATGGGAGTCTCACTGATTAACACCGAACCCTATGGGAGTCTCACTGATTAACAATGAACCCTGTGGGAGTCTCACTTATTTACACAGAACCCTGTGTGAGTCTCACTGATTAACACTGAACCCTGTGGGAGTCTCAATGATTAACACCGAACCCTATGGGAGTCTCACTGAGTAACAATGAACCCTGTGGGAGTCTCACTTATTTACACAGAACCCTGTGTGAGTCTCACTGATTAACACTGAACCCTATGGGAGTCTCACTGATTAACACTGAACCCTGTGGGAGTCTCACTGATTAACACTGAACCCTATGGGAGTCTCAACGATTAATGCTGAACCCTGTGGGAGTCTCACTGATTAACACTGAACCCTGTGGGAGTCTCACTGATTAACACTGAACCCTATGGGAGTATCACTGATTAACACTGAACCCTGTGGGAGTCTCACTGATTAACACTGAACCCTGTGGGAGACTCACTGATTAACACCGAACCCTATGGGAGTCTCACTGATTAACACTGAACCCTGTGGGAGTCTCACTGATTAACACTGAACCCTATGGGAGTCTCACTGATTAACACTGAACCCTGTGGGAGTCTCACTGATTAACACTGAACCCTGTGGGAGACTCACTGATTAACACTGAACCCTATGGGAGTCTCACTGATTAACACTGAACCCTATGGGAGTCTCACTGATTAACACTGAACCCTATGGAAGTCTCACCGATTAACACTGAATCCTGTGGGAGTCTCACTGATTAACACTGAACCCTATGGGAATCTCGCTGATTAATACTGAACCCTGTGGGAGTCTCACTGATTAACACTGAACCCTATGGTAGTCTCACTGATTAACACTGACCCCTGTGGGAGTCTCACTGATTAACACTGAACCCTATGGGAATCTCGCTGATTAACACTGAACCCTGTGGGAGTATCACTGATTAACATTGAACCCTAAGGGAGTCTCACTGATTAACACTGAACCATGTGGGAGTCTCACTGATTAACACCGAACCCTGTGGGAGCCCCACTGATTAACACTGAACCCTATGGGAGTCTCACTGATTAACACTGAACACGATGGGAGTCTCACTGATTAACACTGAACCCTGTGGGAGTCTCATTGATTAACACTGAATTATATGGGAGTCTCACTGACTAACACTGAACCCTGTGGGAGCCTCACTGATTAACACCGAACCCTGTGGGAGTCTCACTGAATAACAGTGAACCCTATGGGAGTCTCACTGATTAACACTGAACCCTATGGGAGTCTCACTGATTAATACTGAACCATATGGGAGTCTCACTGATTAACACTGAACCCTATGGGAATCTCACTGATTAACACTGAACCCTGTGGGAGTCTCACTGATTAACACTGAACCCTATGGGAGTCTCACTGATTAACACTGAACCCTGTGGGAGTCTCACTGATTAACACTGAACCCTATGGGAGTCTCACTGATTAACACTGAACACTGTGGGAGTCTCACTGATTAACACTGAACCCTGTGGGAGTCTCACTGATTAACACCGAACCCTATGGGACTCTCACTGATTAACAATTAACCCTGTGGGAGTCTCACTTATTAACATAGAACCCTGTGTGAGTCTCACTGATTAACACTGAACCCTATGGGAGTCTCACTGATTAACACTGAACCCTGTGGGAGTCTCACTGATTAACACTGAACCCTATGGGAGTCTCACCGATTAACGCTGAACCCTGTGGGAGTCTCACTGATTAACACTGAACCCTGTGGGAGTCTCACTGATTAACACTGAACCCTATGGGAGTCTCACTGATTAACACCGAACCCTATGGGAGTCTCACTGATTAACAATGAACCCTGTGGGAGTCTCACTTATTTACACAGAACCCTGTGTGAGTCTCACTGATTAACACTGAACCCTATGGGAGTCTCACTGATTAACACTGAACCCTGTGGGAGTCTCACTGATTAACACTGAACCCTATGGGAGTCTCACCGATTAACGCTGAACCCTGTGGGAGTCTCACTGATTAACACTGAACCCTGTGGGAGTCTCACTGATTAACACTGAACCCTATGGGAGTATCACTGATTAACACTGAACCCTGTGGGAGTCTCACTGATTAACACTGAACCCTGTGGGAGTCTCACTGATTAACACTGAACCCTGTGGGAGACTCACTGATTAACACTGAACCCTATGGGAGTATCACTGATTAACACTGAACCCTATGGGAGTCTCACTGACTAACACTGAACCCTATGGGAGTCTCACTGATTAACACTGAACCGTGTGGGAGTCTCACTGATTAACACTGAACCCTGTGGGAGTCTCACTGATTAACACCGAACCCTATGGGAGTCTCACTGATTAACAATGAACCCTGTGGGAGTCTCACTTATTTACACAGAACCCTGTGTGAGTCTCACTGATTAACACTGAACCCTATGGGAGTCTCACTGATTAACACTGAACCCTGTGGGAGTCTCACTGATTAACACTGAACCCTATGGGAGTCTCACCGATTAACGCTGAACCCTGTGGGAGTCTCACTGATTAACACTGAACCCTGTGGGAGTCTCACTGATTAACACTGAACCCTATGGGAGTATCACTGATTAACACTGAACCCTGTGGGAGTCTCACTGATTAACACTGAACCCTGTGGGAGACTCACTGATTAACACCGAACCCTATGGGAGTCTCACTGATTAACACTGAACCCTGTGGGAGTCTCACTGATTAACACTGAACCCTATGGGAGTCTCACTGATTAACAATGAACCCTGTGGGAGTCTCACTGATTAACACTGAACCCTGTGGGAGACTCACTGATTAACACTGAACCCTATGGGAGTCTCACTGATTAACACTGAACCCTATGGGAGTCTCACTGATTAACACTGAACCCTATGGAAGTCTCACCGATTAACACTGAATCCTGTGGGAGTCTCACTGATTAACACTGAACCCTATGGGAATCTCGCTGATTAATACTGAACCCTGTGGGAGTCTCACTGATTAACACTGAACCCTATGGTAGTCTCACTGATTAACACTGACCCCTGTGGGAGTCTCACTGATTAACACTGAACCCTATGGGAATCTCGCTGATTAACACTGAACCCTGTGGGAGTATCACTGATTAACATTGAACCCTAAGGGAGTCTCACTGATTAACACTGAACCATGTGGGAGTCTCACTGATTAACACCGAACCCTGTGGGAGCCCCACTGATTAACACTGAACCCTATGGGAGTCTCACTGATTAACACTGAACACGATGGGAGTCTCACTGATTAACACTGAACCCTGTGGGAGTCTCATTGATTAACACTGAATTATATGGGAGTCTCACTGACTAACACTGAACCCTGTGGGAGCCTCACTGATTAACACCGAACCCTGTGGGAGTCTCACTGAATAACAGTGAACCCTATGGGAGTCTCACTGATTAACACTGAACCCTATGGGAGTCTCACTGATTAATACTGAACCATATGGGAGTCTCACTGATTAACACTGAACCCTATGGGAATCTCACTGATTAACACTGAACCCTGTGGGAGTCTCACTGATTAACACTGAACCCTATGGGAGTCTCACTGATTAACACTGAACCCTGTGGGAGTCTCACTGATTAACACTGAACCCTATGGGAGTCTCACTGATTAACACTGAACACTGTGGGAGTCTCACTGATTAACACTGAACCCTGTGGGAGTCTCACTGATTAACACCGAACCCTATGGGAGTCTCACTGATTAACAATTAACCCTGTGGGAGTCTCACTTATTAACATAGAACCCTGTGTGAGTCTCACTGATTAACACTGAACCCTATGGGAGTCTCACTGATTAACACTGAACCCTATGGGAGTCTCACCGATTAACGCTGAACCCTGTGGGAGTCTCACTGATTAACACTGAACCCTGTGGGAGTCTCACTGATTAACACTGAACCCTATGGGAGTCTCACTGATTAACACTGAACCCTGTGGGAGTCTCATTGATTAACACTGAACCCTGTGGGAGTCTCACTGATTAACACTGAACCCTGTGGGAGTCTCACTGATTAACAATGAACCCTGAGGGAGTCTCACTGATTAACACATGAACCCTGTGGGAGTCTCACTGATTAACACTGAACCCTATGGTAGTCTCACTGATTAACACTGACCCCTGTGGGAGTCTCACTGATTAACACTGAACCCTATGGGAATCTCGCTGATTAACACTGAACCCTGTGGGAGTATCACTGATTAACACTGAACCCTATGGGAGTCTCACTGATTAACACTGAACCATGTGGGAGTCTCACTGATTAACACCGAACCCTGTGGGAGCCCCACTGATTAACACTGAACCCTATGGGAGTCTCACTGATTAACACTGAACATGATGGGAGTCTCACTGATTAACACTGAACCCTGTGGGAGTCTCATTGATTAACACTGAACATTATGGGAGTCTCACTGACTAACACTGAACCCTGTGGGAGTCTCACTGATTAACACTGAACCCTGTGGGAGTCTCACTGATTAACACCGAACCCTGTGGGAGTCTCATTGATTAACACTGAACCCTAAGAGAGTCTCACTGACTAACACTGAACCCTGTGGGAGTCTCACTGATTAACACTGAACCCTGTGGGAGTCTCACTGATTAACACCGAACCCTGTGGGAGTCTCACTGAATAACAGTGAACCCTATGGGAGTCGCACTGATTAACACTGAACCCTGTGGGAGTCTCACTGATTAACACTGAACCCTATCGGAGTCTCACTGATTAACACTGAACCCTGTGGGAGTCTCACTGATTAACACTGAACCCTATGGGAGTCTCACTGATTAACACTGAACCCTGTGGGAGTATCACTGATTAACACTGAACCCTATGGGAGTCTCACTGATTAACACTGAACCGTGTAGGAGTCTCACTGATTAACACTGAACCCTGTGGGAGTCTCACTGATTAACACCGAACCCTATGGGAGTCTCACTGATTAACAATGAACCCTGTAGGAGTCTCACTTATTTACACAGAACCCTGTGTGAGTATCACTGATTAACACTGAACCCTATGGGAGTCTCACTGATTAACACTGAACCCTGTGGGAGTCTCACTGATTAACACTGAACCCTATGGGAGTCTCACCGATTAACGCTGAACCCTGTGGGAGTCTCACTGATTAACACTGAACCCTGTGGGAGTCTCACTGATTAACACTGAACCCTATGGGAGTCTCACTGATTAACACTGAACCCTGTGGGAGTCTCACTGATTAACACTGAACCCTGTGGGAGACTCACTGATTAACACCGAACCCTATGGGAGTCTCACTGATTAACACTGAACCCTGTGGGAGTCTCACTGATTAACACTTATCCCTATGGGAGTCTCACTGATTAACACTGAACCCTGTGGGAGTCTCACTGATTAACACTGAACCCTGTGGGAGACTCACTGATTAACACTGAACCCTATGGGAGTCTCACTGATTAACACTGAACCCTATGGGAGTCTCACTGATTAACACTGAACCCTATGGGAGTCTCACTGATTAACACCGAACCCTATGGAAGTCTCACCGATTAACACTGAACCCTGTGGGAGTCTCACTGATTAACACTGAACCCTATGGGAGTCTCACTGATTAATACTGAACCCTGTGAGAGTCTCACTGATTAACACTGGACCCTATGGGAGTCTCACTGATTAACACTGAACCCTGTGGGGGTCTCACTGATTAACACTGAACCCTATGGGAGTCTCACTGATTAACACAGAATCCTGTGGGTGTCTCACTGATTAACACTGAACCCTGTGGGAGTCTCACTGATTAACACTGAACCCTAGGGGAGTCTCACTGATTAACACTGAACCCTATGGGAGTCTCACTGATTAACACTGAACCCTATGGGAGTCTCACTGATTAACACTGAACCCTATGGGAGTCTCACTGATTAAAACTGAACCCTATGGGAGTCTCACTGATTAAAACTGAACCCTATGGGAGTCTCACTGATTAACACCGAACCCAATGGGAGTCTCAGTGATTTACACTGAACACTATGGGAGTCTCACTGATTAACACTGAACCCTGTGGGAATCTCACTGATTAACACTGAACCCTGTGGGAGTCTTACTGATTAACACTGAACCCTGTTGGAGTCTCACTGATTAACACTGAACCCTATGGGAGTCTCATTGATTAACACTGAACCCTATGGGAGTCTCACTGATTAACACATGAACCCTGTGGGAGTCTCACTGATTAACACTGAACCCTATGGGAGTCTCACTGATTAACACTGAACCCTATGGGAGTCTCACTGATTAACATCGAACCCTATGGGAGTCTCACTGATTAACACTGAACCCTATGGGAGTCTGACTGAATAACACTGAACCCTATGGGAGTCTCACTGATTAACACTGAACCCTATGGGAGTCTCACTGATAAACACTGAACCCTGTGGGAGTCTCACTGATTAACACTGAACCCTATGGGAGTCTCACTGATTAACACTGAACCCTGTGGGAGTCTCACTGATTAACACTGAACCCTATGGGAGTCTCACTGATTAACACTGAACACTGTGGGAGTCTCACTGATTAACACTGAACCCTGTGGGAGTCTCACTGATTAACACCGAACCCTATGGGACTCTCACTGATTAACAATTAACCCTGTGGGAGTCTCACTTATTAACATAGAACCCTGTGTGAGTCTCACTGATTAACACTGAACCCTATGGGAGTCTCACTGATTAACACTGAACCCTGTGGGAGTCTCACTGATTAACACTGAACCCTATGGGAGTCTCACCGATTAACGCTGAACCCTGTGGGAGTCTCACTGATTAACACTGAACCCTGTGGGAGTCTCACTGATTAACACTGAACCCTATGGGAGTCTCACTGATTAACACCGAACCCTATGGGAGTCTCACTGATTAACAATGAACCCTGTGGGAGTCTCACTTATTTACACAGAACCCTGTGTGAGTCTCACTGATTAACACTGAACCCTATGGGAGTCTCACTGATTAACACTGAACCCTGTGGGAGTCTCACTGATTAACACTGAACCCTATGGGAGTCTCACCGATTAACGCTGAACCCTGTGGGAGTCTCACTGATTAACACTGAACCCTGTGGGAGTCTCACTGATTAACACTGAACCCTATGGGAGTATCACTGATTAACACTGAACCCTGTGGGAGTCTCACTGATTAACACTGAACCCTGTGGGAGTCTCACTGATTAACACTGAACCCTGTGGGAGACTCACTGATTAACACTGAACCCTATGGGAGTATCACTGATTAACACTGAACCCTATGGGAGTCTCACTGACTAACACTGAACCCTATGGGAGTCTCACTGATTAACACTGAACCGTGTGGGAGTCTCACTGATTAACACTGAACCCTGTGGGAGTCTCACTGATTAACACCGAACCCTATGGGAGTCTCACTGATTAACAATGAACCCTGTGGGAGTCTCACTTATTTACACAGAACCCTGTGTGAGTCTCACTGATTAACACTGAACCCTATGGGAGTCTCACTGATTAACACTGAACCCTGTGGGAGTCTCACTGATTAACACTGAACCCTATGGGAGTCTCACCGATTAACGCTGAACCCTGTGGGAGTCTCACTGATTAACACTGAACCCTGTGGGAGTCTCACTGATTAACACTGAACCCTATGGGAGTATCACTGATTAACACTGAACCCTGTGGGAGTCTCACTGATTAACACTGAACCCTGTGGGAGACTCACTGATTAACACCGAACCCTATGGGAGTCTCACTGATTAACACTGAACCCTGTGGGAGTCTCACTGATTAACACTGAACCCTATGGGAGTCTCACTGATTAACAATGAACCCTGTGGGAGTCTCACTGATTAACACTGAACCCTGTGGGAGACTCACTGATTAACACTGAACCCTATGGGAGTCTCACTGATTAACACTGAACCCTATGGGAGTCTCACTGATTAACACTGAACCCTATGGAAGTCTCACCGATTAACACTGAATCCTGTGGGAGTCTCACTGATTAACACTGAACCCTATGGGAATCTCGCTGATTAATACTGAACCCTGTGGGAGTCTCACTGATTAACACTGAACCCTATGGTAGTCTCACTGATTAACACTGACCCCTGTGGGAGTCTCACTGATTAACACTGAACCCTATGGGAATCTCGCTGATTAACACTGAACCCTGTGGGAGTATCACTGATTAACATTGAACCCTAAGGGAGTCTCACTGATTAACACTGAACCATGTGGGAGTCTCACTGATTAACACCGAACCCTGTGGGAGCCCCACTGATTAACACTGAACCCTATGGGAGTCTCACTGATTAACACTGAACACGATGGGAGTCTCACTGATTAACACTGAACCCTGTGGGAGTCTCATTGATTAACACTGAATTATATGGGAGTCTCACTGACTAACACTGAACCCTGTGGGAGCCTCACTGATTAACACCGAACCCTGTGGGAGTCTCACTGAATAACAGTGAACCCTATGGGAGTCTCACTGATTAACACTGAACCCTATGGGAGTCTCACTGATTAATACTGAACCATATGGGAGTCTCACTGATTAACACTGAACCCTATGGGAATCTCACTGATTAACACTGAACCCTGTGGGAGTCTCACTGATTAACACTGAACCCTATGGGAGTCTCACTGATTAACACTGAACCCTGTGGGAGTCTCACTGATTAACACTGAACCCTATGGGAGTCTCACTGATTAACACTGAACACTGTGGGAGTCTCACTGATTAACACTGAACCCTGTGGGAGTCTCACTGATTAACACCGAACCCTATGGGAGTCTCACTGATTAACAATTAACCCTGTGGGAGTCTCACTTATTAACATAGAACCCTGTGTGAGTCTCACTGATTAACACTGAACCCTATGGGAGTCTCACTGATTAACACTGAACCCTATGGGAGTCTCACCGATTAACGCTGAACCCTGTGGGAGTCTCACTGATTAACACTGAACCCTGTGGGAGTCTCACTGATTAACACTGAACCCTATGGGAGTCTCACTGATTAACACTGAACCCTGTGGGAGTCTCATTGATTAACACTGAACCCTGTGGGAGTCTCACTGATTAACACTGAACCCTGTGGGAGTCTCACTGATTAACACTGAACCCTGAGGGAGTCTCACTGATTAACACATGAACCCTGTGGGAGTCTCACTGATTAACACTGAACCCTATGGTAGTCTCACTGATTAACACTGACCCCTGTGGGAGTCTCACTGATTAACACTGAACCCTATGGGAATCTCGCTGATTAACACTGAACCCTGTGGTAGTATCACTGATTAACACTGAACCCTATGGGAGTCTCACTGATTAACACTGAACCATGTGGGAGTCTCACTGATTAACACCGAACCCTGTGGGAGCCCCACTGATTAACACTGAACCCTATGGGAGTCTCACTGATTAACACTGAACATGATGGGAGTCTCACTGATTAACACTGAACCCTGTGGGAGTCTCATTGATTAACACTGAACATTATGGGAGTCTCACTGACTAACACTGAACCCTGTGGGAGTCTCACTGATTAACACTGAACCCTGTGGGAGTCTCACTGATTAACACCGAACCCTGTGGGAGTCTCATTGATTAACACTGAACCCTAAGAGAGTCTCACTGACTAACACTGAACCCTGTGGGAGTCTCACTGATTAACACTGAACCCTGTGGGAGTCTCACTGATTAACACCGAACCCTGTGGGAGTCTCACTGAATAACAGTGAACCCTATGGGAGTCGCACTGATTAACACTGAACCCTGTGGGAGTCTCACTGATTAACACTGAACCCTATCGGAGTCTCACTGATTAACACTGAACCCTGTGGGAGTCTCACTGATTAACACTGAACCCTATGGGAGTCTCACTGATTAACACTGAACCCTGTGGGAGTATCACTGATTAACACTGAACCCTATGGGAGTCTCACTGATTAACACTGAACCGTGTAGGAGTCTCACTGATTAACACTGAACCCTGTGGGAGTCTCACTGATTAACACCGAACCCTATGGGAGTCTCACTGATTAACAATGAACCCTGTAGGAGTCTCACTTATTTACACAGAACCCTGTGTGAGTATCACTGATTAACACTGAACCCTATGGGAGTCTCACTGATTAACACTGAACCCTGTGGGAGTCTCACTGATTAACACTGAACCCTATGGGAGTCTCACCGATTAACGCTGAACCCTGTGGGAGTCTCACTGATTAACACTGAACCCTGTGGGAGTCTCACTGATTAACACTGAACCCTATGGGAGTCTCACTGATTAACACTGAACCCTGTGGGAGTCTCACTGATTAACACTGAACCCTGTGGGAGACTCACTGATTAACACCGAACCCTATGGGAGTCTCACTGATTAACACTGAACCCTGTGGGAGTCTCACTGATTAACACTTATCCCTATGGGAGTCTCACTGATTAACACTGAACCCTGTGGGAGTCTCACTGATTAACACTGAACCCTGTGGGAGACTCACTGATTAACACTGAACCCTATGGGAGTCTCACTGATTAACACTGAACCCTATGGGAGTCTCACTGATTAACACTGAACCCTATGGGAGTCTCACTGATTAACACCGAACCCTATGGAAGTCTCACCGATTAACACTGAACCCTGTGGGAGTCTCACTGATTAACACTGAACCCTATGGGAGTCTCACTGATTAATACTGAACCCTGTGAGAGTCTCACTGATTAACACTGGACCCTATGGGAGTCTCACTGATTAACACTGAACCCTGTGGGGGTCTCACTGATTAACACTGAACCCTATGGGAGTCTCACTGATTAACACAGAATCCTGTGGGTGTCTCACTGATTAACACTGAACCCTGTGGGAGTCTCACTGATTAACACTGAACCCTAGGGGAGTCTCACTGATTAACACTGAACCCTATGGGAGTCTCACTGATTAACACTGAACCCTATGGGAGTCTCACTGATTAACACTGAACCCTATGGGAGTCTCACTGATTAAAACTGAACCCTATGGGAGTCTCACTGATTAAAACTGAACCCTATGGGAGTCTCACTGATTAACACCGAACCCAATGGGAGTCTCAGTGATTTACACTGAACACTATGGGAGTCTCACTGATTAACACTGAACCCTGTGGGAATCTCACTGATTAACACTGAACCCTGTGGGAGTCTTACTGATTAACACTGAACCCTGTTGGAGTCTCACTGATTAACACTGAACCCTATGGGAGTCTCATTGATTAACACTGAACCCTATGGGAGTCTCACTGATTAACACATGAACCCTGTGGGAGTCTCACTGATTAACACTGAACCCTATGGGAGTCTCACTGATTAACACTGAACCCTATGGGAGTCTCACTGATTAACATCGAACCCTATGGGAGTCTCACTGATTAACACTGAACCCTATGGGAGTCTGACTGAATAACACTGAACCCTATGGGAGTCTCACTGATTAACACTGAACCCTATGGGAGTCTCACTGATAAACACTGAACCCTGTGGGAGTCTCACTGATTAACACTGAACCCTATGGGAGTCTCACTGATTAACACTGAACCCTGTGGGAGTCTCACTGATTAACACTGAAACCTGTGGGAATTTCACTGATTAACACTGCACCCTGTGGTAGTCTCACTGATTAACACTGAACCCTAAGGGAGTCTCACTGATTAACACTGAACCCTATGGGAGTCTCACCGATTAATATTGACCCAATGGGAGTCTCACTGATTAACACTGAACCCTGTGGGAGTCTCACTGATTAACACTGAACCCTATGGGAATCTCGCTGATTAACACTGAACCCTGTGGGAGTCTCACTGATTAACACTGAACCCTGTGAGAGTCTCACTGATTAACACTGGACCCTATGGGAGTCTCACTGATTAACACTGAACCCTGTGGGAGTCTCACTGATTAACACTGAACCCTATGGGAGTCTCACTGATTAACACAGAACCCTGTGGGTGTCTCACTGATTAACACTGAACCCTGTGGGAGTCTCACTGATTAACACTGAACCCTATGGGAGTCTCACTGATTAACACTGAACCCTATGGGAGTCTCACTGATTAAAACTGAACCCTATGGGAGTCCCACTGATTAAAACTGAACCCTATGGGAGTTTCACTGATTAACACCGAACCCAATGGGAGTCTCAGTGATTTACACTGAACACTATGGGAGTCTCACTGATAAACACTGAACCCTGTGGGAATCTCACTGATTAACACTGAACCCTGTGGGAGTCTCACTGATTAACACTGAACCCTGTTGGAGTCTCACTGATTAACACTGAACCCTATGGGAGTCTCATTGATTAACACTGAACCCTATGGGAGTCTCACTGATTAACACATGAACCCTGTGGGAGTCTCACTGATTAACACTTAACCCTATGGGAGTCTCACTGATTAACACTTCACCCTATGGGAGTCTCACTGATTAACATCGAACCCTATGGGAGTCTCACTGATTAACACTGAACCCTATGGGAGTCTCACTGATTAACAACGAACCCTATGGGAGTCTCACTGATTAACACTGAACACTATGGGAGTCTCACCGATTAATACTGAACCCTGTGGGAGTCTCATTGATTAAAACTGAACCCTGTGGGAGTCTCAATGATTAACACTGAACCCTGTGGGAGTCTCACTGATTAACACTGAACCCTATGGGAGTCTCACTGATTAACACTGAACCCTATGGGAGTCTCATTGATTAACACTGAACCCTGTGGGAGTCTCATTGATTAACACTGAACCCTGTGGGAGTCTCACTGATTAACACTGAACCCTGTGGGAGTCTCACTGATTAACACTGAACCCTGAGGGAGTCTCACTGATTAACACGTGAACCCTGTGGGAGTCTCACTGATTAACAATGAACCCTATGGGAGTCTCACTGATTAACACTGAACCCTATGGGAGTCTCACTGATTAACACTGAACCCTATGGGAGTCTCATTGATTAACACTGAACCCTATGGGAGTCTCACTGATTAACACTGAACCCTGTTGGAGTCTCACTGATTAACACTGAACCCTATGGGAGTCTCATTGATTAACACTGAACCCTATGGGAGTCTCACTGATTAACACATGAACCCTGTGGGAGTCTCACTGATTAACACTGAACCCTATGGGAGTCTCACTGATTAACACTGCACCCTATGGGAGTCTCACTGATTAACATCGAACCCTATGGGAGTCTCACTGATTAACACTGAACCCTATGGGAGTCTCACTGATTAACACTGAACCCTAAGGGAGTCTCACTGATTAACACTGAACCCTATGGGAGTCTCACCGATTAATACTGACCCAATGGGAGTCTCACTGATTAACACTGAACCCTGTGGGAGTCTCACTGATTAACACTGAACCCTATGGGAATCTCGCTGATTAACACTGAACCCTGTGGGAGTCTCACTGATTAACACTGAACCCTGTGAGAGTCTCACTGATTAACACTGGACCCTATGGGAGTCTCACTGATTAACACTGAACCCTGTGGGAGTCTCACTGATTAACACTGAACCCTATGGGAGTCTCACTGATTAACACAGAACCCTGTGGGTGTCTCACTGATTAACACTGAACCCTGTGGGAGTCTCACTGATTAACACTAAACCCTATGGGAGTCTCACTGATTAACACTGAACCCTATGGGAGTCTCACTGATTAACACTGAACCCTATGGGAGTCTCACTGATTAACACTGAACCCTATGGGAGTCTCACTGATTAAAACTGAACCCTATGGGAGTCCCACTGATTAAAACTGAACCCTATGGGAGTCTCACTGATTAACACCGAACCCAATGGGAGTCTCAGTGATTTACACTGAACACTATGGGAGTCTCACTGATTAACACTGAACCCTGTGGGAATCTCACTGATTAACACTGAACCCTGTGGGAGTCTCACTGATTAACACTGAACCCTGTTGGAGTCTCACTGATTAACACTGAACCCTATGGGAGTCTCATTGATTAACACTGAACCCTATGGGAGTCTCACTGATTAACACATGAACCCTGTGGGAGTCTCACTGATTAACACTTAACCCTATGGGAGTCTCACTGATTAACACTGCACCCTATGGGAGTCTCACTGATTAACATCGAACCCTATGGGAGTCTCACTGATTAACACTGAACCCTATGGGAGTCTCACTGATTAAAAACGAACCCTATGGGAGTCTCACTGATTAACACTGAACACTATGGGAGTCTCACCGATTAATACTGAACCCTGTGGGAGTCTCATTGATTAAAACTGAACCCTGTGGGAGTCTCAATGATTAACACTGAACCCTGTGGGAGTCTCACTGATTAACACTGAACCCTATGGGAGTCTCACTGATTAACACTGAACCCTATGGGAGTCTCATTGATTAACACTGAACCCTGTGGGAGTCTCATTGATTAACACTGAACCCTGTGGGAGTCTCACTGATTAACACTGAACCCTGTGGGAGTCTCACTGATTAACACTGAACCCTGAGGGAGTCTCACTGATTAACACGTGAACCCTGTGGGAGTCTCACTGATTAACACTGAACCCTATGGGAGTCTCACTGATTAACACTGAACCCTATGGGAGTCTCACTGATTAACACTGAACCCTATGGGAGTCTCATTGATTAACACTGAACCCTATGGGAGTCTCACTGATTAACACTGAACCCTGTTGGAGTCTCACTGATTAACACTGAACCCTATGGGAGTCTCATTGATTAACACTGAACCCTATGGGAGTCTCACTGATTAACACATGAACCCTGTGGGAGTCTCACTGATTAACACTGAACCCTATGGGAGTCTCACTGATTAACACTGCACCCTATGGGAGTCTCACTGATTAACATCGAACCCTATGGGAGTCTCACTGATTAACACTGAACCCTATGGGAGTCTCACTGATTAAAACTGAACCCTATGGGAGTCCCACTGATTAAAACTGAACCCTATGTGAGTCTCACTGATTAACACCGAACCCAATGGGAGTCTCAGTGATTTACACTGAACACTATGGGAGTCTCACTGATTAACACTGAACCCTGTGGGAATCTCACTGATTAACACTGAACCCTGTGGGAGTCTCACTGATTAACACTGAACCCTGTTGGAGTCTCACTGATTAACACTGAACCCTATGGGAGTCTCACTGATTAACACTGAACCCTATGGGAGTCTCACTGATTAACACTGAACCCTATGGGAGTCTCACTGATTAACACTGAACCCTATGGGAGTCTCACTGATTAAAACTGAACCCTATGGGAGTCCCACTGATTAAAACTGAACCCTATGGGAGTCTCACTGATTAACACCGAACCCAATGGGAGTCTCAGTGATTTACACTGAACACTATGGGAGTCTCACTGATTAACACTGAACCCTGTGGGAATCTCACTGATTAACACTGAACCCTGTGGGAGTCTCACTGATTAACACTGAACCCTGTTGGAGTCTCACTGATTAACACTGAACCCTATGGGAGTCTCATTGATTAACACTGAACCCTATGGGAGTCTCACTGATTAACACATGAACCCTGTGGGAGTCTCACTGATTAACACTTAACCCTATGGGAGTCTCACTGATTAACACTGCACCCTATGGGAGTCTCACTGATTAACATCGAACCCTATGGGAGTCTCACTGATTAACACTGAACCCTATGGGAGTCTCACTGATTAAAAACGAACCCTATGGGAGTCTCACTGATTAACACTGAACACTATGGGAGTCTCACCGATTAATACTGAACCCTGTGGGAGTCTCATTGATTAAAACTGAACCCTGTGGGAGTCTCAATGATTAACACTGAACCCTGTGGGAGTCTCACTGATTAACACTGAACCCTATGGGAGTCTCACTGATTAACACTGAACCCTATGGGAGTCTCATTGATTAACACTGAACCCTGTGGGAGTCTCATTGATTAACACTGAACCCTGTGGGAGTCTCACTGATTAACACTGAACCCTGTGGGAGTCTCACTGATTAACACTGAACCCTGAGGGAGTCTCACTGATTAACACGTGAACCCTGTGGGAGTCTCACTGATTAACACTGAACCCTATGGGAGTCTCACTGATTAACACTGAACCCTATGGGAGTCTCACTGATTAACACTGAACCCTATGGGAGTCTCATTGATTAACACTGAACCCTATGGGAGTCTCACTGATTAACACTGAACCCTGTTGGAGTCTCACTGATTAACACTGAACCCTATGGGAGTCTCATTGATTAACACTGAACCCTATGGGAGTCTCACTGATTAACACATGAACCCTGTGGGAGTCTCACTGATTAACACTGAACCCTATGGGAGTCTCACTGATTAACACTGCACCCTATGGGAGTCTCACTGATTAACATCGAACCCTATGGGAGTCTCACTGATTAACACTGAACCCTATGGGAGTCTCACTGATTAAAACTGAACCCTATGGGAGTCCCACTGATTAAAACTGAACCCTATGTGAGTCTCACTGATTAACACCGAACCCAATGGGAGTCTCAGTGATTTACACTGAACACTATGGGAGTCTCACTGATTAACACTGAACCCTGTGGGAATCTCACTGATTAACACTGAACCCTGTGGGAGTCTCACTGATTAACACTGAACCCTGTTGGAGTCTCACTGATTAACACTGAACCCTATGGGAGTCTCATTGATTAACACTGAACCCTATGGGAGTCTCACTGATTAACACATGAACCCTGTGGGAGTCTCACTGATTAACACTTAACCCTATGGGAGTCTCACTGATTAACACTGCACCCTATGGGAGTCTCACTGATTAACATCAAACCCTATGGGAGTCTCACTGATTAACACTGAACCCTATGGGAGTCTCACTGATTAACAACGAACCCTATGGGAGTCTCACTGATTAACACTGAACACTATGGGAGTCTCACCGATTAATACTGAACACTGTGGGAGTCTCATTGATTAAAACTGAACCCTGTGGGAGTCTCAATGATTAACACTGAACCCTGTGGGAGTCTCACTGATTAACACTGAACCCTATGGGAGTCTCACTGATTAACACTGAACCCTATGGGAGTCTCATTGATTAACACTGAACCCTGTGGGAGTCTCATTGATTAACACTGAACCCTGTGGGAGTCTCACTGATTAACACTGAACCCTGTGGGAGTCTCACTGATTAACACTGAACCCTGAGGGAGTCTCACTGATTAACACATGAACCCTGTGGGAGTCTCACTGATTAACACTGAACCCTATGGGAGTCTCACTGATTAACACTGAACCCTATGGGAGTCTCACTGATTAACACTGAACCCTATGGGAGTCTCATTGATTAACACTGAACCCTATGGGAGTCTCACTGATTAACACTGAACCCTGTTGGAGTCTCACTGATTAACACTGAACCCTATGGGAGTCTCACTGATTAACACTGCACCCTATGGGAGTCTCACTGATTAACATCGAACCCTATGGGAGTCTCACTGATTAACACTGAACCCTATGGGAGTCTCACTGATTAACAACGAACCCTATGGGAGTCTCACTGATTAACACTGAACCCTATGGGAGTCTCACCGATTAATACTGAACCCTGTGGGAGTCTCATTGATTAAAACTGAACCCTGTGGGAGTCTCAATGATTAACACTGAACCCTGTGGGAGTCTCACTGATTAACACTGAACCCTATGGGAGTCTCACTGATTAACACTGAACCCTATGGGAGTCTCATTGATTAACACTGAACCCTGTGGGAGTCTCATTGATTAACACTGAACCCTGTGGGAGTTTCACTGATTAACACTGAACCCTGTGGGAGTCTCACTGATTAACACTGAACCCTGAGGGAGTCTCACTGATTAACACATGAACCCTGTGGGAGTCTCACTGATTAACACTGAACCCTACGGGAGTCTCACTGATTAACACTGAACCCTATGGGAGTCTCACTGATTAACACTGAACCCTATGGGAGTCTCATTGATTAACACTGAACCCTATGGGAGTCTCACTGATTAACACTGGGCCCTGTGGGAGTCTTACTGATTAACACTGAACCCTGTGGGAGTCTCACTGATTAACACTGGACCCTGTGGGAGTCTCACTGATTAACACTGAACCCTGTGGGAGTCTCACTGATTAACACTGAACCCTATGGGAGTCTCACTGATAAACACTGAACCCTGTGGGAGTCTCAATGATTAACACTGAACCCTATGGGAGTCTCACTGATTAACACTGAACCCTGTGGGAGTCTCACTGATTAACACTGAACCCTGTGGGAATTTCACTGATTAACACTGAACCCTGTGGTAGTCTCACTGATTAACACTGAACCCTATGGGAGTCTCAATGATTAACACTGAACCCTATGGGAGTCTCACCGATTAATACTGACCCAATGGGAGTCTCACTGATTAACACTGAACCCTGTGGGAGTCTCACTGATTAACACTGAACCCTATGGGAGTCTCACTGATTAACACTGAACCCTGTGGGAATCTCACTGATTAACACTGAACCCTGTGGGAGTCTCACTGATTAACACTGAACCCTGTTGGAGTCTCACTGATTAACACTGAACCCTATGGGAGTCTCACTGATTAACACTGAACCCTATGGGAGTCTCACTGATTAAAACTGAACCCTATGGGAGTCCCACTGATTAAAACTGAACCCTATGTGAGTCTCACTGATTAACACCGAACCCAATGGGAGTCTCAGTGATTTACACTGAACACTATGGGAGTCTCACTGATTAACACTGAACCCTGTGGGAATCTCACTGATTAACACTGAACCCTGTGGGGGTCTCACTGATTAACACTGAACCCTGTTGGAGTCTCACTGATTAACACTGAACCCTATGGGAGTCTCATTGATTAACACTGAACCCTATGGGAGTCTCACTGATTAACACATGAACCCTGTGGGAGTCTCACTGATTAACACTTAACCCTATGGGAGTCTCACTGATTAACACTGCACCCTATGGGAGTCTCACTGATTAACATCAAACCCTATGGGAGTCTCACTGATTAACACTGAACCCTATGGGAGTCTCACTGATTAACAACGAACCCTATGGGAGTCTCACTGATTAACACTGAACACTATGGGAGTCTCACCGATTAATACTGAACACTGTGGGAGTCTCATTGATTAAAACTGAACCCTGTGGGAGTCTCAATGATTAACACTGAACCCTGTGGGAGAGTCTCACTGATTAACACTGAACCCTATGGGAGTCTCACTGATTAACACTGAACCCTATGGGAGTCTCATTGATTAACACTGAACCCTGTGGGAGTCTCATTGATTAACACTGAACCCTGTGGGAGTCTCACTGATTAACACTGAACCCTGTGGGAGTCTCACTGATTAACACTGAACCCTGAGGGAGTCTCACTGATTAACACATGAACCCTGTGGGAGTCTCACTGATTAACACTGAACCCTATGGGAGTCTCACTGATTAACACTGAACCCTATGGGAGTCTCACTGATTAACACTGAACCCTATGGGAGTCTCATTGATTAACACTGAACCCTATGGGAGTCTCACTGATTAACACTGTACCCTGTTGGAGCCTCACTGATTAACACTGAACCCTATGGGAGTCTCACTGATTAACACTGCACCCTATGGGAGTCTCACTGATTAACATCGAACCCTATGGGAGTCTCACTGATTAACACTGAACCCTATGGGAGTCTCACTGATTAACAACGAACCCTATGGGAGTCTCACTGATTAACACTGAACCCTATGGGAGTCTCACCGATTAATACTGAACCCTGTGGGAGTCTCATTGATTAAAACTGAACCCTGTGGGAGTCTCAATGATTAACACTGAACCCTGTGGGAGTCTCACTGATTAACACTGAACCCTATGGGAGTCTCACTGATTAACACTGAACCCTATGGGAGTCTCATTGATTAACACTGAACCCTGTGGGAGTCTCATTGATTAACACTGAACCCTGTGGGAGTTTCACTGATTAACACTGAACCCTGTGGGAGTCTCACTGATTAACACTGAACCCTGAGGGAGTCTCACTGATTAACACATGAACCCTGTGGGAGTCTCACTGATTAACACTGAACCCTATGGGAGTCTCACTGATTAACACTGAATCCTATGGGAGTCTCACTGATTAACACCGAACCCTATGGGAGTCTCATTGATTAACACTGAACCCTATGGGAGTCTCACTGATTTACACCGAACCCTATGGGAGTCTCACTGATTAACACTGAACCCTATGGGAGTCTCATTGATTAACTCCGAACCCTATGGGAGTCTCACTGATTAACACTGGGCCCTGTGGGAGTCTTACTGATTAACACTGAACCCTGTGGGAGTCTCACTGATTAACACTGGACCCTGTGGGAGTCTCACTGATTAACACTGAACCCTGTGGGAGTCTCACTGATTAACACTGAACCCTATGGGAGTCTCACTGATAAACACTGAACCCTGTGGGAGTCTCACTGATTAACACTGAACCCTATGGGAGTCTCACTGATTAACACTGAACCCTGTGGGAGTCTCACTGATTAACACTGAACCCTGTGGGAATTTCACTGATTAACACTGAACCCTGTGGTAGTCTCACTGATTAACACTGAACCCTATGGGAGTCTCAATGATTAACACTGAACCCTATGGGAGTCTCACCGATTAATACTGACCCAATGGGAGTCTCACTGATTAACACTGAACCCTGTGGGAGTCTCACTGATTAACACTGAACCCTATGGGAATCTCGCTGATTAACACTGAACCCTGTGGGAGTCTCACTGATTAACACTGAACCCTATGGGAATCTCACTTATTAACACTGAACCCTGTGGGAGTCTCACTGATTAACACTGAACCCTGAGGGAGTCTCACTGATTAACACATGAACCCTGTGGGAGTCTCACTGATTAACACTGAACCCTATGGGAGTCTCACTGATTAACACTGAACCCTATGGGAGTCTCACTGATTAACACTGAACCCTATGGGAGTCTCATTGATTAACACTGAACCCTATGGGAGTCTCACTGATTAACACTGAACCATGTTGGAGTCTCACTGATTAACACTGAACCCTATGGGAGTCTCATTGATTAACACTGAACCCTATGGGAGTCTCACTGATTAACACATGAACCCTGTGGGAGTCTCACTGATTAACACTGAACCCTATGGGAGTCTCACTGATTAACACTGCACCCTATGGGAGTCTCACTGATTAACATCGAACCCTATGGGAGTCTCACTGATTAACACTGAACCCTATGGGAGTCTCACTGATTAACAACGAACCCTATGGGAGTCTCACTGATTAACACTGAACCCTATGGGAGTCTCACTGATTAACACTGAACCCTATGGGAGTTTCACTGATTAACACTGAACCCTATGGGAGTCTCACTGATTAACACTGAACCCTGTGGGAGTCTCACTGATTAACACTGAACCCTATGGGAGTCTCACTGATTAACACTGAACCCTATGGGAGTCCCACTGATTAAAACTGAACCCTATGGGAGTCTCACTGATTAACACCGAACCCAATGGGAGTCTCAGTGATTTACACTGAACACTATGGGAGTCTCACTGATTAACACTGAACCCTGTGGGAATCTCACTGATTAACACTGAACCCTATGGGAGTCTCATTGATTAACACTGAACCCTATGGGAGTCTCACTGATTAACACATGAACCCTGTGGGAGTCTCACTGATTAACACTTAACCCTATGGGAGTCTCACTGATTAACACTGCACCCTATGGGAGTCTCACTGATTAACATCGAACCCTATGGGAGTCTCACTGATTAACACTTATCCCTATGGGAGTCTCACTGATTAACACTGAACCCTGTGGGAGTCTCACTGATTAACACTGAACCCTGTGGGAGACTCACTGATTAACACTGAACCCTATGGGAATCTCGCTGATTAACACTGAACCCTGTGGGAGTCTCACTGATTAACACTGAACCCTATGGGAATCTCACTGATTAACACTGAACCCTGTGGGAGTCTCACTGATTAACACTGAACCCTGAGGGAGTCTCACTGATTAACACATGAACCCTGTGGGAGTCTCACTGATTAACACTGAACCCTATGGGAGTCTCACTGATTAACACTGAACCCTATGGGAGTCTCACTGATTAACACTGAACCCTATGGGAGTCTCATTGATTAACACTGAACCCTATGGGAGTCTCACTGATTAACACTGAACCCTGTTGGAGTCTCACTGATTAACACTGAACCCTATGGGAGTCTCATTGATTAACACTGAACCCTATGGGAGTCTCACTGATTAACACATGAACCCTGTGGGAGTCTCACTGATTAACACTGAACCCTATGGGAGTCTCACTGATTAACACTGCACCCTATGGGAGTCTCACTGATTAACATCGAACCCTATGGGAGTCTCACTGATTAACACTGAACCCTATGGGAGTCTCACTGATTAACAACGAACCCTATGGGAGTCTCACTGATTAACACTGAACCCTATGGGAGTCTCACTGATTAACACTGAACCCTATGGGAGTTTCACTAATTAACACTGAACCCTATGGGAGTCTCACTGATTAACACTGAACCCTGTGGGAGTCTCACTGATTAACACTGAACCCTATGGGAGTCTCACTGATTAACACTGAACCCTATGGGAGTCCCACTGATTAAAACTGAACCCTATGGGAGTCTCACTGATTAACACCGAACCCAATGGGAGTCTCAGTGATTTACACTGAACACTATGGGAGTCTCACTGATTAACACTGAACCCTGTGGGAATCTCACTGATTAACACTGAACCCTATGGGAGTCTCATTGATTAACACTGAACCCTATGGGAGTCTCACTGATTAACACATGAACCCTGTGGGAGTCTCACTGATTAACACTTAACCCTATGGGAGTCTCACTGATTAACACTGCACCCTATGGGAGTCTCACTGATTAACATCGAACCCTATGGGAGTCTCACTGATTAACACTGAACCCTATGGGAGTCTCACTGATTAACAACGAACCCTATGGGAGTCTCACTGATTAACACTGAACACTATGGGAGTCTCACCGATTAATACTGAACCCTGTGGGAGTC
This sequence comes from Petromyzon marinus, assembly GCF_048934315.1. Taxonomy (NCBI): domain Eukaryota; kingdom Metazoa; phylum Chordata; class Hyperoartia; order Petromyzontiformes; family Petromyzontidae; genus Petromyzon; species Petromyzon marinus. The sequence continues at coordinate 2,100,938 of NW_027423058.1, read as the reverse complement.
TCATTGATTAAAACTGAACCCTGTGGGAGTCTCAATGATTAACACTGAACCCTGTGGGAGTCTCACTGATTAACACTGAACCCTATGGGAGTCTCACTGATTAACACTGAACCCTATGGGAGTCTCATTGATTAACACTGAACCCTGTGGGAGTCTCATTGATTAACACTGAACCCTGTGGGAGTCTCACTGATTAACACTGAACCCTGTGGGAGTCTCACTGATTAACACTGAACCCTGAGGGAGTCTCACTGATTAACACATGAACCCTGTGGGAGTCTCACTGATTAACACTGAACCCTATGGGAGTCTCACTGATTAACACTGAACCCTATGGGAGTCTCACTGATTAACACTGAACCCTATGGGAGTCTCATTGATTAACACTGAACCCTATGGGAGTCTCACTGATTAACACTGAACCCTGTTGGAGTCTCACTGATTAACACTGAACCCTATGGGAGTCTCATTGATTAACACTGAACCCTATGGGAGTCTCACTGATTAACACATGAACCCTGTGGGAGTCTCACTGATTAACACTGAACCCTATGGGAGTCTCACTGATTAACACTGCACCCTATGGGAGTCTCACTGATTAACATCGAACCCTATGGGAGTCTCACTGATTAACACTGAACCCTATGGGAGTCTCACTGATTAACAACGAACCTTATGGGAGTCTCACTGATTAACACTGAACCCTATGGGAGTCTCACCGATTAATACTGAACCCTGTGGGAGTCTCATTGATTAACATTGGACCCTATGGGAGTCTCACTGATTAACACTGAACCCTGTGGGAGTCTCACTGATTAACACTGAATCCTATGGGAGTCTCACTGATTAACACAGAACCCTGTGGGTGTCTCACTGATTAACACTGAACCCTGTGGGAGTCTCACTGATTAACACTGAACCCTATGGGAGTCTCACTGATTAACACTGAACCCTATGGGAGTCTCACTGATTAACACTGAACCCTATGGGAGTCTCACTGATTAACACTGAACCCAATGGGAGTCTCACTGATTAAAACTGAACCCTATGGGAGTCCCACTGATTAAAACTGAACCCTATGGGAGTCTCACTGATTAACACCGAACCCAATGGGAGTCTCAGTGATTTACACTGAACACTATGGGAGTCTCACTGATTAACACTGAACCCTGTGGGAATCTCACTGATTAACACTGAACCCTGTGGGAGTCTCACTGATTAACACTGAACCCTGTTGGAGTCTCACTGATTAACACTGAACCCTATGGGAGTCTCATTGATTAACACTGAACCCTATGGGAGTCTCACTGATTAACACATGAACCCTGTGGGAATCTCACTGATTAACACTTAACCCTATGGGAGTCTCACTGATTAACACTGCACCCTATGGGAGTCTCACTGATTAACATCGAACCCTATGGGAGTCTCACTGATTAACACTGAACCCTATGGGAGTCTCACTGATTAACAACGAACCCTATGGGAGTCTCACTGATTAACACTGAACCCTATGGGAGTCTCACTGATTAACACTGAACCCTATGGGAGTCTCACTGATTAAAACTGAACCCTATGGGAGTCCCACTGATTAAAACTGAACCCTATGGGAGTCTCACTGATTAACACCGAACCCAACGGGAGTCTCAGTGATTTACACTGAACACTATGGGAGTCTCACTGATTAACACTGAACCCTGTGGGAATCTCACTGATTAACACTGAACCCTGTGGGAGACTCACTGATTAACACTGAACCCTGTTGGAGTCTCACTGATTAACACTGAACCCTATGGGAGTCTCACTGATTAACACTGAACCCTGTGGGAGTCTCACTGATTAACACTGAACCCTATGGGAGTCTCACTGATTAACACAGAACCCTGTGGGTGTCTCACTGATTAACACTGAACCCTGTGGGAGTCTCACTGATTAACACTGAACCCTATGGGAGTCTCACTGATTAACACTGAACCCTGTGGGAGTCTCACTGATTAACACTGAATCCTATGGGAGTCTCACTGATTAACACAGAACCCTGTGGGTGTCTCACTGATTAACACTGAACCCTGTGGGAGTCTCACTGATTAACACTGAACCCTATGGGAGTCTCACTGATTAACACTGAACCCTATGGGAGTCTCACTGATTAACACTGAACCCTATGGGAGTCTCACTGATTAACACTGAACCCAATGGGAGTCTCACTGATTAAAACTGAACCCTATGGGAGTCCCACTGATTAAAACTGAACCCTATGGGAGTCTCACTGATTAACACCGAACCCAATGGGAGTCTCAGTGATTTACACTGAACACTATGGGAGTCTCACTGATTAACACTGACCCCTGTGGGAATCTCACTGATTAACACTGAACCCTGTGGGAGTCTCACTGATTAACACTGAACCCTGTTGGAGTCTCACTGATTAACACTGAACCCTATGGGAGTCTCATTGATTAACACTGAACCCTATGGGAGTCTCACTGATTAACACATGAACCCTGTGGGAGTCTCACTGATTAACACTTAACCCTATGGGAGTCTCACTGATTAACACTGCACCCTATGGGAGTCTCACTGATTAACATCGAACCCTATGGGAGTCTCACTGATTAACACTGAACCCTATGGGAGTCTCACTGATTAACACTGAACCCTGTGGGAATCTCACTGATTAACACTGAACCCTGTGGGAGTCTCACTGATTAACACTGAACCCTGTTGGAGTCTCACTGATTAACACTGAACCCTATGGGAGTCTCACTGATTAACACTGAACCCTGTGGGAGTCTCACTGATTAACACTGAACCCTATGGGAGTCTCACTGATTAACACAGAACCCTATGGGTGTCTCACTGATTAACACTGAACCCTGTGGGAGTCTCACTGATTAACACTGAACCCTATGGGAGTCTCACTGATTAACACTGAACCCTATGGGAGTCTCACTGATTAACACTGAACCCTATGGGAGTCTCACTGATTAAAACTGAACCCTATGGGAGTCCCACTGATTAAAACTGAACCCTATGGGAGTCTCACTGATTAACACCGAACCCAATGGGAGTCTCACTGATTAACACTGAACCCTGTGGGAATCTCACTGATTAACACTGAACCCTGTGGGAGTCTCACTGATTAACACTGAACCCTGTTGGAGTCTCACTGATTAACACTGAACCCTCTGGGAGTCTCATTGATTAACACTGAACCCTATGGGAGTCTCACTGATTAACACATGAACCCTGTGGGAGTCTCACTGATTAACACTTAACCCTATGGGAGTCTCACTGATTAACACTGCACCCTATGGGAGTCTCACTGATTAACATCGAACCCTATGGGAGTCTCACTGATTAATACTGAACCCTATGGGAGTCTCACTGATTAACAACGAACCCTATGGGAGTCTCACTGATTAACACTGAACACTATGGGAGTCTCACCGATTAATACTGAACCCTGTGGGAGTCTCATTGATTAAAACTGAACCCTGTGGGAGTCTCAATGATTAACACTGAACCCTGTGGGAGTCTCACTGATTAACACTGAACCCTATGGGAGTCTCACTGATTAACACTGAACCCTATGGGAGTCTCATTGATTAACACTGAACCCTGTGGGAGTCTCATTGATTAACACTGAACCCTGTGGGAGTCTCACTGATTAACACTGAACCCTGTGGGAGTCTCACTGATTAACACTGAACCCTGAGGGAGTCTCACTGATTAACACATGAACCCTGTGGGAGTCTCACTGATTAACACTGAACCCTATGGGAGTCTCACTGATTAACACTGAACCCTATGGGAGTCTCACTGATTAACACTGAACCCTATGGGAGTCTCATTGATTAACACTGAACCCTATGGGAGTCTCACTAATTAACACATGAACCCTGTGGGAGTCTCACTGATTAACACTGAACCCTATGGGAGTCTCACTGATTAACACTGCACCCTATGGGAGTCTCACTGATTAACATCGAACCCTATGGGAGTCTCACTGATTAACACTGAACCCTATGGGAGTCTCACTGATTAACATCGAACCCTATGGGAGTCTCACTGATTAACACTGAACCCTATGGGAGTCTCACCGATTAATACTGAACCCTGTGGGAGTCTCATTGATTAACACTGGACCCTATGGGAGTCTCACTGATTAACACTGAACCCTGTGGGAGTCTCACTGATTAACACTGAATCCTATGGGAGTCTCACTGATTAACACAGAACCCTGTGGGTGTCTCACTGATTAACACTGAACCCTGTGGGAGTCTCACTGATTAACACTGAACCCTATGGGAGTCTCACTGATTAACACTGAACCCTATGGGAGTCTCACTGATTAACACTGAACCCTATGGGAGTCTCATTGATTAACACTGAACCCTGTGGGAGTCTCATTGATTAACACTGAACCCTGTGGGAGTTTCACTGATTAACACTGAACCCTGTGGGAGTCTCACTGATTAACACTGAACCCTGAGGGAGTCTCACTGATTAACACATGAACCCTGTGGGAGTCTCACTGATTAACACTGAACCCTATGGGAGTCTCATTGATTAACACTGAACCCTATGGGAGTCTCACTGATTTACACCGAACCCTATGGGAGTCTCACTGATTAACACTGAACCCTATGGGAGTCTCATTGATTAACTCCGAACCCTATGGGAGTCTCACTGATTAACACTGGGCCCTGTGGGAGTCTTACTGATTAACACTGAACCCTGTGGGAGTCTCACTGATTAACACTGGACCCTGTGGGAGTCTCACTGATTAACACTGAACCCTGTGGGAGTCTCACTGATTAACACTGAACCCTATGGGAGTCTCACTGATAAACACTGAACCCTGTGGGAGTCTCACTGATTAACACTGAACCCTATGGGAGTCTCACTGATTAACACTGAACCCTGTGGGAGTCTCACTGATTAACACTGAACCCTGTGGGAATTTCACTGATTAACACTGAACCCTGTGGTAGTCTCACTGATTAACACTGAACCCTATGGGAGTCTCAATGATTAACACTGAACCCTATGGGAGTCTCACCGATTAATACTGACCCAATGGGAGTCTCACTGATTAACACTGAACCCTGTGGGAGTCTCACTGATTAACACTGAACCCTATGGGAATCTCGCTGATTAACACTGAACCCTGTGGGAGTCTCACTGATTAACACTGAACCCTATGGGAATCTCACTGATTAACACTGAACCCTGTGGGAGTCTCACTGATTAACACTGAACCCTGAGGGAGTCTCACTGATTAACACATGAACCCTGTGGGAGTCTCACTGATTAACACTGAACCCTATTGGAGTCTCACTGATTAACACTGAACCCTATGGGAGTCTCACTGATTAACACTGAACCCTATGGGAGTCTCATTGATTAACACTGAACCCTATGGGAGTCTCACTGATTAACACTGAACCCTGTTGGAGTCTCACTGATTAACACTGAACCCTATGGGAGTCTCATTGATTAACACTGAACCCTATGGGAGTCTCACTGATTAACACATGAACCCTGTGGGAGTCTCACTGATTAACACTGAACCCTATGGGAGTCTCACTGATTAACACTGCACCCTATGGGAGTCTCACTGATTAACATCGAACCCTATGGGAGTCTCACTGATTAACACTGAACCCTATGGGAGTCTCACTGATTAACAACGAACCCTATGGGAGTCTCACTGATTAACACTGAACCCTATGGGAGTCTCACTGATTAACACTGAACCCTATGGGAGTTTCACTGATTAACACTGAACCCTATGGGAGTCTCACTGATTAACACTGAACCCTGTGGGAGTCTCACTGATTAACACTGAACCCTATGGGAGTCTCACTGATTAACACTGAACCCTATGGGAGTCCCACTGATTAAAACTGAACCCTATGGGAGTCTCACTGATTAACACCGAACCCAATGGGAGTCTCAGTGATTTACACTGAACACTATGGGAGTCTCACTGATTAACACTGAACCCTGTGGGAATCTCACTGATTAACACTGAACCCTATGGGAGTCTCATTGATTAACACTGAACCCTATGGGAGTCTCACTGATTAACACATGAACCCTGTGGGAGTCTCACTGATTAACACTTAACCCTATGGGAGTCTCACTGATTAACACTGCACCCTATGGGAGTCTCACTGATTAACATCGAACCCTATGGGAGTCTCACTGATTAACACTGAACCCTATGGGAGTCTCACTGATTAACAACGAACCCTATGGGGGTCTCACTGATTAACACTGAACACTATGGGAGTCTCACCGATTAATACTGAACCCTGTGGGAGTCTCATTGATTAAAACTGAACCCTGTGGGAGTCTCAATGATTAACACTGAACCCTGTGGGAGTCTCACTGATTAACACTGAACCCTATGGGAGTCTCACTGATTAACACTGAACCCTATGGGAGTCTCATTGATTAACACTGAACCCTGTGGGAGTCTCATTGATTAACACTGAACCCTGTGGGAGTCTCACTGATTAACACTGAACCCTGTGGGAGTCTCACTGATTAACACTGAACCCTGAGGGAGTCTCACTGATTAACACTGAACCCTATGGGAGTCTCATTGATTAACACTGAACCCTATGGGAGTCTCACTGATTAACAACGAACCCTATGGGAGTCTCACTGATTAACACTGAACCCTATGGGAGTCTCACCGATTATTACTGAACCCTGTGGGAGTCTCATTGATTAACATTGGACCCTATGGGAGTCTCACTGATTAACACTGAACCCTGTGGGAGTCTCACTGATTAACACTGAATCCTATGGGAGTCTCACTGATTAACACAGAACCCTGTGGGTGTCTCACTGATTAACACTGAACCCTGTGGGAGTCTCACTGATTAACACTGAACCCTATGGGAGTCTCACTGATTAACACTGAACCCTATGGGAGTCTCACTGACTAACACTGAACCCTATGGGAGTCTCACTGATTAACACTGAACCCAATGGGAGTCTCACTGATTAAAACTGAACCCTATGGGAGTCCCACTGATTAAAACTGAACCCTATGGGAGTCTCACTGATTAACACCGAACCCAATGGGAGTCTCAGTGATTTACACTGAACACTATGGGAGTCTCACTGATTAACACTGAACCCTGTGGGAATCTCACTGATTAACACTGAACCCTGTGGGAGTCTCACTGATTAACACTGAACCCTGTTGGAGTCTCACTGATTAACACTGAACCCTATGGGAGTCTCATTGATTAACACTGAACCCTATGGGAGTCTCACTGATTAACACATGAACCCTGTGGGAATCTCACTGATTAACACTTAACCCTATGGGAGTCTCACTGGTTAACACTGCACCCTATGGGAGTCTCACTGATTAACATCGAACCCTATGGGAGTCTCACTGATTAACACTGAACCCTATGGGAGTCTCACTGATTAACAACGAACCCTATGGGAGTCTCACTGATTAACACTGAACCCTATGGGAGTCTCACTGATTAACACTGAACCCTATGGGAGTCTCACTGATTAAAACTGAACCCTATGGGAGTCCCACTGATTAAAACTGAACCCTATGGGAGTCTCACTGATTAACACCGAACCCAACGGGAGTCTCAGTGATTTACACTGAACACTATGGGAGTCTCACTGATTAACACTGAACCCTGTGGGAATCTCACTGATTAACACTGAACCCTGTGGGAGTCTCACTGATTAACACTGAACCCTGTTGGAGTCTCACTGATTAACACTGAACCCTATGGGAGTCTCACTGATTAACACTGAACCCTGTGGGAGTCTCACTGATTAATACTGAACCCTATGGGAGTCTCACTGATTAACACAGAACCCTGTGGGTGTCTCACTGATTAACACTGAACCCTGTGGGAGTCTCACTGATTAACACTGAACCCTATGGGAGTTTCACTGATTAACACTGAACCCTGTGGGAGTCTCACTGATTAACACTGAATCCTATGGGAGTCTCACTGATTAACACAGAACCCTGTGGGTGTCTCACTGATTAACACTGAACCCTGTGGGAGTCTCACTGATTAACACTGAACCCTATGGGAGTCTCACTGATTAACACTGAACCCTATGGGAGTCTCACTGATTAACACTGAACCCTATGGGAGTCTCACTGATTAACACTGAACCCAATGGGAGTCTCACTGATTAAAACTGAACCCTATGGGAGTCCCACTGATTAAAACTGAACCCTATGGGAGTCTCACTGATTAACACCGAACCCAATGGGAGTCTCAGTGATTTACACTGAACACTATGGGAGTCTCACTGATTAACACTGACCCCTGTGGGAATCTCACTGATTAACACTGAACCCTGTGGGAGTCTCACTGATTAACACTGAACCCTGTTGGAGTCTCACTGATTAACACTGAACCCTATGGGAGTCTCATTGATTAACACTGAACCCTATGGGAGTCTCACTGATTAACACTTAACCCTATGGGAGTCTCACTGATTAACACTGCACCCTATGGGAGTCTCACTGATTAACATCGAACCCTATGGGAGTCTCACTGATTAACACTGAACCCTATGGGAGTCTCACTGATTAACAACGAACCCTATGGGAGTCTCACTGATTAACACTGAACCCTATGGGAGTCTCACTGATTAACACTGAACCCTATGGGAGTCTCACTGATTAAAACTGAACCCTATGGGAGTCCCACTGATTAAAACTGAACCCTATGGGAGTCTCACTGATTAACACCGAACCCAACGGGAGTCTCAGTGATTTACACTGAACACTATGGGAGTCTCACTGATTAACACTGAACCCTGTGGGAATCTCACTGATTAACACTGAACCCTGTGGGAGTCTCACTGATTAACACTGAACCCTGTTGGAGTCTCACTGATTAACACTGAACCCTATGGGAGTCTCACTGATTAACACTGAACCCTGTGGGAGTCTCACTGATTAACACTGAACCCTATGGGAGTCTCACTGATTAACACAGAACCCTGTGGGTGTCTCACTGATTAACACTGAACCCTGTGGGAGTCTCACTGATTAACACTGAACCCTATGGGAGTCTCACTGATTAACACTGAACCCTATGGGAGTCTCACTGATTAACACTGAACCCTATGGGAGTCTCACTGATTAACACTGAACCCTATGGGAGTCTCACTGATTAAAACTGAACCCTATGGGAGTCCCACTGATTAAAACTGAACCCTATGGGAGTCTCACTGATTAACACCGAACCCAATGGGAGTCTCACTGATTAACACTGAACCCTGTGGGAATCTCACTGATTAACACTGAACCCTGTGGGAGTCTCACTGATTAACACTGAACCCTGTTGGAGTCTCACTGATTAACACTGAACCCTATGGGAGTCTCATTGATTAACACTGAACCCTATGGGAGTCTCACTGATTAACACATGAACCCTGTGGGAGTCTCACTGATTAACACTTAACCCTATGGGAGTCTCACTGATTAACACTGCACCCTATGGGAGTCTCACTGATTAACATCGAACCCTATGGGAGTCTCACTGATTAACACTGAACCCTATGGGAGTCTCACTGATTAACAACGAACCCTATGGGAGTCTCACTGATTAACACTGAACACTATGGGAGTCTCACCGATTAATACTGAACCCTGTGGGAGTCTCATTGATTAAAACTGAACCCTGTGGGAGTCTCAATGATTAACACTGAACCCTGTGGGAGTCTCACTGATTAACACTGAACCCTATGGGAGTCTCACTGATTAACACTGAACCCTATGGGAGTCTCATTGATTAACACTGAACCCTGTGGGAGTCTCATTGATTAACACTGAACCCTGTGGGAGTCTCACTGATTAACACTGAACCCTGTGGGAGTCTCACTGATTAACACTGAACCCTGAGGGAGTCTCACTGATTAACACATGAACCCTGTGGGAGTCTCACTGATTAACACTGAACCCTATGGGAGTCTCACTGATTAACACTGAACCCTATGGGAGTCTCACTGATTAACACTGAACCCTATGGGAGTCTCATTGATTAACACTGAACCCTATGGGAGTCTCACTGATTAACACTGCACCCTATGGGAGTCTCACTGATTAACATCGAACCCTATGGGAGTCTCACTGATTAACACTGAACCCTATGGGAGTCTCACTGATTAACAACGAACCCTATGGGAGTCTCACTGATTAACACTGAACCCTATGGGAGTCTCACCGATTAATACTGAACCCTGTGGGAGTCTCATTGATTAACACTGGACCCTATGGGAGTCTCACTGATTAACACTGAACCCTGTGGGAGTCTCACTGATTAACACTGAATCCTATGGGAGTCTCACTGATTAACACAGAACCCTGTGGGTGTCTCACTGATTAACACTGAACCCTGTGGGAGTCTCACTGATTAACACTGAACCCTATGGGAGTCTCACTGATTAACACTGAACCCTATGGGAGTCTCACTGATTAACACTGAACCCTGTGGGAGTCTCACTGATTAACACTGAACCCTGAGGGAGTCTCACTGATTAACACATGAACCCTGTGGGAGTCTCACTGATTAACACTGAACCCTATGGGAGTCTCACTGATTAACACTGAACCCTATGGGAGTCTCACTGATTAACACTGAACCCTATGGGAGTCTCATTGATTAACACTGAACCCTATGGGAGTCTCACTGATTAACACATGAACCCTGTGGGAGTCTCACTGATTAACACTGAACCCTATGGGAGTCTCACTGATTAACACTGCACCCTATGGGAGTCTCACTGATTAACATCGAACCCTATGGGAGTCTCACTGATTAACACTGAACCCTATGGGAGTCTCACTGATTAACAACGAACCCTATGGGAGTCTCACTGATTAACACTGAACCCTATGGGAATCTCACCGATTAATACTGAACCCTGTGGGAGTCTCATTGATTAACACTGGACCCTATGGGAGTCTCACTGATTAACACTGAACCCTGTGGGAGTCTCACTGATTAACACTGAATCCTATGGGAGTCTCACTGATTAACACAGAACCCTGTGGGTGTCTCACTGATTAACACTGAACCCTGTGGGAGTCTCACTGATTAACACTGAACCCTATGGGAGTCTCACTGATTAACACTGAACCCTATGGGAGTCTCACTGATTAACACTGAACCCTATGGGAGTCTCACTGATTAACACTGAACCCTATGGGAGTCTCACTGATTAAAACTGAACCCTATGGGAGTCCCACTGATTAAAACTGAACCCTATGGGAGTCTCACTGATTAACACCGAACCCAATGGGAGTCTCACTGATTAACACTGAACCCTGTGGGAATCTCACTGATTAACACTGAACCCTGTGGGAGTCTCACTGATTAACACTGAACCCTGTTGGAGTCTCACTGATTAACACTGAACCCTATGGGAGTCTCACTGATTAACATTGAACCCTGTGGGAGTCTCACTGATTAACACTGAACCCTATGGGAGTCTCACTGATTAACACAGAACCCTGTGGGTGTCTCACTGATTAACACTGAACCCTGTGGGAGTCTCACTGATTAACACTGAACCCTATGGGAGTCTCACTGATTAACACTGAACCCTATGGGAGTCTCACTGATTAACACTGAACCCTATGGGAGTCTCACTGATTAACACTGAACCCTATGGGAGTCTCACTGATTAAAACTGAACCCTATGGGAGTCCCACTGATTAAAACTGAACCCTATGGGAGTCTCACTGATTAACACCGAACCCAATGGGAGTCTCACTGATTAACACTGAACCCTGTGGGAATCTCACTGATTAACACTGAACCCTGTGGGAGTCTCACTGATTAACACTGAACCCTGTTGGAGTCTCACTGATTAACACTGAACCCTATGGGAGTCTCATTGATTAACACTGAACCCTATGGGAGTCTCACTGATTAACACATGAACCCTGTGGGAGTCTCACTGATTAACACTTAACCCTATGGGAGTCTCACTGATTAACACTGCACCCTATGGGAGTCTCACTGATTAACATCGAACCCTATGGGAGTCTCACTGATTAACACTGAACCCTATGGGAGTCTCACTGATTAACAACGAACCCTATGGGAGTCTCACTGATTAACACTGAACACTATGGGAGTCTCACCGATTAATACTGAACCCTGTGGGAGTCTCATTGATTAAAACTGAACCCTGTGGGAGTCTCAATGATTAACACTGAACCCTGTGGGAGTCTCACTGATTAACACTGAACCCTATGGGAGTCTCACTGATTAACACTGAACCCTATGGGAGTCTCATTGATTAACACTGAACCCTGTGGGAGTCTCATTGATTAACACTGAACCCTGTGGGAGTCTCACTGATTAACACTGAACCCTGTGGGAGTCTCACTGATTAACACTGAACCCTGAGGGAGTCTCACTGATTAACACATGAACCCTGTGGGAGTCTCACTGATTAACACTGAACCCTATGGGAGTCTCACTGATTAACACTGAACCCTATGGGAGTCTCACTGATTAACACTGAACCCTATGGGAGTCTCATTGATTAACACTGAACCCTATGGGAGTCTCACTGATTAACACATGAACCCTGTGGGAGTCTCACTGATTAACACTGAACCCTATGGGAGTCTCACTGATTAACACTGCACCCTATGGGAGTCTCACTGATTAACATCGAACCCTATGGGAGTCTCACTGATTAACACTGAACCCTATGGGAGTCTCACTGATTAACAACGAACCCTATGGGAGTCTCACTGATTAACACTGAACCCTATGGGAGTCTCACCGATTAATACTGAACCCTGTGGGAGTCTCATTGATTAACACTGGACCCTATGGGAGTCTCACTGATTAACACTGAACCCTGTGGGAGTCTCACTGATTAACACTGAATCCTATGGGAGTCTCACTGATTAACACAGAACCCTGTGGGTGTCTCACTGATTAACACTGAACCCTGTGGGAGTCTCACTGATTAACACTGAACCCTATGGGAGTCTCACTGATTAACACTGAACCCTATGGGAGTCTCACTGATTAACACTGAACCCTGTGGGAGTCTCACTGATTAACACTGAACCCTGAGGGAGTCTCACTGATTAACACATGAACCCTGTGGGAGTCTCACTGATTAACACTGAACCCTATGGGAGTCTCACTGATTAACACTGAACCCTATGGGAGTCTCACTGATTAACACTGAACCCTATGGGAGTCTCATTGATTAACACTGAACCCTATGGGAGTCTCACTGATTAACACATGAACCCTGTGGGAGTCTCACTGATTAACACTGAACCCTATGGGAGTCTCACTGATTAACACTGCACCCTATGGGAGTCTCACTGATTAACATCGAACCCTATGGGAGTCTCACTGATTAACACTGAACCCTATGGGAGTCTCACTGATTAACAACGAACCCTATGGGAGTCTCACTGATTAACACTGAACCCTATGGGAATCTCACCGATTAATACTGAACCCTGTGGGAGTCTCATTGATTAACACTGGACCCTATGGGAGTCTCACTGATTAACACTGAACCCTGTGGGAGTCTCACTGATTAACACTGAATCCTATGGGAGTCTCACTGATTAACACAGAACCCTGTGGGTGTCTCACTGATTAACACTGAACCCTGTGGGAGTCTCACTGATTAACACTGAACCCTATGGGAGTCTCACTGATTAACACTGAACCCTATGGGAGTCTCACTGATTAACACTGAACCCTATGGGAGTCTCACTGATTAACACTGAACCCTATGGGAGTCTCACTGATTAAAACTGAACCCTATGGGAGTCCCACTGATTAAAACTGAACCCTATGGGAGTCTCACTGATTAACACCGAACCCAATGGGAGTCTCAGTGATTTACACTGAACACTATGGGAGTCTCACTGATTAACACTGAACCCTGTGGGAATCTCACTGATTAACACTGAACCCTGTGGGAGTCTCACTGATTAACACTGAACCCTGTTGGAGTCTCACTGATTAACACTGAACCCTATGGGAGTCTCATTGATTAACACTGAACCCTATGGGAGTCTCACTGATTAACACATGAACCCTGTGGGAGTCTCACTGATTAACACTTAGCCCTATGGGAGTCTCACTGATTAACACTGCACCCTATGGGAGTCTCACTGATTAACATCGAACCTATGGGAGTCTCACTGATTAACACTGAACCCTATGGGAGTCTCACTGATTAACAACGAACCCTATGGGAGTCTCACTGATTAACACTGAACCCTATGGGAGTCTCACTGATTAACACTGAACCCTATGGGAGTCTCACTGATTAAAACTGAACCCTATGGGAGTCCCACTGATTAAAACTGAACCCTATGGGAGTCTCACTGATTAACACCGAACCCAATGGGAGTCTCAGTGATTTACACTGAACACTATGGGAGTCTCACTGATTAACACTGAACCCTGTGGGAATCTCACTGATTAACACTGAACCCTGTGGGAGTCTCACTGATTAACACTGAACCCTGTTGGAGTCTCACTGATTAACACTGAACCCTATGGGAGTCTCACTGATTAACACTGAACCCTGTGGGAGTCTCACTGATTAACACTGAACCCTATGGGAGTCTCACTGATTAACACAGAACCCTGTGGGTGTCTCACTGATTAACACTGAACCCTGTGGGAGTCTCACTGATTAACACTGAACCCTATGGGAGTCTCACTGATTAACACTGAACCCTATGGGAGTCTCACTGATTAACACTGAACCCTATGGGAGTCTCACTGATTAACACTGAACCCTATGGGAGTCTCACTGATTAAAACTGAACCCTATGGGAGTCCCACTGATTAAAAGTGAACCCTATGGGAGTCTCACTGATTAACGCCGAACCCAATGGGAGTCTCAGTGATTTACACTGAACACTATGGGAGTCTCACTGATTAACACTGAACCCTGTGGGAATCTCACTGATTAACACTGAACCCTGTGGGAGTCTCACTGATTAACACTGAACCCTGTTGGAGTCTCACTGATTAACACTGAACCCTATGGGAGTCTCATTGATTAACACTGAACCCTATGGGAGTCTCACTGATTAACACATGAACCCTGTGGGAGTCTCACTGATTAACACTTAACCCTATGGGAGTCTCACTGATTAACACTGCACCCTATGGGAGTCTCACTGATTAACATCGAACCCTATGGGAGTCTCACTGATTAACACTGAACCCTATGGGAGTCTCACTGATTAACAACGAACCCTATGGGAGTCTCACTGATTAACACTGAACACTATGGGAGTCTCACCGATTAATACTGAACCCTGTGGGAGTCTCATTGATTAAAACTGAACCCTGTGGGAGTCTCAATGATTAACACTGAACCCTGTGGGAGTCTCACTGATTAACACTGAACCCTATGGGAGTCTCACTGATTAACACTGAACCCTATGGGAGTCTCATTGATTAACACTGAACCCTGTGGGAGTCTCATTGATTAACACTGAACCCTGTGGGAGTCTCACTGATTAACACTGAACCCTGTGGGAGTCTCACTGATTAACACTGAACCCTGAGGGAGTCTCACTGATTAACACATGAACCCTGTGGGAGTCTCACTGATTAACACTGAACCCTATGGGAGTCTCACTGATTAACACTGAACCCTATGGGAGTCTCACTGATTAACACTGAACCCTATGGGAGTCTCATTGATTAAAACTGAACCCTATGGGAGTCTCACTGATTAACACTGAACCCTGTTGGAGTCTCACTGATTAACACTGGACCCTATGGGAGTCTCATTGATTAACACTGAACCCTATGGGAGTCTCACTGATTAACACATGAACCCTGTGGGAGTCTCACTGATTAACACTGAACCCTATGGGAGTCTCACTGATTAACACTGCACCCTATGGGAGTCTCACTGATTAACATCGAACCTATGGGAGTCTCACTGATTAACACTGAACCCTATGGGAGTCTCACTGATTAACAACGAACCCTATGGGAGTCTCACTGATTAACACTGAACCCTATGGGAGTCTCACTGATTAACACTGAACCCTATGGGAGTCTCACTGATTAAAACTGAACCCTATGGGAGTCCAACTGATTAAAACTGAACCCTATGGGAGTCTCACTGATTAACACCGAACCCAATGGGAGTCTCAGTGATTTACACTGAACACTATGGGAGTCTCACTGATTAACACTGAACCCTGTGGGAATCTCACTGATTAACACTGAACCCTGTGGGAGTCTCACTGATTAACACTGAACCCTGTGGGTGTCTCACTGATTAACACTGAACCCTGTGGGAGTCTCACTGATTAACACTGAACCCTATGGGAGTCTCACTGATTAACACTGAACCCTATAGGAGTCTCACTGATTAACACTGAACCCTATGGGAGTCTCACTGATTAACACTGAACCCTATGGGAGTCTCACTGATTAAAACTGAACCCTATGGGAGTCCCACTGATTAAAACTGAACCCTATGGGAGTCTCACTGATTAACACCGAACCCAATGGGAGTCTCAGTGATTTACACTGAACACTATGGGAGTCTCACTGATTAACACTGAACCCTGTGGGAATCTCACTGATTAACACTGAACCCTGTGGGAGTCTCACTGATTAACACTGAACCCTGTTGGAGTCTCACTGATTAACACTGAACCCTATGGGAGTCTCATTGATTAACACTGAACCCTATGGGAGTCTCACTGATTAACACATGAACCCTGTGGGAGTCTCACTGATTAACACTTAACCCTATGGGAGTCTCACTGATTAACAATGCACCCTATGGGAGTCTCACTGATTAACATCGAACCCTATGGGAGTCTCACTGATTAACACTGAACCCTATGGGAGTCTCACTGATTAACAACGAACCCTATGGGAGTCTCACTGATTAACACTGAACACTATGGGAGTCTCACCGATTAATACTGAACCCTGTGGGAGTCTCATTGATTAAAACTGAACCCTGTGGGAGTCTCAATGATTAACACTGAACCCTGTGGGAGTCTCACTGATTAACACTGAACCCTATGGGAGTCTCACTGATTAACACTGAACCTTATGGGAGTCTCATTGATTAACACTGAACCCTGTGGGAGTCTCATTGATTAACACTGAACCCTGTGGGAGTCTCACTGATTAACACTGAACCCTGTGGGAGTCTCACTGATTAACACTGAACCCTGAGGGAGTCTCACTGATTAACACATGAACCCTGTGGGAGTCTCACTGATTAACACTAAACCCTATGGGAGTCTCACTGATTAACACTGAACCCTATGGGAGTCTCACTGATTAACACTGAACCCTATGGGAGTCTCATTGATTAACACTGAACCCTGTGGGAGTCTCATTGATTAACACTGAACCCTGTGGGAGTTTCACTGATTAACACTGAACCCTGTGGGAGTCTCACTGATTAACACTGAACCCTGAGGGAGTCTCACTGATTAACACATGAACCCTGTGGGAGTCTCACTGATTAACACTGAACCCTATGGGAGTCTCACTGATTAACACTGAACCCTATGGGAGTCTCACTGATTAACACCGAACCCTATGGGAGTCTCATTGATTAACACTGAACCCTATGGGAGTCTCACTGATTTACACCGAACCCTATGGGAGTCTCACTGATTAACACTGCACCCTATGGGAGTCTCACTGATTAACATCGAACCCTATGGGAGTCTCACTGATTAACACTGAACCCTATGGGAGTCTCACTGATTAACAACGAACCCTATGGGAGTCTCACTGATTAACACTGAACCCTATGGGAGTCTCACCGATTAATACTGAACCCTGTGGGAGTCTCATTGATTAACACTGGACCCTATGGGAGTCTCACTGATTAACACTGAACCCTGTGGGAGTCTCACTGATTAACACTGAATCCTATGGGAGTCTCACTGATTAACACAGAACCCTGTGGGTGTCTCACTGATTAACACTGAACCCTGTGGGAGTCTCACTGATTAACACTGAACCCTATGGGAGTCTCACTGATTAACACTGAACCCTATGGGAGTCTCACTGATTAACACTGAACCCTGTGGGAGTCTCACTGATTAACACTGAACCCTGAGGGAGTCTCACTGATTAACACATGAACCCTGTGGGAGTCTCACTGATTAACACTGAACCCTATGGGAGTCTCACTGATTAACACTGAACCCTATGGGAGTCTCACTGATTAACACTGAACCCTATGGGAGTCTCATTGATTAACACTGAACCCTATGGGAGTCTCATTGATTAACACATGAACCCTGTGGGAGTCTCACTGATTAACACTGAACCCTATGGGAGTCTCACTGATTAACACTGCACCCTATGGGAGTCTCACTGATTAACATCGAACCCTATGGGAGTCTCACTGATTAACACTGAACCCTATGGGAGTCTCACTGATTAACAACGAACCCTATGGGAGTCTCACTGATTAACACTGAACCCTATGGGAATCTCACCGATTAATACTGAACCCTGTGGGAGTCTCATTGATTAACACTGGACCCTATGGGAGTCTCACTGATTAACACTGAACCCTGTGGGAGTCTCACTGATTAACACTGAATCCTATGGGAGTCTCACTGATTAACACAGAACCCTGTGGGTGTCTCACTGATTAACACTGAACCCTGTGGGAGTCTCACTGATTAACACTGAACCCTATGGGAGTCTCACTGATTAACACTGAACCCTATGGGAGTCTCACTGATTAACACTGAACCCTATGGGAGTCTCACTGATTAACACTGCACCCTATGGGAGTCTCACTGATTAACATCGAACCTATGGGAGTCTCACTGATTAACACTGAACCCTATGGGAGTCTCACTGATTAACAACGAACCCTATGGGAGTCTCACTGATTAACACTGAACCCTATGGGAGTCTCACTGATTAACACTGAACCCTATGGGAGTCTCACTGATTAAAACTGAACCCTATGGGAGTCCCACTGATTAAAACTGAACCCTATGGGAGTCTCACTGATTAACACCGAACCCAATGGGAGTCTCAGTGATTTACACTGAACACTATGGGAGTCTCACTGATTAACACTGAACCCTGTGGGAATCTCACTGATTAACACTGAACCCTGTGGGAGTCTCACTGATTAACACTGAACCCTGTTGGAGTCTCACTGATTAACACTGAACCCTATGGGAGTCTGACTGATTAACACTGAACCCTGTGGGAGTCTCACTGATTAACACTGAACCCTATGGGAGTCTCACTGATTAACACAGAACCCTGTGGGTGTCTCACTGATTAACACTGAACCCTGTGGGAGTCTCACTGATTAACACTGAACCCTATGGGAGTCTCACTGATTAACACTGAACCCTATGGGAGTCTCACTGATTAACACTGAACCCTATGGGAGTCTCACTGATTAACACTGAACCCTATGGGAGTCTCACTGATTAAAACTGAACCCTATGGGAGTCCCACTGATTAAAAGTGAACCCTATGGGAGTCTCACTGATTAACGCCGAACCCAATGGGAGTCTCAGTGATTTACACTGAACACTATGGGAGTCTCACTGATTAACACTGAACCCTGTGGGAATCTCACTGATTAACACTGAACCCTGTGGGAGTCTCACTGATTAACACTGAACCCTGTTGGAGTCTCACTGATTAACACTGAACCCTATGGGAGTCTCATTGATTAACACTGAACCCTATGGGAGTCTCACCGATTAACACATGAACCCTGTGGGAGTCTCACTGATTAACACTTAACCCTATGGGAGTCTCACTGATTAACACTGCACCCTATGGGAGTCTCACTGATTAACATCGAACCCTATGGGAGTCTCACTGATTAACACTGAACCCTATGGGAGTCTCACTGATTAACAACGAACCCTATGGGAGTCTCACTGATTAACACTGAACACTATGGGAGTCTCACCGATTAATACTGAACCCTGTGGGAGTCTCATTGATTAAAACTGAACCCTGTGGGAGTCTCAATGATTAACACTGAACCCTGTGGGAGTCTCACTGATTAACACTGAACCCTATGGGAGTCTCACTGATTAACACTGAACCCTATGGGAGTCTCATTGATTAACACTGAACCCTGTGGGAGTCTCATTGATTAACACTGAACCCTGTGGGAGTCTCACTGATTAACACTGAACCCTGTGGGAGTCTCACTGATTAACACTGAACCCTGAGGGAGTCTCACTGATTAACACATGAACCCTGTGGGAGTCTCACTGATTAACACTGAACCCTATGGGAGTCTCACTGATTAACACTGAACCCTATGGGAGTCTCACTGATTAACACTGAACCCTATGGGAGTCTCATTGATTAAAACTGAACCCTATGGGAGTCTCACTGATTAACACTGAACCCTGTTGGAGTCTCACTGATTAACACTGAACCCTATGGGAGTCTCACTGATTAACACATGAACCCTGTGGGAGTCTCACTGATTAACACTGAACCCTATGGGAGTCTCACTGATTAACACTGCACCCTATGGGAGTCTCACTGATTAACATCGAACCTATGGGAGTCTCACTGATTAACACTGAACCCTATGGGAGTCTCACTGATTAACAACGAACCCTATGGGAGTCTCACTGATTAACACTGAACCCTATGGGAGTCTCACTGATTAACACTGAACCCTATGGGAGTTTCACTGATTAAAACTGAACCCTATGGGAGTCCAACTGATTAAAACTGAACCCTATGGGAGTCTCACTGATTAACACCGAACCCAATGGGAGTCTCAGTGATTTACACTGAACACTATGGGAGTCTCACTGATTAACACTGAACCCTGTGGGAATCTCACTGATTAACACTGAACCCTGTGGGAGTCTCACTGATTAACACTGAACCCTGTTGGAGTCTCACTGATTAACACTGAACCCTATGGGAGTCTCACTGATTAACACTGAACCCTGTGGGAGTCTCACTGATTAACACTGAACCCTATGGGAGTCTCACTGATTAACACAGAACCCTGTGGGTGTCTCACTGATTAACACTGAACCCTGTGGGAGTCTCACTGATTAACACTGAACCCTATGGGAGTCTCACTGATTAACACTGAACCCTATGGGAGTCTCACTGATTAACACTGAACCCTATGGGAGTCTCACTGATTAACACTGAACCCTATGGGAGTCTCACTGATTAAAACTGAACCCTATGGGAGTCCCACTGATTAAAACTGAACCCTATGGGAGTCTCACTGATTAACACCGAACCCAATGGGAGTCTCAGTGATTTACACTGAACACTATGGGAGTCTCACTGATTAACACTGAACCCTGTGGGAATTTCACTGATTAACACTGAACCCTGTGGGAGTCTCACTGATTAACACTGAACCCTGTTGGAGTCTCACTGATTAACACTGAACCCTATGGGAGTCTCATTGATTAACACTGAACCCTATGGGAGTCTCACTGATTAACACATGAACCCTGTGGGAGTCTCACTGATTAACACTTAACCCTATGGGAGTCTCACTGATTAACAATGCACCCTATGGGAGTCTCACTGATTAACATCGAACCCTATGGGAGTCTCACTGATTAACACTGAACCCTATGGGAGTCTCACTGATTAACAACGAACCCTATGGGAGTCTCACTGATTAACACTGAACACTATGGGAGTCTCACTGATTAACACTGAACCCTGTGGGAGTCTCACTGATTAACACTGAACCCTGAGGGAGTCTCACTGATTAACACATGAACCCTGTGGGAGTCTCACTGATTAACACTGAACCCTATGGGAGTCTCACTGATTAACACTGAACCCTATGGGAGTCTCACTGATTAACACTGAACCCTATGGGAGTCTCATTGATTAAAACTGAACCCTATGGGAGTCTCACTGATTAACACTGAACCCTGTTGGAGTCTCACTGATTAACACTGAACCCTATGGGAGTCTCACTGATTAACACATGAACCCTGTGGGAGTCTCACTGATTAACACTGAACCCTATGGGAGTCTCACTGATTAACACTGCACCCTATGGGAGTCTCACTGATTAACATCGAACCTATGGGAGTCTCACTGATTAACACTGAACCCTATGGGAGTCTCACTGATTTACACTGAACCCTATGGGAGTCTCACTGATTAACACTGAACCCTATGGGAGTCTCACTGATTAACAACGAACCCTGTGGGAGTCTCATTGATTAACACTGAACACTATGGGAGTCTCACTGATTAACACTGAACCCTGTGGGAGTCTCACTGATTAACACTGAACCCTGAGGGAGTCTCACTGATTAACACATGAACCCTGTGGGAGTCTCACTGATTAACACTGAACCCTATGGGAGTCTCACTGATTAACACTGAACCCTATGGGAGTCTCACTGATTAACACTGAACCCTATGGGAGTCTCATTGATTAAAACTGAACCCTATGGGAGTCTCACTGATTAACACTGAACCCTGTTGGAGTCTCACTGATTAACACTGAACCCTATGGGAGTCTCACTGATTAACACATGAACCCTGTGGGAGTCTCACTGATTAACACTGAACCCTATGGGAGTCTCACTGATTAACACTGCACCCTATGGGAGTCTCACTGATTAACATCGAACCTATGGGAGTCTCACTGATTAACACTGAACCCTATGGGAGTCTCACTGATTAACAACGAACCCTATGGGAGTCTCACTGATTAACACTGAACCCTATGGGAGTCTCACTGATTAACACTGAACCCTATGGGAGTTTCACTGATTAAAACTGAACCCTATGGGAGTCCAACTGATTAAAACTGAACCCTATGGGAGTCTCACTGATTAACACCGAACCCAATGGGAGTCTCAGTGATTTACACTGAACACTATGGGAGTCTCACTGATTAACACTGAACCCTGTGGGAATCTCACTGATTAACACTGAACCCTGTGGGAGTCTCACTGATTAACACTGAACCCTGTTGGAGTCTCACTGATTAACACTGAACCCTATGGGAGTCTCACTGATTAACACTGAACCCTGTGGGAGTCTCACTGATTAACACTGAACCCTATGGGAGTCTCACTGATTAACACAGAACCCTGTGGGTGTCTCACTGATTAACACTGAACCCTGTGGGAGTCTCACTGATTAACACTGAACCCTATGGGAGTCTCACTGATTAACACTGAACCCTATGGGAGTCTCACTGATTAACACTGAACCCTATGGGAGTCTCACTGATTAACACTGAACCCTATGGGAGTCTCACTGATTAAAACTGAACCCTATGGGAGTCCCACTGATTAAAACTGAACCCTATGGGAGTCTCACTGATTAACACCGAACCCAATGGGAGTCTCAGTGATTTACACTGAACACTATGGGAGTCTCACTGATTAACACTGAACCCTGTGGGAATTTCACTGATTAACACTGAACCCTGTGGGAGTCTCACTGATTAACACTGAACCCTGTTGGAGTCTCACTGATTAACACTGAACCCTATGGGAGTCTCATTGATTAACACTGAACCCTATGGGAGTCTCACTGATTAACACATGAACCCTGTGGGAGTCTCACTGATTAACACTTAACCCTATGGGAGTCTCACTGATTAACAATGCACCCTATGGGAGTCTCACTGATTAACATCGAACCCTATGGGAGTCTCACTGATTAACACTGAACCCTATGGGAGTCTCACTGATTAACAACGAACCCTATGGGAGTCTCACTGATTAACACTGAACACTATGGGAGTCTCACCGATTAATACTGAACCCTGTGGGAGTCTCATTGATTAAAACTGAACCCTGTGGGAGTCTCAATGATTAACACTGAACCCTGTGGGAGTCTCACTGATTAACACTGAACCCTATGGGAGTCTCACTGATTAACACTGAACCTTATGGGAGTCTCATTGATTAACACTGAACCCTGTGGGAGTCTCATTGATTAACACTGAACCCTGTGGGAGTCTCACTGATTAACACTGAACCCTGTGGGAGTCTCACTGATTAACACTGAACCCTGAGGGAGTCTCACTGATTAACACATGAACCCTGTGGGAGTCTCACTGATTAACACTGAACCCTATGGGAGTCTCACTGATTAACACTGAACCCTATGGGAGTCTCACTGATTAACACTGAACCCTATGGGAGTCTCATTGATTAACACTGAACCCTGTGGGAGTCTCATTGATTAACACTGAACCCTGTGGGAGTTTCACTGATTAACACTGAACCCTGTGGGAGTCTCACTGATTAACACTGAACCCTGAGGGAGTCTCACTGATTAACACATGAACCCTGTGGGAGTCTCACTGATTAACACTGAACCCTATGGGAGTCTCACTGATTAACACTGAACCCTATGGGAGTCTCACTGATTAACACCGAACCCTATGGGAGTCTCATTGATTAACACTGAACCCTATGGGAGTCTCACTGATTTACACCGAACCCTATGGGAGTCTCACTGATTAACACTGAACCCTATGGGAGTCTCATTGATTAACTCCGAACCCTATGGGAGTCTCACTGATTAACACTGGGCCCTGTGGGAGTCTTACTGATTAACACTGAACCCTGTGGGAGTCTCACTGATTAACACTGGACCCTGTGGGAGTCTCACTGATTAACACTGAACCCTGTGGGAGTCTCACTGATTAACACTGAACCCTATGGGAGTCTCACTGATTAACACTGAACCCTGTGGGAGTCTCACTGATTAACACTGAACCCTGTGGGAATTTCACTGATTAACACTGAACCCTGTGGTAGTCTCACTGATTAACACTGAACCCTATGGGAGTCTCAATGATTAACACTGAACCCTATGGGAGTCTCACCGATTAATACTGACCCAATGGGAGTCTCACTGATTAACACTGAACCCTGTGGGAGTCTCACTGATTAACACTGAACCCTATGGGAATCTCGCTGATTAACACTGAACCCTGTGGGAGTCTCACTGATTAACACTGAACCCTATGAGAATCTCACTGATTAAAACTGAACCCTGTGGGAGTCTCACTGATTAACACTGAACCCTGAGGGAGTCTCACTGATTAACACATGAACCCTGTGGGAGTCTCAAAGATTAACACTGAACCCTATGGGAGTCTCACTGATTAACACAGAACCCTATGGGAGTCTCACTGATTAACACTGAACCCTATGGGAGTCTCATTGATTAACACTGAACCCTATGGGAGTCTCACTGATTAACACTGAACCCTGTTGGAGTCTCAGTGATTAACACTGAACCCTATGGGAGTCTCATTGATTAACACTGAACCCTATGGGAGTCTCACTGATTAACACATGAACCCTGTGGGAGTCTCACTGATTAACACTGAACCCTATGGGAGTCTCACTGATTAACACTGCACCCTATGGGAGTCTCACTGATTAACATCGAACCCTATGGGAGTCTCACTGATTAACACTGAACCCTATGGGAGTCTCACTGATTAACAACGAACCCTATGGGAGTCTCACTGATTAACACTGAACCCTATGGGAGTCTCACCGATTAATACTGAACCCTGTGGGAGTCTCATTGATTAAAACTGAACCCTGTGGGAGTCTCAATGATTAACACTGAACCCTGTGGGAGTCTCACTGATTAACACTGAACCCTATGGGAGTCTCACTGATTAACACTGAACCCTATGGGAGTCTCATTGATTAACACTGAACCCTGTGGGAGTCTCATTGATTAACACTGAACCCTGTGGGAGTTTCACTGATTAACACTGAACCCTGTGGGAGTCTCACTGATTAACACTGAACCCTGAGGGAATCTCACTGATTAACACATGAACCCTGTGGGAGTCTCACTGATTAACACTGAACCCTATGGGAGTCTCACTGATTAACACTGAACCCTATGGGAGTCTCACTGATTAACACCGAACCCTATGGGAGTCTCATTGATTAACACTGAACCCTAAGGGAGGCTCACTGATTTACACCGAACCCTATGGGAGTCTCACTGATTAACACTGAACCCTATGGGAGTCTCATTGATTAACTCCGAACACTATGGGAGTCTCACTGATTAACACTGGGCCCTGTGGGAGTCTTACTGATTAACACTGAACCCTGTGGGAGTCTCACTGATTAACACTGGACCCTGTGGGTGTCTCACTGATTAACACTGAACCCTGTGGGAGTCTCACTGATTAACACTGAACCCTATGGGAGTCTCACTGATAAACACTGAACCCTGTGGGAGTCTCACTGATTAACACTGAACCCTATGGGAGTCTCACTGATTAACACTGAACCCTGTGGAAGTCTCACTGATTAACACTGAACCCTGTGGGAATTTCACTGATTAACATTGAACCCTGTGGTAGTCTCACTGATTAACACTGAACCCTATGGGAGTCTCACTGATTAACACTGAACCCTATGGGAGTCTCACCAATTAATACTGACCCAATGGGAGTCTCACTGATTAACACTGAACCCTGTGGGAGTCTCACTGATTAACACTGAACCCTATGGGAATCTTGCTGATTAACACTGAACCCTGTGGGAGTCTCACTGATTAACACTGAACCCTATGGGAATCTCACTGATTAACACTGAACCCTGTGAGAGTCTCACTGATTAACACTGGACCCTATGGGAGTCTCACTGATTAACACTGAACCCTGTGGGTCTCACTGATTAACACAGAACCCTGTGGGTGTCTCACTGATTAACACTGAACCCTGTGGGAGTCTCACTGATTAACATTGAACCCTATGGGAGTATCACTGATAAACACTGAACCCTATGGGAGTCTCACTGATTAACACTGAACCCTATGGGAGTCTCACTGATTAACACATGAACCCTGTGGGAGTCTCACTGATTAACACTGAACCCTATGGGAGTCTCACTGATTAACACTGAACCCTGTGGGTCTCACTGATTAACACAGAACCCTGTGGGTGTCTCACTGATTAACACTGAACCCTGTGGGAATCTCACTGATTAACATTGAACCCTATGGGAGTATCACTGATTAACACTGAACCCTATGGGAGTCTCATTGATTAACACTGAACCCTATGGGAGTCTCACTGATTAACACATGAACCCTGTGGGAGTCTCACTGATTAACACTGAACCCTATGGGAGTCTCACTGATTAACACTGCACCCTATGGGAGTCTCACTGATTAACATCGAACCCTATGGGAGTCTCAATGATTAACACTGAACCCTGTGGGAGTCTCACTGATTAACACTGAACCCTATGGGAGTCTCACTGATTAACACTGAACCCTATGGGAGTCTCATTGATTAACACTGAACCCTGTGGGAGTCTCATTGATTAACACTGAACCCTGTGGGAGTTTTACTGATTAACACTGAACCCTGTGGGAGTCTCACTGATTAACACTGAACCCTGAGGGAGTCTCACTGATTAACACATGAACCCTGTGGGAGTCTCATTGATTAACACTGAACCCTATGGGAGTCTCACTGATTAACACTGAACCCTATGGGAGTCTCACTGATTAACACCGAACCCTATGGGAGTCTCATTGATTAACACTGAACCCTAAGGGAGTCTCACTGATTTACACCGAACCCTATGGGAGTCTCACTGATTAACACTGAACCCTATGGGAGTCTCATTGATTAACTCCGAACACTATGGGAGTCTCACTGATTTACACTGGGCCCTGTGGGAGTCTTACTGATTAACACTGAACCCTGTGGGAGTCTCACTGATTAACACTGGACCCTGTGGGAGTCTCACTGATTAACACTGAACCCTGTGGGAGTCTCACTGATTAACACTGAACCCTATGGGAGTCTCACTGATAAACACTGAACCCTGTGGGAGTCTCACTGATTAACACTGAACCCTATGGGAGTCTCACTGATTAACACTGAACCCTGTGGGAGTCTCACTGATTAACACTGAACCCTGTGGGAATTTCACTGATTAACACTGAACCCTGTGGTAGTCTCACTGATTAACACTGAACCCTATGGGAGTCTCACTGATTAACACTGAACCCTATGGGAGTCTCACCGATTAATACTGACCCAATGGGAGTCTCACTGATTAACACTGAACCCTGTGGGAGTCTCACTGATTAACACTGAACCCTATGGGAATCTCACTGATTAACACTGAACCCTGTGGGAGTCTCACTGATTAACACTGAACCCTATGGGAATCTCACTGATTAACACTGAACCCTGTGAGAGTCTCACTGATTAACACTGGACCCTATGGGAGTCTCACTGATTAACACTGAACCCTGTGGGTCTCACTGATTAACACAGAACCCTGTGGGTGTCTCACTGATTAACACTGAACCCTGTGGGAGTCTCACTGATTAACATTGAACCCTATGGGAGTCTCACCGATTAATACTGAACCCTGTGGGAGTCTCATTGATTAAAACTGAACCCTGTGGGAGTCTCAATGATTAACACTGAACCCTGTGGGAGTCTCACTGATTAACACTGAACCCTATGGGAGTCTCACTGATTAACACTGAACCCTATGGGAGTCTCATTGATTAACACTGAACCCTGTGGGAGTCTCATTGATTAACACTGAACCCTGTGGGAGTTTCACTGATTAACACTGAACCCTGTGGGAGTCTCACTGATTAACACTGAACCCTGAGGGAGTCTCACTGATTAACACATGAACCCTGTGGGAGTCTCACTGATTAACACTGAACCCTATGGGAGTCTCATTGATTAACACTGAACCCTATGGGAGTCTCACTGATTAACACCGAACCCTATGGGAGTCTCATTGATTAACACTGAACCCTAAGGGAGGCTCACTGATTTACACCGAACCCTATGGGAGTCTCACTGATTAACACTGAACCCTATGGGAGTCTCATTGATTAACTCCGAACACTATGGGAGTCTCACTGATTAACACTGGGCCCTGTGGGAGTCTTACTGATTAACACTGAACCCTGTGGGAGTCTCACTGATTAACACTGGACCCTGTGGGAGTCTCACTGATTAACACTGAACCCTGTGGGAGTCTCACTGATTAACACTGAACCCTATGGGAGTCTCACTGATAAACACTGAACCCTGTGGGAGTCTCACTGATTAACACTGAACGCTATGGGAGTCTCACTGATTAACACTGAACCCTGTGGGAGTCTCACTGATTAACACTGAACCCTGTGGGAATTTCACTGATTAACACTGAACCCTGTGGTAGTCTCACTGATTAACACTGAACCCTATGGGAGTCTCACTGATTAACACTGAACCCTATGGGAGTCTCACCGATTAATACTGACCCAATGGGAGTCTCACTGATTAACACTGAACCCTGTGGGAGTCTCACTGATTAACACTGAACCCTATGGGAATCTTGCTGATTAACACTGAACCCTGTGGGAGTCTCACTGATTAACACTGAACCCTATGGGAATCTCACTGATTAACACTGAACCCTGTGAGAGTCTCACTGATTAACACTGGACCCTATGGGAGTCTCACTGATTAACACTGAACCCTGTGGGTCTCACTGATTAACACAGAACCCTGTAGGTGTCTCACTGATTAACACTGAACCCTGTGGGAGTCTCACTGATTAACATTGAACCCTATGGGAGTATCACTGATTAACACTGAACCCTATGGGAGTCTCACTGATTAACACTGAACCCTATGGGAGTCTCACTGATTAACACATGAACCCTGTGGGAGTCTCACTGATTAACACTGAACCCTATGGGAGTCTCACTGATTAACACTGAACCCTGTGGGTCTCACTGATTAACACAGAACCCTGTGGGTGTCTCACTGATTAACACTGAACCCTGTGGGAGTCTCACTGATTAACATTGAACCCTATGGGAGTATCACTGATTAACACTGAACCCTATGGGAGTCTCATTGATTAACACTGAACCCTATGGGAGTCTCACTGATTAACACATGAACCCTGTGGGAGTCTCACTGATTAACACTGAACCCTATGGGAGTCTCACTGATTAACACTGCACCCTATGGGAGTCTCACTGATTAACATCGAACCCTATGGGAGTCTCAATGATTAACACTGAACCCTGTGGGAGTCTCACTGATTAACACTGAACCCTATGGGAGTCTCACTGATTAACACTGAACCCTATGGGAGTCTCATTGATTAACACTGAACCCTGTGGGAGTCTCATTGATTAACACTGAACCCTGTGGGAGTTTCACTGATTAACACTGAACCCTGTGGGAGTCTCACTGATTAACACCGAACCCTATGGGAGTCTCACTGATTAACACTGAACCCTATGGGAGTCTCACTGATTAACAATGAACCCTGTGAGAGTCTCACTGATTAACACTGGACCCTGAGGTAGTCTCACTGATTAACACATGAACCCTGTGGGAGTCTCACTGATTAACACTGAACCCTATGGGAGTCTCACTGATTAACACCGAACCCTATGGGAGTCTCATTGATTAACACTGAACCCTAAGGGAGTCTCACTGATTTACACTGAACCCTATGGGAGTCTCACTGATTAACACTGAACCCTATGGGAGTCTCATTGATTAACTCCGAACACTATGGGAGTCTCGCTGATTAACACTGAACCCTGTGGGAGTCTCACTGATTAACACTGAACCCTATGGGAATCTCACTGATTAACACTGAACCCTGTGAGAGTCTCACTGATTAACACTGGACCCTATGGGAGTCTCACTGATTAACACTGAACCCTGTGGGTCTCACTGATTAACACAGAACCCTGTGGGTGTCTCACTGATTAACACTGAACCCTGTGGGAGTCTCACTGATTAACATTGAACCCTATGGGAGTATCACTGATTAACACTGAACCCTATGGGAGTCTCACTGATTAACACTGAACCCTATGGGAGTCTCACTGATTAACACTGAACCCTATGGGAGTCTCACTGATTAAAACTGAACCCTATGGGAGTCTCAATGATTAAAACTGAACCCTATGGGAGTCTCACTGATTAACACCAAACCCAATGGGAGTCTCAGTGATTTACACTGAACACTATGGGAGTCTCACTGATTAACACTGAACCCTGTTGGAGTCTCACTGATTAACACTGAACCCTATGGGAGTCTCATTGATTAACACTGAACCCTATGGGAGTCTCACTGATTAACACATGAACCCTGTGGGAGTCTCACTGATTAACACTGAACCCTACGGGAGTCTCACTGATTAATACTGAACCCTATGGGAGTCTCACTGATTAACACCGAACCCTATGGGAGTCTCACTGATTAACACTGAACCCTATGGGAGTCTCACTGATTAACACCGAACCCTATGGGAGTCTCACTGATTAACACTGAACCCTATGGGAGTCTCACCGATTAATACTGAACCCTGTGGGAGTCTCATTGATTAAAACTGAACCCTGTGGGAGTCTCACTGATTAACACTGAACCCTGTGGGAGTCTCACTGATTAACACTGAACCCTATGGGAGTCTCATTGATTAACACTGAACCCTGTGGGAGTCTCACTGATTAACACTGAACCCTGAGGGAGTCTCACTGATTAACACATGAACCCTGTGGGAGTCTCACTGATTAACACTGAACCGTATGGGAGTCTCACTGATTAACACTGAACCCTATGGGAGTCTCACTGATAAACACTGAACCCTGTGGGAGTCTCACTGATTAACACTGAACCCTAAGGGAGTCTCACTGATTAACACTGAACCCTATGGGAGTCTCACCGATTTATACTGACCCAATGGGAGTCTCACTGATTAACATCGAACCCTATGGGAGTCTCACTGATTAACACTGAACCCTATGGGAGTCTCACTGATTAACAACGAACCCTATGGGAGTCTCACTGATTAACACTGAACACTATGGGAGTCTCACCGATTAATACTGAACCCTGTGGGAGTCTCATTGATTAAAACTGAACCCTGTGGGAGTCTCAATGATTAACACTGAACCCTGTGGGAGTCTCACTGATTAACACTGAACCCTATGGGAGTCTCACTGATTAACACTGAACCCTATGGGAGTCTCATTGATTAACACTGAACCCTGTGGGAGTCTCATTGATTAACACTGAACCCTGTGGGAGTCTCACTGATTAACACTGAACCCTGTGGGAGTCTCACTGATTAACACTGAACCCTGAGGGAGTCTCACTGATTAACACATGAACCCTGTGGGAGTCTCACTGATTAACACTGAACCCTATGGGAGTCTCACTGATTAACACTGCACCCTATGGGAGTCTCACTGATTAACATTGAACCCTATGGGAGTCTCACTGATTAACACATGAACCCTGTGGGAGTCTCACTGATTAACACTGAACCCTATGGGAGTCTCACTGATTAACACTGCACCCTATGGGAGTCTCACTGATTAACATCGAACCCTATGGGAGTCTCACTGATTAACACTGAACCCTATGGGAGTCTCACTGATTAACACTGAACCCTATGGGAGTCTCACCGATTAATACTGAACCCTGTGGGAGTCTCATTGATTAACACTGAACCCTATGGGAGTCTCACTGATTAACACTGAACCCTATGGGAGTCTCACTGATTAACACCGAACCCTATGGGAGTCTCACTGATTAACACTGAACCCTATGGGAGTCTCACTGATTTACACCGAACCCTATGGGAGTCTCACTGATTAACACTGAACCCTATGGGAGTCTCATTGATTAACTCCGAACCCTATGGGAGTCTCACTGATTAACACTGGGCCCTGTGGGAGTATTACTGATTAACACTGAACCCTGTGGGAGTCTCACTGATTAACACTGGACCCTGTGGGAGTCTCACTGATTAACACTGAACCCTGTGGGAGTCTCACTGATTAACACTGAACCCTATGCGAGTCTCACTGATAAACACTGAACCCTGTGGGAGTCTCACTGATTAACACTGAACCCTATGGGAGTCTCACTGATTAACACTGAACCCTGTGGGAGTCTCACTGATTAACACTGAACCCTGTGGGAATTTCACTGATTAACACTGAACCCTGTGGTAGTCTCACTGATTAACACTGAACCCTATGGGAGTCTCAATGATTAACACTGAACCCTATGGGAGTCTCACCGATTAATACTGACCCAATGGGAGTCTCACTGATTAACACTGAACCCTGTGGGAGTCTCACAGATTAACACTGAACCCTATGGGAATCTCGCTGATTAACACTGAACCCTGTGGGAGTCTCACTGATTAACACTGAACCCTATGGGAATCTCACTGATTAACACTGAACCCTGTGGGAGTCTCACTGATTAACACTGAACCCTGAGGGAATCTCACTGATTAACACATGAACCCTGTGGGAGTCTCACTGATTAACACTGAACCCTATGGGAGTCTCACTGATTAACACAGAACCCTATGGGAGTCTCACTGATTAACACTGAACCCTATGGGAGTCTCATTGATTAACACTGAACCCTATGGGAGTCTCACTGATTAACACTGAACCCTGTTGGAGTCTCACTGATTAACACTGAACCCTATGGGAGTCTCATTGATTAACACTGAACCCTATGGGAGTCTCACTGATTAACACATGAACCCTGTGGGAGTCTCACTGATTAACACTGAACCCTATGGGAGTCTCACTGATTAACACTGCACCCTATGGGAGTCTCACTGATTAACATCGAACCCTATGGGAGTCTCACTGATTAACACTGAACCCTATGGGAGTCTCACTGATTAACAACGAACCCTATGGGAGTCTCACTGATTAACACTGAACCCTATGGGAGTCTCACCGATTAATACTGAACCCTGTGGGAGTCTCATTGATTAAAACTGAACCCTGTGGGAGTCTCAATGATTAACACTGAACCCTGTGGGAGTCTCACTGATTAACACTGAACCCTATGGGAGTCTCAATGATTAACACTGAACCCTATGGGAGTCTCATTGATTAACACTGAACCCTGTGGGAGTCTCATTGATTAACACTGAACCCTGTGGGAGTTTCACTGATTAACACTGAACCCTGTGGGAGTCTCACTGATTAACACTGAACCCTGAGGGAGTCTCACTGATTAACACATGAACCCTGTGGGAGTCTCACTGATTAACACTGAACCCTATGGGAGTCTCACTGATTAACACTGAACCCTATGGGAGTCTCACTGATTAACACCGAACCCAATGGGAGTCTCATTGATTAACACTGAACCCTAAGGGAGTCTCACTGATTTACACCGAACCCTATGGGAGTCTCACTGATTAACACTGAACCCTATGGGAGTCTCATTGATTAACTCCGAACACTATGGGAGTCTCACTGATTAACACTGGGCCCTGTGGGAGTCTTACTGATTAACACTGAACCCTGTGGGAGTCTCACTGATTAACACTGGACCCTGTGGGAGTCTCACTGATTAACACTGAACCCTGTGGGAGTCTCACTGATTAACACTGAACCCTATGGGAGTCTCACTGATAAACACTGAACCCTGTGGGAGTCTCACTGATTAACACTGAACCCTATGGGAGTCTCACTGATTAACACTGAACCCTGTGGGAGTCTCACTGATTAACACTGAACCCTGTGGGAATATCACTGATTAACACTGAACCCTGTGGTAGTCTCACTGATTAACACTGAACCCTATGGGCGTCTCACTGATTAACACTGAACCCTATGAGAGTCTCACTGATTAATACTGACCCAATGGGAGTCTCACTGATTAACACTGCACCCTGTGGGAGTCTCACTGATTAACACTGAACCCTATGGGAATCTCGCTGATTAACACTGAACCCTGTGGGAGTCTCACTGATTAACACTGAACCCTATGGGAATCTCACTGATTAACACTGAACCCTGTGAGAGTCTCACTGATTAACACTGGACCCTATGGGAGTCTCACTGATTAACACTGAACCCTGTGGGAGTCTCACTGATTAACACTGAACCCTATGGGAGTCTCACTGATTAACACAGAACCCTGTGGGTGTCTCACTGATTAACACTGAACCCTGTGGGAGTCTCACTGATTAACATTGAACCCTATGGGAGTATCACTGATTAACACTGAACCCTATGGGAGTCTCACTGATTAACACTGAACCCTATGGGAGTCTCACTGATTAACACTGAACCCTATGGGAGTCTCACTGATTAAAACTGAACCCTATGGGAGTCTCAATGATTAAAACTGAACCCTATGGGAGTCTCACTGATTAACACCAAACCCAATGGGAGTCTCAGTGATTTACACTGAACACTATGGGAGTCTCACTGATTAACACTGAAACCTGTTGGAGTCTCACTGATTAACACTGAACCCTATGGGAGTCTCATTGATTAACACTGAACCCTATGGGAGTCTCACTGATTAACACATGAACCCTGTGGGAGTCTCACTGATTAACACTGAACCCTACGGGAGTCTCACTGATTAATACTGAACCCTATGGGAGTCTCACTGATTAACACCGAACCCTATGGGAGTGTCACTGATTAACACTGAACCCTATGGGAGTCTCACTGATTAACACCGAACCCTATGGGAGTCTCACTGATTAACACTGAACCCTATGGGAGTCTCACCGATTAATACTGAACCCTGTGGGAGTCTCATTGATTAAAACTGAACCCTGTGGGAGTCTCACTGATTAACACTGAACCCTGTGGGAGTCTCACTGATTAACACTGAACCCTATGGGAGTCTCATTGATTAACACTGAACCCTGTGGGAGTCTCACTGATTAACACTGAACCCTGAGGGAGTCTCACTGATTAACACATGAACCCTGTGGGAGTCTCACTGATTAACACTGAACCCTATGGGAGTCTCACTGATTAACACTGAACCCTATGGGAGTCTCACTGATAAACACTGAACCCTGTGGGAGTCTCACTGATTAACACTGAACCCTAAGGGAGTCTCACTGATTAACACTGAACCCTATGGGAGTCTCACCGATTTATACTGACCCAATGGGAGTCTCACTGATTAACATCGAACCCTATGGGAGTCTCACTGATTAACACTGAACCCTATGGGAGTCTCACTGATTAACAACGAACCCTATGGGAGTCTCACTGATTAACACTGAACACTATGGGAGTCTCACCGATTAATACTGAACCCTGTGGGAGTCTCATTGATTAAAACTGAACCCTGTGGGAGTCTCAATGATTAACACTGAACCCTGTGGGAGTCTCACTGATTAACACTGAACCCTATGGGAGTCTCACTGATTAACACTGAACCCTATGGGAGTCTCATTGATTAACACTGAACCCTGTGGGAGTCTCATTGATTAACACTGAACCCTGTGGGAGTCTCACTGATTAACACTGAACCCTGTGGGAGTCTCACTGATTAACACTGAACCCTGAGGGAGTCTCACTGATTAACACATGAACCCTGTGGGAGTCTCACTGATTAACACTGAACCCTATGGGAGTCTCACTGATTAACACTGAACCCTATGGGAGTCTCACTGATTAACACTGAACCCTATGGGAGTCTCATTGATTAACACTGAACCCTATGGGAGTCTCACTGATTAACACTGAACCCTGTTGGAGTCTCACTGATTAACACTGGACCCTATGGGAGTCTCATTGATTAACACTGAACCCTATGGGAGTCTCACTGATTAACACATGAACCCTGTGGGAGTCTCACTGATTAACACTGAACCCTATGGGAGTCTCACTGATTAACACTGCACCCTATGGGAGTCTCACTGATTAACATCGAACCCTATGGGAGTCTCACTGATTAACACTGAACCCTATGGGAGTCTCACTGATTAACAACGAACCCTATGGGAGTCTCACTGATTAACACTGAACCCTATGGGAGTCTCACCGATTAATACTGAACCCTGTGGGAGTCTCATTGATTAACACTGAACCCTATGGGAGTCTCACTGATTAACACTGAACCCTATGGGAGTCTCACTGATTAACACCGAACCCTATGGGAGTCTCACTGATTAACACTGAACCCTATGGGAGTCTCACTGATTTACACCGAACCCTATGGGAGTCTCACTGATTAACACTGAACCCTATGGGAGTCTCATTGATTAACTCCGAACCCTATGGGAGTCTCACTGATTAACACTGGGCCCTGTGGGAGTATTACTGATTAACACTGAACCCTGTGGGAGTCTCACTGATTAACACTGGACCCTGTGGGAGTCTCACTGATTAACACTGAACCCTGTGGGAGTCTCACTGATTAACACTGAACCCTATGCGAGTCTCACTGATAAACATTGAACCCTGTGGGAGTCTCACTGATTAACACTGAACCCTATGGGAGTCTCACTGATTAACACTGAACCCTGTGGGAGTCTCACTGATTAACACTGAACCCTGTGGGAATTTCACTGATTAACACTGAACCCTGTGGTAGTCTCACTGATTAACACTGAACCCTATGGGAGTCTCACTGATTAACACTGAACCCTATGGGAGTCTCACTGATTAACACTGAACCCTGTGGGAGTCTCACTGATTAACACTGAACCCTGTGGGAATTTCACTGATTAACACTGAACCCTGTGGGAGTCTCACTGATTAACACTGAACCCTATGGGAATCTCGCTGATTAACACTGAACCCTGTGGGAGTCTCACTGATTAACACTGAACCCTATGGGAATCTCACTGATTAACACTGAACCCTGTGGGAGTCTCACTGATTAACACTGAACCCTGAGGGAATCTCGCTGATTAACACATGAACCCTGTGGGAGTCTCACTGATTAACACTGAACCCTATGGGAGTCTCACTGATTAACACAGAACCCTATGGGAGTCTCACTGATTAACACTGAACCCTATGGGAGTCTCATTGATTAACACTGAACCCTATGGGAGTCTCACTGATTAACACTGAACCCTGTTGGAGTCTCACTGATTAACACTGAACCCTATGGGAGTCTCATTGATTAACACTGAACCCTATGGAAGTCTCACTGATTAACACATGAACCCTGTGGGAGTCTCACTGATTAACACTGAACCCTATGGGAGTCTCACTGATTAACACTGCACCCTATGGGAGTCTCACTGATTAACATCGAACCCTATGGGAGTCTCACTGATTAACACTGAACCCTATGGGAGTCTCACTGATTAACAACGAACCCTATGGGAGTCTCACTGATTAACACTGAACCCTATGGGAGTCTCACCGATTAATACTGAACCCTGTGGGAGTCTCATTGATTAAAACTGAACCCTGTGGGAGTCTCAATGATTAACACTGAACCCTGTGGGAGTCTCACTGATTAACACTGAACCCTATGGGAGTCTCAATGATTAACACTGAACCCTATGGGAGTCTCATTGATTAACACTGAACCCTGTGGGAGTCTCATTGATTAACACTGAACCCTGTGGGAGTTTCACTGATTAACACTGAACCCTGTGGGAGTCTCACTGATTAACACTGAACCCTGAGGGAGTCTCACTGATTAACACATGAACCCTGTGGGAGTCTCACTGATTAACACTGAACCCTATGGGAGTCTCACTGATTAACACTGAACCCTATGGGAGTCTCACTGATTAACACCGAACCCAATGGGAGTCTC
The DNA here is from genome assembly GCF_048934315.1 of Petromyzon marinus. NCBI lineage: Eukaryota > Metazoa > Chordata > Hyperoartia > Petromyzontiformes > Petromyzontidae > Petromyzon > Petromyzon marinus. The sequence continues at coordinate 2,062,303 of NW_027423058.1, read as the reverse complement.
ATTGATTAACACTGAACCCTAAGGGAGTCTCACTGATTTACACCGAACCCTATGGGAGTCTCACTGATTAACACTGAACCCTATGGGAGTCTCATTGATTAACTCCGAACACTATGGGAGTCTCACTGATTAACACTGGGCCCTGTGGGAGTCTTACTGATTAACACTGAACCCTGTGGGAGTCTCACTGATTAACACTGGACCCTGTGGGAGTCTCACTGATTAACACTGAACCCTGTGGGAGTCTCACTGATTAACACTGAACCCTATGGGAGTCTCACTGATAAACACTGAACCCTGTGGGAGTCTCACTGATTAACACTGAACCCTATGGGAGTCTCACTGATTAACACTGAACCCTGTGGGAGTCTCACTGATTAACACTGAACCCTGTGGGAATATCACTGATTAACACTGAACCCTGTGGTAGTCTCACTGATTAACACTGAACCCTATGGGCGTCTCACTGATTAACACTGAACCCTATGAGAGTCTCACTGATTAATACTGACCCAATGGGAGTCTCACTGATTAACACTGAACCCTGTGGGAGTCTCACTGATTAACACTGAACCCTATGGGAATCTCGCTGATTAACACTGAACCCTGTGGGAGTCTCACTGATTAACACTGAACCCTATGGGAATCTCACTGATTAACACTGAACCCTGTGAGAGTCTCACTGATTAACACTGGACCCTATGGGAGTCTCACTGATTAACACTGAACCCTGTGGGAGTCTCACTGATTAACACTGAACCCTATGGGAGTCTCACTGATTAACACAGAACCCTGTGGGTGTCTCACTGATTAACACTGAACCCTGTGGGAGTCTCACTGATTAACATTGAACCCTATGGGAGTATCACTGATTAACACTGAACCCTATGGGAGTCTCACTGATTAACACTGAACCCTATGGGAGTCTCACTGATTAACACTGAACCCTATGGGAGTCTCACTGATTAAAACTGAACCCTATGGGAGTCTCAATGACTAAAACTGAACCCTATGGGAGTCTCACTGATTAACACCAAACCCAATGGGAGTCTCAGTGATTTACACTGAACACTATGGGAGTCTCACTGATTAACACTGAAACCTGTTGGAGTCTCACTGATTAACACTGAACTCTATGGGAGTCTCATTGATTAACACTGAACCCTATGGGAGTCTCACTGATTAACACATGAACCCTGTGGGAGTCTCACTGATTAACACTGAACCCTACGGGAGTCTCACTGATTAATACTGAACCCTATGGGAGTCTCACTGATTAACACCAAACCCTATGGGAGTGTCACTGATTAACACTGAACCCTATGGGAGTCTCACTGATTAACACCGAACCCTATGGGAGTCTCACTGATTAACACTGAACCCTATGGGAGTCTCACCGATTAATACTGAACCTTGTGGGAGTCTCATTGATTAAAACTGAACCCTGTGGGAGTCTCACTGATTAACACTGAACCCTGTGGGGGTCTCACTGATTAACACTGAACCCTATGTGAGTCTCACTGATTAACACTGAACCCTATGGGAGTCTCATTGATTAACACTGAACCCTGTGGGAGTCTCACTGATTAACACTGAACCCTGAGGGAGTCTCACTGATTAACACATGAACCCTGTAGGAGTCTCACTGATTAACACTGAGCCCTATGGGAGTCTCACTGATTAACACTGAACCCTGTGGGAATATCACTGATTAACACTGAACCCTGTGGTAGTCTCACTGATTAACACTGAACCCTATGGGCGTCTCACTGATTAACACTGAACCCTATGGGAGTCTCACCGATTAATACTGACCCAATGGGAGTCTCACTGATTAACACTGAACCCTGTGGGAGTCTCACTGATTAACACTGAACCCTATGGGAATCTCGCTGATTAACACTGAACCCTGTGGGAGTCTCACTGATTAACACTGAACCCTATGGGAATCTCACTGATTAACACTGAACCCTGTGAGAGTCTCACTGATTAACACTGGACCCTATGGGAGTCTCACTGATTAACACTGAACCCTGTGGGAGTCTCACTGATTAACACTGAACCCTATAGGAGTCTCACTGATTAACACAGAACCCTGTGGGTGTCTCACTGATTAACACTGAACCCTGTGGGAGTCTCACTGATTAACATTGAACCCTATAGGAGTATCACTGATTAACACTGAACCCTATGGGAGTCTCACTGATTAACACTGAACCCTATGGGAGTCTCACTGATTAACACTGAACCCTATGGGAGTCTCACTGATTAAAACTGAACCCTATGGGAGTCTCAATGATTAAAACTGAACCCTATGGGAGTCTCACTGATTAACACCAAACCCAATGGGAGTCTCAGTGATTTACACTGAACACTATGGGAGTCTCACTGATTAACACTGAAACCTGTTGGAGTCTCACTGATTAACACTGAACCCTATGGGAGTCTCATTGATTAACACTGAACCCTATGGGAGTCTCACTGATTAACACATGAACCCTGTGGGAGTCTCACTGATTAACACTGAACCCTACGGGAGTCTCACTGATTAATACTGAACCCTATGGGAGTCTCACTGATTAACACCGAACCCTATGGGAGTGTCACTGATTAACACTGAACCCTATGGGAGTCTCACTGATTAACACCGAACCCTATGGGAGTCTCACTGATTAACACTGAACCCTATGGGAGTCTCACCGATTAATACTGAACCCTGTGGGAGTCTCATTGATTAAAACTGAACCCTGTGGGAGTCTCACTGATTAACACTGAACCCTGTGGGAGTCTCACTGATTAACACTGAACCCTATGTGAGTCTCACTGATTAACACTGAACCCTATGGGAGTCTCATTGATTAACACTGAACCCTGTGGGAGTCTCACTGATTAACACTGAACCCTGAAGGAGTCTCACTGATTAACACATGAACCCTGTGGGAGTCTCACTGATTAACACTGAGCCCTATGGGAGTCTCACTGATTAACACTGAACCCTATGGGAGTCTCACTGATAAACACTGAACCCTGTGGGAGTCTCACTGATTAACACTGAACCCTAAGGGAGTCTCACTGATTAACACTGAACCCTATGGGAGTCTCACCGATTAATACTGACCCAATGGGAGTCTCACTGATTAACACTGAACCCTGTGGGAGTCTCACTGATTAACACTGAACCCTATGGGAATCTCGCTGATTAACACTGAACCCTGTGGGAGTCTCACTGATTAACACTGAACCCTGTGAGAGTCTCACTGATTAACACTGGACCCTATGGGAGTCTCAATGATTAACACTGAACCCTGTGGGAGTCTCACTGATTAACACTGAACCCTATGGGAGTCTCACTGATTAACACAGAACCCTGTGGGTGTCTCACTGATTAACACTGAACCCTGTGGGAGTCTCACTGATTAACACTGAACCCTATGGGAGTCTCACTGATTAACACTGAACCCTATGGGAGTCTCACTGATTAACACTGAACTCTATGGGAGTCTCACTGATTAACACTGAACCCTATGGGAGTCTCACTGATTAAAACTGAACACTATGGGAGTCTCACTGATTAACACTGAACCCTGTGGGAATCTCACTGATTAACACTGAACCCTGTGGGAGTCTCACTGATTAACACTGAACCCTGTTGGAGTCTCACTGATAAACACTGAACCCTATGGGAGTCTCATTGATTAACACTGAACCCTATGGGAGTCTCACTGATTAACACATGAACCCTGTGGGAGTCTCACTGATTAACACTGAACCCTATGGGAGTCTCACTGATTAACACTGCACCCTATGGGAGTCTCACTGATTAACATCGAACCCTATGGGAGTCTCACTGATTAACACTGAACCCTATGGGAGTCTCACTGATTAACAACGAACCCTATGGGAGTCTCACTGATTAACACTGAACCCTATGGGAGTCTCACCGATTAATACTGAACCCTGTGGGAGTCTCATTGATTAAAACTGAACCCTGTGGGAGTCTCACTGATTAACACTGAACCCTGTGGGAGTCTCACTGATTAACACTGAACCCTATGGGAGTCTCACTGATTAACACTGCACCCTATGGGAGTCTCACTGATTAACATCGAACCCTATGGGAGTCTCACTGATTAACACTGAACCCTATGGGAGTCTCACTGATTAACAACGAACCCTATGGGAGTCTCACTGATTAACACTGAACCCTATGGGAGTCTCACCGATTAATACTGAACCCTGTGGGAGTCTCATTGATTAAAACTGAACCCTGTGGGAGTCTCACTGATTAACACTGAACCCTGTGGGAGTCTCACTGATTAACACTGAACCCTATGGGAGTCTCACTGATTAACACTGAACCGTATGGGAGTCTCATTGATTAACACTGAACCCTGTGGGAGTCTCATTGATTAACACTGAACCCTGTGGGAGTCTCACTGATTAACACTGAACCCTGTGGGAGTCTCACTGATTAACACTGAACCCTGAAGGAGTCTCACTGATTAACACATGAACCCTGTGGGAGTCTCACTGATTAACACTGAACCCTATGGGAGTCTCACTGATTAACACTGAACCCTATGGGAGTCTCACTGATTAACACCGAACCCTATGGGAGTCTCATTGATTAACACTGAACCCTATGGGAGTCTCACTGATTAACACCGAACCCTATGGGAGTCTCACTGATTAACACTGAACCCTTTGGGAGTCTCATTGATTAACTCTGAACCCTATGGGAGTCTCACTGATTAACACTGGGCCCTATGGGAGTCTTACTGATTAACACTGAACCCTGTGGGAGTCTCACTGATTAACACTGGACCCTGTGGGAGTCTCACTGATTAACATTGAACCCTGTGGGAGTCTCACTGATTAACACTGAACCCTATGGGAGTCTCACTGATAAACACTGAACCCTGTGGGAGTCTCACTGATTAACACTGAACCCTGTGGGAGTCTCACCGATTAATACTGACCCAATGGGAGTCTCACTGATTAACACTGAACCCTGTGGGAGTCTCACTGATTAACACTGAACCCTATGGGAGTCTCACTGATTAACACTGAACCCTGTGGGAGTCTCACTGATTAACACTGAACCCTATGGGAGTCTCACCGATTAATACTGAACCCTGTGGGAGTCTCATTGATTAAAACTGAACCCTGTGGGAGTCTCACTGATTAACACTGAACCCTGTGGGAGTCTCACTGATTAACACTGAACCCTATGGGAGTCTCACTGATTAACACTGAACCGTATGGGAGTCTCATTGATTAACACTGAACCCTGTGGGAGTCTCATTGATTAACACTGAACCCTGTGGGAGTCTCACTGATTAACACTGAACCCTGTGGGAGTCTCACTGATTAACACTGAACCCTGAAGGAGTCTCACTGATTAACACATGAACCCTGTGGGAGTCTCACTGATTAACACTGAACCCTATGGGAGTCTCACTGATTAACACTGAACCCTATGGGAGTCTCACTGATTAACACCGAACCCTATGGGAGTCTCATTGATTAACACTGAACCCTATGGGAGTCTCACTGATTAACACCGAACCCTATGGGAGTCTCACTGATTAACACTGAACCCTTTGGGAGTCTCATTGATTAACTCTGAACCCTATGGGAGTCTCACTGATTAACACTGGGCCCTGTGGGAGTCTTACTGATTAACACTGAACCCTGTGGGAGTCTCACTGATTAACACTGGACCCTGTGGGAGTCTCACTGATTAACACTGAACCCTGTGGGAGTCTCACTGATTAACACTGAACCCTATGGGAGTCTCACTGATAAACACTGAACCCTGTGGGAGTCTCACTGATTAACACTGAACCCTGTGGGAGTCTCACCGATTAATACTGACCCAATGGGAGTCTCACTGATTAACACTGAACCCTGTGGGAGTCTCACTGATTAACACTGAACCCTGTGGGAGTCTCACTGATTAACACTGAACCCTGAAGGAGTCTCACTGATTAACACATGAACCCTGTGGGAGTCTCACTGATTAACACTGAACCCTATGGGAGTCTCACTGATTAACACTGAACCCTATGGGAGTCTCACTGATTAACACCGAACCCTATGGGAGTCTCATTGATTAACACTGAACCCTATGGGAGTCTCACTGATTAACACCGAACCCTATGGGAGTCTCACTGATTAACACTGAACCCTTTGGGAGTCTCATTGATTAACTCTGAACCCTATGGGAGTCTCACTGATTAACACTGGGCCCTATGGGAGTCTTACTGATTAACACTGAACCCTGTGGGAGTCTCACTGATTAACACTGGACCCTGTGGGAGTCTCACTGATTAACACTGAACCCTGTGGGAGTCTCACTGATTAACACTGAACCCTATGGGAGTCTCACTGATAAACACTGAACCCTGTGGGAGTCTCACTGATTAACACTGAACCCTGTGGGAGTCTCACCGATTAATACTGACCCAATGGGTGTCTCACTGATTAACACTGAACCCTGTGGGAGTCTCACTGATTAACACTGAACCCTATGGGAGTCTCACTGATTAACACTGAACCCTGTGGGAGTCTCACTGATTAACACTGAACCCTATGGGAGTCTCACTGATTAACACTGCACCCTATGGTAGTCTCACTGATTAACATCGAACCCTATGGGAGTCTCACTGATTAACACTGAACCCTATGGGAGTCTCACTGATTAACAACGAACCCTATGGGAGTCTCACTGATTAACACTGAACCCTATGGGAGTCTCACCGATTAATACTGAACCCTGTGGGAGTCTAATTGATTAAAACTGAACCCTGTGGGAGTCTCACTGATTAACACTGAACCCTGTGGGAGTCTCACTGATTAACACTGAACCCTATGGGAGTCTCACTGATTAACACTGAACCCTATGGGAGTCTCATTGATTAACACTGAACCCTGTGGGAGTCTCATTGATTAACACTGAACCCTGTGGGAGTCTCACTGATTAACACTGAACCCTGTGGGAGTCTCACTGATTAACACTGAACCCTGAGGGAGTCTCACTGATTAACACATGAACCCTGTGGGAGTCTCACTGATTAACACTGAACCCTGTGGGAGTCTCACTGATTAACACTGAACCCTGAGGGAGTCTCACTGATTAACACATGAACCCTGTGGGAGTCTCACTGATTAACACTGAACCCTATGGGAGTCTCACTGATTAACACTGAACCCAATGGGAGTCTCACTGATTAACACCGAACCCTATGGGAGTCTCATTGATTAACACTGAACCCTATGGGAGTCTCACTGATTAACACCGAACCCTATGGGAGTCTCACTGATAAACACTGAACCCTGTGGGAGTCTCACTGATTAACACTGAACCCTATGGGAGTCTCACTGATTAACACTGAACCCTATGGGAGTCTCACTGATTAACACTGAACCCTATGGGAGTCTCATTGATTAACACTGAACCCTGTGGGAGTCTCATTGATTAACACTGAACCCTGTGGGAGTCTCACTGATTAACACTGAACCCTGTGGGAGTCTCACTGATTAACACTGAACCCTGAGGGAGTCTCACTGATTAACACATGAACCCTGTGGGAGTCTCACTGATTAACACTGAACCCTATGGGAGTCTCACTGATTAACACTGAACCCTATGGGAGTCTCACTGATTAACACCGAACCCTATGGGAGTCTCATTGATTAACACTGAACCCTATGGGAGTCTCACTGATTAACACCGAACCCTATGGGAGTCTCACTGATTAACACTGAACCCTTTGGGAGTCTCATTGATTAACTCCGAACCCTATGGGAGTCTCACTGATTAACACTGGGCCCTGTGGGAGTCTTACTGATTAACACTGAACCCTATGGGAGTCTCACTGATTAACACTGGACCCTGTGGGAGTCTCACTGATTAACACTGAACCCTGTGGGAGTCCCACTGATTAACACTGAACCCTATGGGAGTCTCACTGATAAACACTGAACCCTGTGGGAGTCTCACTGATTAACAATGAACCCTATGGGAGTCTCACTGATTAACACTGAACCCTGTGGGAGTCTCACTGATTAACACTGAACCCTATGGGAGTCTCACTGATTAACACTGAACCCTATGGGAGTCTCACCGATTAATACTGACCCAATGGGAGTCTCACTGATTAACACTGAACCCTGTGGGAGTCTCACTGATTAACACTAAACCCTATGGGAATCTCGCTGATTAACACTGAACCCTGTGGGAGTTTCACTGATTAACACTGAACCCTATGGGAATCTCACTGATTAACACTGAACCCTGTGAGAGTCTCACTGATTAACACTGGACCCTATGGGAGTCTCACTGATTAACACTGAACCCTGTGGGAGTCTCACTGATTAACACTGAACCCTATGGGAGTCTCACTGATTAACACAGAACCCTGTGGGTGTCTCAATGATTAACACTGAACCCTGTGGGAGTCTCACTGATTAACATTGAACCCTATGGGAGTCTCACTGATTAACACTGAACCCTATGGGAGTCTCACTGATTAACACTGAACCCTATGGGAGTCTCACTGATTAACACTGAACCCTATGGGAGTCTCACTCATTAAAACTGAACCCTATGGGAGTCTCAATGATTAAAACTGAACCCTATGGGAGTCTCACTGATTAACACCAAACCCAATGGGAGTCTCAGTGATTTACACTGAACACTATGGGAGTCTCACTGATTAACACTGAACCCTGTTGGAGTCTCACTGATTAACACTGAACCCTATGGGAGTCTCATTGATTAACACTGAACCCTATGGGAGTCTCACTGATTAACACATGAAACCTGTGGGAGTCTCACTGATTAATACTGAACCCTATGGGAGTCTCACTGATTAACACCAAACCCTATGGGAGTCTCACTGATTAACACTGAACCCTATGGGAGTCTCACTGATTAACACCGAACCCTATGGGAGTCTCACTGATTAACACTGAACCCTATGGGAGTCTCACCGATTAATACTGAACCCTGTGGGAGTCTCATTGATTAAAACTGAACCCTGTGGGAGTCTCACTGATTAACACTGAACCCTGTGGGAGTCTCACTGATTAACACTGAACCCTATGGGAGTCTCACTGATTAACACCGAACCCTATGGGAGTCTCACTGATTAACACTGAACCCTATGGGAGTCTCACTGATTAACACCGAACCCTATGGAAGTCTCACTGATTAACACTGAACCCTATGGGAGTCTCACCGATTAATACTGAACCCTGTGGGAGTCTCATTGATTAAAACTGAACCCTGTGGGAGTCTCACTGATTAACACTGAACCCTATGGGAGTCTCATTGATTAACACTGAACCCTATGGGAGTCTCACTGATTAACACATGAACCCTGTGGGAGTCCCACTGATTAACACTGAACCCTATGGGAGTCTCACTGATAAACACTGAACCCTGTGGGAGTCTCACTGATTAACAATGAACCCTATGGGAGTCTCACTGATTAACACTGAACCCTGTGGGAGTCTCACTGATTAACACTGAACCCTATGGGAGGCTCACTGATTAACACTGAACCCTATGGGAGTCTCACCGATTAATACTGACCCAATGGGAGTCTCACTGATTAACACTGAACCCTGTGGGAGTCTCACTGATTAACACTAAACCCTATGGGAATCTCGCTGATTAACACTGAACCCTGTGGGAGTTTCACTGATTAACACTGAACCCTATGGGAATCTCACTGATTAACACTGAACCCTGTGAGAGTCTCACTGATTAACACTGGACCCTATGGGAGTCTCACTGATTAACACTGAACCCTGTGGGAGTCTCACTGATTAACACTGAACCCTATGGGAGTCTCACTGATTAACACAGAACCCTGTGGGTGTCTCACTGATTAACACTGAACCCTGTGGGAGTCTCACTGATTAACATTGAACCCTATGGGAGTCTCACTGATTAACACTGAACCCTATGGGAGTCTCACTGATTAACACTGAACCCTATGGGAGTCTCACTGATTAACACTGAACCCTATGGGAGTCTCACTCATTAAAACTGAACCCTATGGGAGTCTCAATGATTAAAACTGAACCCTATGGGAGTCTCACTGATTAACACCAAACCCAATGGGAGTCTCAGTGATTTACACTGAACACTATGGGAGTCTCACTGATTAACACTGAACCCTGTTGGAGTCTCACTGATTAACACTGAACCCTATGGGAGTCTCATTGATTAACACTGAACCCTATGGGAGTCTCACTGATTAACACATGAACCCTGTGGGAGTCTCACTGATTAATACTGAACCCTATGGGAGTCTCACTGATTAACACCAAACCCTATGGGAGTCTCACTGATTAACCCTGAACCCTATGGGAGTCTCACTGATTAACACCGAACCCTATGGGAGTCTCACTGATTAACACTGAACCCTATGGGAGTCTCACCGATTAATACTGAACCCTGTGGGAGTCTCATTGATTAAAACTGAACCCTGTGGGAGTCTCACTGATTAACACTGAACCCTGTGGGAGTCTCACTGATTAACACTGAACCCTATGGGAGTCTCACTGATTAACACCGAACCCTATGGGAGTCTCACTGATTAACACTGAACCCTATGGGAGTCTCACTGATTAACACCGAACCCTATGGGAGTCTCACTGATTAACACTGAACCCTATGGGAGTCTCACCGATTAATACTGAACCCTGTGGGAGTCTCATTGATTAAAACTGAACCCTGTGGGAGTCTCACTGATTAACACTGAACCCTATGGGAGTCTCACTGATTAAAACTGAACCCTATGGGAGTCTCAATGATTAAAACTGAACCCTATGGGAGTCTCACTGATTAACACCAAACCCAATGGGAGTCTCAGTGATTTACACTGAACACTATGGGAGTCTCACTGATTAACACTGAACCCTGTTGGAGTCTCACTGATTAACACTGAACCCTATGGGAGTCTCATTGATTAACACTGAACCCTATGGGAGTCTCACTGATTAACACATGAACCCTGTGGGAGTCTCACTGATTAATACTGAACCCTATGGGAGTCTCACTGATTAACACCGAACCCTATGGGAGTCTCACTGATTAACACTGAACCCTATGGGAGTCTCACTGATTAACACCGAACCCTATGGGAGTCTCACTGATTAACACTGAACCCTATGGGAGTCTCACTGATTAACATCGAACCCTATGGGAGTCTCACTGATTAACACTGAACCCTATGAGAGTCTCACTGATTAACAACGAACCCTATGGGAGTCTCACTGATTAACACTGAACCCTATGGGAGTCTCACCGATTAATACTGAACCCTGTGGGAGTCTCATTGATTAACACTGAACCCTATGGGAGTCTCACTGATTAACACTGAACCCTATGGGAGTCTCATTGATTAACACTGAACCCTATGGGAGTCTCACTGATTTACACCGAACCCTATGGGAGTCTCACTGATTAACACCGAACCCTATGGGAGTCTCATTGATTAACACTGAACCCTATGGGAGTCTCACTGATTTACACCGAACCCTATGGGAGTCTCACTGATTAACACCGAACCCTATGGGAGTCTCATTGATTAACACTGAACCCTATGGGAGTCTCACTGATTTACACCGAACCCTATGGGAGTCTCACTGATTAACACTGAACCCTATGGGAGTCTCATTGATTAACTCCGAACCCTATGGGAGTCTCACTGATTAACACTGGGCCCTGTGGGAGTCTTACTGATTAACACTGAACCCTGTGGGAGTCTCACTGATTAACACTGGACCCTGTGGGAGTCTCACTGATTAACACTGAACCCTGTGGGAGTCTCACTGATTAACACTGAACCCTATGCGAGTCTCACTGATAAACACTGAACCCTGTGGGAGTCTCACTGATTAACACTGAACCCTATGGGAGTCTCACTGATTAACACTGAACCCTGTGGGAGTCTCACTGATTAACACTGAACCCTGTGGGAATTTCACTGATTAACACTGAACCCTGTGGTAGTCTCACTGATTAACACTGAACCCTATGGGAGTCTCAATGATTAACACTGAACCCTATGGGAGTCTCACCGATTAATACTGACCCAATGGGAGTCTCACTGATTAACACTGAACCCTGTGGGAGTCTCACTGATTAACACTGAACCCATGGGAATCTCGCTGATTAACACTGAACCCTGTGGGAGTCTCACTGATTAACACTGAACCCTATGGGAATCTCACTGATTAACACTGAACCCTGTGGGAGTCTCACTGATTAACACTGAACCCTGAGGGAGTCTCACTGATTAACACATGAACCCTGTGGGAGTCTCACTGATTAACACTGAACCCTATGGGAGTCTCACTGATTAACACAGAACCCTATGGGAGTCTCACTGATTAACACTGAACCCTATGGGAGTCTCATTGATTAACACTGAACCCTATGGGAGTCTCACTGATTAACACTGAACCCTGTTGGAGTCTCACTGATTAACACTGAACCCTATGGGAGTCTCATTGATTATCACTGAACCCTATGGGAGTCTCACTGATTAACACATGAACCCTGTGGGAGTCTCACTGATTAACACTGAACCCTATGGGAGTCTCACTGATTAACACTGCACCCTATGGGAGTCTCACTGATTAACATTGAACCCTATGGGAGTCTCACTGATTAACACTGAACCCTATGGGAGTCTCACTGATTAACACTGAACCCTATGGGAGTCTCACTGATTAACACTGAACCCTATGGGAGTCTCACTCATTAAAACTGAACCCTATGGGAGTCTCAATGATTAAAACTGAACCCTATGGGAGTCTCACTGATTAACACCAAACCCAATGGGAGTCTCAGTGATTTACACTGAACACTATGGGAGTCTCACTGATTAACACTGAACCCTGTTGGAGTCTCACTGATTAACACTGAACCCTATGGGAGTCTCATTGATTAACACTGAACCCTATGGGAGTCTCACTGATTAACACATGAACCCTGTGGGAGTCTCACTGATTAATACTGAACCCTATGGGAGTCTCACTGATTAACACCGAACCCTATGGGAGTCTCACTGATTAACACTGAACCCAATGGGAGTCTCACTGATTTACACCGAACAATATGGGAGTCTCACTGATTAACACTGAACCCTATGGGAGTCTCACAGATTAATACTGAACCCTGTGGGAGTCTCATTGATTAAAACTGAACCCTGTGGGAGTCTCACTGATTAACACTGAACCCTGTGGGAGTCTCACTGATTAACACTGAACCCTATGGGAGTCTCACTGATTAACACCGAACCCTATGGGAGTCTCACTGATTAACACTGAACCCTATGGGAGTCTCACTGATTAACACCGAACCCTATGGGAGTCTCACTGATTAACACTGAACCCTATGGGAGTCTCACCGATTAATACTGAACACTGTGGGAGTCTCATTGATTAAAACTGAACCCTGTGGGAGTCTCACTGATTAACACTGAACCCTATGGGAGTCTCACTGATTAAAACTGAACCCTATGGGAGTCTCAATGATTAAAACTGAACCCTATGGGAGTCTCACTGATTAACACCAAACCCAATGGGAGTCTCAGTGATTTACACTGAACACTATGGGAGTCTCACTGATTAACACTGAACCCTGTTGGAGTCTCACTGATTAACACTGAACCCTATGGGAGTCTCATTGATTAACACTGAACCCTATGGGAGTCTCACTGATTAACACATAAACCCTGTGGGAGTCTCACTGATTAATACTGAACCCTATGGGAGTCTCACTGATTAACACCGAACCCTATGGGAGTCTCACCGATTAATACTGACCCAATGGGAGTCTCACTGATTAACACTGAACCCTGTGGGAGTCTCACTGATTAACACTGAACCCTATGGGAATCTCGCTGATTAACACTGAACCCTGTGGGAGTCTCACTGATCAACACTGAACCCTATGGGAATCTCACTGATTAACACTGAACCCTGTGGGAGTCTCACTGATTAACACTGAACCCTGAGGGAGTCTCACTGATTAACACATGAACCCTGTGGGAGTCTCACTGATTAACACTGAACCCTATGGGAGTCTCACTGATTAACACAGAACCCTATGGGAGTCTCACTGATTAACACTGAACCCTATGGGAGTCTCACTGATTAACACTGAACCCTATGGGAGTCTCACTGATTAACACTGAACCCTGTTGGAGTCTCACCGATTAATACTGAACCCTGTGGGAGTCTCATTGATTAAAACTGAACCCTGTGGGAGTCTCACTGATTAACACTGAACCCTGTGGGAGTCTCACTGATTAACACTGAACCCTATGGGAGTCTCACTGATTAACACCGAACCCTATGGGAGTCTCACTGATTAACACTGAACCCTATGGGAGTCTCACTGATTAACACCGAACCCTATGGGAGTCTCACTGATTAACACTGAACCCTATGGGAGTCTCACCGATTAATACTGAACCCTGTGGGAGTCTCACTCATTAAAACTGAACCCTGTGGGAGTCTCACTGATTAACACTGAACCCTATGGGAGTCTCACTGATTAAAACTGAACCCTATGGGAGTCTCAATGATTAAAACTGAACCCTATGGGAGTCTCACTGATTAACACCAAACCCAATGGGAGTCTCAGTGATTTACACTGAACACTATGGGAGTCTCACTGATTAACACTGAACCCTGTTGGAGTCTCACTGATTAACACTGAACCCTATGGGAGTCTCATTGATTAACACTGAACCCTATGGGAGTCTCACTGATTAACACATGAACCCTGTGGGAGTCTCACTGATTAATACTGAACCCTATGGGAGTCTCACTGATTAACACCGAACCCTATGGGAGTCTCACCGATTAATACTGACCCAATGGGAGTCTCACTGATTAACACTGAACCCTGTGGGAGTCTCACTGATTAACACTGAACCCTATGGGAATCTCGCTGATTAACACTGAACCCTGTGGGAGTCTCACTGATTAACACTGAACCCTATGGGAATCTCACTGATTAACACTGAACCCTGTGGGATTCTCACTGATTAACACTGAACCCTGAGGGAGTCTCACTGATTAACACATGAACCCTGTGGGAGTCTCACTGATTAACACTGAACCCTATGGGAGTCTCACTGATTAACACAGAACCCTATGGGAGTCTCACTGATTAACACTGAACCCTATGGGAGTCTCATTGATTAACACTGAACCCTATGGGAGTCTCACTGATTAACACTGAACCCTGTTGGAGTCTCACTGATTAACACTGAACCCTATGGGAGTCTCATTGATTAACACTGAACCCTATGGGAGTCTCACTGATTAACACATGAACCCTATGGGAGTCTCACTGATTAACACCGAACCCTATGGGAGTCTCACTGATTAACACTGAACCCTATGGGAGTCTCACCGATTAATACTGAACCCTGTGGGAGTCTCACTCATTAAAACTGAACCCTGTGGGAGTCTCACTGATTAACACTGAACCCTATGGGAGTCTCACTGATTAAAACTGAACCCTATGGGAGTCTCAATGATTAAAACTGAACCCTATGGGAGTCTCACTGATTAACACCAAACCCAATGGGAGTCTCAGTGATTTACACTGAACACTATGGGAGTCTCACTGATTAACACTGAACCCTGTTGGAGTCTCACTGATTAACACTGAACCCTATGGGAGTCTCATTGATTAACACTGAACCCTATGGGAGTCTCACTGATTAACACATGAACCCTGTGGGAGTCTCACTGATTAATACTGAACCCTATGGGAGTCTCACTGATTAACACCGAACCCTATGGGAGTCTCACCGATTAATACTGACCCAATGGGAGTCTCACTGATTAACACTGAACCCTGTGGGAGTCTCACTGATTAACACTGAACCCTATGGGAATCTCGCTGATTAACACTGAACCCTGTGGGAGTCTCACTGATTAACACTGAACCCTATGGGAATCTCACTGATTAACACTGAACCCTGTGGGATTCTCACTGATTAACACTGAACCCTGAGGGAGTCTCACTGATTAACACATGAACCCTGTGGGAGTCTCACTGATTAACACTGAACCCTATGGGAGTCTCACTGATTAACACAGAACCCTATGGGAGTCTCACTGATTAACACTGAACCCTATGGGAGTCTCATTGATTAACACTGAACCCTATGGGAGTCTCACTGATTAACACTGAACCCTGTTGGAGTCTCACTGATTAACACTGAACCCTATGGGAGTCTCATTGATTAACACTGAACCCTATGGGAGTCTCACTGATTAACACATGAACCCTGTGGGAGTCTCACTGATTAACACTGAACCCTATGGGAGTCTCACTGATTAACACTGCACCCTATGGGAGTCTCACTGATTAACATTAAACCCTATGGGAGTCTCACTGATTAACACTGAACCCTATGGGAGTCTCACTGATTAATACTGAACCCTATGGGAGTCTCACTGATTAACACCAAACCCTATGGGAGTCTCACTGATTAACACTGAACCCTATGGGAGTCTCACTGATTAACACCGAACCCTATGGGAGTCTCACTGATTAACACTGAACCCTATGGGAGTCTCACTGATTAACATCGAACCCTATGGGAGTCTCACTGATTAACACTGAACCCTATTGGAGTCTCACTGATTAACAACGAACCCTATGGGAGTCTCACTGATTAACACTGAACCCTATGGGAGTCTCACCGATTAATACTGAACCCTGTGGGAGTCTCATTGATTAACACTGAACCCTATGGGAGTCTCACTGATTAACACTGAACCCTATGGGAGTCTCACTGATTAACACCGAACCCTATGGGAGTCTCATTGATTAACACTGAACCCTATGGGAGTCTCACTGATTTACACCGAACCCTATGGGAGTCTCACTGATTAACACTGAACCCTATGGGAGTCTCATTGATTAACTCCGAACCCTATGGGAGTCTCACTGATTAACACTGAACCCTGTGGGAGTCTCACTGATTAACACTGAACCCTATGGGAGTCTCACTGATTAACACCGAACCCTATGGGAGTCTCACTGATTAACACTGAACCCTATGGGAGTCTCACTGATTAACACCGAACCCTATGGGAGTCTCACTGATTAACACTGAACCCTATGGGAGTCTCACCGATTAATACTGAACCCTGTGGGAGTCTCATTGATTAAAACTGAACCCTGTGGGAGTCTCACTGATTAACACTGAACCCTATGGGAGTCTCACTGATTAACACCAAACCCAATGGGAGTCTCAGTGATTTACACTGAACACTATGGGAGTCTCACTGATTAACACTGAACCCTGTTGGAGTCTCACTGATTAACACTGAACCCTATGGGAGTCTCATTGATTAACACTGAACCCTATGGGAGTCTCACTGATTAACACATGAACCCTGTGGGAGTCTCACTGATTAATACTGAACCCTATGGGAGTCTCACTGATTAACACCGAACCCTATGGGAGTCTCACTGATTAACACTGAACCCTATGGGAGTCTCACTGATTAACACCGAACCCTATGGGAGTCTCACTGATTAACACTGAACCCTATGGGAGTCTCACTGATTAACATCGAACCCTATGGGAGTCTCACTGATTAACACTGAACCCTATTGGAGTCTCACTGATTAACAACGAACCCTATGGGAGTCTCACTGATTAACACTGAACCCTATGGGAGTCTCACCGATTAATACTGAACCCTGTGGGAGTCTCATTGATTAACACTGAACCCTATGGGAGTCTCACTGATTAACACTGAACCCTATGGGAGTCTCACTGATTAACACCGAACCCTATGGGAGTCTCATTGATTAACACTGAACCCTATGGGAGTCTCACTGATTTACACCGAACCCTATGGGAGTCTCACTGATTAACACTGAACCCTATGGGAGTCTCATTGATTAACTCCGAACCCTATGGGAGTCTCACTGATTAACACTGGGCCCTGTGGGAGTCTTACTGATTAACACTGAACCCTGTGGGAGTCTCACTGATTAACACTGGACCCTGTGGGAGTCTCACTGATTAACACTGAACCCTGTGGGAGTCTCACTGATTAACACTGAACCCTATGCGAGTCTCACTGATAAACACTGAACCCTGTGGGAGTCTCACTGATTAACACATGAACCCTGTGGGAGTCTCAATGATTAACACTGAACCCTATGGGAGTCTCACTGATTAACACAGAACCCTATGGGAGTCTCACTGATTAACACTGAACCCTATGGGAGTCTCATTGATTAACACTGAACCCTATGGGAGTCTCACTGATTAACACTGAACCCTGTTGGAGTCTCACTGATTAACACTGAACCCTATGGGAGTCTCATTGATTAACACTGCACCCTATGGGAGTCTCACTGATTAACACATGAACCCTGTGGGAGTCTCACTGATTAACACTGAACCCTATGGGAGTCTCACTGATTAACACTGCACCATATGGGAGTCTCACTGATTAACATTGAACCCTATGGGAGTCTCACTGATTAACACTGAACCCTATGGGAGTCTCACTGATTAACACTGAACCCTATGGGAGTCTCACTGATTAACACTGAACCCTATGGGAGTCTCACTCATTAAAACTGAACCCTATGGGAGTCTCAATGATTAAAACTGAACCCTATGGGAGTCTCACTGATTAACACCAAACCCAATGGGAGTCTCAGTGATTTACACTGAACACTATGGGAGTCTCACTGATTAACACTGAACCCTGTTGGAGTCTCACTGATTAACACTGAACCCTATGGGAGTCTCATTGATTAACACTGAACCCTATGGGAGTCTCACTGATTAACACATGAACCCTGTGGGAGTCTCACTGATTAATACTGAACCCTATGGGAGTCTCACTGATTAACACCGAACCCTATGGGAGTCTCACTGATTAACACTGAACCCTATGGGAGTCTCACTGATTAACACCGAACCCTATGGGAGTCTCACTGATTAACACTGAACCCTATGGGAGTCTCACCGATTAATACTGAACCCTGTGGGAGTCTCATTGATTAAAACTGAACCCTGTGGGAGTCTCACTGATTAACACTGAACCCTGTGGGAGTCTCACTGATTAACACTGAACCCTATGGGAGTCTCACTGATTAACACCGAACCCTATGGGATTCTCACTGATTAACACTGAACCCTATGGGAGTCTCACTGATTAACACCGAACCCTATGGGAGTCTCACTGATTAACACTGAACCCTATGGGAGTCTCACCGATTAATACTGAACCCTGTGGGAGTCTCATTGATTAAAACTGAACCCTGTGGGAGTCTCACTGATTAACACTGAACCCTATGGGAGTCTCACTGATTAAAACTGAACCCTATGGGAGTCTCAATGATTAAAACTGAACCCTATGGGAGTCTCACTGATTAACACCAAACCCAATGGGAGTCTCAGTGATTTACACTGAACACTATGGGAGTCTCACTGATTAACACTGAACCCTGTTGGAGTCTCACTGATTAACACTGAACCCTATGGGAGTCTCATTGATTAACACTGAACCCTATGGGAGTCTCACTGATTAACACATGAACCCTGTGGGAGTCTCACTGATTAATACTGAACCCTGTGGGAGTCTCACTGATTAACACCGAACCCTATGGGAGTCTCACTGATTAACACTGAACCCTATGGGAGTCTCACTGATTAACACCGAACCCTATGGGAGTCTCACTGATTAACACTGAACCCTATGGGAGTCTCACTGATTAACATCGAACCCTATGGGAGTCTCACTGATTAACACTGAACCCTATGGGAGTCTCACTGATTAACAACGAACCCTATGGGAGTCTCACTGATTAACACTGAACCCTATGGGAGTCTCACCGATTAATACTGAACCCTGTGGGAGTCTCATTGATTAACACTGAACCCTATGGGAGTCTCACTGATTAACACTGAACCCTATGGGAGTCTCACTGATTAACACTGCACCCTATGGGAGTCTCACTGATTAACACTGAACCCTATGGGAGTCTCACTGATTTACACCGAACCCTATGGGAGTCTCACTGATTAACACTGAACCCTATGGGAGTCTCATTGATTAACTCCGAACCCTATGGGAGTCTCACTGATTAACACTGGGCCCTGTGGGAGTCTTACTGATTAACACTGAACCCTGTGGGAGTCTCACTGATTAACACTGGACCCTGTGGGAGTCTCACTGATTAACACTGAACCCTGTGGGAGTCTCACTGATTAACACTGAACCCTATGCGAGTCTCACTGATAAACACTGAACCCTGTGGGAGTCTCACTGATTAACACTGAACCCTATGGGAGTCTCACTGATTAACACTGAACCCTGTGGGAGTCTCACTGATTAACACTGAACCCTGTGGGAATTTCACTGATTAACACTGAACCCTGTGGTAGTCTCACTGATTAACACTGAACCCTATGGGAGTCTCAATGATTAACACTGAACCCTATGGGAGTCTCACCGATTAATACTGACCCAATGGGAGTCTCACTGATTAACACTGAACCCTGTGGGAGTCTCACTGATTAACACTGAACCCTATGGGAATCTCGCTGATTAACACTGAACCCTGTGGGAGTCTCACTGATTAACACTGAACCCTATGGGAATCTCACTGATTAACACTGAACCCTGTGGGAGTCTCACTGATTAACACTGAACCCTGAGGGAGTCTCACTGATTAACACATGAACCCTGTGGGAGTCTCACTGATTAACACTGAACCCTATGGGAGTCTCACTGATTAACACAGAACCCTATGGGAGTCTCACTGATTAACACTGAACCCTATGGGAGTCTCATTGATTAACACTGAACCCTATGGGAGTCTCACTGATTAACACTGAACCCTGTTGGAGTCTCACTGATTAACACTGAACCCTATGGGAGTCTCATTGATTAACACTGAACCCTATGGGAGTCTCACTGATTAACACATGAACCCTGTGGGAGTCTCACTGATTAACACTGAACCCTATGGGAGTCTCACTGATTAACACTGCACCCTATGGGAGTCTCACTGATTAACATCGAACCCTATGGGAGTCTCACTGATTAACACTGAACCCTATGGGAGTCTCACTGATTAACAACGAACCCTATGGGAGTCTCACTGATTTACACTGAACCCTATGGGAGTCTCACCGATTAATACTGAACCCTGTGGGAGTCTCATTGATTAAAACTGAACCCTGTGGGAGTCTCAATGATTAACACTGAACCCTGTGGGAGTCTCACTGATTAACACTGAACCCTATGGGAGTCTCACTGATTAACACTGAACCCTATGGGAGTCTCATTGATTAACACTGAACCCTGTGGGAGTCTCATTGATTAACACTGAACCCTGTGGGAGTTTCACTGATTAACACTGAACCCTGTGGGAGTCTCACTGATTAACACTGAACCCTGATGGAGTCTCACTGATTAACACATGAACCCTGTGGAAGTCTCACTGATTAACACTGAACCCTATGGGAGTCTCACTGATTAACACTGAACCCTATGGGAGTCTCACTGATTAACACCGAACCCTATGGGAGTCTCATTGATTAACACTGAACCCTAAGGGAGTCTCACTGATTTACACCGAACCCTATGGGAGTCTCACTGATTAACACTGAACCCTATGGGAGTCTCATTGATTAACTCCGAACACTATGGGAGTCTCACTGATTAACACTGGGCCCTGTGGGAGTCTTACTGATTAACACTGAACCCTGTGGGAGTCTCACTGATTAACACTGGACCCTGTGGGAGTCTCACTGATTAACACTGAACCCTGTGGGAGTCTCACTGATTAACACTGAACCCTATGGGAGTCTCACTGATAAACACTGAACCCTGTGGGAGTCTCACTGATTAACACTGAACCCTATGGGAGTCTCACTGATTAACACTGAACCCTGTGGGAGTCTCACTGATTAACACTGAACCCTGTGGGAATTTCACTGATTAACACTGAACCCTGTGGTAGTCTCACTGATTAACACTGAACCCTATGGGAGTCTCACTGATTAACACTGAACCCTATGGGAGTCTCACCGATTAATACTGACCCAATGGGAGTCTCACTGATTAACACTGAACCCTGTGGGAGTCTCACTGATTAACACTGAACCCTATGGGAATCTCGCTGATTAACACTGAACCCTGTGGGAGTCTCACTGATTAACACTGAACCCTATGGGAATCTCACTGATTAACACTGAACCCTGTGAGAGTCTCACTGATTAACACTGGACCCTATGGGAGTCTCACTGATTAACACTGAACCCTGTGGGAGTCTCACTGATTAACACTGAACCCTATGGGAGTCTCACTGATTAACACAGAACCCTGTGGGTGTCTCACTGATTAACACTGAACCCTGTGGGAGTCTCACTGATTAACATTGAACCCTATGGGAGTATCACTGATTAACACTGAACCCTATGGGAGTCTCACTGATTAACACTGAACCCTATGGGAGTCTCACTGATTAACACTGAACCCTATGGGAGTCTCACTGATTAAAACTGAACCCTATGGGAGTCTCAATGATTAAAACTGAACCCTATGGGAGTCTCACTGATTAACACCAAACCCAATGGGAGTCTCAGTGATTTACACTGAACACTTTGGGAGTCTCACTGATTAACACTGAACCCTGTTGGAGTCTCACTGATTAATACTGAACCCTATGGGAGTCTCATTGATTAACACTGAACCCTATGGGAGTCTCACTGATTAACACATGAACCCTGTGGGAGTCTCACTGATTAACACTGAACCCTACGGGAGTCTCACTGATTAATACTGAACCCTATGGGAGTCTCACTGATTAACACCGAACCCTATGGGAGTCTCACTGATTAACACTGAACCCTATGGGAGTCTCACTGATTAACACATGAACCCTGTGGGAGTCTCATTGATTAAAACTGAACCCTGTGGGAGTCTCACTGATTAACACTGAACCCTGTGGGAGTCTCACTGATTAACACTGAACCCTATGTGAGTCTCACTGATTAACACTGAACCCTATGGGAGTCTCATTGATTAACACTGAACCCTGTGGGAGTCTCACTGATTAACACTGAACCCTGAGGGAGTCTCACTGATTAACACATGAACCCTGTGGGAGTCTCACTGATTAACACTGAGCCCTATGGGAGTCTCACTGATTAACACTGAACCCTATGGGAGTCTCACTGATAAACACTGAACCCTGTGGGAGTCTCACTGATTAACACTGAACCCTAAGGGAGTCTCACTGATTAACACTGAACCCTATGGGAGTCTCACCGATTAACACTGCACCCTATGGGAGTCTCACTGATTAACACTGAACCCTGTGGGAGTCTCACTGATTAACACTGAACCCTATGGGAATCTCGCTGATTAACACTGAACACTGTGGGAGTCTCACTGATTAACACTGAACCCTGTGAGAGTCTCACTGATTAACACTGGACCCTATGGGAGTCTCACTGATTAACACTGAACCCTGTGGGAGTCTCACTGATTAACACTGAACCCTATGGGAGTCTCACTGATTAACACAGAACCCTGTGGGTGTCTCACTGATTAACACTGAACCCTGTGGGAGTCTCACTGATTAACACTGAACCCTATGGGAGTCTCACTGATTAACACTGAACCCTATGGGAGTCTCACTGATTAACACTGAACTCTATGGGAGTCTCACTGATTAACACTGAACCCTATGGGAGTCTCACTGATTAAAACTGAACCCTATGGGAGTCTCACTGATTAAAACTGAACCCTATGGGAGTCTCACTGATGAACACCGAACCCAATGGGAGTCTCAGTGATTTACACTGAACACTATGGGAGTCTCACTGATTAACACTGAACCCTGTGGGAATCTCACTGATTAACACTGAACCCTGTGGGAGTCTCACTGATTAACACTGAACCCTGTTGGAGTCTCACTGATAAACACTGAACCCTATGGGAGTCTCATTGATTAACACGGAACCCTACGGGAGTCTCACTGATTAACACATGAACCCTGTGGGAGTCTCACTGATTAACACTGAACCCTATGGGAGTCTCACTGATTAACACTGCACCCTATGGGAGTCTCACTGATTAACATCGAACCCTATGGGAGTCTCACTGATTAACACTGAACCCTATGGGAGTCTCACTGATTAACAACGAACCCTATGGGAGTCTCACTGATTAACACTGAACCCTATGGGAGTCTCACCGATTAATACTGAACCCTGTGGGAGTCTCATTGATTAAAACTGAACCCTGTGGGAGTCTCACTGATTAACACTGAACCCTGTGGGAGTCTCACTGATTAACACTGAACCCTAAGGGAGTCTCACTGATTAACACTGCACCCTATGGGAGTCTCACTGATTAACATCGAACCCTATGGGAGTCTCACTGATTAACACTGAACCCTATAGGAGTCTCACTGATTAACAACGAACCCTATGGGAGTCTCACTGATTAACACTGAAACCTATGGGAGTCTCACCGATTAATACTGAACCCTGTGGGAGTCTCATTGATTAAAACTGAACCCTGTGGGAGTCTCACTGATTAACACTGAACCCTGTGGGAGTCTCACTGATTAACACTGAACCCTATGGGAGTCTCACTGATTAACACTGAACCGTATGGGAGTCTCATTGATTAACACTGAACCCTGTGGGAGTCTCATTGATTAACACTGAACCCTGTGGGAGTCTCACTGATTAACACTGAACCCTGTGGGAGTCTCACTGATTAACACTGAACCCTGAAGGAGTCTCACTGATTAACACATGAACCCTGTGGGAGTCTCACTGATTAACACTGAACCCTATGGGAGTCTCACTGATTAACACTGAACCCTATGGGAGTCTCACTGATTAACACCGAACCCTATGGGAGTCTCCTTGATTAACACTGAACCCTATGGGAGTCTCACTGATTAACACCGAACCCTATGGGAGTCTCACTGATTAACACTGAACCCTTTGGGAGTCTCATTGATTAACTCCGAACCCTATGGGAGTCTCACTGATTAACACTGGGCCCTGTGGGAGTCTTACTGATTAACACTGAACCCTGTGGGAGTCTCAATGATTAACACTGGACCCTGTGGGAGTCTCACTGATTAACACTGAACCCTGTGGGAGTCCCACTGATTAACACTGAACCCTATGGGAGTCTCACTGATAAACACTGAACCCTGTGGGAGTCTCACTGATTAACACTGAACCCTATGGGAGTCTCACTGATTAACACTGAACCCTGTGGGAGTCTCACTGATTAACACTGAACCCTATGGGAGTCTCACTGATTAACACTGAACCCTATGGGAGTCTCACCGATTAATACTGACCCAATGGGAGTCTCACTGATTAACACTGAACCCTGTGGGAGTCTCACTGATTAACACTAAACCCTATGGGAATCTCGCTGATTAACACTGAACCCTGAGGGAGTTTCACTGATTAACACTGAACCCTATGGGAATCTCACTGATTAACACTGAACCCTGTGAGAGACTCACTGATTAACACTGGACCCTATGGGAGTCTCACTGATTAACACTGAACCCTGTGGGAGTCTCACTGATTAACACTGAACCCTATGGGAGTCTCACTGATTAACACAGAACCCTGTGGGTGTCTCATTGATTAACACTGAACCCTGTGGGAGTCTCACTGATTAACATTGAACCCTATGGGAGTCTCACTGATTAACACTGAACCCTATGGGAGTCTCACTGATTAACACTGAACCCTATGGGAGTCTCACTGATTAACACTGAACCCTATGGGAGTCTCACTCATTAAAACTGAACCCTATGGGAGTCTCAATGATTAAAACTGAACCCTATGGGAGTCTCACTGATTAACACCAAACCCAATGGGAGTCTCAGTGATTTACACTGAACACTATGGGAGTCTCACTGATTAACACTGAACCCTGTTGGAGTCTCACTGATTAACACTGAACCCTATGGGAGTCTCATTGATTAACACTGAACCCTATGGGAGTCTCACTGATTAACACATGAACCCTGTGGGAGTCTCACTGATTAATACTGAACCCTATGGGAGTCTCACTGATTAACACCGAACCCTATGGGAGTCTCACTGATTAACACTGAACCCTATGGGAGTTTCACTGATTAACACCGAACCCTATGGGAGTCTCACTGATTAACACTGAACCCTATGGGAGTCTCACCGATTAATACTGAACCCTGTGGGAGTCTCATTGATTAAAACTGAACCCTGTGGGAGTCTCACTGATTAACACTGAACCCTGTGGGAGTCTCACTGATTAACACTGAACCCTATGGGAGTCTCACTGATTAACACCGAACCCTATGGGAGTCTCACTGATTAACACTGAACCCTATGGGAGTCTCACTGATTAACACCGAACCCTATGGGAGTCTCACTGATTAACACGGAACCCTATGGGAGTCTCACCGATTAATACTGAACCCTGTGGGAGTCTCATTGATTAAAACTGAACCCTGTGGGAGTCTCACTGATTAACACTGAAACCTATGGGAGTCTCACTGATTAAAACTGAACCCTATGGGAGTCTCAATGATTAAAACTGAACCCTATGGGAGTCTCACTGATTAACACCAAACCCAATGGGAGTCTCAGTGATTTACACTGAACACTATGGGAGTCTCACTGATTAACACTGAACCCTGTTGGAGTCTCACTGATTAACACTGAACCCTATGGGAGTCTCATTGATTAACACTGAACCCTATGGGAGTCTCACTGATTAACACATGAACCCTGTGGGAGTCTCACTGATTAATACTGAACCCTATGGGAGTCTCACTGATTAACACCGAACCCTATGGGAGTCTCACTGATTAACACTGAACCCTATGGGAGTCTCACTGATTAACACCGAACCCTATGGGAGTCTCACTGATTAACACTGAACCCTATGGGAGTCTCACCGATTAATACTGAACCCTGTGGGAGTCTCATTGATTAAAACTGAACCCTGTGGGAGTCTCACTGATTAACACTGAACCCTGTGGGAGTCTCACTGATTAACACTGAACCCTATGGGAGTCTCACTGATTAACACCGAACCCTATGGGAGTCTCACTGATTAACACTGAACCCTATGGGAGTCTCACTGATTAACACCGAACCCTATGGGAGTCTCACTGATTAACACTGAACCCTATGGGAGTCTCACCGATTAATACTGAACCCTGTGGGAGTCTCATTGATTAAAACTGAACCCTGTGGGAGTCTCACTGATTAACACTGAATCCTGTGGGAGTCTCACTGATTAACACTGAACCCTATGCGAGTCTCACTGATTAACACTGAACCCTATGGGAGTCTCATTGATTAACACTGAACCCTGTGGGAGTCTCACTGATTAACACTGAACCCTGTGGGAGTTTCACTGATTAACACTGAACCCTATGGGAATCTCACTGATTAACACTGAACCCTGTGAGAGTCTCACTGATTAACACTGGACCCTATGGGAGTCTCACTGATTAACACTGAACCCTGTGGGAGTCTCACTGATTAACACTGAACCCTATGGGAGTCCCACTGATTAACACAGAACCCTGTGGGTGTCTCACTGATTAACACTGAACCCTGTGGGAGTCTCACTGATTAACACTGAACCCTATGGGAGTCTCACTGATTAACACTGAACCCTATGGGAGTCTCACTGATTAACACCGAACCCTATGGGAGTCTCCTTGATTAACACTGAACCCTATGGGAGTCTCACTGATTAACACCGAACCCTATGGGAGTCTCACTGATTAACACTGAACCCTTTGGGAGTCTCATTGATTAACTCCGAACCCTATGGGAGTCTCACTGATTAACACTGGGCCCTGTGGGAGTCTTACTGATTAACACTGAACCCTGTGGGAGTCTCAATGATTAACACTGGACCCTGTGGGAGTCTCACTGATTAACACTGAACCCTGTGGGAGTCCCACTGATTAACACTGAACCCTATGGGAGTCTCACTGATAAACACTGAACCCTGTGGGAGTCTCACTGATTAACACTGAACCCTATGGGAGTCTCACTGATTAACACTGAACCCTGTGGGAGTCTCACTGATTAACACTGAACCCTATGGGAGTCTCACTGATTAACACTGAACCCTATGGGAGTCTCACCGATTAATACTGACCCAATGGGAGTCTCACTGATTAACACTGAACCCTGTGGGAGTCTCACTGATTAACACTACACCCTATGGGAATCTCGCTGATTAACACTGAACCCTGAGGGAGTTTCACTGATTAACACTGAACCCTATGGGAATCTCACTGATTAACACTGAACCCTGTGAGAGACTCACTGATTAACACTGGACCCTATGGGAGTCTCACTGATTAACACTGAACCCTGTGGGAGTCTCACTGATTAACACTGAACCCTATGGGAGTCTCACTGATTAACACAGAACCCTGTGGGTGTCTCACTGATTAACACTGAACCCTGTGGGAGTCTCACTGATTAACATTGAACCCTATGGGAGTCTCACTGATTAACACTGAACCCTATGGGAGTCTCACTGATTAACACTGAACCCTATGGGAGTCTCACTGATTAACACTGAACCCTATGGGAGTCTCACTCATTAAAACTGAACCCTATGGGAGTCTCAATGATTAAAACTGAACCCTATGGGAGTCTCACTGATTAACACCAAACCCAATGGGAGTCTCAGTGATTTACACTGAACACTATGGGAGTCTCACTGATTAACACTGAACCCTGTTGGAGTCTCACTGATTAACACTGAACCCTATGGGAGTCTCATTGATTAACACTGAACCCTATGGGAGTCTCACTGATTAACACATGAACCCTGTGGGAGTCTCACTGATTAATACTGAACCCTATGGGAGTCTCACTGATTAACACCGAACCCTATGGGAGTCTCACTGATTAACACTGAACCCTATGGGAGTTTCACTGATTAACACCGAACCCTATGGGAGTCTCACTGATTAACACTGAACCCTATGGGAGTCTCACCGATTAATACTGAACCCTGTGGGAGTCTCATTGATTAAAACTGAACCCTGTGGGAGTCTCACTGATTAACACTGAACCCTGTGGGAGTCTCACTGATTAACACTGAACCCTATGGGAGTCTCACTGATTAACACCGAACCCTATGGGAGTCTCACTGATTAACACTGAACCCTATGGGAGTCTCACTGATTAACACCGAACCCTATGGGAGTCTCACTGATTAACACTGAACCCTATGGGAGTCTCACCGATTAATACTGAACCCTGTGGGAGTCTCATTGATTAAAACTGAACCCTGTGGGAGTCTCACTGATTAACACTGAAACCTATGGGAGTCTCACTGATTAAAACTGAACCCTATGGGAGTCTCAATGATTAAAACTGAACCCTATGGGAGTCTCACTGATTAACACCAAACCCAATGGGAGTCTCAGTGATTTACACTGAACACTATGGGAGTCTCACTGATTAACACTGAACCCTGTTGGAGTCTCACTGATTAACACTGAACCCTATGGGAGTCTCATTGATTAACACTGAACCCTATGGGAGTCTCACTGATTAACACATGAACCCTGTGGGAGTCTCACTGATTAATACTGAACCCTATGGGAGTCTCACTGATTAACACCGAACCCTATGGGAGTCTCACTGATTAACACTGAACCCTATGGGAGTCTCACTGATTAACACCGAACCCTATGGGAGTCTCACTGATTAACACTGAACCCTATGGGAGTCTCACCGATTAATACTGAACCCTGTGGGAGTCTCATTGATTAAAACTGAACCCTGTGGGAGTCTCACTGATTAACACTGAACCCTGTGGGAGTCTCACTGATTAACACTGAACCCTATGGGAGTCTCACTGATTAACACCGAACCCTATGGGAGTCTCACTGATTAACACTGAACCCTATGGGAGTCTCACTGATTAACACCAAACCCTATGGGAGTCTCACTGATTAACACTGAACCCTATGGGAGTCTCACCGATTAATACTGAACCCTGTGGGAGTCTCATTGATTAAAACTGAACCCTGTGGGAGTCTCACTGATTAACACTGAATCCTGTGGGAGTCTCACTGATTAACACTGAACCCTATGCGAGTCTCACTGATTAACACTGAACCCTATGGGAGTCTCATTGATTAACACTGAACCCTGTGGGAGTCTCACTGATTAACACTGAACCCTGTGGGAGTTTCACTGATTAACACTGAACCCTATGGGAATCTCACTGATTAACACTGAACCCTGTGAGAGTCTCACTGATTAACACTGGACCCTATGGGAGTCTCACTGATTAACACTGAACCCTGTGGGAGTCTCACTGATTAACACTGAACCCTATGGGAGTCCCACTGATTAACACAGAACCCTGTGGGTGTCTCACTGATTAACACTGAACCCTGTGGGAGTCTCACTGATTAACATTGAACCCTATGGGAGTCTCACTGATTAACACTGAACCCTATGGGAGTCTCACTGATTAACACGGAACCCTATGGGAGTCTCACTGATTAACACTGAACCCTATGGGAGTCTCACTGATTAAAACTGAACCCTATGGGAGTCTCAATGATTAAAACTGAACCCTATGGGAGTCTCACTGATTAACACCAAACCCAATGGGAGTCTCAGTGATTTACACTGAACACTATGGGAGTCTCACTGATGAACACTGAACCCTGTTGGAGTCTCACTGATTAACACTGAACCCTATGGGAGTCTCATTGATTAACACTGAACCCTATGGGAGTCTCACTGATTAACACATGAACCCTGTGGGAGTCTCACTGATTAATACTGAACCCTATGGGAGTCTCACTGATTAACACCGAACCCTATGGGAGTCTCACTGATTAACACTGAACCCTATGGGAGTCTCACTGATTAACACCGAACCCTATGGGAGTCTCACTGATTAACACTGAACCCTAAGGGAGTCTCACCGATTAATACTGAACCCTGTGGGAGTCTCATTGATTAAAACTGAACCCTGTGGGAGTCTCACTGATTAACACTGAACCCTGTGGGAGTCTCACTGATTAACACTGAACCCTATGGGAGTCTCACTGATTAACACCGAACCCTATGGGAGTCTCACTGATTAACACTGAACCCTATGGGAGTCTCACTGATTAACATCGAACCCTATGGGAGTCTCACTGATTAACACAGAACCCTATGGGAGTCTCACCGATTAATACTGAACCCTGTGGGAGTCTCATTGATTAAAACTGAACCCTGTGGGAGTCTCACTGATTAACACTGAACCCTGTGGGAGTCTCACTGATTAACACTGAACCCTATGCGAGTCTCACTGATTAACACTGAACCCTATGGGAGTCTCATTGATTAACACTGAACCCTGTGGGAGTCTCACTGATTAACACTGAACTCTGAGGGAGTCTCACTGATTAACACATGAACCCTGTGGGAGTCTCACTGATTAACACTGAACCCTATGGGAGTCTCACTGATTAACACTGAACCCTATGGGAGTCTCACTGATTAACACCGAACCCTATGGGAGTCTCACTGATTAACACTGAACCATATGGGAGTCTCACTGATTAACACTGAACCCTATGGGAGTCTCATTGATTGACACCGAACCCTATGGGAGTCTCACTGATTAACACTGGGCCCTGTGGGAGTCTCACTGATTAACACTGGACCCTGTGGGAGTCTCACTGATTAACACTGAACCCTGTGGAAGTCTCACTGATTAACACTGAACCGTATGGGAGTCTCACTGATTAACACTGAACCCTATGGGAGACTCACTGATAAACACTGAACCCTGTGGGATTCTCACTGATTAACACTGAACCCTATGGGAGTCTCACTGATTAACACTGAACCCTGTGGGAGTCTCACTGATTAACACTGAACCCTGTGGGAATTTCACTGATTAACACTGAACCCTGTGGTAGTCTCACTGATTAACACTGAACCCTTTGGGAGTCTCACTGATTAACACTGAACCCTATGGGAGTCTCACCGATTAATACTGACCCAATGGGAGTCTCACTGATTAACACTGAACCCTGTGGGAGTCTCACTGATTAACACTGAACCCTATGGGAATCTCACTGATTAACACTGAACCCTGTGAGAGTCTCACTGATTAACACTGGACCCTATGGGAGTCTCACTGATTAACACTGAACCCTGTGGGAGTCTCACTGATTAACACTGAACCCTATGGGAGTCTCACTGATTAACACAGAACCCTGTGGGTGTCTCACTGATTAACACTGAACCCTGTGGGAGTCTCACTGATTAACATTGAACCCTATGGGATTCTCACTGATTAACACTGAACCCTATGGGAGTCTCACTGATTAACACTGAACCCTATGGGAGTCTCACTGATTAACACTGAACCCTATGGGAGTCTCACTGATTAAAACTGAACCCTATGGGAGTCTCAATGATTAAAACTGAACCCTATGGGAGTCTCACTGATTAACACCAAACCCAATGGGAGTCTCAGTGATTTACACTGAACACTATGGGAGTCTCACTGATGAACACTGAACCCTGTTGGAGTCTCACTGATTAACACTGAACCCTATGGGAGTCTCATTGATTAACACTGAACCCTATGGGAGTCTCACTGATTAACACTGAACCCTATGGGAGTCTCACCGATTAACACTGGACCCTGTGGGAGTCTCACTGATTAACACTGAACCCTGTGGAAGTCTCACTGATTAACACTGAACCGTATGGGAGTCTCACTGATTAACACTGAACCCTATGGGAGACTCACTGATAAACACTGAACCCTGTGGGATTCTCACTGATTAACACTGAACCCTATGGGAGTCTCACTGATTAACACTGAACCCTGTGGGAGTCTCACTGATTAACACTGAACCCTGTGGGAATTTCACTGATTAACACTGAACCCTGTGGTAGTCTCACTGATTAACACTGAACCCTTTGGGAGTCTCACTGATTAACACTGAACCCTATGGGAGTCTCACCGATTAATACTGACCCAATGGGAGTCTCACTGATTAACACTGAACCCTGTGGGAGTCTCACTGATTAACACTGAACCCTATGGGAATCTCACTGATTAACACTGAACCCTGTGAGAGTCTCACTGATTAACACTGGACCCTATGGGAGTCTCACTGATTAACACTGAACCCTGTGGGAGTCTCACTGATTAACACTGAACCCTATGGGAGTCTCACTGATTAACACAGAACCCTGTGGGTGTCTCACTGATTAACACTGAACCCTGTGGGAGTCTCACTGATTAACATTGAACCCTATGGGAGTCTCACTGATTAACACTGAACCCTATGGGAGTCTCACTGATAAACACTGAACCCTATGGGAGTCTCACTGATTAACACTGAACCCTATGGGAGTCTCACTGATTAAAACTGAACCCTATGGGAGTCTCAATGATTAAAACTGAACCCTATGGGAGTCTCACTGATTAACACCAAACCCAATGGGAGTCTCAGTGATTTACACTGAACACTATGGGAGTCTCACTGATGAACACTGAACCCTGTTGGAGTCTCACTGATTAACACTGAACCCTATGGGAGTCTCATTGATTAACACTGAACCCTATGGGAGTCTCACTGATTAACACATGAACCCTGTGGGAGTCTCACTGATTAATACTGAACCCTATGGGAGTCTCACTGATTAACACCGAACCCTATGGGAGTCTCACTGATTAACACTGAACCCTATGGGAGTCTCACTGATTAACACCGAACCCTATGGGAGTCTCACTGATTAACACTGAACCCTATGGGAGTCTCACCGATTAATACTGAACCCTGTGGGAGTCTCATTGATTAAAACTGAACCCTGTGGGAGTCTCACTGATTAACACTGAACCCTGTGGGAGTCTCACTGATTAACACTGAACCCTATGGGAGTCTCACTGATTAACACCGAACCCTATGGGAGTCTCACTGATTAACACTGAACCCTATGGGAGTCTCACTGATTAACATCGAACCCTATGGGAGTCTCACTGATTAACACAGAACCCTATGGGAGTCTCACCGATTAATACTGAACCCTGTGGGAGTCTCATTGATTAAAACTGAACCCTGTGGGAGTCTCACTGATTAACACTGAACCCTGTGGGAGTCTCACTGATTAACACTGAACCCTATGCGAGTCTCACTGATTAACACTGAACCCTATGGGAGTCTCATTGATTAACACTGAACCCTGTGGGAGTCTCACTGATTAACACTGAACTCTGAGGGAGTCTCACTGATTAACACATGAACCCTGTGGGAGTCTCACTGATTAACACTGAACCCTATGGGTGTCTCACTGATTAACACTGAACCCTATGGGAGTCTCACTGATTAACACCGAACCCTATGGGAGTCTCACTGATTAACACTGAACCATATGGGAGTCTCACTGATTAACACTGAACCCTATGGGAGTCTCATTGATTGACACCGAACCCTATGGGAGTCTGACTGATTAACACTGGGCCCTGTGGGAGTCTCACTGATTAACACTGGACCCTGTGGGAGTCTCACTGATTAACACTGAACCCTGTGGAAGTCTCACTGATTAACACTGAACCGTATGGGAGTCTCACTGATTAACACTGAACCCTATGGGAGACTCACTGATAAACACTGAACCCTGTGGGATTCTCACTGATTAACACTGAACCCTATGGGAGTCTCACTGATTAACACTGAACCCTGTGGGAGTCTCACTGATTAACACTGAACCCTGTGGGAATTTCACTGATTAACACTGAACCCTGTGGTAGTCTCACTGATTAACACTGAACCCTTTGGGAGTCTCACTGATTAACACTGAACCCTATGGGAGTCTCACCGATTAATACTGACCCAATGGGAGTCTCACTGATTAACACTGAACCCTGTGGGAGTCTCACTGATTAACACTGAACCCTATGGGAATCTCGCTGATTAACACTGAACCCTGTGGGAGTCTCACTGATTAACACTGAACCCTATGGGAGTCTCACTGATTAACACTGAACCCTGTGAGAGTCTCACTGATTAACACTGGACCCTATGGGAGTCTCACTGATTAACACTGAACCTTGTGGGAGTCTCACTGATTAACACTGAACCCTATGGGATTCTCACTGATTAACACAGAACCCTGTGGGTGTCTCACTGATTAACACTGAACCCTGTG
The DNA here is from genome assembly GCF_048934315.1 of Petromyzon marinus. Taxonomy (NCBI): domain Eukaryota; kingdom Metazoa; phylum Chordata; class Hyperoartia; order Petromyzontiformes; family Petromyzontidae; genus Petromyzon; species Petromyzon marinus. Next base: position 2,027,006 of record NW_027423058.1, on the reverse strand, counting down.
GGAGTCTCACTGATTAACACTGAACCCTATGGGAGTCTCACTGATTAACACTGAACCCTATGGGAGTCTCACTGATTAACACTGAACCCTATGGGAGTCTCACTGATTAACAATGAACCCTATGGGAGTCTCACTGATTAAAACTGAACCCTATGGGAGTCTCACTGATTAACACCGAACCCAATGGGAGTCTCAGTGATTTACACTGAACACTATGGGAGTCTCACTGATTAACACTGAACCCTGTGGGAATCTCACTGATTAACACTGAACGCTGTTGGAGTCTCACTGATTAACACTGAACCCTGTTAGAGTCTCACTGATTAACACTGAACCCTATGGGAGTCTCATTGATTAACACTGAACCCTATGGGAGTCTCACTGATTAACACATGAACCCTGTGCGAGTCTCACTGATTAACACTGAACCCTATGGGAGTCTCACTGATTAACACTGAACACTATGGGAGTCTCACTGATTAACACCGAACCCTATGGGAGTCTCACTGATTAACACTGAACCCTATGGGAGTCTCACTGATTAACACCGAACCCTATGGGAGTCTCACTGATTAACACTGAACCCTATGGGAGTCTCACTGATTAACACTGAACCCTATGGGAGTCTCACCGATTAATACTGACCCAATGGGAGTCTCACTGATTAACACTGAACCCTGTGGGAGTCTCACTGATTAACACTGAACCCTATGGGAATCTCGCTGATTAACACTGAACCCTGTGGGAGTCTCACTGATTAACACTGAACCCTATGGGAGTCTCACTGATTAACACTGAACCCTGTGAGAGTCTCACTGATTAACACTGGACCCTATGGGAGTCTCACTGATTAACACTGAACCTTGTGGGAGTCTCACTGATTAACACTGAACCCTATGGGAGTCTCACTGATTAACACAGAACCCTGTGGGTGTCTCACTGATTAACACTGAACCCTGTGGGAGTCTCACTGATTAACACTGAACCCTATGGGAGTCTCACTGATTAACACTGAACCCTATGGGAGTCTCACTGATTAACACTGAACCCTATGGGAGTCTCACTGATTAACAATGAACCCTATGGGAGTCTCACTGATTAAAACTGAACCCTATGGAAGTCTCACTGATTAAAACTGAACCCTATGGGAGTCTCACTGATTAACACCGAACCCAATGGGAGTCTCAGTGATTTACACTGAACACTATGGGAGTCTCACTGATTAACACTGAACCCTGTGGGAATCTCACTGATTAACACTGAACGCTGTTGGAGTCTCACTGATTAACACTGAACCCTGTTAGAGTCTCACTGATTAACACTGAACCCTATGGGAGTCTCATTGATTAACACTGAACCCTATGGGAGTCTCACTGATTAACACATGAACCCTGTGGGAGTCTCACTGATTAACAGTGAACCCTATGGGAGTCTCACTGATTAACACTGAACACTATGGGAGTCTCACTGATTAACACCGAACCCTATGGGAGCCTCACTGATTAACACTGAACCCTATGGGAGTCTCACTGATTAACACCGAACCCTATGGGAGTCTCACTGATTAACACTGAACCCTATGGGAGTCTCACCGATTAATACTGAACCCTGTGGGAGTCTCATTGATTAAAACTGAACCCTGTGGGAGTCTCACTGATTAACACTGAACCCTGTGGGAGTCTCACTGATTAACACTGAACCCTATGGGAGTCTCACTGATTAACAATGAACCCTATGGGAGTCTCATTGATTAACACTGAACCCTGTGGAGTCTCACTGATTAACACTGAACCCTTTGGGAGTCTCACTGATTAACACTGAACCCTGTGGGAGTCTCACTGATTAACACTGAACCCTGAGGGAGTCTCACTGATTAACACATGAACCCTGTGGGAGTCTCACTGATTAACACTGAACCCTGTGGGAGTATCACTGATTAACACTGAACCCTATGGGAGTCTCACTGATTAACACTGAACCCTGTGGGAGTCTCACTGATTAACACTGAACCCTATGGGAGTCTCACTGATTAACACTGAACCCTGTGGGAGTCTCACTGATTAACAGTGAACCCTATGGGAGTCTCACTGATTAACACTGCACCCTATGGGAGTCTCATTGATTAACATCGAACCCTATGGGAGTCTCACTGATTAACACTGAACCCTATGGGAGTCTCACTGATTAACAACGAACCCTATGGGAGTCTCACTGATTAACACTGAACCCTATGGGAGTCTCACCGATTAATACTGAACCCTGTGGGAGTCTCATTGATTAAAACAACCCTGTGGGAGTCTCACTGATTAACACTGAACCCTGTGGGAGTCTCACTGATTAACACTGAACCCTATGGGAGTCTCACTGATTAACACTGAACCCTATGGGAGTCTCATTGATTAACACTGAACCCTGTGGGAGTCTCATTGATTAACACTGAACCCTGTGGGAGTCTCACTGATTAACACTGAACCCTGTGGGAGTCTCACTGATTAACACTGAACCCTGAGGGAGTCTCACTGATTAACACATGAACCCTGTGGGAGTCTCACTGATTAACACTGAACCCTATGGGAGTCTCACTGATTAACACTGAACCCTATGGGAGTCTCACTGATTAACACCGAACCCTATGGGAGTCTCATTGATTAACACTGAACCCTATGGGAGTCTCACTGATTAACACCGAACCCTAAGGGAGTCTCACTGATTAACACCGAACCCAATGGGAGTCTCAGTGATTTACACTGAACACTATGGGAGTCTCACTGATTAACACTGAACCCTGTGGGAATCTCACTGATTAACACTGAACGCTGTTGGAGTCTCACTGATTAACACTGAACCCTGTTAGAGTCTCACTGATTAACACTGAACCCTATGGGAGTCTCATTGATTAACACTGAACCCTATGGGAGTCTCACTGATTAACACATGAACCCTGTGGGAGTCTCACTGATTAACAGTGAACCCTATGGGAGTCTCACTGATTAACACTGAACACTATGGGAGTCTCACTGATTAACACCGAACCCTATGGGAGTCTCACTGATTAACACTGAACCCTATGGGAGTCTCACTGATTAACACCGAACCCTATGGGAGTCTCACTGATTAACACTGAACCCTATGGGAGTCTCACCGATTAATACTGAACCCTGTGGGAGTCTCATTGATTAAAACTGAACCCTGTGGGAGTCTCACTGATTAACACTGAACCCTGTGGGAGTCTCACTGATTAACACTGAACCCTATGGGAGTCTCACTGATTAACAATGAACCCTATGGGAGTCTCATTGATTAACACTGAACCCTGTGGAGTCTCACTGATTAACACTGAACCCTTTGGGAGTCTCACTGATTAACACTGAACCCTGTGGGAGTCTCACTGATTAACACTGAACCCTGAGGGAGTCTCACTGATTAACACATGAACCCTGTGGGAGTCTCACCGATTAACACTGAACCCTGTGGGAGTATCACTGATTAACACTGAACCCTATGGGAGTCTCACTGATTAACACTGAACCCTGTGGGAGTCTCACTGATTAACACTGAACCCTATGGGAGTCTCACTGATTAACACTGAACCCTGTGGGAGTCTCACTGATTAACAGTGAACCCTATGGGAGTCTCACTGATTAACACTGCACCCTATGGGAGTCTCATTGATTAACATCGAACCCTATGGGAGTCTCACTGATTAACACTGAACCCTATGGGAGTCTCACTGATTAACAACGAACCCTATGGGAGTCTCACTGATTAACACTGAACCCTATGGGAGTCTCACCGATTAATACTGAACCCTGTGGGAGTCTCATTGATTAAAACTGAACCCTGTGGGAGTCTCACTGATTAACACTGAACCCTGTGGGAGTCTCACTGATTAACACTGAACCCTATGGGAGTCTCACTGATTAACACTGAACCCTATGGGAGTCTCATTGATTAACACTGAACCCTGTGGGAGTCTCATTGATTAACACTGAACCCTGTGGGAGTCTCACTGATTAACACTGAACCCTGTGGGAGTCTCACTGATTAACACTGAACCCTGAGGGAGTCTCACTGATTAACACATGAACCCTGTGGGAGTCTCACTGATTAACACTGAACCCTATGGGAGTCTCACTGATTAACACTGAACCCTATGGGAGTCTCACTGATTAACACCGAACCCTATGGGAGTCTCATTGATTAACACTGAACCCTATGGGAGTCTCACTGATTAACACCGAACCCTAAGGGAGTCTCACTGATTAACACTGAACCCTTTGGGAGTCTCATTGATTAACTCCGAACCCTATGGGAGTCTCACTGATTAACACTGGGCCCTGTGGGAGTCTTACTGATTAACACTGAACCCTGTGGGAGTCTCACTGATTAACACTGGACCCTGTGGGAGTCTCACTGATTAACACTGAACCCTATGGGAGTCTCACTGATTAACACTGAACCCTATGGGAGTCTCACCGATTAATACTGACCCAATGGGAGTCTCACTGATTAACACTGAACTCTGTGGGAGTCTCACTGATTAACACTGAACCCTATGGGAATCTCGCTGATTAACACTGAACCCTGTGGGAGTTTCACTGATTAACACTGAACCCTATGGGAATCTCACTGATTAACACTGAACCCTGTGAGAGTCTCACTGATTAACACTGGACCCTATGGGAGTCTCACTGATTAACACTGAACCCTGTGGGAGTCTCACTGATTAACACTGAACCCTATGGGAGTCTCACTGATTAACACAGAACCCTGTGGGTGTCTCACTGATTAACACTGAACCCTATGGGAGTCGCACCGATTAATACTGAACCCTGTGGGAGTCTCATTGATTAACACTGAACCCTGTGGGAGTCTCACTGATTAACACTGAACCCTGTGGGAGTCTCACTGATTAACACTGAACCCTGAGGGAGTCTCACTGATTAACACATGAACCCTGTGGGAGTCTCACTGATTAACACTGAACCCTATGGGAGTCTCACTGATTAACACTGAACCCTATGGGAGTCTCACTGATTAACACCGAACCCTATGGGAGTCTCATTGATTAACATTGAACCCTATGGGAGTCTCACTGATTAACACCGAACCCTATGGGAGTCTCACTGATTAACACTGAACCCTTTGGGAGTCTCATTGATTAACTCCGAACCCTATGGGAGTCTCACTGATTAACACTGGGCCCTGTGGGAGTCTTACTGATTAACACTGAACCCTGTGGGAGTCTCACTGATTAACACTGGACCCTGTGGGAGTCTCACTGATTAACACTGAACCCTGTGGGAGTCTCACTGATTAACACTGAACCCTATGGGAGTCTCACTGATAAACACTGAACCCTGTGGGAGTCTCACTGATTAACACTGAACCCTATGGGAGTCTCACTGATTAACACTGAACCCTGTGGGAGTCTCACTGATTAACACTGAACCCTATGGGAGTCTCACTGATTAACACTGAACCCTATGGGAGTCTCACCGATTAATACTGACCCAATGGGAGTCTCACTGATTAACACTGAACCCTGTGGGAGTCTCTCTGATTAACTCTGAACCCTATGGGAATCTCACTGATTAACACTGAACCCTGTGGGAGTTTCACTGATTAACACTGAACCCTATGGGAATCTCACTGATTAACACTGAACCCTGTGAGAGTCTCACTGATTAACACTGGACCCTATGGGAGTCTCACTGATTAACACTGAACCCTGTGGGAGTCTCACTGATTAACACTGAACCCTATGGGAGTCTCACTGATTAACACAGAACCCTGTGGGTGTCTCAGTGATTAACACTGAACCCTGTGGGAGTCTCACTGATTAACATTGAACCCTATGGGAGTCTCACTGATTAACACTGAACCCTATGGGAGTCTCACTGATTAACACTGAACCCTATGGGAGTCTCACTGATTAACACTGAACCCTATGGGAGTCTCACTGATTAAAACTGAACCCTATGGGAGTCTCAATGATTAAAACTGAACCCTATGGGAGTCTCACTGATTAACACCAAACCCAATGGGAGTCTCAGTGATTTACACTGAACACTATGGGAGTCTCACTGATTAACAATGAACCCTGTTGGAGTCTCACTGATTAACACTGAACCCTATGGGAGTCTCATTGATTAACACTGAACCCTATGGGAGTCTCACTGATTAACACATGAACCCTGTGGGAGTCTCACTGAGTAACACTGAACCCTACGGGAGTCTCACTGATTAATACTGAACCCTATGGGAGTCTCACTGATTAACACCGAACCCTATGGGAGTCTCACTGATTAACACTGAACCCTATGGGAGTCTCACTGATTAACACCGAACCCTATGGGAGTCTCACTGATTAACACTGAACCCTATGGGAGTTTCACCGATTAATACTGAACCCTGTGGGAGTCTCATTGATTAAAACTGAACCCTGTGGGAGTCTCACTGATTAACACTGAACCCTGTGGGAGTCTCACTGATTAACACTGAACCCTATGGGAGTCTCAATGATTAACACCGAACCCTATGGGAGTCTCACTGATTAACACTGAACCCTATGGGAGTCTCACTGATTAACACCGAACCCTATGGGAGTCTCACTGATTAACACTGAACCCTATGGGAGTCTCACCGATTAATACTGAACCCTGTGGGAGTCTCATTGATTAAAACTGAACCCTGTGGGAGTCTCACTGATTAACACTGAACCCTGTGGGAGTCTCACTGATTAACACTGAACCCTATGCGAGTCTCACTGATTAACACTGAACCCTATGGGAGTCTCATTGATTAACACTGAACCCTGTGGGAGTCTCACTGATTAACACTGAACTCTGAGGGAGTCTCACTGATTAACACATGAACCCTGTGGGAGTCTCACTGATTAACACTGAACCCTATGGGAGTCTCACTGATTAACACTGAACCCTATGGGAGTCTCACTGATTAACACCGAACCCTATGGGAGTCTCACTGATTAACACTGAACCATATGGGAGTCTCACTGATTAACACTGAACCCTATGGGAGTCTCATTGATTGACACCGAACCCTATGGGAGTCTCACTGATTAACACTGGGCCCTGTGGGAGTCTCACTGATTAACACTGAACCCTGTGGGAGTCTCACTGATTAACACTGGACCCTGTGGGAGTCTCACTGATTAACACTGAACCCTGTGGAAGTCTCACTGATTAACACTGAACCGTATGGGAGTCTCACTGATTAACACTGAACCCTATGGGAGACTCACTGATAAACACTGAACCCTGTGGGAGTCTCACTGATTAACACTGAACCCTATGTGAGTCTCACTGATTAACACTGAACCCTGTGGGAGTCTCACTGATTAACACTGAACCCTGTGGGAATTTCACTGATTAACACTGAACCCTGTGGTAGTCTCACTGATTAACACTGAACCCTATGGGAGTCTCACTGATTAACACTGAACCCTATGGGAGTCTCACCGATTAATACTGACCCAATGGGAGTCTCACTGATTAACACTGAACCCTGTGGGAGTCTCACTGATTAACACTGAACCCTATGGGAATCTCGCTGATTAACACTGAACCCTGTGGGAGTCTCACTGATTAACACTGAACCCTATGGGAGTCTCACTGATTAACACTGAACCCTGTGAGAGTCTCACTGATTAACACTGGACCCTATGGGAGTCTCACTGATTAACACTGAACCTTGTAAGAGTCTCACTGATTAACACTGAACCCTATGGGAGTCTCACTGATTAACACAGAACCCTGTGGGTGTCTCACTGATTAACACTGAACCCTGTGGGAGTCTCACTGATTAACACTGAACCCTATGGGAGTCTCACTGATTAACACTGAACCCTATGAGAGTCTCACTGATTAACACTGAACCCTATGGGAGTCTCACTGATTAACAATGAACCCTATGGGAGTCTCACTGATTAAAACTGAACCCTATGGGAGTCTCACTGATTAAAACTGAACCCTATGGGAGTCTCACTGATTAACACCGAACCCAATGGGAGTCTCAGTGATTTACACTGAACACTATGGGAGTCTCACTGATTAACACTGAACCCTGTGGGAATATCACTGATTAACACTGAACGCTGTTGGAGTCTCACTGATTAACACTGAACCCTGTTAGAGTCTCACTGATTAACACTGAACCCTATGGGAGTCTCATTGATTAACACTGAACCCTATGGGAGTCTCCCTGATTAACACATGAACCCTGTGGGAGTCTCACTGATTAACACTGAACCCTATGGGAGTCTCACTGATTAACACTGAACACTATGGGAGTCTCACTGATTAACACCGAACCCTATGGGAGTCTCACTGATTAACACTGAACCCTATGGGAGTCTCACTGATTAACACCGAACCCTATGGGAGTCTCACTGATTAACACTGAACCCTATGGGAGTCTCACCGATTAATACTGAACCCTGTGGGAGTCTCATTGATTAAAACTGAACCCTGTGGGAGTCTCACTGATTAACACTGAACCCTGTGGGAGTCTCACTGATTAACACTGAACCCTATGGGAGTCTCACTGATTAACAATGAACCCTATGGGAGTCTCATTGATTAACACTGAACCCTGTGGAGTCTCACTGATTAACACTGAACCCTGTGGGAGTCTCACTGATTAACACTGAACCCTGTGGGAGTCTCACTGATTAACACTGAACCCTGAGGGAGTCTCACTGATTAACACATGAACCCTGTGGGAGTCTCACTGATTAACACTGAACCCTATGGGAGTCTCACTGATTAACACTGAACCCTATGGGTGTATCACTGATTAACACCAAACCCTATGGGAGTCTCACTAATTAACACTGAACCCTATGGGAGTCTCACTGATTAAAACTGAACCCTATGGGAGTCTCAGTGATTAACACCGAACCCAATGGGAGTCTCACTGATTAACACTGAACCCTATGGGTGTATCACTGATTAACACTGAACCCTATGGGTGTATCACTGATTAACACCGAACCCTATGGGAGTCTCACTAATTAACACTGAACCCTATGGGAGTCTCACTGATTAAAACTGAACCCTATGGGAGTCTCAGTGATTAACACCGAACCCAATGGGAGTCTCAGTGATTTACACTGAACACTATGGGAGTCTCACTGATTAACACTGAACCCTGTGGGAATCTCACTGATTAACACTGAACGCTGTTGGAGTCTCATTGATTAACACTGAACCCTGTTAGAGTCTCACTGATTAACACTGAACCCTATGGGAGTCTCATTGATTAACACTGAACCCTATGGGAGTCTCACTGATTAACACATGAACCCTGTGGGAGTCTCACTGATTAACACTGAACCCTATGGGAGTCTCACTGGTTAACACTGAACCCTATGGGAGTCTCACTGATTAACACCGAACCCTATGGGAGTCTCACTGATTAACACTGAACCCTATGGGAGTCTCACTGATTAACACCGAACCCTATGGGAGTCTCACTGATTAACACTGAACCCTATGGGAGTCTCACCGATTAATACTGAACCCTGTGGGAGTCTCATTGATTAAAACTGAACCCTGTGGGAGTCTCAGTGATTTACACTGAACACTATGGGAGTCTCACTGATTAACACTGAACCCTGTGGGAATCTCACTGATTAACACTGAACGCTGTTGGAGTCTCACTGATTAACACTGAACCCTGTTAGAGTCTCACTGATTAACACTGAACCCTATGGGAGTCTCATTGATTAACACTGAACCCTATGGGAGTCTCACTGATTAACACATGAACCCTGTGGGAGTCTCACTGATTAACACTGAACCCTATGGGAGTCTCACTGGTTAACACTGAACCCTATGGGAGTCTCACTGATTAACACCGAACCCTATGGGAGTCTCACTGATTAACACTGAACCCTATGGGAGTCTCACTGATTAACACCGAACCCTATGGGAGTCTCACTGATTAACACTGAACCCTATCGGAGTCTCACCGATTAATACTGAACCCTGTGGGAGTCTCATTGATTAAAACTGAACCCTGTGGGAGTCTCACTGATTAACACTGAACCCTGTGGGAGTCTCACTGATTAACACTGAACCCTATGCGAGTCTCACTGATTAACACTGAACCCTATGGGAGTCTCATTGATTAACACTGAACCCTGTGGGAGTCTCACTGATTAACACTGAACTCTGAGGGAGTCTCACTGATTAACACATGAACCCTGTGGGAGTCTCACTGATTAACACTGAACCCTATGGGAGTCTCACTGATTAACACTGAACCCTATGGGAGTCTCACTGATTAACACCGAACCCTATGGGAGTCTCACTGATTAACACTGAACCATATGGGAGTCTCACTGATTAACACTGAACCCTATGGGAGTCTCATTGATTGACACCGAACCCTATGGGAGTCTCACTGATTAACACTGGGCCCTGTGGGAGTCTCACTGATTAACACTGAACCCTGTGGGAGTCTCACTGATTAACACAGGACCCTGTGGGAGTCTCACTGATTAACACTGAACCCTGTGGAAGTCTCACTGATTAACACTGAACCGTATGGGAGTCTCACTGATTAACACTGAACCCTATGGGAGACTCACTAATAAACACTGAACCCTGTGGGAGTCTCACTGATTAACACTGAACCCTATGGGAGTCTCACTGATTAACACTGAACCCTGTGGCAGTCTCACTGATTAACACTGAACCCTGTGGGAATTTCACTGATTAACACTGAACCCTGTGGTAGTCTCACTGATTAACACTGAACCCTATGGGAGTCTCACTGATTAACACTGAACCCTATGGGAGTCTCACCGATTAATACTGAACCCTGTGGGAGTCTCATTGATTAAAACTGAACCCTGTGGGAGTCTCAGTGATTTACACTGAACACTATGGGAGTCTCACTGATTAACACTGAACCCTGTGGGAATCTCACTGATTAACACTGAACGCTGTTGGAGTCTCACTGATTAACACTGAACCCTGTTAGAGTCTCACTGATTAACACTGAACCCTATGGGAGTCTCATTGATTAACACTGAACCCTATGGGAGTCTCACTGATTAACACATGAACCCTGTGGGAGTCTCACTGATTAACACTGAACCCTATGGGAGTCTCACTGGTTAACACTGAACCCTATGGGAGTCTCACTGATTAACACCGAACCCTATGGGAGTCTCACTGATTAACACTGAACCCTATGGGAGTCTCACTGATTAACACCGAACCCTATGGGAGTCTCACTGATTAACACTGAACCCTATCGGAGTCTCACCGATTAATACTGAACCCTGTGGGAGTCTCATTGATTAACACTGAACCCTATGGGAGTCTCACTGATTAACACATGAACCCTGTGGGAGTCTCACTGATTAACACTGAACCCTATGGGAGTCTCACTGGTTAACACTGAACCCTATGGGAGTCTCACTGATTAACACCGAACCCTATGGGAGTCTCACTGATTAACACTGAACCCTATGGGAGTCTCACTGATTAACACCGAACCCTATGGGAGTCTCACTGATTAACACTGAACCCTATGGGAGTCTCACCGATTAATACTGAACCCTGTGGGAGTCTCATTGATTAAAACTGAACCCTGTGGGAGTCTCAGTGATTTACACTGAACACTATGGGAGTCTCACTGATTAACACTGAACCCTGTGGGAATCTCACTGATTAACACTGAACGCTGTTGGAGTCTCACTGATTAACACTGAACCCTGTTAGAGTCTCACTGATTAACACTGAACCCTATGGGAGTCTCATTGATTAACACTGAACCCTATGGGAGTCTCACTGATTAACACATGAACCCTGTGGGAGTCTCACTGATTAACACTGAACCCTATGGGAGTCTCACTGGTTAACACTGAACCCTATGGGAGTCTCACTGATTAACACCGAACCCTATGGGAGTCTCACTGATTAACACTGAACCCTATGGGAGTCTCACTGATTAACACCGAACCCTATGGGAGTCTCACTGATTAACACTGAACCCTATCGGAGTCTCACCGATTAATACTGAACCCTGTGGGAGTCTCATTGATTAAAACTGAACCCTGTGGGAGTCTCACTGATTAACACTGAACCCTGTGGGAGTCTCACTGATTAACACTGAACCCTATGCGAGTCTCACTGATTAACACTGAACCCTATGGGAGTCTCATTGATTAACACTGAACCCTGTGGGAGTCTCACTGATTAACACTGAACTCTGAGGGAGTCTCACTGATTAACACATGAACCCTGTGGGAGTCTCACTGATTAACACTGAACCCTATGGGAGTCTCACTGATTAACACTGAACCCTATGGGAGTCTCACTGATTAACACCGAACCCTATGGGAGTCTCACTGATTAACACTGAACCATATGGGAGTCTCACTGATTAACACTGAACCCTATGGGAGTCTCATTGATTGACACCGAACCCTATGGGAGTCTCACTGATTAACACTGGGCCCTGTGGGAGTCTCACTGATTAACACTGAACCCTGTGGGAGTCTCACTGATTAACACAGGACCCTGTGGGAGTCTCACTGATTAACACTGAACCCTGTGGAAGTCTCACTGATTAACACTGAACCGTATGGGAGTCTCACTGATTAACACTGAACCCTATGGGAGACTCACTAATAAACACTGAACCCTGTGGGAGTCTCACTGATTAACACTGAACCCTATGGGAGTCTCACTGATTAACACTGAACCCTGTGGCAGTCTCACTGATTAACACTGAACCCTGTGGGAATTTCACTGATTAACACTGAACCCTGTGGTAGTCTCACTGATTAACACTGAACCCTATGGGAGTCTCACTGATTAACACTGAACCCTATGGGAGTCTCACCGATTAATACTGAACCCTGTGGGAGTCTCATTGATTAAAACTGAACCCTGTGGGAGTCTCAGTGATTTACACTGAACACTATGGGAGTCTCACTGATTAACACTGAACCCTGTGGGAATCTCACTGATTAACACTGAACGCTGTTGGAGTCTCACTGATTAACACTGAACCCTGTTAGAGTCTCACTGATTAACACTGAACCCTATGGGAGTCTCATTGATTAACACTGAACCCTATGGGAGTCTCACTGATTAACACATGAACCCTGTGGGAGTCTCACTGATTAACACTGAACCCTATGGGAGTCTCACTGGTTAACACTGAACCCTATGGGAGTCTCACTGATTAACACCGAACCCTATGGGAGTCTCACTGATTAACACTGAACCCTATGGGAGTCTCACTGATTAACACCGAACCCTATGGGAGTCTCACTGATTAACACTGAACCCTATCGGAGTCTCACCGATTAATACTGAACCCTGTGGGAGTCTCATTGATTAAAACTGAACCCTGTGGGAGTCTCACTGATTAACACTGAACCCTGTGGGAGTCTCACTGATTAACACTGAACCCTATGCGAGTCTCACTGAATAACACTGAACCCTGTGAGAGTCTCACTGATTAACACTGGACCCTATGGGAGTCTCACTGATTAACACTGAACCTTGTAGGAGTCTCACTGATTAACACTGAACCCTATGGGAGTCTCACTGATTAACACAGAACCCTGTGGGTGTCTCACTGATTAACACTGAACCCTGTGGGAGTCTCACTGATTAACACTGAACCCTATGGGAGTCTCACTGATTAACACTGAACCCTATGGGAGTCTCACTGATTAACACTGAACCCTATGGGAGTCTCACTGATTAACAATGAACCCTATGGGAGTCTCACTGATTAAAACTGAACCCTATGGGAGTCTCACTGATTAAAACTGAACCCTATGGGAGTCTCACTGATTAACACCGAACCCAATGGGAGTCTCAGTGATTTACACTGAACACTATGGGAGTCTCACTGATTAACACTGAACCCTGTGGGAATCTCACTGATTAACACTGAACGCTGTTGGAGTCTCACTGATTAACACTGAACCCTATGGGAGTCTCACTGATTAACACTGAACACTATGGGAGTCTCACTGATTAACACCGAACCCTATGGGAGTCTCACTGATTAACACTGAACCCTATGGGAGTCTCACTGATTAACACCGAACCCTATGGGAGTCTCACTGATTAACACTGAACCCTATGGGAGTCTCACCGATTAATACTGAACCCTGTGGGAGTCTCATTGATTAAAACTGAACCCTGTGGGAGTCTCACTGATTAACACTGAACCCTGTGGGAGTCTCACTGATTAACACTGAACCCTATGGGAGTCTCACTGATTAACAATGAACCCTATGGGAGTCTCATTGATTAACACTGAACCCTGTGGGAGTCTCACTGATTAACACTGAACCCTGTGGGAGTCTCACTGATTAACACTGAACCCTATGGGAGTCTCACTGATTAACACCGAACCCTATGGGAGTCTCACTGATTAACACTGAACCCTATCGGAGTCTCACCGATTAATACTGAACCCTGTGGGAGTCTCATTGATTAAAACTGAACCCTGTGGGAGTCTCACTGATTAACACTGAACCCTGTGGGAGTCTCACTGATTAACACTGAACCCTATGCGAGTCTCACTGATTAACACTGAACCCTATGGGAGTCTCATTGATTAACACTGAACCCTGTGGGAGTCTCACTGATTAACACTGAACTCTGAGGGAGTCTCACTGATTAACACATGAACCCTGTGGGAGTCTCACTGATTAACACTGAACCCTATGGGAGTCTCACTGATTAACACTGAACCCTATGGGAGTCTCACTGATTAACACCGAACCCTATGGGAGTCTCACTGATTAACACTGAACCATATGGGAGTCTCACTGATTAACACTGAACCCTATGGGAGTCTCATTGATTGACACCGAACCCTATGGGAGTCTCACTGATTAACACTGGGCCCTGTGGGAGTCTCACTGATTAACACTGAACCCTGTGGGAGTCTCACTGATTAACACAGGACCCTGTGGGAGTCTCACTGATTAACACTGAACCCTGTGGAAGTCTCACTGATTAACACTGAACCGTATGGGAGTCTCACTGATTAACACTGAACCCTATGGGAGACTCACTAATAAACACTGAACCCTGTGGGAGTCTCACTGATTAACACTGAACCCTATGGGAGTCTCACTGATTAACACTGAACCCTGTGGGAGTCTCACTGATTAACACTGAACCCTGTGGGAATTTCACTGATTAACACTGAACCCTGTGGTAGTCTCACTGATTAACACTGAACCCTATGGGAGTCTCACTGATTAACACTGAACCCTATGGGAGTCTCACCGATTAATACTGAACCCTGTGGGAGTCTCATTGATTAAAACTGAACCCTGTGGGAGTCTCAGTGATTTACACTGAACACTATGGGAGTCTCACTGATTAACACTGAACCCTGTGGGAATCTCACTGATTAACACTGAACGCTGTTGGAGTCTCACTGATTAACACTGAACCCTGTTAGAGTCTCACTGATTAACACTGAACCCTATGGGAGTCTCATTGATTAACACTGAACCCTATGGGAGTCTCACTGATTAACACATGAACCCTGTGGGAGTCTCACTGATTAACACTGAACCCTATGGGAGTCTCACTGGTTAACACTGAACCCTATGGGAGTCTCACTGATTAACACCGAACCCTATGGGAGTCTCACTGATTAACACTGAACCCTATGGGAGTCTCACTGATTAACACCGAACCCTATGGGAGTCTCACTGATTAACACTGAACCCTATCGGAGTCTCACCGATTAATACTGAACCCTGTGGGAGTCTCATTGATTAAAACTGAACCCTGTGGGAGTCTCACTGATTAACACTGAACCCTGTGGGAGTCTCACTGATTAACACTGAACCCTATGCGAGTCTCACTGATTAACACTGAACCCTGTGAGAGTCTCACTGATTAACACTGGACCCTATGGGAGTCTCACTGATTAACACTGAACCTTGTAGGAGTCTCACTGATTAACACTGAACCCTATGGGAGTCTCACTGATTAACACAGAACCCTGTGGGTGTCTCACTGATTAACACTGAACCCTGTGGGAGTCTCACTGATTAACACTGAACCCTATGGGAGTCTCACTGATTAACACTGAACCCTATGGGAGTCTCACTGATTAACACTGAACCC
This sequence comes from Petromyzon marinus, assembly GCF_048934315.1. Taxonomy (NCBI): domain Eukaryota; kingdom Metazoa; phylum Chordata; class Hyperoartia; order Petromyzontiformes; family Petromyzontidae; genus Petromyzon; species Petromyzon marinus. The sequence goes on along the minus strand of NW_027423058.1, from coordinate 2,010,846 downwards.
TATGGGAGTCTCACTGATTAACAATGAACCCTATGGGAGTCTCACTGATTAAAACTGAACCCTATGGGAGTCTCACTGATTAAAACTGAACCCTATGGGAGTCTCACTGATTAACACCGAACCCAATGGGAGTCTCAGTGATTTACACTGAACACTATGGGAGTCTCACTGATTAACACTGAACCCTGTGGGAATCTCACTGATTAACACTGAACGCTGTTGGAGTCTCTCTGATTAACACTGAACCCTGTTAGATTCTCACTGATTAACACTGAACCCTATGGGAGTCTCATTGATTAACACTGAACCCTATGGGAGTCTCCCTGATTAACACATGAACCCTGTGGGAGTCTCACTGATTAACACTGAACCCTATGGGAGTCTCACTGATTAACACTGAACACTATGGGAGTCTCACTGATTAACACCGAACCCTATGGGAGTCTCACTGATTAACACTGAACCCTATGGGAGTCTCACTGATTAACACCGAACCCTATGGGAGTCTCACTGATTAACACTGAACCCTATGGGAGTCTCACCGATTAATACTGAACCCTGTGGGAGTCTCATTGATTAAAACTGAACCCTGTGGGAGTCTCACTGATTAACACTGAACCCTGTGGGAGTCTCACTGATTAACACTGAACCCTATGGGAGTCTCACTGATTAACAATGAACCCTATGGGAGTCTCATTGATTAACACTGAACCCTGTGGAGTCTCACTGATTAACACTGAACCCTGTGGGAGTCTCACTGATTAACACTGAACCCTGTGGGAGTCTCACTGATTAACACTGATCCCTGAGGGAGTCTCACTGATTAACACATGAACCCTGTGGGAGTCTCACTGATTAACACTGAACCCTATGGGAGTCTCACTGATTAACACTGAACCCTATGGGTGTATCACTGATTAACACCGAACCCTATGGGAGTCTCACTAATTAACACTGAACCCTATGGGAGTCTCACTGATTAAAACTGAACCCTATGGGAGTCTCACTGATTAACACCGAACCCAATGGGAGTCTCAGTGATTTACACTGAACACTATGGGAGTCTCACTGATTAACACTGAACCCTGTGGGAATCTCACTGATTAACACTGAACGCTGTTGGATTCTCACTGATTAACACTGAACCCTGTTAGAGTCTCACTGATTAACACTGAAACCTATGGGAGTCTCATTGATTAACACTGAACCCTATGGGAGTCTCACTGATTAACACATGAACCCTGTGGGAGTCTCACTGATTAACACTGAACCCTATGGGAGTCTCACTGGTTAACACTGAACCCTATGGGAGTCTCACTGATTAACACCGAACCCTATGGGAGTCTCACTGATTAACACTGAACCCTATGGGAGTCTCACTGATTAACACCGAACCCTATGGGAGTCTCACTGATTAACACTGAACCCTATGGGAGTCTCACCGATTAATACTGAACCCTGTGGGAGTCTCATTGATTAAAACTGAACCCTGTGGGAGTCTCAGTGATTTACACTGAACACTATGGGAGTCTCACTGATTAACACTGAACCCTGTGGGAATCTCACTGATTAACACTGAACGCTGTTGGAGTCTCACTGATTAACACTGAACCCTGTTAGAGTCTCACTGATTAACACTGAACCCTATGGGAGTCTCATTGATTAACACTGAACCCTATGGGAGTCTCACTGATTAACACATGAACCCTGTGGGAGTCTCACTGATTAACACTGAACCCTATGGGAGTCTCACTGGTTAACACTGAACCCTATGGGAGTCTCACTGATTAACACCGAACCCTATGGGAGTCTCACTGATTAACACTGAACCCTATGGGAGTCTCACTGATTAACACCGAACCCTATGGGAGTCTCACTGATTAACACTGAACCCTATCGGATTCTCACCGATTAATACTGAACCCTGTGGGAGTCTCATTGATTAAAACTGAACCCTGTGGGAGTCTCATTGATTAAAACTGAACCCTGTGGGAGTCTCACTGATTAACACTGAACCCTATGCGAGTCTCACTGATTAACACTGAACCCTGTGGGAATCTCACTGATTAACACTGAACGCTGTTGGAGTCTCACTGATTAACACTGAACCCTGTTAGAGTCTCACTGATTAACACTGAACCCTATGGGAGTCTCATTGATTAACACTGAACCCTATGGGAGTCTCACTGATTAACACATGAACCCTGTGGGAGTCTCACTGATTAACACTGAACCCTATGGGAGTCTCACTGGTTAACACTGAACCCTATGGGAGTCTCACTGATTAACACCGAACCCTATGGGAGTCTCACTGATTAACACTGAACCCTATGGGAGTCTCACTGATTAACACCGAACCCTATGGGAGTCTCACTGATTAACACTGAACCCTATCGGAGTCTCACCGATTAATACTGAACCCTGTGGGAGTCTCATTGATTAAAACTGAACCCTGTGGGAGTCTCACTGATTAACACTGAACCCTGTGGGAGTCTCACTGATTAACACTGAACCCTATGCGAGTCTCACTGATTAACACTGAACCCTGTGAGAGTCTCACTGATTAACACTGGACCCTATGGGAGTCTCACTGATTAACACTGAACCTTGTAGGAGTCTCACTGATTAACACTGAACCCTATGGGAGTCTCACTGATTAACACAGAACCCTGTGGGTGTCTCACTGATTAACACTGAACCCTGTGGGAGTCTCACTGATTAACACTGAACCCTATGGGAGTCTCACTGATTAACACTGAACCCTATGGGAGTCTCACTGATTAACACTGAACCCTATGGGAGTCTCACTGATTAACAATGAACCCTATGGGAGTCTCACTGATTAAAACTGAACCCTATGGGAGTCTCACTGATTAAAACTGAACCCTATGGGAGTCTCACTGATTAACACCGAACCCAATGGGAGTCTCAGTGATTTACACTGAACACTATGGGAGTCTCACTGATTAACACTGAACCCTGTGGGAATCTCACTGATTAACACTGAACGCTGTTGGAGTCTCACTGATTAACACTGAACCCTGTTAGATTCTCACTGATTAACACTGAACCCTATGGGAGTCTCATTGATTAACACTGAACCCTATGGGAGTCTCCCTGATTAACACATGAACCCTGTGGGAGTCTCACTGATTAACACTGAACCCTATGGGAGTCTCACTGATTAACACTGAACACTATGGGAGTCTCACTGATTAACACCGAACCCTATGGGAGTCTCACTGATTAACACTGAACCCTATGGGAGTCTCACTGATTAACACCGAACCCTATGGGAGTCTCACTGATTAACACTGAACCCTATGGGAGTCTCACCGATTAATACTGAACCCTTTGGGAGTCTCATTGATTAAAACTGAACCCTGTGGGAGTCTCACTGATTAACACTGAACCCTGTGGGAGTCTCACTGATTAACACTGAACCCTATGGGAGTCTCACTGATTAACAATGAACCCTATGGGAGTCTCATTGATTAACACTGAACCCTGTGGAGTGTCACTGATTAACACTGAACCCTGTGGGAGTCTCACTGATTAACACTGAACCCTGTGGGAGTCTCACTGATTAACACTGAACCCTGAGGGAGTCTCACTGATTAACACATGAACCCTGTGGGAGTCTCACTGATTACCACTGAACCCTATGGGAGTCTCACTGATTAACACTGAACCCTATGGGTGTATCACTGATTAACACCGAACCCTATGGGAGTCTCACTAATTAACACTGAACCCTATGGGAGTCTCACTGATTAAAACTGAACCCTATGGGAGTCTCACTGATTAACACCGAACCCAATGGGAGTCTCAGTGATTTACACTGAACACTATGGGAGTCTCACTGATTAACACTGAACCCTGTGGGAATCTCACTGATTAACACTGAACGCTGTTGGAGTCTCACTGATTAACACTGAACCCTGTTAGAGTCTCACTGATTAACACTGAAACCTATGGGAGTCTCATTGATTAACACTGAACCCTATGGGAGTCTCACTGATTAACACATGAACCCTGTGGGAGTCTAACTGATTAACACTGAACCCTATGGGAGTCTCATTGATTAACACTGAACCCTATGGGAGTCTCACTGATTAACACATGAACCCTGTGGGAGTCTCACTGATTAACACTGAACCCTATGGGAGTCTCACTGGTTAACACTGAACCCTATGGGAGTCTCACTGATTAACACCGAACCCTATGGGAGTCTCACTGATTAACACTGAACCCTATGGGAGTCTCACTGATTAACACCGAACCCTATGGGAGTCTCACTGATTAACACTGAACCCTATCGGAGTCTCACCGATTAATACTGAACCCTGTGGGAGTCTCATTGATTAAAACTGAACCCTGTGGGAGTCTCATTGATTAAAACTGAACCCTGTGGGAGTCTCACTGATTAACACTGAACCCTATGCGAGTCTCACTGATTAACACTGAACCCTGTGAGAGTCTCACTGATTAACACTGGACCCTATGGGAGTCTCACTGATTAACACTGAACCTTGTAGGAGTCTCACTGATTAACACTGAACCCTATGGGAGTCTCACTGATTAACACAGAACCCTGTGGGTGTCTCACTGATTAACACTGAACCCTGTGGGAGTCTCACTGATTAACACTGAACCCTATGGGAGTCTCACTGATTAACACTGAACCCTATGGGAGTCTCACTGATTAACACTGAACCCTATGGGAGTCTCACTGATTAACAATGAACCCTATGGGAGTCTCACTGATTAAAACTGAACCCTATGGGAGTCTCACTGATTAAAACTGAACCCTATGGGAGTCTCACTGATTAACACCGAACCCAATGGGAGTCTCAGTGATTTACACTGAACACTATGGGAGTCTCACTGATTAACACTGAACCCTGTGGGAATCTCACTGATTAACACTGAACGCTGTTGGAGTCTCACTGATTAACACTGAACCCTGTTAGATTCTCACTGATTAACACTGAACCCTATGGGAGTCTCATTGATTAACACTGAACCCTATGGGAGTCTCCCTGATTAACACATGAACCCTGTGGGAGTCTCACTGATTAACACTGAACCCTATGGGAGTCTCACTGATTAACACTGAACACTATGGGAGTCTCACTGATTAACACCGAACCCTATGGGAGTCTCACTGATTAACACTGAACCCTATGGGAGTCTCACTGATTAACACCGAACCCTATGGGAGTCTCACTGATTAACACTGAACCCTATGGGAGTCTCACCGATTAATACTGAACCCTTTGGGAGTCTCATTGATTAAAACTGAACCCTGTGGGAGTCTCACTGATTAACACTGAACCCTGTGGGAGTCTCACTGATTAACACTGAACCCTATGGGAGTCTCACTGATTAACAATGAACCCTATGGGAGTCTCATTGATTAACACTGAACCCTGTGGAGTGTCACTGATTAACACTGAACCCTGTGGGAGTCTCACTGATTAACACTGAACCCTGTGGGAGTCTCACTGATTAACACTGAACCCTGAGGGAGTCTCACTGATTAACACATGAACCCTGTGGGAGTCTCACTGATTAACACTGAACCCTATGGGAGTCTCACTGATTAACACTGAACCCTATGGGTGTATCACTGATTAACACCGAACCCTATGGGAGTCTCACTAATTAACACTGAACCCTATGGGAGTCTCACTGATTAAAACTGAACCCTATGGGAGTCTCACTGATTAACACCGAACCCTGTGGGAATCTCACTGATTAACACTGAACGCTGTTGGAGTCTCACTGATTAACACTGAACCCTGTTAGAGTCTCACTGATTAACACTGAAACCTATGGGAGTCTCATTGATTAACACTGAACCCTATGGGAGTCTCACTGATTAACACATGAACCCTGTGGGAGTCTCACTGATTAACACTGAACCCTATGGGAGTCTCACTGGTTAACACTGAACCCTATGGGAGTCTCACTGATTAACACCGAACCCTATGGGAGTCTCACTGATTAACACTGAACCCTATGGGAGTCTCACTGATTAACACCGAACCCTATGGGAGTCTCACTGATTAACACTGAACCCTATGGGAGTCTCACCGATTAATACTGAACCCTGTGGGAGTCTCATTGATTAAAACTGAACCCTGTGGGAGTCTCAGTGATTTACACTGAACACTATGGGAGTCTCACTGATTAACACTGAACCCTGTGGGAATCTCACTGATTAACACTGAACGCTGTTGGAGTCTCACTGATTAACACTGAACCCTGTTAGAGTCTCACTGATTAACACTGAACCCTATGGGAGTCTCATTGATTAACACTGAACCCTATGGGAGTCTCACTGATTAACACATGAACCCTGTGGGAGTCTCACTGATTAACACTGAACCCTATGGGAGTCTCACTGGTTAACACTGAACCCTATGGGAGTCTCACTGATTAACACCGAACCCTATGGGAGTCTCACTGATTAACACTGAACCCTATGGGAGTCTCACTGATTAACACCGAACCCTATGGGAGTCTCACTGATTAACACTGAACCCTATCGGAGTCTCACCGATTAATACTGAACCCTGTGGGAGTCTCATTGATTAAAACTGAACCCTGTGGGAGTCTCACTGATTAACACTGAACCCTGTGGGAGTCTCACTGATTAACACTGAACCCTATGCGAGTCTCACTGATTAACACTGAACCCTATGGGAGTCTCATTGATTAACACTGAACCCTGTGGGAGTCTCACTGATTAACACTGAACTCTGAGGGAGTCTCACTGATTAACACATGAACCCTGTGGGAGTCTCACTGATTAACACTGAACCCTATGGGAGTCTCACTGATTAACACTGAACCCTATGGGAGTCTCACTGATTAACACCGAACCCTATGGGAGTCTCACTGATTAACACTGAACCATATGGGAGTCTCACTGATTAACACTGAACCCTATGGGAGTCTCATTGATTGACACCGAACCCTATGGGAGTCTCACTGATTAACACTGGGCCCTGTGGGAGTCTCACTGATTAACACTGAACCCTGTGGGAGTCTCACTGATTAACACTGGACCCTGTGGGAGTCTCACTGATTAACAATGAACCCTGTGGAAGTCTCACTGATTAACACTGAACCGTATGGGAGTCTCACTGATTAACACTGAACCCTATGGGAGACTCACTAATAAACACTGAACCCTGTGGGAGTATCACTGATTAACACTGAACCCTATGGGAGTCTCACTGATTAACACTGAACCCTGTGGGAGTCTCACTGATTAACACTGAACCCTGTGGGAATTTCACTGATTAACACTGAACCCTGTGGTAGTCTCACTGATTAACACTGAACCCTATGGGAGTCTCACTGATTAACACTGAACCCTATGGGAGTCTCACCGATTAATACTGAACCCTGTGGGAGTCTCATTGATTAAAACTGAACCCTGTGGGAGTCTCAGTGATTTACACTGAACACTATGGGAGTCTCACTGATTAACACTGAACCCTGTGGGAATCTCACTGATTAACACTGAACGCTGTTGGAGTCTCACTGATTAACACTGAACCCTGTTAGAGTCTCACTGATTAACACTGAACCCTATGGGAGTCTCTTTGATTAACACTGAACCCTATGGGAGTCTCACTGATTAACACATGAACCCTGTGGGAGTCTCACTGATTAACACTGAACCCTATGGGAGTCTCACTGGTTAACACTGAACCCTATGGGAGTCTCACTGATTAACACCGAACCCTATGGGAGTCTCACTGATTAACACTGAACCCTATGGGAGTCTCACTGATTAACACCGAACCCTATGGGAGTCTCACTGATTAACACTGAACCCTATCGGAGTCTCACCGATTAATACTGAACCCTGTGGGAGTCTCATTGATTAAAACTGAACCCTGTGGGAGTCTCACTGATTAACACTGAACCCTGTGGGAGTCTCACTGATTAACACTGAACCCTATGCGAGTCTCACTGATTAACACTGAACCCTATGGGAGTCTCATTGATTAACACTGAACCCTGTGGGAGTCTCACTGATTAACACTGAACTCTGAGGGAGTCTCACTGATTAACACATGAACCCTGTGGGAGTCTCACTGATTAACACTGAACCCTATGGGAGTCTCACTGATTAACACTGAACCCTATGGGAGTCTCACTGATTAACACCGAACCCTATGGGAGTCTCACTGATTAACACTGAACCATATGGGAGTCTCACTGATTAACACTGAACCCTATGGGAGTCTCATTGATTGACACCGAACCCTATGGGAGTCTCACTGATTAACACTGGGCCCTGTGGGAGTCTCACTGATTAACACTGAACCCTGTGGGAGTCTCACTGATTAACACTGGACCCTGTGGGAGTCTCACTGATTAACACTGAACCCTGTGGAAGTCTCACTGATTAACACTGAACCGTATGGGAGTCTCACTGTTTAACACTGAACCCTATGGGAGACTCACTAATAAACACTGAACCCTGTGGGAGTCTCACTGATTAGCACTGAACCCTATGGGAGTCTCACTGATTAACACTGAACCCTGTGGGAGTCTCACTGATTAACACTGAACCCTGTGGGAATTTCACTGATTAACACTGAACCCTGTGGTAGTCTCACTGATTAACACTGAACCCTATGGGAGTCTCACTGATTAACACTGAACCCTATGGGAGTCTCACCGATTAATACTGAACCCTGTGGGAGTCTCATTGATTAAAACTGAACCCTGTGGGAGTCTCAGTGATTTACACTGAACACTATGGGAGTCTCACTGATTAACACTGAACCCTGTGGGAATCTCACTGATTAACACTGAACGCTGTTGGAGTCTCACTGATTAACACTGAACCCTGTTAGAGTCTCACTGATTAACACTGAACCCTATGGGAGTCTCTTTGATTAACACTGAACCCTATGGGAGTCTCACTGATTAACACATGAACCCTGTGGGAGTCTCACTGATTAACACTGAACCCTATGGGAGTCTCACTGGTTAACACTGAACCCCATGGGAGTCTCACTGATTAACACCGAACCCTATGGGAGTCTCACTGATTAACACTGAACCCTATGGGAGTCTCACTGATTAACACCGAACCCTATGGGAGTCTCACTGATTAACACTGAACCCTATCGGAGTCTCACTGATTAATACTGAACCCTGTGGGAGTCTCATTGATTAAAACTGAACCCTGTGGGAGTCTCACTGATTAACACTGAACCCTGTGGGAGTCTCACTGATTAACACTGAACCCTATGCGAGTCTCACTGATTAACACTGAACCCTATGGGAGTCTCATTGATTAACACTGAACCCTGTGGGAGTCTTACTGATTAACACTGAACTCTGAGGGAGTCTCACTGATTAACACATGAACCCTGTGGGAGTCTCACTGATTAACACTGAACCCTATGGGAGTCTCACTGATTAACACTGAACCCTATGGGAGTCTCACTGATTAACACCGAACCCTATGGGAGTCTCACTGATTAACACTGAACCATATGGGAGTCTCACTGATTAACAGTGAACCCTATGGGAGTCTCACTGATTAACACTGGGCCCTGTGGGAGTCTCACTGATTAACACTGAACCCTGTGGGAGTCTCACTGATTAACACTGAACTCTGAGGGAGTCTCACTGATTAACACATGAACCCTGTGGGAGTCTCACTGATTAACACTGAACACTATGGGAGTCTCACTGATTAACACTGAACCCTATGGGAGTCTCACTGATTAACACCGAACCCTATGGGAGTCTCACTGATTAACACTGAACCATATGGGAGTCTCACTGATTAACACTGAACCCTATGGGAGTCTCATTGATTGACACCGAACCCTATGGGAGTCTCACTGATTAACACTGGGCCCTGTGGGAGTCTCACTGATTAACACTGAACCCTGTGGGAGTCTCACTGATTAACACTGGACCCTGTGGGAGTCTCACTGATTAACACTGAACCCTGTGGAAGTCTCACTGATTAACACTGAACCGTATGGGAGTCTCACTGATTAACACTGAACCCTATGGGAGACTCACTAATAAACACTGAACCCTGTGGGAGTCTCACTGATTAACACTGAACCCTATGGGAGTCTCACTGATTAACACTGAACCCTGTGGGAGTCTCACTGATTAACACTGAACCCTGTGGGAATTTCACTGATTAACACTGAACCCTGTGGTAGTCTCACTGATTAACACTGAACCCTATGGGAGTCTCACTGATTAACACATGAACCCTATGGGAGTCTCACCGATTAATACTGAACCCTGTGGGAGTCTCATTGATTAAAACTGAACCCTGTGGGAGTCTCAGTGATTTACACTGAACACTATGGGAGTCTCACTGATTAACACTGAACCCTGTGGGAATCTCACTGATTAACACTGAACGCTGTTGGAGTCTCACTGATTAAAACTGAACCCTGTTAGAGTCTCACTGATTAACACTGAACCCTATGGGAGTCTCTTTGATTAACACTGAACCCTATGGGAGTCTCACTGATTAACACATGAACCCTGTGGGAGTCTCACTGATTAACACTGAACCCTATGGGAGTCTCACTGGTTAACACTGAACCCTATGGGAGTCTCACTGATTAACACCGAACCCTATGGGAGTCTCACTGATTAACACTGAACCCTATGGGAGTCTCACTGATTAACACCGAACCCTATGGGAGTCTCACTGATTAACACTGAACCCTATCGGAGTCTCACCGATTAATACTGAACCCTGTGGGAGTCTCATTGATTAAAACTGAACCCTGTGGGAGTTTCACTGATTAACACTGAACCCTGTGGGAGTCTCACTGATTAACACTGAACCCTATGCGAGTCTCACTGATTAACACTGAACCCTATGGGAGTCTCATTGATTAACACTGAACCCTGTGGGAGTCTCACTGATTAACACTGAACTCTGAGGGAGTCTCACTGATTAACACATGAACCCTGTGGGAGTCTCACTGATTAACACTGAACCCTATGGGAGTCTCACTGATTAACACTGAACCCTATGGGAGTCTCACTGATTAACACCGAACCCTATGGGAGTCTCACTGATTAACACTGAACCATATGGGAGTCTCACTGATTAACACTGAACCCTATGGGAGTCTCATTGATTGACACCGAACCCTATGGGAGTCTCACTGATTAACACTGGGCCCTGTGGGAGTCTCACTGATTAACACTGAACCCTGTGGGAGTCTCACTGATTAACACTGAACCCTGTGGGAGTCTCACTGATTAACACTGAACCCTGTGGAAGTCTCACTGATTAACACTGAACCGTATGGGAGTCTCACTGATTAACACTGAACCCTATGGGAGACTCACTAATAAACACTGAACCCTGTGGGAGTCTCACTGATTAACACTGAACCCTATGGGAGTCTCACTGATTAACACTGAACCCTGTGGGAGTCTCACTGATTAACACTGAACCCTGTGGGAATTTCACTGATTAACACTGAACCCTGTGGTAGTCTCACTGATTAACACTGAACCCTATGGGAGTCTCACTGATTAACACTGAACCCTATGGGAGTCTCACCGATTAATACTGACCCAATGGGAGTCTCACTGATTAACACTGAACCCTGTGGGAGTCTCACTGATTAACACTGAACCCTATGGGAATCTCGCTGATTAACACTGAACCCTGTGGGAGTCTCACTGATTAACACTGAACCCTATGGGAGTCTCACTGATTAACACTGAACCCTGTGAGAGTCTCACTGATTAACACTGGACCCTATGGGAGTCTCACTGATTAACACTGAACCTTGTAGGAGTCTCACTGATTAACACTGAACCCTATGGGAGTCTCACTGATTAACACAGAACCCTGTGGGTGTCTCACTGATTAACACTGAACCCTGTGGGAGTCTCACTGATTAACACTGAACCCTATGGGAGTCTCACTGATTAACACTGAACCCTATGGGAGTCTCACTGATTAACACTGAACCCTATGGGAGTCTCAATGATTAACAATGAACCCTATGGGAGTCTCACTGATTAAAACTGAACCCTATGGGAGTCTCACTGATTAAAACTGAACCCTATGGGAGTCTCACTGATTAACACCGAACCCAATGGGAGTCTCAGTGATTTACACTGAACACTATGGGAGTCTCACTGATTAACACTGAACCCTGTGGGAATCTCACTGATTAACACTGAACGCTGTTGGAGTCTCACTGATTAACACTGAACCCTGTTAGAGTCTCACTGATTAACACTGAACCCTATGGGAGTCTCATTGATTAACACTGAACCCTATGGGAGTCTCACTGATTAACACATGAACCCTGTGGGAGTCTCACTGATTAACACTGAACCCTATGGGAGTCTCACTGATTAACACTGAACACTATGGGAGTCTCACTGATTAACACCGAACCCTATGGGAGTCTCACTGATTAACACTGAACCCTATGGGAGTCTCACTGATTAACACCGAACCCTATGGGAGTCTCACTGATTAACACTGAACCCTATGGGAGTCTCACCGATTAATACTGAACCCTGTGGGAGTCTCATTGATTAAAACTGAACCCTGTGGGAGTCTCACTGATTAACACTGAACCCTGTGGGAGTCTCACTGATTAACACTGAACCCTATGGGAGTCTCACTGATTAACAATGAACCCTATGGGAGTCTCATTGATTAACACTGAACCCTGTGGAGTCTCACTGATTAACACTGAACCCTGTGGGAGTCTCACTGATTAACACTGAACCCTGTGGGAGTCTCACTGATTAACACTGAACCCTGAGGGAGTCTCACTGATTAACACATGAACCCTGTGGGAGTCTCACTGATTAACACTGAACCCTATGGGAGTCTCACTGATTAACACTGAACCCTATGGGAGTATCACTGATTAACACCGAACCCTATGGGAGTCTCACTAATTAACACTGAACCCTATGGGAGTCTCACTGATTAAAACTGAACCCTATGGGAGTCTCACTGATTAACACCGAACCCAATGGGAGTCTCAGTGATTTACACTGAACACTATGGGAGTCTCACTGATTAACACTGAACCCTGTGGGAATCTCACTGATTAACACTGAACGCTGTTGGAGTCTCACTGATTAACACTGAACCCTGTTAGAGTCTCACTGATTAACACTGAACCCTATGGGAGTCTCATTGATTAACACTGAACCCTATGGGAGTCTCACTGATTAACACATGAACCCTGTGGGAGTCTCACTGATTAACACTGAACCCTATGGGAGTCTCACTGGTTAACACTGAACCCTATGGGAGTCTCACTGATTAACACCGAACCCTATAGGAGTCTCACTGATTAACACTAAACCCTATGGGAGTCTCACTGATTAACACCGAACCCTATGGGAGTCTCACTGATTAACACTGAACCCTATGGGAGTCTCACCGATTAATACTGAACCCTGTGGGAGTCTCATTGATTAAAACTGAACCCTGTGGGAGTCTCACTGATTAACACTGAACCCTGTGGGAGTCTCACTGATTAACACTGAACCCTATGGGAGTCTCACTGATTAACAATGAACCCTATGGGAGTCTCATTGATTAACACTGAACCCTGTGGAGTCTCACTGATTAACACTGAACCCTGTGGGAGTCTCACTGATTAACACTGAACCCTGTGGGAGTCTCACTGATTAACACTGAACGCTGTTGGAGTCTCACTGATTAACACTTAACCCTGTTAGAGTCTCACTGATTAACACTGAACCCTATGGGAGTCTCATTGATTAACACTGAACCCTATGGGAGTCTCACTGATTAACACATGAACCCTGTGGGAGTCTCACTGATTAACACTGAACCCTATGGGAGTCTCACTGATTAACACTGAACACTATGGGAGTCTCACTGATTAACACCGAACCCTATGGGAGTCTCACTGATTAACACTGAACCCTATGGGAGTCTCACTGATTAACACCGAACCCTATGGGAGTCTCACTGATTAACACTGAACCCTATGGGAGTCTCACCGATTAATACTGAACCCTGTGGGAGTCTCATTGATTAAAACTGAACCCTGTGGGAGTCTCACTGATTAACACTGAACCCTGTGGGAGTCTCACTGATTAACACTGAACCCTATGGGAGTCTCACTGATTAACAATGAACCCTATGGGAGTCTCATTGATTAACACTGAACCCTGTGGAGTCTCACTGATTAACACTGAACCCTGAGGGAGTCTCACTGATTAACACTGAACCCTGTGGGAGTCTCACTGATTAACACTGAACCCTGAGGGAGTCTCACTGATTAACACATGAACCCTGTGGGAGTCTCACTGATTAACACTGAACCCTATGGGAGTCTCACTGATTAACACTGAACCCTATGGGAGTATCACTGATTAACACCGAACCCTATGGGAGTCTCACTAATTAACACTGAACCCTATGGGAGTCTCACTGATTAAAACTGAACCCTATGGGAGTCTCACTGATTAACACCGAACCCAATGGGAGTCTCAGTGATTTACACTGAACACTATGGGAGTCTCACTGATTAACACTGAACCCTGTGGGAATCTCACTGATTAACACTGAACGCTGTTGGAGTCTCACTGATTAACACTGAACCCTGTTAGAGTCTCACTGATTAACACTGAACCCTATGGGAGTCTCATTGATTAACACTGAACCCTATGGGAGTCTCACTGATTAACACATGAACCCTGTGGGAGTCTCACTGATTAACACTGAACCCTATGGGAGTCTCACTGGTTAACACTGAACCCTATGGGAGTCTCACTGATTAACACCGAACCCTATAGGAGTCTCACTGATTAACACTAAACCCTATAGGAGTCTCACTGATTAACACCGAACCCTATGGGAGTCTCACTGATTAACACTGAACCCTATGGGAGTCTCACCGATTAATACTGAACCCTGTGGGAGTCTCATTGATTAAAACTGAACCCTGTGGGAGTCTCACTGATTAACACTGAACCCTGTGGGAGTCTCACTGATTAACACTGAACCCTAAGGGAGTCTCACTGATTAACAATGAACCCTATGGGAGTCTCATTGATTAACACTGAACCCTGTGGAGTCTCACTGATTAACACTGAACCCTGTGGGAGTCTCACTGATTAACACTGAACCCTGTGGGAGTCTCACTGATTAACACATGAACCCTGTGGGAGTCTCACTGATTAACACTGAACCCTGTGGGAGTCTCACTGATTAACACTGAACCCTATGGGAGTCTCACTGATTAACACTGAACCATATGGGAGTCTCACTGATTAACACCGAACCCTATGGGAGTCTCACTGATTAACACTGAACCCTATGGGAGTCTCACTGATTAACACCGAACCCTATGGGAGTCTCAATGATTAACACTGAACCCTATGGGAGTCTCACCGATTAATACTGAACCCTGTGGGAGTCTCATTGATTAAAACTGAACCCTGTGGGAGTCTCACTGATTAACACTGAACCCTGTGGGAGTCTCACTGATTAACACTGAACCCTATGGGAGACTTATTGACTAACACTGAACCCTGTGGGAGTCTCACTGATTAACACTGAACCCTGTGGGAGTCTCACTGATTAACAATGGACCCTGTGGGAGTCTCACTGATTAACACTGAACCCTGTGGGAGTCTCACTGATTAACACTGAACCCTGTGGGAGTCTCACTGATTAACACTGAACCCTGTGGGAGTCTAATTGATTAACACTGAAACCCTGTGGGAGTCTCACTGATTAACACTGAAGCTTATGGGAGCCTCAGTGATTAACAGTGAACCCTATGGGTGTCTCACTGATTAACACTGAACCCTATGGAAGTCTCACTGATTACCACTGAACCCTGTGGGAGTCTCACTGATTAACACTGAACCCTGTGGGAGTCTCACTGATTAACAATGAACCCTATGGGAGTCTCACTGATTAACACTGAACCCTGTGGGAGCCCCACTGATTAACAGTGAACCCTATGGGAGTCTCACAGATTAACACTGAACACTGTGGGAGCCCCACTGATTAACACTGAACCGTATGGGAGTCTCACTGATTAACACTGAACCCGATGGGAGTCTCACTGATTAACACTGAACCCTATGGGAGTCTCACTGATGAACACTGAACCCTGTGGGAGTCTCACTGATTAACACTGAACCCTATGGGAGTCTCACTGATTAACACTGAACCCTATGGGAGTCTCACCGATTAATACTGAACCCTAAGGGAGTCTCACTGATTAACACTGAACCCTGTGGGAATCTCACTGATTAACACTGAACCCTATGGGAATCTCGCTGATTAATACTGAACCCTGTGGGAGCCCCACTGATTAACACTGAACCCTGTGGGAGTCTCACTGATTAACACTGAACCTTATGGGAGTCTCAGTGATTAACACTGAACCCTATGGGAGTCTCACTGATTAACACTGAACCCTATGGAAGTCTCACTGATTACCACTGAACCCTGTGGGAGTCTCACTGATTAACACTGAACCCTGTGGGAGTCTCACTGACTAACAATGAACCCTATGGGAGTCTCACTGATTAACATTGAACCCTGTGGGGAGCCCCACTGATTAACACTGAACCCTATGGGAGTCTCACTGATTAACACTGAACCCTATGGGAGTCTCACTGATTAACACTGAACCCTATGGGAGTCTCACTGATAAACACTGAACCCTGTGGGAGTCTCACTGATTAACACTGAACCCTATGGGAGTCTCACTGATTAACACTGAACCCTATGGGAGTCTCACTGATTAACACCGAACCCAATGGGAGTCTCAGTGATTTACACTGAACACTATGGGAGTCTCACTGATTAACACTGAACCCTGTGTGAATCTCACTGATTAACACTGAACGCTGTTGGAGTCTCACTGATTAACACTGAACCCTGTTAGAGTCTCACTGATTAACACTGAACCCTATGGGAGTCTCATTGATTAACACTGAACCCTATGGGAGTCTCACTGATTAACACATGAACCCTGTGGGAGTCTCACTGATTAACACTGAACCCTATAAAAGTCTCACTGATTAACACTGAACCCTATGGGAGTCTCACTGATTAACACCGAACCCTATGGGAGTCTCACTGATTAAAACTGAACCCTATGGGAGTCTCACTGATTAAAACTGAACCCTATGGGAGTCTCACTGATTAACACCGAATCCAATGGGAGTCTCAGTGATTTACACTGAACACTATGGGAGTCTCACTGATTAACACTGAACCCTGTGGGAATCTCACTGATTAACACTGAATGCTGTTGGAGTCTCACTGATTAACACTGAACCCTGTTAGAGTCTCACTGATTAACACTGAACCCTATGGGAGTCTCATTGATTAACACTGAACCCTATGGGAGTCTCACTGATTAACACATGAACCATGTGGGAGTCTCACTGATTAACACTGAACCCTATGGGAGTCTCACTGATTAACACTGAACCCTATGGGAGTCTCACTGATTAACACCGAACCCTATGGGAGTCTCACTGATTAACACTGAACCCTATGGGAGTCTCACTGATTAACACCGAACCCTATGGGAGTCTCACTGATTAACACCGAACCCTATGGGAGTCTCACTGATTAACACTGAACCCTGTTAGAGTCTCACTGATTAACACTGAACCCTATGGGAGTCTCATTGATTAACACTGAACCCTATGGGAGTCTCACTGATTAACACATGAACCCTGTGGGAGTCTCACTGATTAACACTGAACCCTATGGGAGTCTCACTGATTAACACTGAACACTATGGGAGTCTCACTGATTAACACCGAACCCTATGGGAGTCTCACTGATTAACACTGAACCCTATGGGAGTCTCACTGATTAACACCGAACCCTATGGGAGTCTCACTGATTAACACTGAACCCTATGGGAGTCTCACCGATTAATACTGAACCCTGTGGGAGTCTCATTGATTAAAACTGAACCCTGTGGGAGTCTCACTGATTAACACTGAACCCTGTGGGAGTCTCACTGATTAACACTGAACCCTATGGGAGTCTCACTGATTAACAATGAACCCTATGGGAGTCTCATTGATTAACACTGAACCCTGTGGAGTCTCACTGATTAACACTGAACCCTGAGGGAGTCTCACTGATTAACACTGAACCCTGTGGGAGTCTCACTGATTAACACTGAACCCTGAGGGAGTCTCACTGATTAACACATGAACCCTGTGGGAGTCTCACTGATTAACACTGAACCCTATGGGAGTCTCACTGATTAACACTGAACCCTATGGGAGTATCACTGATTAACACCGAACCCTATGGGAGTCTCACTAATTAACACTGAACCCTATGGGAGTCTCACTGATTAAAACTGAACCCTATGGGAGTCTCACTGATTAACACCGAACCCAATGGGAGTCTCAGTGATTTACACTGAACACTATGGGAGTCTCACTGATTAACACTGAACCCTGTGGGAATCTCACTGATTAACACTGAACGCTGTTGGAGTCTCACTGATTAACACTGAACCCTGTTAGAGTCTCACTGATTAACACTGAACCCTATGGGAGTCTCATTGATTAACACTGAACCCTATGGGAGTCTCACTGATTAACACATGAACCCTGTGGGAGTCTCACTGATTAACACTGAACCCTATGGGAGTCTCACTGGTTAACACTGAACCCTATGGGAGTCTCACTGATTAACACCGAACCCTATAGGAGTCTCACTGATTAACACTAAACCCTATAGGAGTCTCACTGATTAACACCGAACCCTATGGGAGTCTCACTGATTAACACTGAACCCTATGGGAGTCTCACCGATTAATACTGAACCTTGTGGGAGTCTCATTGATTAAAACTGAACCCTGTGGGAGTCTCACTGATTAACACTGAACCCTGTGGGAGTCTCACTGATTAACACTGAACCCTAAGGGAGTCTCACTGATTAACAATGAACCCTATGGGAGTCTCATTGATTAACACTGAACCCTGTGGAGTCTCACTGATTAACACTGAACCCTGTGGGAGTCTCACTGATTAACACTGAACCCTGTGGGAGTCTCACTGATTAACACATGAACCCTGTGGGAGTCTCACTGATTAACACTGAACCCTGTGGGAGTCTCACTGATTAACACTGAACCCTATGGGAGTCTCACTGATTAACACTGAACCATATGGGAGTCTCACTGATTAACACCGAACCCTATGGGAGTCTCACTGATTAACACTGAACCCTATGGGAGTCTCACTGATTAACACCGAACCCTATGGGAGTCTCAATGATTAACACTGAACCCTATGGGAGTCTCACCGATTAATACTGAACCCTGTGGGAGTCTCATTGATTAAAACTGAACCCTGTGGGAGTCTCACTGATTAACACTGAACCCTGTGGGAGTCTCACTGATTAACACTGAACCCTATGGGAGACTTATTGACTAACACTGAACCCTGTGGGAGTCTCACTGATTAACACTGAACCCTGTGGGAGTCTCACTGATTAACAATGGACCCTGTGGGAGTCTCACTGATTAACACTGAACCCTGTGGGAGTCTCACTGATTAACACTGAACCCTGTGGGAGTCTCACTGATTAACACTGAACCCTGTGAGAGTCTAATTGATTAACACTGAAACCCTGTGGGAGTCTCACTGATTAACACTGAAGCTTATGGGAGCCTCAGTGATTAACAGTGAACCCTATGGGTGTCTCACTGATTAACACTGAACCCTATGGAAGTCTCACTGATTACCACTGAACCCTGTGGGAGTCTCACTGATTAACACTGAACCCTGTGGGAGTCTCACTGATTAACAATGAACCCTATGGGAGTCTCACTGATTAACACTGAACCCTGTGGGAGCCCCACTGATTAACAGTGAACCCTATGGGAGTCTCACAGATTAACACTGAACACTGTGGGAGCCCCACTGATTAACACTGAACCCTATGGGAGTCTCACTGATTAACACTGAACCCGATGGGAGTCTCACTGATTAACACTGAACCCTATGGGAGTCTCACTGATGAACACTGAACCCTGTGGGAGTCTCACTGATTAACACTGAACCCTATGGGAGTCTCACTGATTAACACTGAACCCTATGGGAGTCTCACCGATTAATACTGAACCCTAAGGGAGTCTCACTGATTAACACTGAACCCTGTGGGAATCTCACTGATTAACACTGAACCCTATGGGAATCTCGCTGATTAATACTGAACCCTGTGGGAGCCCCACTGATTAACGCTGAACCCTGTGGGAGTCTCACTGATTAACACTGAACCTTATGGGAGTCTCAGTGATTAACACTGAACCCTATGGGAGTCTCACTGATTAACACTGAACCCTATGGAAGTCTCACTGATTACCACTGAACCCTGTGGGAGTCTCACTGATTAACACTGAACCCTGTGGGAGTCTCACTGACTAACAATGAACCCTATGGGAGTCTCACTGATTAACATTGAACCCTGTGGGGAGCCCCACTGATTAACACTGAACCCTATGGGAGTCTCACTGATTAACACTGAACCCTATGGGAGTCTCACTGATTAACACTGAACCCTATGGGAGTCTCACTGATAAACACTGAACCCTGTGGGAGTCTCACTGATTAACACTGAACCCTATGGGAGTCTCACTGATTAACACTGAACCCTATGGGAGTCTCACTGATTAACACCGAACCCAATGGGAGTCTCAGTGATTTACACTGAACACTATGGGAGTCTCACTGATTAACACTGAACCCTGTGTGAATCTCACTGATTAACACTGAACGCTGTTGGAGTCTCACTGATTAACACTGAACCCTGTTAGAGTCTCACTGATTAACACTGAACCCTATGGGAGTCTCATTGATTAACACTGAACCCTATGGGAGTCTCACTGATTAACACATGAACCCTGTGGGAGTCTCACTGATTAACACTGAACCCTATAAAAGTCTCACTGATTAACACTGAACCCTATGGGAGTCTCACTGATTAACACCGAACCCTATGGGAGTCTCACTGATTAAAACTGAACCCTATGGGAGTCTCACTGATTAAAACTGAACCCTATGGGAGTCTCACTGATTAACACCGAATCCAATGGGAGTCTCAGTGATTTACACTGAACACTATGGGAGTCTCACTGATTAACACTGAACCCTGTGGGAATCTCACTGATTAACACTGAATGCTGTTGGAGTCTCACTGATTAACACTGAACCCTGTTAGAGTCTCACTGATTAACACTGAACCCTATGGGAGTCTCATTGATTAACACTGAACCCTATGGGAGTCTCACTGATTAACACATGAACCATGTGGGAGTCTCACTGATTAACACTGAACCCTATGGGAGTCTCACTGATTAACACTGAACCCTATGGGAGTCTCACTGATTAACACCGAACCCTATGGGAGTCTCACTGATTAACACTGAACCCTATGGGAGTCTCACTGATTAACACCGAACCCTATGGGAGTCTCACTGATTAACACCGAACCCTATGGGAGTCTCACTGATTAACACTGAACCCTAAGGGAGTCTCACTGATTAACACCGAACCCTATGGGAGTCTCACTGATTAACACTGAACCCTATGGGAGTCTCACCGATTAATACTGAACCCTGTGGAGTCTCACTGATTAACACTGAACCCTGTGGGAGTCTCACTGATTAACACTGAACCCTGTGGGAGTCTCACTGATTAACACTGAACCCTGAGGGAGTCTCACTGATTAACACATGAACCCTGTGGGAGTCTCACTGATTAACACTGAACCCTATGGGAGTCTCACTGATTAACACTGAACCCTATGGGAGTCTCACTGATTAACACCGAACCCTATGGGAGTCTCACTAATTAACACTGAACCCTATGGGAGTCTCACTGATTAACACTGAACCCTGTTAGAGTCTCACTGATTAACACTGAACCCTATGGGAGTCTCATTGATTAACACTGAACCCTATGGGAGTCTCACTGATTAACACATGAACCCTGTGGGAGTCTCACTGATTAACACTGAACCCTATGGGAGTCTCACTGATTAACACTGAACCCTATGGGAGTCTCACTGATTAACACTGAACCCTATGGGAGTCTCACTGATTAACACTGAACCCTATGGGAGTCTCACTGATTAACACCGAACCCTATGGGAGTCTCACTGATTAACACTGAACCCTATGGGAGTCTCACCGATTAATATTGAACCCTGTGGGAGTCTCATTGATTAAAACTGAACCCTGTGGGAGTCTCACTGATTAACACTGAACCCTGTGGGAGTCTCACTGATTAACACTGAACCCTATGGGAGTCTCACTGATTAACAATGAACCCTATTGGAGTCTCATTGATTAACACTGAACCCTGTGGAGTCTCACTGATTAACACTGAACCCTGTGGGAGTCTCACTGATTAACACTGAACCCTGTGGGAGTCTCACTGATTAACACATGAACCCTGTGGGAGTCTCACTGATTAACACTGAACCCTGTGGGAGTCTCACTGATTAACACTGAACCCTATGGGAGTCTCACTGATTAACACTGAACCATATGGGAGTCTCACTGATTAACACCGAACTCTATGGGAGTTTCACTGATTAACACTGAACCCTATGGGAGTCTCACTTATTAACACCGAACCCTATGGGAGTCTCAATGATTAACACTGAACCCTATGGGAGTCTCACCGATTAATACTGAACCCTGTGGGAGTCTCATTGATTAAAACTGAACCCTGTGGGAGTCTCACTGATTAACACTGAACCCTGTGGGAGTCTCACTGATTAACACTGAACCCTATGGGAGTCTCACTGATTAACACTGAACCCTATGGGAGTCTTATTGACTAACACTGAACCCTGTGGGAGTTTCACTGATTAACACTGAACCCTGTGGGAGTCTCACTGATTAACAATGGACCCTGTGGGAGTCTCACTGATTAACACTGAACCCTGTGGGAGTCTCACTGATTAACACTGAACCCTGTGGGAGTCTCACTGATTAACAATGAACCCTATGGGAGTCTCACTGATTAACACTGAACCCTGTGGGAGCCCCACTGATTAACAGTGAACCCTATGGGAGTCTCACAGATTAACACTGAACACTGTGGGAGCCCCACTGATTAACACTGAACCCTATGGGAGTCTCACTGATTAACACTGAACCCGATGGGAGTCTCACTGATTAACACTGAACCCTATGGGAGTCTCACTGATGAACACTGAACCCTGTGGGAGTCTCACTGATTAACACTGAACCCTATGGGAGGCTCACTGATTAACACTGAACCCTATGGGAGTCTCACCGATTAATACTGAACCCTAAGGGAGTCTCACTGATTAACACTGAACCCTGTGGGAATCTCACTGATTAACACTGAACCCTATGGGAATCTCGCTGATTAATACTGAACCCTGTGGGAGCCCCACTGATTAACACTGAACCCTGTGGGAGTCTCACTGATTAACACTGAACCTTATGGGAGTCTCAGTGATTAACACTGAACCCTATGGGAGTCTCACTGATTAACACTGAACCCTATGGAAGTCTCACAGATTAACACTGAACACTGTGGGAGCCCCACTGATTAACACTGAACCCTATGGGAGTCTCACTGATTAACACTGAACCCGATGGGAGTCTCACTGATTAACACTGAACCCTATGGGAGTCTCACTGATGAACACTGAACCCTGTGGGAGTCTCACTGATTAACACTGAACCCTATGGGAGTCTCACTGATTAACACTGAACCCTATGGGAGTCTCACCGATTAATACTGAACCCTAAGGGAGTCTCACTGATTAACACTGAACCCTGTGGGAATCTCACTGATTAACACTGAACCCTATGGGAATCTCGCTGATTAATACTGAACCCTGTGGGAGCCCCACTGATTAACACTGAACCCTGTGGGAGTCTCACTGATTAACACTGAACCTTATGGGAGTCTCAGTGATTAACACTGAACACTATGGGAGTCTCACTGATTAACACTGAACCCTATGGAAGTCTCACTGATTACCACTGAACCCTGTGGGAGTCTCACTGATTAACACTGAACCCTGTGGGAGTCTCACTGACTAACAATGAACCCTATGGGAGTCTCACTGATTAACATTGAACCCTGTGGGAGCCCCACTGATTAACACTGAACCCTATGGGAGTCTCACTGATTAACACTGAACCCTATGGGAGTCTCACTGATTAACACTGAACCCTATGGGAGTCTCACTGATAAACACTGAACCCTGTGGGAGTCTCACTGATTAACACTGAACCCTATGGGAGTCTCACTGATTAACACCGAACCCTATGGGAGTCTCACTGATTAACACCGAACCCAATGGGCGTCTCAGTGATTTACACTGAACACTATGGGAGTCTCACTGATTAACACTGAACCCTGTGGGAATCTCACTGATTAACACTGAACGCTGTTGGAGTCTCACTGATTAACACTGAACCCTGTTAGAGTCTCACTGATTAACACTGAACCCTATGGGAGTCTCATTGATTAACACTGAACCCTATGGGAGTCTCACTGATTAACACATGAACCCTGTGGGAGTCTCACTGATTAACACTGAACCCTATAAAAGTCTCACTGATTAACACTGAACCCTATGGGAGTCTCACTGATTAACACCGAACCCTATGGGAGTCTCACTGATTAAAACTGAACCCTATGGGTGTCTCACTGATTAAAACTGAACCCTATGGGAGTCTCACTGATTAACACCGAATCCAATGGGAGTCTCAGTGATTTACACTGAACACTATGGGAGTCTCACTGATTAACACTGAACCCTATGGGAGTCTCACTGATTAACACCGAATCCAATGGGAGTCTCAGTGATTTACACTGAACACTATGGGAGTCTCACTGATTAACACTGAACCCTGTTAGAGTCTCACTGATTAACACTGAACCCTATGGGAGTCTCATTGATTAACACTGAACCCTATGGGAGTCTCACTGATTAACACATGAACCCTGTGGGAGTCTCACTGATTAACACTGAACCCTATGGGAGTCTCACTGATTAACACTGAACCCTATGGGAGTCTCACTGATTAACACCGAACCCTATGGGAGTCTCACTGATTAACACTGAACCCTATGGGAGTCTCACTGATTAACACCGAACCCTATGGGAGTCTCACTGATTAACACCGAACCCTATGGGAGTCTCACTGATTAACACTGAACCCTAAGGGAGTCTCACTGATTAACACCGAACCCTATGGGAGTCTCACTGATTAACACTGAACCCTATGGGAGTCTCACCGATTAATACTGAACCCTGTGGAGTCTCACTGATTAACACTGAACCCTGTGGGAGTCTCACTGATTAACACTGAACCCTGTGGGAGTCTCACTGATTAACACTGAACCCTGAGGGAGTCTCACTGATTAACACATGAACCCTGTGGGAGTCTCACTGATTAACACTGAACCCTATGGGAGTCTCACTGATTAACACTGAACCCTATGGGAGTCTCACTGATTAACACCGAACCCTATGGGAGTCTCACTAATTAACACTGAACCCTATGGGAGTCTCACTGATTAACACTGAACCCTGTTAGAGTCTCACTGATTAACACTGAACCCTATGGGAGTCTCATTGATTAACACTGAACCCTATGGGAGTCTCACTGATTAACACATGAACCCTGTGGGAGTCTCACTGATTAACACTGAACCCTATGGGAGTCTCACTGATTAACACTGAACCCTATGGGAGTCTCACTGATTAACACTGAACCCTATGGGAGTCTCACTGATTAACACCGAACCCTATGGGAGTCTCACTGATTAACACTGAACCCTATGGGAGTCTCACCGATTAATATTGAACCCTGTGGGAGTCTCATTGATTAAAACTGAACCCTGTGGGAGTCTCACTGATTAACACTGAACCCTGTGGGAGTCTCACTGATTAACACTGAACCCTATGGGAGTCTCACTGATTAACAATGAACCCTATTGGAGTCTCATTGATTAACACTGAACCCTGTGGAGTCTCACTGATTAACACTGAACCCTGTGGGAGTCTCACTGATTAACACTGAACCCTGTGGGAGTCTCACTGATTAACACATGAACCCTGTGGGAGTCTCACTGATTAACACTGAACCCTGTGGGAGTCTCACTGATTAACACTGAACCCTATGGGAGTCTCACTGATTAACACTGAACCATATGGGAGTCTCACTGATTAACACCGAACTCTATGGGAGTCTCACTGATTAACACTGAACCCTATGGGAGTCTCACTTATTAACACCGAACCCTATGGGAGTCTCAATGATTAACACTGAACCCTATGGGAGTCTCACCGATTAATACTGAACCCTGTGGGAGTCTCATTGATTAAAACTGAACCCTGTGGGAGTCTCACTGATTAACACTGAACCCTGTGGGAGTCTCACTGATTAACACTGAACCCTATGGGAGTCTCACTGATTAACACTGAACCCTATGGGAGTCTTATTGACTAACACTGAACCCTGTGGGAGTTTCACTGATTAACACTGAACCCTGTGGGAGTCTCACTGATTAACAATGGACCCTATGGGAGTCTCACTGATTAACACTGAACCCTGTGGGAGTCTCACTGATTAACACTGAACCCTGTGGGAGTCTCACTGATTAACACTGAACCCTGTGGGAGTCTCATTGATTAACACTGAAACCCTGTGGGAGTCTCACTGATTAACACTGAAGCTTATGGGAGTCTCAGTGATTAACACTGAACCCTATGGGAGTCTCACTGATTAACACTGAACCCTATGGAAGTCTCACTGATTACCACTGAACCCTGTGGGAGTCTCACTGATTAACACTGAACCCTATGGGAGTCTCACTGATTAACATTGAACCCTGTGGGAGCCCCACTGATTAACACTGAACCCTATGGGAGTCTCACTGATTAACACTGAACCCTATGGGAGTCTCACTGATTAACACTGAACCCTATGGGAGTCTCACTGATAAACACTGAACTCTGTGGGAGTCTCACTGATTAACACTGAACCCTATGGGAGTCTCACTGATTAACACTGAACCCTATGGGAGTCTCACTGATTAACACCGAACCCAATGGGAGTCTCAGTGATTTACACTGAACACTATGGGAGTCTCACTGATTAACACTGAACCCTGTGGGAATCTCACTGATTAACACTGAACGCTGTTGGAGTCTCACTGATTAACACTGAACCCTGTTAGAGTCTCACTGATTAACACTGAACCCTATGGGAGTCTCATTGATTAATACTGAACCCTATGGGAGTCTCACTGATTAACACATGAACCCTGTGGGAGTCTCACTGATTAACACTGAACCCTATGGGAGTCTCACTGATTAACACTGAACCCTATGGGAGTCTCACTGATTAACACCGAACCCTATGGGAGTCTCACTGATTAACACTGAACCCTATGGGAGTCTCACTGATTAACACCGAACCCTATGGGAGTCTCACTGATTAAAACTGAACCCTATGGGAGTCTCACTGATTAACACTGAACCATATGGGAGTCTCACTGATTAACACCGAACTCTATGGGAGTCTCACTGATTAACACTGAACCCTATGGGAGTCTCACTTATTAACACCGAACCCTATGGGAGTCTCAATGATTAACACTGAACCCTATGGGAGTCTCACCGATTAATACTGAACCCTGTGGGAGTCTCATTGATTAAAACTGAACCCTGTGGGAGTCTCACTGATTAACACTGAACCCTGTGGGAGTCTCACTGATTAACACTGAACCCTATGGGAGTCTCACTGATTAACACTGAACCCTATGGGAGTCTTATTGACTAACACTGAACCCTGTGGGAGTTTCACTGATTAACACTGAACCCTGTGGGAGTCTCACTGATTAACAATGGACCCTGTGGGAGTCTCACTGATTAACACTGAACCCTGTGGGAGTCTCACTGATTAACACTGAACCCTGTGGGAGTCTCACTGATTAACACTGAACCCTGTGGGAGTCTCATTGATTAACACTGAAACCCTGTGGGAGTCTCACTGATTAACACTGAAGCTTATGGGAGTCTCAGTGATTAACACTGAACCCTATGGGAGTCTCACTGATTAACACTGAACCCTATGGAAGTCTCACTGATTACCACTGAACCCTGTGGGAGTCTCACTGATTAACACTGAACCCTATGGGAGTCTCACTGATTAACATTGAACCCTGTGGGAGCCCCACTGATTAACACTGAACCCTATGGGAGTCTCACTGATTAACACTGAACCCTATGGGAGTCTCACTGATTAACACTGAACCCTATGGGAGTCTCACTGATAAACACTGAACTCTGTGGGAGTCTCACTGATTAACACTGAACCCTATGGGAGTCTCACTGATTAACACTGAACCCTATGGGAGTCTCACTGATTAACACCGAACCCAATGGGAGTCTCAGTGATTTACACTGAACACTATGGGAGTCTCACTGATTAACACTGAACCCTGTGGGAATCTCACTGATTAACACTGAACGCTGTTGGAGTCTCACTGATTAACACTGAACCCTGTTAGAGTCTCACTGATTAACACTGAACCCTATGGGAGTCTCATTGATTAATACTGAACCCTATGGGAGTCTCACTGATTAACACATGAACCCTGTGGGAGTCTCACTGATTAACACTGAACCCTATGGGAGTCTCACTGATTAACACTGAACCCTATGGGAGTCTCACTGATTAACACCGAACCCTATGGGAGTCTCACTGATTAACACTGAACCCTATGGGAGTCTCACTGATTAACACCGAACCCTATGGGAGTCTCACTGATTAACACTGAACCCTATGGGAGTCTCACTGATTAACACTGAACCCTATGGGAGTCTCACCGATTAATACTGAACCCTGTGGGAGTCTCATTGATTAAAACTGAACCCTGTGGGAGTTTCACTGATTAACACTGAACCCTGTGGGAGTCTCACTGATTAACACTGAACCCTATGGGAGTCTCACTGATTAACAATGAACCCTATGGGAGTCTCACTGATTAAAACTGAACCCTATGGGAGTCTCACTGATTAACACTGAACCCTATGGGAGTCTCACTGATTAACACCGAACCCAATGGGAGTCTCAGTGATTTACACTGAACACTATGGGAGTCTCACTGATTAACACTGAACCCTGTGGGAATCTCACTGATTAGCACTGAACGCTGTTGGAGTCTCACTGATTAACACTGAACCCTGTTAGAGTCTCACTGATTAACACTGAACCCTGTGGGAGTCTCACTGATTAACACATGAACCCTGTGGGAGTCTCACTGATTAACACTGAACCCTGTGGGAGTCTCACTGATTAACACTGAACCCTATGGGAGTCTCACTGATTAACACTGAACCATATGGGAGTCTCACTGATTAACACCGAACTCTATGGGAGTCTCACTGATTAACACTGAACCCTATGGGAGTCTCACTGATTAACACCGAACCCTATGGGAGTCTCAATGATTAACACTGAACCCTATGGGAGTCTCACCGATTAATACTGAACCCTGTGGGAGTCTCATTGATTGAAACTGAACCCTGTGGGAGTCTCACTGATTAACACTGAACCCTGTGGGAGTCTCACTGATTAACACTGAACCCTATGGGAGTCTCACTGATTAACACTGAACCCTATGGGAGTCTTATTGACTAACACTGAACCCTGTGGGAGTTTCACTGATTAACACTGAACCCTGTGGGAGTCTCACTGATTAACAATGGACCCTGTGGGAGTCTCACTGATTAACACTGAACCCTGTGGGAGTCTCACTGATTAACACTGAACCCTGTGGGAGTCTCACTGATTAACACTGAACCCTGTGGGAGTCTCATTGATTAACACTGAAACCCTGTGGGAGTCTCACTGATTAACACTGAAGCTTATGGGAGTCTCAGTGATTAACACTGAACCCTATGGGAGTCTCACTGATTAACACTGAACCCTATGGAAGTCTCACTGATTACCACTGAACCCTGTGGGAGTCTCACTGATTAACACTGAACCCTATGGGAGTCTCACTGATTAACATTGAACCCTGTGGGAGACCCACTGATTAACACTGAACCCTATGGGAGTCTCACTGATTAACACTGAACCCTATGGGAGTCTCACTGATTAACACTGAACCCTATGGGAGTCTCACTGATAAACACTGAACTCTGTGGGAGTCTCACTGATTAACACTGAACCCTATGGGAGTCTCACTGATTAACACTGAACCCTATGGGAGTCTCACTGATTAACACCGAACCCAATGGGAGTCTCAGTGATTTACACTGAACACTATGGGAGTCTCACTGATTAACACTGAACCCTGTGGGAATCTCACTGATTAACACTGAACGCTGTTGGAGTCTCACTGATTAACACTGAACCCTGTTAGAGTCTCACTGATTAACACTGAACCCTATGGGAGTTTCATTGATTAATACTGAACCCTATGGGAGTCTCACTGATTAACACATGAACCCTGTGGGAGTCTCACTGATTAACACTGAACCCTATGGGAGTCTCACTGATTAACACTGAACCCTATGGGAGTCTCACTGATTAACACCAAACCCTATGGGAGTCTCACTGATTAACACTGAACCCTATGGGAGTCTCACTGATTAACACCAAACCCTATGGGAGTCTCACTGATTAACACTGAACTCTATGGGAGTCTCACCGATTAATACTGAACCCTGTGGGAGTCTCATTGATTAAAACTGAACCCTGTGGGAGTCTCACTGATTAACACTGAACCCTGTGGGAGTCTCACTGATTAACACTGAACCCTATGGGAGTCTCACTGATTAACAATGAACCCTATGGGAGTCTCACTGATTAAAACTGAACCCTATGGGAGTCTCACTGATTAACACTGAACCCTATGGGAGTCTCACTGATTAACACCGAACCCAATGGGAGTCTCAGTGATTTACACTGAACACTATGGGAGTCTCACTGATTAACACTGAACCCTGTGGGAATCTCACTGATTAACACTGAACGCTGTTGGAGTCTCACTGATTAACACTGAACCCTGTTAGAGTCTCACTGATTAACACTGAACCCTATGGGAGTCTCATTGATTAACACTGAACCCTATGGGAGTCTCACTGATTAACACATGAACCCTGTGGGAGTCTCACTGATTAACACTGAACCCTATGGGAGTCTCACTGATTAACACTGAACCCTATGGGAGTCTCACTGATTAACACCGAACCCTATGGGAGTCTCACTGATTAACACTGAACCCTATGGGAGTCTCACTGATTAACACCGAACCCTATGGGAGTCTCACTGATTAACACTGAACCCTATGGGAGTCTCAGCGATTAATACTGAACCCTGTGGGAGTCTCATTGATTAAAACTGAACCCTGTGGGAGTCTCACTGATTAACACTTAACCCTGTGGGAGTCTCACCGATTAACACTGAACCCTATGGGAGTCTCACTGATTAACAATGAACCCTATGGGAGTCTCATTGATTAACACTGAACCCTGTGGAGTCTCACTGATTAACACTGAACCCTGTGGGAGTCTCACTGATTAACACTTAACCCTGTGGGAGTCTCAATGATTAACACTGAACCCTGAGGGAGTCTCACTGATTAACACATGAACCCTGTGGGAGTCTCACTGATTAACACTGAACCCTATGCGAGTCTCACTGATTAACACTGAACCCTATGGGAGTCTCACTGATTAACACCGAACCCTATGGGAGTCTCACTAATTAACACTGATCCCTATGGGAGTCTCACTGATTAAAACTGAACCCTATGGGAGTCTCACTGATTAACACCGAACCCAATGGGTGTCTCAGTGATTTACACTGAACACTACGGGAGTCTCACTGATTAACACTGAACCCTGTGGGAATCTCACTGATTAACACTGAACGCTGTTGGAGTCTCACTGATTAACACTGAACCCTGTTAGAGTCTCACTGATTAACACTGAACCCTATGGGAGTCTCATTGATTAACACTGAACCCTATGGGAGTCTCACTGATTAACACATGAACCCTGTGGGAGTCTCACTGATTAACACTGAACCCTATGGGAGTCTCACTGATTAACACTGAACCCTATGGGATTCTCACTGATTAACACCGAACCCTATGGGAGTCTCACTGATTAACACTGAACCCTATGGGAGTCTCACTGATTAACACCGAACCCTATGGGAGTCTCACTGATTAACACTGAACCCTATGGGAGTCTCACCGATTAATACTGAACCCTGTGCGAGTCTCATTGATTAAAACTGAACCCTGTGGGAGTCTCACTGATTAACACTGAACCCTGTGGGAGTCTCACTGATTAACACTGAACCCTATGGGAGTCTCACTGATTAACAATGAACCCTATGGGAGTCTCATTGATTAACACTGAACCCTGAGGAGTCTCACTGATTAACACTGAACCCTGTGGGAGTCTCAATGATTAACACTGAACCCTGTGGAAGTCTCACTGATTAACACTGAACCCTGAGGGAGTCTCACTGATTAACACATGAACCCTGTGGGAGTCTCACTGATTAACACTGAACCCTAAGGGAGTCTCACTGATTAACACTGAACCATATGGGAGTCTCACTGATTAACACCGAACCCTATGGGAGTCTCACTGATTAACACTGAACCCTATGGGAGTCTCACTGATTAACACCGAACCGTATGGGAGTCTCAATGATTAACACTGAACCCTATGGGAGTCTCACCGATTAATACTGAACCCTGTGGGAGTCTCATTGATTAAAACTGAACCCTGTGGGAGTCTCACTGATTAACACTGAACCCTGTGGGAGTCTCACTGATTAACACTGAACCCTATGGGAGTCTCACTGATTAACACCAAACCCTATGGGAGTCTCACTGATTAACACTGAACCCTATGGGAGTCTCACTGATTAACACCGAACCCTATGGGAGTCTCAATGATTAACACTGAACCCTATGGGAGTCTCACCGATTAATACTGAACCCTGTGGGAGTCTCATTGATTAAAACTGAACCCTGTGGGAGTCTCACTGATTAACACTGAACCCTGTGGGAGTCTCACTGATTAACACTGAACCCTATGGGAGTCTCACTGATTAACACCGAACCCTATGGGAGTCTCACTGATTAACACCGAACCCTATGGGAGTCTCACTGATTAACACTGAACCCTATGGGAGTCTCACTGATTAACACCGAACCCTATGGGAGTCTCACTGATTAACACTGAACCCTATGGGAGTCTCACCGATTAATACTGAACCCTGTGGAGTCTCACTGATTAACACTGAACCCTGTGGGAGTCTCACTGATTAACACTGAACCCTGTGGGAGTCTCACTGATTAACACTGAACCCTGAGGGAGTCTCACTGATTAACACATGAACCCTGTGGGAGTCTCACTGATTAACACTGAACCATATGGGAGTCTCACTGATTAACACTGAACCCTATGGGAGTCTCACTGATTAACACCGAACCCTATGGGAGTCTCACTAATTAACACTGAACCCTATGGGAGTCTCACTGATTAAAACTGAACCCTATGGGAGTCTCACTGATTAACACCGAACCCAATGGGAGTCTCAGTGATTTACACTGAACACTATGGGAGTCTCACTGATTAACACTGAACCCTGTGGGAATCTCACTGATTAACACTGAACGCTGTTGGAGTCTCACTGATTAACACTGAACCCTGTTAGAGTCTCACTGATTAACACTGAACCCTATGGGAGTCTCATTGATTAACACTGAACCCTATGGGAGTCTCACTGATTAACACATGAACCCTGTGGGAGTCTCACTGATTAACACTGAACCCTATGGGAGTCTCACTGATTAACACTGAACCCTATGGGAGTCTCACTGATTAACACCGAACCCTATGGGAGTCTCACTGATTAACACTGAACCCTATGGGAGTCTCACTGATTAACACCGAACCCTATGGGAGTCTCACTGATTAACACTGAACCCTATGGGAGTCTCACCGATTAATACTGAACCCTGTGGGAGTCTCATTGATTAAAACTGAACCCTGTGGAGTCTCACTGATTAACACTGAACCCTGTGGGAGTCTCACTGATTAACACTGAACCCTGTGGGAGTCTCACTGATTAACACATGAACCCTGTGGGAGTCTCACTGATTAACACTGAACCCTGTGGGAGTCTCACTGATTAACACTGAACCCTATGGGAGTCTCACTGATTAACACTGAACCATATGGGAGTCTCACTGATTAACACCGAACCCTATGGGAGTCTCACTGATTAACACTGAACCCTATGGGAGTCTCACTGATTAACACCGAACCCTATGGGAGTCTCAATGATTAACACTGAACCCTATGGGAGTCTCACCGATTAATACTAAACCCTGTGGGAGTCTCATTGATTAAAACTGAACCCTGTGGGAGTCTCACTGATTAACACTGAACCCTGTGGGAGTCTCACTGATTAACACTGAACCCTATGGGATTCTCACTGATTAACACTGAACCCTATGGGAGTCTTATTGACTAACACTGAACCCTGTGGGAGTTTCACTGATTAACACTGAACCCTGTGGGAGTCTCACTGATTAACAATGGACCCTGTGGGAGTCTCACTGATTAACACTGAACCCTGTGGGAGTCTCACTGATTAACACTGAACCCTGTGGGAGTATCACTGATTAACACTGAACCCTGTGGGAGTCTCATTGATTAACACTGAAACCCTGTGGGAGTCTCACTGATTAACACTGAAGCTTATGGGAGTCTCAGTGATTAACACTGAACCCTATGGGAGTCTCACTGATTAACACTGAACCCTATGGAAGTCTCACTGATTACCACTGAACCCTGTGGGAGTCTCACTGATTAACACTGAACCCTATGGGAGTCTCACTGATTAACATTGAACCCTGTGGGAGCCCCACTGATTAACACTGAACCCTATGGGAGTCTCACTGATTAACACTGAACCCTATGGGAGTCTCACTGATAAACACTGAACTCTGTGGGAGTCTCACTGATTAACACTGAACCCTATGGGAGTCTCACTGATTAACACTGAACCCTATGGGAGTCTCACTGATTAACACCGAACCCAATGGGAGTCTCAGTGATTTACACTGAACACTATGGGAGTCTCACTGATTAACACTGAACCCTGTGGGAATCTCACTGATTAACACTGAATGCTGTTGGAGTCTCACTGATTAACACTGAACCCTGTTAGAGTCTCACTGATTAACACTGAACCCTATGGGAGTCTCATTGATTAATACTGAACCCTATGGGAGTCTCACTGATTAACACATGAACCCTGTGGGAGTCTCACTGATTAACACTGAACCCTATGGGAGTCTCACTGATTAACACTGAACCCTATGGGAGTCTCACTGATTAACACCGAACCCTATGGGAGTCTCACTGATTAACACCGAACCCTATGGGAGTCTCACTGATTAACACCGAACCCTATGGGAGTCTCACTGATTAACACTGAACCCTATGGGAGTCTCACCGATTAATACTGAACCCTGTGGGAGTCTCATTGATTAAAACTGAACCCTGTGGGAGTCTCACTGATTAACACTGAACCCTGTGGGAGTCTCACTGATTAACACTGAACCCTATGGGAGTCTCACTGATTAACAATGAACCCTATGGGAGTCTCACTGATTAAAACTGAACCCTATGGGAGTCTCACTGATTAACACTGAACCCTATGGGAGTCTCACTGATTAACACCGAACCCAATGGGAGTCTCAGTGATTTACACTGAACACTATGGCAGTCTCACTGATTAACACTGAACCCTGTGGGAATCTCACTGATTAACACTGAACGCTGTTGGAGTCTCACTGATTAACACTGAACCCTGTTCGAGTCTCACTGATTAACACTGAACCCTATGGGAGTCTCACTGATTAACACATGAACCCTGTGGGAGTCTCACTGATTAACACTGAACCCTATGGGAGTCTCACTGATTAACACTGAACCCTATGGGAGTCTCACTGATTAACACCGAACCCTATGGGAGTCTCACTGATTAACACTGAACCCTATGGGAGTCTCACTGATTAACACCGAACCCTATGGGAGTCTCACTGATTAACACTGAACCCTATGGGAGTCTCACCGATTAATACTGAACCCTGTGGGAGTCTCATTGATTAAAACTGAACCCTGTGGGAGTCTCACTGATTAACACTTAACCCTGTGGGAGTCTCACTGATTAACACCGAACCCTATGGGAGTCTCACTAATTAACACTGAAACCTATGGGAGTCTCACTGATTAAAACTGAACCCTATGGGAGTCTCACTGATTAACACCGAACCCAATGGGTGTCTCAGTGATTTACACTGAACACTACGGGAGTCTCACTGATTAACACTGAACCCTGTGGGAATCTCACTGATTAACACTGAACGCTGTTGGAGTCTCACTGATTAACACTGAACCCTGTTAGAGTCTCACTGATTAACACTGAACCCTATGGGAGTCTCATTGATTAAAACTGAACCCTATGGGAGACTCAATGATTAACACATGAACCCTGTGGGAGTCTCACTGATTAACACTGAACCCTATGGGAGTCTCACTGATTAACACTGAACCCTATGGGAGTCTCACTGATTAACACCGAACCCTATGGGAGTCTCACTGATTAACACTGAACCCTATGGGAGTCTCACTGATTAACACCGAACCCTATGGGAGTCTCACTGATTAACACAGAACCCTATGGGAGTCTCACCGATTAATATTTAACCCTGTGCGAGTCTCATTGATTAAAACTGAACCCTGTGGGAGTCTCACTGATTAACACTGAACCCTGTGGGAGTCTCACTGATTAACACTGAACCCTATGGGAGTCTCACTGATTAACAATGAACCCTATGGGAGTCTCATTGATTAACACTGAACCCTGAGGAGTCTCACTGATTAACACTGAACCCTGTGGGAGTCTCAATGATTAACACTGAACCCTGTGGAAGTCTCACTGATTAACACTGAACCCTGAGGGAGTCTCACTGATTAACACATGAACCCTGTGGGAGTCTCACTGATTAACACTGAACCCTATGGGAGTCTCACTGATTAACACTGAACCATATGGGAGTCTCACTGATTAACACCGAACCCTATGGGAGTCTCACTGATTAACACTGAACCCTATGGGAGTCTCACTGATTAACACCGAACCCTATGGGAGTCTTAATGATTAACACTGAACCCTATGGGAGTCTCACCGATTAATACTGAACCCTGTGGGAGTCTCATTGATTAAAACTGAACCCTGTGGGAGTCTCACTGATTAACACTGAACCCTGTGGGAGTCTCACTGATTAACACTGAACCCTATGGGAGTCTCACTGATTAACACTGAACCCTATGGGAGTCTCATTGACTAACACTGAACCCTGTGGGAGCCTCACTGATTAACACTGAACCCTGTGGGAGTCTCACTGATTAACAATTAACCCTGTGGGAGTCTCACTGATTAACACTGAACCCTGTGGGAGTCTCACTGATTAACACTGAACCCTGTGGGAGTCTCACTGATTAACAATGAACCCTGTGGGAGTCTCATTGATTAACACTGAAACCCTGTGGGAGTCTCACTGATTAACACTGAACCCTGTGGGAGTCTCACTGATTAACACTGAACCCTGTGGGAGTCTCATTGATTAACACTGAAACCCTGTGGGAGTCTCACTGATTAACACTGAAGCTTATGGGAGTCTCAGTGATTAACACT
The DNA here is from genome assembly GCF_048934315.1 of Petromyzon marinus. Lineage (NCBI taxonomy): Eukaryota > Metazoa > Chordata > Hyperoartia > Petromyzontiformes > Petromyzontidae > Petromyzon > Petromyzon marinus. Next base: position 1,972,981 of record NW_027423058.1, on the reverse strand, counting down.
GAACCCTATGGGAGTCTCACTGATTAACACTGAACCCTATGGAAGTTTCACTGATTACCACTGAACCCTGTGGGAGTCTCACTGATTAACACTGAACCCTGTGGGAGTCTCACTGATTAACAATGAACACTATGGGAGTCTCACTGATTAACACTGAACCCTGTGGGAGCCCCACTGATTAACAGTGAACCCTATGGGAGTCTCACAGATTAACACTGAACACTGTGGGAGCCCCACTGATTAACACTGAACCCTATGGGAGTCTCACTGATTAACATTGAACCCGATGAGAGTCTCACTGATTAACACTGAACCCTATGGGAGTCTCACTGATGAACACTGAACCCTGTGGGAGTCTCACTGATTAACACTGAACCCTATGGGAGTCTCACTGATTAACACTGAACCCTATGGGAGTCTCACCGATTAATACTGAACCCTATGGGAGTCTCACTGATTAACACTGAACCCTGAGGGAATCTCACTGATTAACACTGAACCCTATGGGAATCTCGCTGATTAATACTGAACCGTGTGGGAGCCCCACTGATTAACACTGAACCCTGTGGGAGTCTCACTGATTAACACTGAACCTTATGGGAGTCTCAGTGATTAACACTGAAACCTATGGGAGTCTCACTGATTAACACTGAACCCTATGGAAGTCTCACTGATTACCACTGAACCCTGTGGGAGTCTCACTGATTAACACTGAACACTGTGGGAGTCTCACTGATTAACAATGAACCCTATGGGAGTCTCACTGATTAACAGTGAACCCTGTGGGAGCCCCACTGATTAACACTGAACCCTATGGGAGTCTCAATGATTAAAACTGAACCCTTTGGGAGTCTCACTGATTTAAACTGAACCCTATGGGATTCTCACTGATTAACACCGAACCCAATGGGAGTCTCAGTGATTTACACTGAACACTATGGGAGTCTCACTGATTAACACTGAACCCTGTGGGAATCTCACTGATTAACACTGAACGCTGTTGGAGTCTCACTGATTAACACTGAACCCTGTTAGAGTCTCACTGATTAACACTGAACCCTATGGGAGTCTCATTGATTAACACTGAACCCTATGGGAGTCTCACTGATTAACACATGAACCCTGTGGGAGTCTCACTGATTAACACTGAACCCTATGGGAATCTCACTGATTAACACTGAACCCTATGGGAGTCTCACTGATTAACACCGAACCCTATGGGAGTCTCACTGATTAACACTGAACCCTGTGGGAGTCTCACTGATTAACACTGAACCCTGAGGGAGTCTCACTGATTAACACATGAACCCTGTGGGAGTCTCACTGATTAACACTGAACCCTATGGGAGTCTCACTGATTAACACTGAACCCTATGGGAGTCTCACTGATTAACACCGAACCCTATGGGAGTCTCACTGATTAACACTGAACCCTATGGGAGTCGCACTGATTAACAACGAACCCTATGGGAGTCTCACTGATTAACACTGAACCCTATGGGAGTCTCACCGATTAATACTGAACCCTGTGGGAGTCTCATTGATTAAAACTGAACCCTGTGGGAGTCTCACTGATTAACACTGAACCCTGTGGGAGTCTCACTGATTAACACTGAACCCTGTGGGAGTCTCATTGATTAACACTGAACCCTGTGGGAGTCTCACTGATTAACACTGAACCCTGTGGGAGTCTCACTGATTAACACTGAACCCTGTGGGAGTCTCACTGATTAACACTGAATCCTGTCAGAGTCTCATTGATTAACACTGAAACGCTGTGGGAGTCTCACTGATTAACACTGAACCTTATGGGAGTCTCAGTGATTAACACCGAACCCTATGGGAGTCTCACTGATTAACACTGAACCCTATGGAAGTCTCACTGATTACCACTGAACCCTGTGGGAGTCTCACTGATTAACACTGAACCCTGTGGGAGTCTCACTGATTAACAATGAACCCTATGGGAGTCTCACTGATTAACACTGAACCCTGTGGGAGCCACACTGATTAACACTGAACCCTATGGGAGTCTCACAGATTAACACTGAACACTGTGGGAGCCCCACTGATTAACACTGAACCCTATGGGAGTCTCACTGATTAACACTGAACCCGATGGGAGTCTCACTGATTAACACTGAACCCTATGGGAGTCTCACTGATGAACACTGAACCCTGTGGGAGTCTCACTGATTAACACTGAACCCTATGGGAGTCTCACTGATTAATACTGAACCCTATGGGAGTCTCACTGATTAACACTGAACCCTGTGGGAATCTCACTGATTAACACTGAACCCTATGGGAATCTCGCTGATTAACACTGAACCCTTTGGGAGCCCCACTGATTAACACTGAACCCTGTGGGAGTCTCACTGATTAACACTGAACCTTATGGGAGTCTCAGTGATTAACACTGAACCCTATGGGAGTCTCACTGATTAACACTGAACCCTATGGAAGTCTCACTGATTACCACTGAACCCTGTGGGAGTCTCACTGATTAACAATGAACCCTGTGGAAGTCTCACTGATTAACAATGAACCCTATGGGAGTCTCACTGATTAACAGTGAACCCTGTGGGAGCTCCACTGATTAACACTGAACCCTATGGGAGTCTCACAGATTAACACTGAACACTGTGGGAGCCCCACTGATTAACACTGAACCCTATGGGAGTCTCACTGATTAACACTGAACCTGATGGGAGTCTCACTGATTAACACTGAACCCTATGGGAGTCTCACTGATGAACACTGAACCCTGTGGGAGTCTCACTGATTAACACTGAACCCTATGGGAGTCTCACTGATTAACACTGAACCCTATGGGAGTCTCACCGATTAATACTGAACCCTATGGGAGTCTCACTGATTAACACTGAACCCTGTGGGAATCTCACTGATTAACACTGAACCCTATGTGAATCTCGCTGATTAACACTGAACCCTGTGGGAGCCCCACTGATTAACACTGAACCCTGTGGGAGTCTCACTGATTAACACTGAACCTTATGGGAGTCTCAGTGATTAACACTGAACCCTATGGGAGTCTCACTGATTAACACTGAACCCTATGGAAGTCTCACTGATTACCAGTCAACCCTTTGGGAGTCTCACTGATTAACACTGAACCCTGTGGGAGTCTCACTGATTAACAATGAACCCTATGGGAGTCTCACTGATTAACACTGAACCCTATGGAAGTCTCACTGATTACCACTGAACCCTGTGGGAGTCTCACTGATTAACAATGAACCCTGTGGAAGTCTCACTGATTAACAATGAACCCTATGGGAGTCTCACTGATTAACAGTGAACCCTGTGGGAGCTCCACTGATTAACACTGAACCCTAAGGGAGTCTCACAGATTAACACTGAACACTGTGGGAGCCGCACTGATTAACACTGAACCCTATGGGAGTCTCACTGATTAACACTGAACCTGATGGGAGTCTCACTGATTAACACTGAACCCTATGGGAGTCTCACTGATGAACACTGAACCCTGTGGGAGTCTCACTGATTAACACTGAACCCTATGGGAGTCTCACTGATTAACACTGAACCCTATGGGAGTCTCACCGATTAATACTGAACCCTATGGGAGTCTCACTGATTAACACTGAACCCTGTGGGAATCTCACTGATTAACACTGAACCCTATGTGAATCTCGCTGATTAACACTGAACCCTGTGGGAGCCCCACTGATTAACACTGAACCCTGTGGGAGTCTCACTGATTAACACTGAACCTTATGGGAGTCTCAGTGATTAACACTGAACCCTATGGGAGTCTCACTGATTAACACTGAACCCTATGGAAGTCTCACTGATTACAAGTCAACCCTGTGGGAGTCTCACTGATTAACACTGAACCCTGTGGGAGTCTCACTGATTAACAATGAACCCTATGGGAGTCTCACTGATTAACAGTGAACCCTGTGGGAGCTCCACTGATTAATACTGAACCCTATGGGAGTCTCACAGATTAACACTGAACCCGATGGGAGTCTCACTGATTAACACTGAACCCTATGGGAGTCTCACTGATGAACACTGAACCCTGTGGGAGTCTCACTGATTAACACTGAACCCTATGGGAGTCTCACTGATTAACACTGAACCCTATGGGAGTCTCACCGATTAATACTGAACCCTATGGGAGTCTCACTGATTAACACTGAACCTTGTGGGAATCTCACTGATTAACACTGAACCCTATGGGAATCTCGCTGATTAACACTGAACCCTGTGCGTGTCTCACTGATTAACACTGAACCCTATGCGAGTCTCACTGATTAACACTGAACCCTGTGGGAGTCTCACTGATTAACACTGAACCCTATGGGAGTCTCACTGATTAACACTGAACCCTGTGGGAGTCTCACTGATTAACACTGAACCCTGTGGGAGTCTCACTGATTAACACTGAACCCCATGGGAGTCTCACTGATTAACACAGAACCCTGTGGGTGTCTCACTGATTAACACTGAACCCTGTGGGAGTCTCACTGATTAAAACTGAACCCTATGGGAGTCTCACTGATTTAGACTGATCCCTATGGGAGTCTCACTGATTAACAATGAACCCTGTGGGAGTGTCACTGATTAACACTGAACCCTGTGGGAGTCTCACTGATTAACACTGAACCCTATGGGAGTCTCACTGATTAACAATGAACCCTGTGGGAGTCCCACTGATTAACACTGAACCCTGTGGGAGTCTCACTGATTAACACTGAACCCTGTAAGAGTCTCACTGATTAACACTGAACCCTGTGGGAGTCTCACTGATTAACACCGAACCCTGTGGGAGTCTCACTGATTAACACTGAACCCTATGGGAGTCTCACTGATTAACACATGAACCCTGTGGGAGTCTCACTGATTAACACTGAACCCTATGGGAGTCTGACTGATTAACACTGAACCCTAAGGGAGTCTCACTGATTAACACCGAACCCTATGCGAGTCTCACTGATTAAGACTGAACCCTATGGGAGTCTCATTGATTAACACCGAACCCTATGGGAGTCTCACTGATTAACACTGGGCCCTGTGGGAGTGTCACTGATTAACACTGATCCCTGTGGGAGTCTCACTGATTAACACTGGACCCTGTGGGAGTCTTACTGATTAACACTGAACCCTGTGGGAGTCTCACTGATTAACACTGAACCCTATGGGAGTCTCACTGATTAACACTGAACCCTATGGGAGTCTCACTGATAAACACTGAACCCTGTGGGAGTCTCACTGATTAACACTGAACCCTATGGCAGTCTCACTGATTAACACTGAACGCTGTGGGAGTCTCAATGATTAACACTGAACCCTGTGGGAATTTCACTGATTAACACTGAACCCTGTGGTAGTCTCACTGATTAACAATGAACCCTATGGGAGTCTCACTGATTAACACTGAACCCTATGGGAGTCTCACCGATTAATACTGACCCAATGGGAGTCTCACTGATTAACACTGAACCCTGTGGGAGTCTCACTGATTAACACTGAACCCTATGGGAATCTCGCTGATTAACACTGAACCCTGTGGGAGTCTCACTGATTAACACTGAACCCTATGGGAATCTCGCTGATTAACACTGAACCCTGTGGGAGTCTCACTGATTAACACTGAACCCTATGGGAGTCTCACTGATTAACACTGCACCCTATGAGAGTCTCACTGATTAACACTGGACCCTATGGGAGTCTCACTGATTAACACTGAACCCTGTGGGAGTCTCACTGATTAACACTGAACCCTGTGGGAGTCTCACTGATTAACACTGAACCCTATGGGAGTCTCACTGATTAACACTGAACCCTATGGGAGTCTCACTGATTAACACTGAACCCTATGGGAGTCTCAATGATTAACACTGAACCCTATGGGAGTCTCACTGATTAAAACTGAACCCTATGGGAGTCTCACTGATTAAAACTGAACCCTATGGGAGTCTCACTGATTAACACCGAACCCAATGGGAGTCTCAGTGATTTACACTGAACATTATGGGAGTCTCACTGATTGACACTGCACCCTGTGGGAATCTCACTGATTAACACTGAACCCTGTGGGAGTCTCACTGATTAACACTGAACCCTATGGGAGTCTCACTGATTAACACTGAACCCTATGGGAGTCTCACCGATTAATACTGACCCAATGGGAGTCTCACTGATTAACACTGAACCCTGTGGGAGTCTCACTGATTAACACTGAACCCTATGGGAATCTCGCTGATTAACACTGAACCCTGTGGGAGTCTCACTGATTAACACTGAACCCTATGGGAATCTCGCTGATTAACACTGAACCCTGTGGGAGTCTCACTGATTAACACTGAACCCTATGGGAGTCTCACTGATTAACACTGCACCCTATGAGAGTCTCACTGATTAACACTGGACCCTATGGGAGTCTCACTGATTAACACTGAACCCTGTGGGAGTCTCACTGATTAACACTGAACCCTGTGGGAGTCTCACTGATTAACACTGAACCCTATGGGAGTCTCACTGATTAACACTGAACCCTATGGGAGTCTCACTGATTAACACTGAACCCTATGGGAGTCTCAATGATTAACACTGAACCCTATGGGAGTCTCACTGATTAAAACTGAACCCTATGGGAGTCTCACTGATTAAAACTGAACCCTATGGGAGTCTCACTGATTAACACCGAACCCAATGGGAGTCTCAGTGATTTACACTGAACATTATGGGAGTCTCACTGATTGACACTGCACCCTGTGGGAATCTCACTGATTAACACTGAACCCTGTGGGAGTCTCACTGATTAACACTGAACCCTGTTGGAGTCTCACTGATTAACACTGAACCCTATGGGAGTCTCATTGATTAACACTGAACCCTATGGGAGTCTCACTGATTAACACTGAACCCTATGGGAGTCTCACTGATTAACACCGAACCCTATGGGAGTCTCACTGATTAACACTAAACCCTGTGGGAGTCTCACTGATTAACACTGAACCCTGTGGGAATCTCACTGATTAACACTGAACCCTATGGGAATCTCGCTGATTAACACTGAACCCTGTGCGTGTCTCACTGATTAACACTGAACCCTATGCGAGTCTCACTGATTAACACTGAACCCTGTGGGAGTCTCACTGATTAACACTGAACCCTATGGGAGTCTCACTGATTAACACTGAACCCTGTGGGAGTCTCACTGATTAACACTGAACCCTGTGGGAGTCTCACTGATTAACACTGAACCCGATGGGAGTCTCACTGATTAACACAGAACCCTGTGGGTGTCTCACTGATTAACACTGAACCCTGTGGGAGTCTCACTGATTAACACTGAACCCTATGGGAGTCTCACTGATTAACACTGAACCCTGTGGGAATCTCACTGATTAACACTGAACCCTATGGGAATCTCGCTGATTAACACTGAACCCGGTGCGTGTCTCACTGATTAACACTGAACCCTATGCGAGTCTCACTGATTAACACTGAACCCTGTGGGAGTCTCACTGATTAACACTGAACCCTATGGGAGTCTCACTGATTAACACTGAACCCTGTGGGAGTCTCACTGATTAACTCTGAACCCTGTGGGAGTCTCACTGATTAACACTGAACCCTGTAAGAGTCTCACTGATTAACACTGAACCCTGTGGGAGTCTCACTGATTAACACCGAACCCTGTGGGAGTCTCACTGATTAACACTGAACCCTATGGGAGTCTCACTGATTCACACATGAACCCTGTGGGAGTCTCACTGATTAACACTGAACCCTATGGGAGTCTGACTGATTAACACTGAACCCTAAGGGAGTCTCACTGATTAACACCGAACCCTATGGGAGTCTCACTGATTAAGACTGAACCCTATGGGAGTCTCATTGATTAACACCGAACCCTATGGGAGTCTCACTGATTAACACTGGGCCCTGTGGGAGTCTCACTGATTAACACTGAACCCTGTGGGAGTCTCACTGATTAACACTGGACCCTGTGGGAGTCTTACTGATTAACACTGAACCCTGTGGGAGTCTCACTGATTAACACTGAACCCTATGGGAGTCTCACTGATTAACACTGAACCCTATGGGAGTCTCACTGATAAACACTGAACCCTGTGGGCGTCTCACTGATTAACACTGAACCCTATGGGAGTCTCACTGATTAACACTGAACGCTGTGGGAGTCTCACTGATTAACACTGAACCCTGTGGGAGTCTCACTGATTAACACTGAACCCTATGGGAGTCTCACTGATTAACACTGAACCCTATGGGAGTCTCACTGATTAACACTGAACCCTATGGGAGTCTCAATGATTAACACTGAACCCTATGGGAGTCTCACTGTTTAATACTGAACCCTATGGGAGTCTCACTGATTAAAACTGAACCCTATGGGAGTCTCACTGATTAACACCGAACCCAATGGGAGTCTCAGTGATTTACACTGAACATTATGGGAGTCTCACTGATTAACACTGCACCCTGTGGGAATCTCACTGATTAACACTGAACCCTGTGGGAGTCTCACTGATTAACACTGAACCCTGTTGGAGTCTCACTGATTAACACTGAACCCTATGGGAGTCTCATTGATTAACACTGAACCCTATGGGAGTCTCACTGATTAACACATGAACCCTGTGGGAGTCTCACTGATTAACACTGAACCCTATGGGAGTCTCACTGATTAACACTGAACCCTATGGGAGTCTCACTGATTAACACCGAACCCTATGGGAGTCTCACTGATTAACACTGAACCCTATGGGAGTCTCACTGATTAACACTGAACCCTATGGGAGTCTCACTGATAAACACTGAACCCTATGGGAGTCTCACCGATTAATACTGAACCCTGTGGGATTTTCATTGATTAAAACTGAACCATGTGGGAGTCTCACTGATTAACACTGAACCCTGTGGGAGTCTCACTGATTAACACTGAACCCTATGGGAGTCTCACTGATTAACATTGAACCCTATGGGAGTCTCATTGATTAACACTGAACCCTGTGGGAGTCTCACTGATTAACAATGAACCCTGTGGGAGTCTCACTGATTAACACTGAACCCTGTGGGAGTCTCACTGATTAACACTGAACCCTGAGGGAGTCTCACTGATTAACACTGAACCCTATGGGAGTCTCACTGATTAACACTGAACCCTATGGGAGTCTCACTGATTAACACCGAACCCTATGGGATTCTCACTGATTAACACTGAACCCTATGGGAGTCTCACTGATTAACACCGAACCCTATGGGAGTCTCACTGATTAACACTGAACCCTATGGGAGTCTCACCGATTAATACTGAACCCTGTGGGAGTCTCATTGATTAAAACTGAACCCTGTGGGATTCTCACTGATTAACACTGAACCCTGTTGGAGTCTCACTGATTAACACTGAACCCTATGGGAGTCTCACTGATTAACACTGAACCCTATGGGAGTCTCATTGGCTAACACTGAACCCTGTGGGAGTCTCACTGATTAACACTGAACCCTATGGGAGTCTCACTGATTAACACTGAACCCTATGGGAGTCTCACTGATAAACACTGAACCCTGTGGGAGTCTCACTGATTAACACTGAACCCTATGGGAGTCTCACTGATTAACACTGAACGCTGTGGGAGTCTCACTGATTAACACTGAACCCTGTGAGAATTTCACTGATTAACACTGAACCCTGTGGTAGTCTCACTGATTAACAATGAACCCTATGGGAGTCTCACTGATTAAAACTGAACCCTATGGGAGTCTCACCGATTAATACTGACCCAATGGGAGTCTCACTGATTAACACTGAACCCTGTGGGAGTCTCACTGATTAACACTGAACCCTATGGGAATCTCGCTGATTAACACTGAACCCTGTGGGAGTCTCACTGATTAATACTGAACCCTATGGGAGTCTCACTGATTAACACTGCACCCTGTGAGAGTCTCACTGATTAACACTGGACCCTATGGGAGTCTCACTGATTAACACTGAACCCTGTGGGAGTCTCACTGATTAACACTGAACCCTATGGGAGTCTCACTGATTAACACAGAACCCTGAGGGTGTCTCACTGATTAACACTGAACCCTGTTGGAGTCTCACTGATTAACACTGAACCCTATGGGAGTCTCACTGATTAACACTGAACCCTATGGGAGTCTCACTGATTAAAACTGAACCCTATGGGAGTCTCACTGATTAAAACTGAACCCTATGGGAGTCTCACTGATTAACACCGAACCCAATGGGAGTCTCAGTGATTTACACTGAACATTATGGGAGTCTCACTGATTAACACTGCACCCTGTGGGAATCTCACTGATTAACACTGAACCCTGTGGGAGTCTCACTGATTAACACTGAACCCTGTTGGAGTCTCACTGATTAACACTGAACCCTATGGGAGTCTCATTGATTAACACTGAACCCTATGGGAGTCTCACTGATTAACACATGAACCCTGTGGGAGTCTCACTGATTAACACTGAACCCTATGGGAGTCTCAATGATTAACACTGAACCCTATGGGAGTCTCACTGATTAACACCGAACCCTATGGGAGTCTCACTGATTAACACTGAACCCTATGGGAGTCTCACTGATTAACACCGAACCCTATGGGAGTCTCACTGATAAACACTGAACCCTATGGGGGTCTCACCGATTAATACTGAACCCTGTGGGATTTTCATTGATTAAAACTGAACCATGTGGGAGTCTCACTGATTAACACTGAACCCTGTGGGAGTCTCACTGATTAACACTGAACCCTATGGGAGTCTCACTGATTAACACTGAACCCTATGGGAGTCTCATTGATTAACACTGAACCCTGTGGGAGTCTCACTGATTAACACTGAACCCTGTGGGAGTCTCACTGATTAACACTGAACCCTGTGGGAGTCTCACTGATTAACACTGAATCCTGAGGGAGTCTCACTGATTAACACTGAACCCTATGGGAGTCTCACTGATTAACACTGAACCCTATGGGAGTCTCATTGGCTAACACTGAACCCTTTGGGAGTCTCACTGATTAACACTGAACCCTGTGGGAGTCTCACTGATTAACACTGAACCCTATGGGAGTCTCACCGATTAATACTGAACCCTGTGGGAGTCTCATTGATTAACACTGAAACCCTGTGGGAGTCTCACTGATTAACACTGAACCTTATGGGAGTCTCAGTGATTAACACTGAACCCTATGGGAGTCTCACTGATTAACACTGAACGCTATGGGAGTCTCGCCGATTAATACCGACCCAATGGGAGTCTCACTGATTAACACTGAACCCTGTGGGAGTCTCACTGATTAACACTGAACCCTATGGGAATCTCGCTGATTAACACTGAACCCTGTGGGAGTCTCACTGATTAACACTGAACCCTATGGGAGTCTCACTGATTAACACTGCACCCTGTGAGAGTCTCACTGATTAACACTGGACCCTATGGGAGTCTCACTGATTAACACTGAACCCTGTGGGAGTCTCACTGATTAACACTGAACCCTATGGGAGTCTCACTGATTAACACTGAACCCTATGGGAGTCTCACTGATTAACACTGAACCCTATGGGAGTCTCATTGATTAACACTGAACCCTGTGGGAGTCTCACTGATTAACACTGAACCCTGTGGGAGTCTCATTGATTAACACTGAACCCTGTGGGAGTCTCACTGATTAACACTGAACCCTGAGGGAGTCTCACTGATTAACACTGAACCCTATGGGAGTCTCACTGATTAACACTGAACCCTATGGGAGTCACATTGGCTAACACTGAACCCTTTGGGAGTCTCACTGATTAACACTGAACCCTGTGGGAGTCTCACTGATTAACACTGAACCCTATGGGAGTCTCACCGATTAATACTGAACCCTGTGGGAGTCTCATTGATTAACACTGAAACCCTGTGGGAGTCTCACTGATTAACACTGTACCTTATGGGAGTCTCAGTGATTAACACTGAACCCTATGGGAGTCTCACTGATTAACACTGAACCCTATGGGAGTCTCGCCGATTAATACCGACCCAATGGGAGTCTCACTGATTAACACTGAACCCTGTGGGAGTCTCACTGATTAACACTGAACCCTATGGGAATCTCGCTGATTAACACTGAACCCTGTGGGAGTCTCACTGATTAACACAGAACCCTATGGGAGTCTCACTGATTAACACTGCACCCTGTGAGAGTCTCACTGATTAACACTGGACCCTATGGGAGTCTCACTGATTAACACTGAACCCTGTGGGAGTCTCACTGATTAACACTGAACCCTATGGGAGTCTCACTGATTAACACTGAACCCTGTGGGAGTCTCACTGATTAACACAGAACCCTATGGGAGTCTCACTGATTAACACTGCACCCTGTGAGAGTCTCACTGATTAACACTGGACCCTATGGGAGTCTCACTGATTAACACTGAACCCTGTGGGAGTCTCACTGATTAACACTGAACCCTATGGGAGTCTCACTGATTAACACAGAACCCTGTGGGTGTCTCACTGATTAACACTGAACCCTGTGGGAGTCTCACTGATTAACACTGAACCCTATGGGAGTCTCACTGATTAACACTGAACCCTATGGGAGTCTCAATGATTAACACTGAACCCTATGGGAGTCTCACTGATTAAAACTGAACCCTATGGGAGTCTCACTGATTAAAACTGAACCCTATGGGAGTCTCACTGATTAACACCGAACCCAATGGGAGTCTCAGTGATTTACACTGAACATTATGGGAGTCTCACTGATTAACACTGCACCCTGTGGGAATCTCACTGATTAACACTGAACCCTGTGGGAGTCTCACTGATTAACACTGAACCCTGTTGGAGTCTCACTGATTAACACTGAACCCTATGGGAGTCTCATTGATTAACACTGAACCCTATGGGAGTCTCACTGATTAACACATGAACCCTGTGGGAGTCTCACTGATTAACACTGAACCCTATGGGAGTCTCACTGATTAACACTGAACCCTATGGGAGTCTCACTGATTAACACCGAACCCTATGGGAGTCTCACTGATTAAAACTGAACCCTATGGGAGTCTCACTGATTAACACCGAACCCTATGGGAGTCTCACTGATAAACACTGAACCCTATGGGAGTCTCACCGATTAATACTGAACCCTGTGGGATTTTCATTGATTAAAACTGAACCATGTGGGAGTCTCACTGATTAACACTGAACCCTGTGGGAGTCTCACTGATTAACACTGAACCCTATGGGAGTCTCACTGATTAACACTGAACCCTATGGGAGTCTCATTGATTAACACTGAACCCTGTGGGAGTCTCACTGATTAATACTGAACCCTGTGGGAGTCTCACTGATTAACACTGAACCCTGTGGGAGTCTCACTGATTAACACTGAACCCTGAGGGAGTCTCACTGATTAACACATGAACCCTGTGGGAGTCTCACTGATTAACACTGAACCCTATGGGAGTCTCACTGATTAACACTGAACCCTATGGGAGTCTCACTGATTAACACCGAACCCTATGGGATTCTCACTGATTAACACTGAACCCTATGGGAGTCTCACTGATTAACACCGAACCCTATGGGAGTCTCACTGATTAACACTGAACCCTATGGGAGACTCACAGATTAATACTGAACCCTGTGGGAGTCTCATTGATTAAAACTGAACCCTGTGGGAGTCTCACTGATTAACACTGAACCCTATGGGAGTCTCACTGATTAACACTGAACCCTATGGGAGTCTCATTGGCTAACACTGAACCCTTTGGGAGTCTCACTGATTAACACTGAACCCTGTGGGAGTCTCACTGATTAACACTGAACCCTATGGGAGTCTCACCGATTAATACTGAACCCTGTGGGAGTCTCATTGATTAAAACTGAACCCTGTGTGAGTCTCACTGATTAACACTGAACCCTGTGGGAGTCTCATTGATTAACACTTAAACCCTGTGGGAGTCTCACTGATTAACACTGAACCTTATGGGAGTCTCAGTGATTAACACTGAACCCTATGGGAGTCTCACTGATTAACACTGAACCCTATGGAAGTCTCACTGATTACCACTGAACCCTGTGGGAGTCTCACTGATTAACACTGAACCCTGTGGGAGTCTCACTGATTAACACTGAACCCTATGGGAGTCTCACTGAGTAACACTGAACCCTGTGGGAGCACCACTGATTAACACTGAACCCTATGGGAGTCTCACTGATTAACACTGAACACTGTGGGAGCCTCACTGATTAACACTGAACCCTATGGGAGTCTCACTGATTAACACTGAACCCGATGGGAGTCTCACTGATTAACACTGAACCCTATGGGAGTCTCACTGATTAACACTGAACCCTGTGGGAGTCTCACTGATTAACACTGAACCCTATGGGAGTCTCACTGATTAACACTGAACCCTATGGGAGTCTCATTGGCTAACACTGAACCCTATGGGAGTCTCACCGATTAATACTGACCCAATGGGAGTCTCACTGATTAACACTGAACCCTGTGGGAGTCTCACTGATTAACACTGAACCCTATGGGAATCTCGCTGATTAACACTGATCCCTGTGGGAGTCTCACTGATTAACACTGAACCCTATGGGAGTCTCACTGATTAACACTGCACCCTGTGAGAGTCTCACTGATTAACACTGGACCCTATGGGAGACTCACTGATTAACACTGAACCCTGTGGGAGTCTCACTGATTAACACTGAACCCTATGGGAGTCTCACTGATTAACACAGAACCCTGAGGGTGTCTCACTGATTAACACTGAACCCTGTGGGAGTCTCACTGATTAACACTGAACCCTATGGGAGTCTCACTGATTAACACTGAACCCTATGGGAGTCTCACTGATTAAAACTGAACCCTATGGGAGTCTCACTGATTAAAACTGAACCCTATGGGAGTCTCACTGATTAACACCGAACCCAATGGGAGTCTCAGTGATTTACATTGAACATTATGGGAGTCTCACTGATTAACACTGCACCCTGTGGGAATCTCACTGATTAACACTGAACCCTGTGGGAGTCTCACTGATTAACACTGAACCCTGTTGGAGTCTCACTGATTAACACTGAACCCTATGGGAGTCTCATTGATTAACACTGAACCCTATGGGAGTCTCACTGATTAACACATGAACCCTGTGGGAGTCTCACTGATTAACACTGAACCCTATGGGAGTCTCACTGATTAACACCGAACCCTATGGGAGTCTCACTGATTAACACTGAACCCTATGGGAGTCTCACTGATTAACACCGAACCCTATGGGAGTCTCACTGATAAACACTGAACCCTATGGGAGTCTCACCGATTAATACTGAACCCTGTGGGATTTTCATTGATTAAAACTGAACCATGTGGGAGTTTCACTGATTAACACTGAACCCTGTGGGAGTCTCACTGATTAACACTGAACCCTATGGGAGTCTCACTGATTAACACTGAACCCTATGGGAGTCTCATTGATTAGCACTGAACCCTGTGGGAGTCTCACTGATTAACACTGAACCCTGTGGGAGTCTCACTGATTAACACTGAACCCTGTGGGAGTCTCACTGATTAACACTGAACCCTGAGGGAGTCTCACTGATTAACACTGAACCCTATGGGAGTCTCACTGATTAACACTGAACCCTATGGGAGTCTCACTGATTAACACCGACCCCTATGGGATTCTCACTGATTAACACTGAACCCTGTTGGAGTCTCACTGATTAACACTGAACCCTATGGGAGTCTCATTGATTAACACTGAACCCTATGGGAGTCTCACTGATTAACACTGAACCCTATGGGAGTCTCACTGATTAACACTGAACCCTATGGGAGTCTCACTGATTAACACCGAACCCTATGGGAGTCTCACTGATTAACACTGAACCCTATGGGAGTCTCACTGATTAACACCGAACCCTATGGGAGTCTCACTGATAAACACTGAACACTATGGGAGTCTCACCGATTAATACTGAACCCTGTGGGATTTTCATTGATTAAAACTGAACCATGTGGGAGTTTCACTGATTAACACTGAACCCTGTGGGAGTCTCACTGATTAACACTGAACCCTATGGGAGTCTCACTGATTAACACTGAACCCTATGGGAGTCTCATTGATTAGCACTGAACCCTGTGGGAGTCTCACTGATTAACACTGAACCCTGTGGGAGTCTCACTGATTAACACTGAACCCTGTGGGAGTCTCACTGATTAACACTGAACCCTGAGGGAGTCTCACTGATTAACACTGAACCCTATGGGAGTCTCACTGATTAACACTGAACCCTATGGGAGTCTCACTGATTAACACCGACCCCTATGGGATTCTCACTGATTAACACTGCACCCTATGGGAGTCTCACTGATTAACACCGAACCCTATGGGAGTCTCACTGATTAACACTGAACCCTATGGGAGTCTCACCGATTAATACTGAACCCTGTGGGAGTTTCATTGATTAAAACTGAACCCTGTGGGAGTCTCACTGATTAACACTGAACCCTGTGGGAGTCTCACTGATTAACACTGAACCCTATGGGAGTCTCACTGATTAACACTGAACCCTATGGGAGTCTCATTGGCTAACACTGAACCCTTTGGGAGTCTCACTGATTAACACTGAACCCTGTGGGAGTCTCACTGATTAACACTGAACCCTATGGGAGTCTCACTGATTAACACTGAACCCTATGGGAGTCTCACTGATTAACACCGACCCCTATGGGATTCTCACTGATTAACACTGCACCCTATGGGAGTCTCACTGATTAACACCGAACCCTATGGGAGTCTCACTGATTAACACTGAACCCTATGGGAGTCTCACCGATTAATACTGAACCCTGTGGGAGTTTCATTGATTAAAACTGAACCCTGTGGGAGTCTCACTGATTAACACTGAACCCTGTGGGAGTCTCACTGATTAACACTGAACCCTATGGGAGTCTCACTGATTAACACTGAACCCTATGGGAGTCTCATTGGCTAACAGTGAACCCTTTGGGAGTCTCACTGATTAACACTGAACCCTGTGGGAGTCTCACTGATTAACACTGAACCCTATGGGAGTCTCACCGATTAATACTGAAACCTGTGGGAGTCTCATTGATTAACACTGAAACCCTGTGGGAGTCTCACTGATTAACACTGAACCTTATGGGAGTCTCAGTGATTAACACTGAACCCTATGGGAGTCTCACTGATTAACACTGAACCCTATGGGCGTCTCACCGATTAATACTGACCCAATGGGAGTCTCACTGATTAACACTGAACCCTGTGGGAGTCTCACTGATTAACACTGAACCCTATGGGAATCTCGCTGATTAACACTGAACCCTGTGGGAGTCTCACTGATTAACACTGAACCCTATGGGAGTCTCACTGATTAACACTGCACCCTGTGAGAGTCTCACTGATTAACACTGCACCCTGTGGGAATCTCACTGATTAACACTGAACCCTGTGGGAGTTTCACTGATTAACACTGAACCCTGTTGGAGTCTCACTGATTAACACTGAACCCTATGGGAGTCTCATTGATTAACACTGAACCCTATGGGAGTCTCACTGATTAACACATGAACCCTGTGGGAGTCTCACTGATTAACACTGAACCCTATGGGAGTCTCACTGATTAACACTGAACCCTATGGGAGTCTCACTGATTAACACCGAACCCTATGGGAGTCTCACTGATTAAAACTGAACCCTATGGGAGTCTCACTGATTAACACCGAACCCTATGGGAGTCTCACTGATAAACACTGAACCCTATGGGAGTCTCACCGATTAATACTGAACCCTGTGGGATTTTCATTGATTAAAACTGAACCATGTGGGAGTCTCACTGATTAACACTGAACCCTGTGGGAGTCTCACTGATTAATGCTGAACCCTGTGGGAGTCTCACTGATTAACACTGAACCCTGTGGGAGTCTCACTGATTAACACTGAACCCTGAGGGAGTCTCACTGATTAACACATGAACCCTGTGGGAGTCTCACTGATTAACACTGAACCCTATGGGAGTCTCACTGATTAACACTGAACCCTATGGGAGTCTCACTGATTAACACCGAACCCTATGGGATTCTCACTGATTAACACTGAACCCTATGGGAGTCTCACTGATTAACACCGAACCCTATGGGAGTCTCACTGATTAACACTGAACCCTATGGGAGACTCACCGATTAATACTGAACCCTGTGGGAGTCTCATTGATTAAAACTGAACCCTGTGGGAGTCTCACTGATTAACACTGAACCCTATGGGAGTCTCACTGATTAACACTGAACCCTATGGGAGTCTCATTGGCTAACACTGAACCCTTTGGGAGTCTCACTGATTAACACTGAACCCTGTGGGAGTCTCACTGATTAACACTGAACCCTATGGGAGTCTCACCGATTAATACTGAACCCTGTGGGAGTCTCATTGATTAAAACTGAACCCTTTGTGAGTCTCACTGATTAACACTGAACCCTGTGGGAGTCTCATTGATTAACACTTAAACCCTGTGGGAGTCTCACTGATTAACACTGAACCTTATGGGAGTCTCAGTGATTAACACTGAACCCTATGGGAGTCTCACTGATTAACACTGAACCCTATGGAAGTCTCACTGATTACCACTGAACCCTGTGGGAGTCTCACTGATTAACACTGAACCCTGTGGGAGTCTCACTGATTAACACTGAACCCTATGGGAGTCTCACTGAGTAACACTGAACCCTGTGGGAGCACCACTGATTAACACTGAACCCTATGGGAGTCTCACTGATTAACACTGAACACTGTGGGAGCCTCACTGATTAACACTGAACCCTATGGGAGTCTCACTGATTAACACTGAACCCGATGGGAGTCTCACTGATTAACACTGAACCCTATGGGAGTCTCACTGATTAACACTGAACCCTGTGGGAGTCTCACTGATTAACACTGAACCCTATGGGAGTCTCATTGGCTAACACTGAACCCTATGGGAGTCTCACCGATTAATACTGACCCAATGGGAGTCTCACTGATTAACACTGAACCCTGTGGGAGTCTCACTGATTAACACTGAACCCTATGGGAATCTCGCTGATTAACACTGATCCCTGTGGGAGTCTCACTGATTAACACTGAACCCTATGGGAGTCTCACTGATTAACACTGCACCCTGTGAGAGTCTCACTGATTAACACTGGACCCTATGGGAGACTCACTGATTAACACTGAACCCTGTGGGAGTCTCACTGATTAACACTGAACCCTATGGGAGTCTCACTGATTAACACAGAACCCTGAGGGTGTCTCACTGATTAACACTGAACCCTGTGGGAGTCTCACTGATTAACACTGAACCCTATGGGAGTCTCACTGATTAACACTGAACCCTATGGGAGTCTCACTGATTAAAACTGAACCCTATGGGAGTCTCACTGATTAAAACTGAACCCTATGGGAGTCTCACTGATTAACACCGAACCCAATGGGAGTCTCAGTGATTTACATTGAACATTATGGGAGTCTCACTGATTAACACTGCACCCTGTGGGAATCTCACTGATTAACACTGAACCCTGTGGGAGTCTCACTGATTAACACTGAACCCTGTTGGAGTCTCACTGATTAACACTGAACCCTATGGGAGTCTCATTGATTAACACTGAACCCTATGGGAGTCTCACTGATTAACACATGAACCCTGTGGGAGTCTCATTGATTAACACTGAACCCTATGGGAGTCTCACTGATTAACACCGAACCCTATGGGAGTCTCACTGATTAACACTGAACCCTATGGGAGTCTCACTGATTAACACCGAACCCTATGGGAGTCTCACTGATAAACACTGAACCCTATGGGAGTCTCACCGATTAATACTGAACCCTGTGGGATTTTCATTGATTAAAACTGAACCATGTGGGAGTTTCACTGATTAACACTGAACCCTGTGGGAGTCTCACTGATTAACACTGAACCCTATGGGAGTCTCACTGATTAACACTGAACCCTATGGGAGTCTCATTGATTAGCACTGAACCCTGTGGGAGTCTCACTGATTAACACTGAACCCTGTGGGAGTCTCACTGATTAACACTGAACCCTGTGGGAGTCTCACTGATTAACACTGAACCCTGAGGGAGTCTCACTGATTAACACTGAACCCTATGGGAGTCTCACTGATTAACACTGAACCCTATGGGAGTCTCACTGATTAACACCGACCCCTATGGGATTCTCACTGATTAACACTGAACCCTGTTGGAGTCTCACTGATTAACACTGAACCCTATGGGAGTCTCATTGATTAACACTGAACCCTATGGGAGTCTCACTGATTAACACTGAACCCTATGGGAGTCTCACTGATTAACACTGAACCCTATGGGAGTCTCACTGATTAACACCGAACCCTATGGGAGTCTCACTGATTAACACTGAACCCTATGGGAGTCTCACTGATTAACACCGAACCCTATGGGAGTCTCACTGATAAACACTGAACCCTATGGGAGTCTCACCGATTAATACTGAACCCTGTGGGATTTTCATTGATTAAAACTGAACCATGTGGGAGTTTCACTGATTAACACTGAACCCTGTGGGAGTCTCACTGATTAACACTGAACCCTATGGGAGTCTCACTGATTAACACTGAACCCTATGGGAGTCTCATTGATTAGCACTGAACCCTGTGGGAGTCTCACTGATTAACACTGAACCCTGTGGGAGTCTCACTGATTAACACTGAACCCTGTGGGAGTCTCACTGATTAACACTGAACCCTGAGGGAGTCTCACTGATTAACACTGAACCCTATGGGAGTCTCACTGATTAACACTGAACCCTATGGGAGTCTCACTGATTAACACCGACCCCTATGGGATTCTCACTGATTAACACTGCACCCTATGGGAGTCTCACTGATTAACACCGAACCCTATGGGAGTCTCACTGATTAACACTGAACCCTATGGGAGTCTCACCGATTAATACTGAACCCTGTGGGAGTTTCATTGATTAAAACTGAACCCTGTGGGAGTCTCACTGATTAACACTGAACCCTGTGGGAGTCTCACTGATTAACACTGAACTCTATGGGAGTCTCACTGATTAACACTGAACCCTATGGGAGTCTCATTGGCTAACACTGAACCCTTTGGGAGTCTCACTGATTAACACTGAACCCTGTGGGAGTCTCACTGATTAACACTGAACCCTATGGGAGTCTCACTGATTAACACTGAACCCTATGGGAGTCTCACTGATTAACACCGACCCCTATGGGATTCTCACTGATTAACACTGCACCCTATGGGAGTCTCACTGATTAACACCGAACCCTATGGGAGTCTCACTGATTAACACTGAACCCTATGGGAGTCTCACCGATTAATACTGAACCCTGTGGGAGTTTCATTGATTAAAACTGAACCCTGTGGGAGTCTCACTGATTAACACTGAACCCTGTGGGAGTCTCACTGATTAACACTGAACCCTATGGGAGTCTCACTGATTAACACTGAACCCTATGGGAGTCTCATTGGCTAACAGTGAACCCTTTGGGAGTCTCACTGATTAACACTGAACCCTGTGGGAGTCTCACTGATTAACACTGAACCCTATGGGAGTCTCACCGATTAATACTGAAACCTGTGGGAGTCTCATTGATTAACACTGAAACCCTGTGGGAGTCTCACTGATTAACACTGAACCTTATGGGAGTCTCAGTGATTAACACTGAACCCTATGGGAGTCTCACTGATTAACACTGAACCCTATGGGAGTCTCACCGATTAATACTGACCCAATGGGAGTCTCACTGATTAACACTGAACCCTGTGGGAGTCTCACTGATTAACACTGAACCCTATGGGAATCTCGCTGATTAACACTGAACCCTGTGGGAGTCTCACTGATTAACACTGAACCCTATGGGAGTCTCACTGATTAACACTGCACCCTGTGAGAGTCTCACTGATTAACACTGGACCCTATGGGAGTCTCACTGATTAAAACTGAACCCTGTGGGAGTCTCACTGATTAACACTGAACCCTATGGGAGTCTCACTGATTAACACAGAACCCTGTGGGTGTCTCACTGATTAACACTGAACCCTGTGGGAGTCTCACTGATTAACACTGAACCCTATGGGAGTCTCACTGATTAACACTGAACCCTATGGGAGTCTCACTGATTAACACTGAACCCTATGGGAGTCTCAATGATTAACACTGAACCCTATGGGAGTCTCACTGATTAAAACTGAACCCTATGGGAGTCTCACTGATTAAAACTGAACCCTATGGGAGTCTCACTGATTAACACCGAACCCAATGGGAGACTCAGTGATTTACACTGAACATTATGGGAGTCTCACTGATTAACACTGCACCCTGTGGGAATCTCACTGATTAACACTGAACCCTGTGGGAGTCTCACTGATTAACACAGAACCCTGTTGAAGTCTCACTGATTAACACTGAACCCTATGGGAGTCTCATTGATTAACACTGAACCCTATGGGAGTCTCACTGATTAACACATGAACCCTGTGGGAGTCTCACTGATTAACACTGAACCCTATGGGAGTCTCACTGATTAACACTGAACCCTATGGGAGTCTCACTGATTAACACCGAACCCTATGGGAGTCTCACTGATTAACACTGAACCCTATGGGAGTCTCACTGATTAACACCGAACCCTATGGGAGTCTCACTGATAAACACTGAACCCTATGGGAGTCTCACCGATTAATACTGAACCCTGTGGGAGTCTCATTGATTAAAACTGAACCCTGTGGGAGTCTCACTGATTAACACTGAACCCTGTGGGAGTCTCACTGATTAACACTGAACCCTATGGGAGTCTCACCGATTAATACTGAACCCTGTGGGAGTCTCATTGATTAAAACTGAACCCTGTGGGAGTCTCACTGATTAACACTGAACCCTGTGGGAGTCTCACTGATTAACACTGAACCCTATGGGAGTCTCACTGATTAACACTGAACCCTATGGGAGTCTCATTGGCTAACACTGAACCCTTTGGGAGTCTCACTGATTAACACTGAACCCTGTGGGAGTCTCACTGATTAACACTGAACCCTATGGGAGTCTCACCGATTAATACTGAACCCTGTGGGAGTCTCATTGATTAACACTGAAACCCTGTGGGAGTCTCACTGATTAACACTGAACCTTATGGGAGTCTCAGTGATTAACACTGAACCCTATGGGAGTCTCACTGATTAACACTGAACCCTATGGGAGTCTCACCGATTAATACTGACCCAATGGGAGTCTCACTGATTAACACTGAACCCTATGGGAATCTCGCTGATTAACACTGAACCCTGTGGGAGTCTCACTGATTAACACTGAACCCTATGGGAGTCTCATTGATTAACACTGCACCCTGTGAGAGTCTCACTGATTAACACTGGACCCTATGGGAGTCTCACTGATTAACACTGAACCCTGTGGGAGTCTCACTGATTAACACTGAACCCTATGGGAGTCTCACTGATTAACACAGAACCCTGTGGGTGTCTCACTGATTAACACTGAACCCTGTGGGAGTCTCACTGATTAACACTGAACCCTATGGGAGTCTCACTGATTAACACTGAACCCTATGGGAGTCTCACTGATTAACACTGAACCCTATGGGAGTCTCAATGATTAACACTGAACCCTATGGGAGTCTCACTGATTAAAACTGAACCCTATGGGAGTCTCACTGATTAAAACTGAACCCTATGGGAGTCTCACTGATTAACACCGAACCCAATGGGAGTCTCAGTGATTTACACTGAACATTATGGGAGTCTCACTGATTAACACTGCACCCTGTGGGAATCTCACTGATTAACACTGAACCCTGTGGGAGTCTCACTGATTAACACTGAACCCTGTTGGAGTCTCACTGATTAACACTGAACCCTATGGGAGTCTCATTGATTAACACTGAACCCTATGGGAGTCTCACTGATTAACACATGAACCCTGTGGGAGTCTCACTGATTAACACTGAACCCTATGGGAGTCGCACTGATTAACACTGAACCCTATGGGAGTCTCACTGATTAACACTGAACCCTATGGGAGTCTCACTGATTAACACTGAACCCTATGGGAGTCTCACTGATTAACACCGAACCCTATGGGAGTCTCACTGATAAACACTGAACCCTATGGGAGACTCACCGATTAATACTGAACCCTGTGGGATTTTCATTGATTAAAACTGAACCATGTGGGAGTCTCACTGATTAACACTGAACCCTGTGGGAGTCTCACTGATTAACACTGAACCCTATGGGAGTCTCACTGATTAACACTGAACCCTATGGGAGTCTCATTGATTAACACTGAACCCTGTGGGAGTCTCACTGATTAACACTGAACCCTGTGGGAGTCTCACTGATTAACACTGAACCCTGTGGGAGTCTCACTGATTAACACTGAACCCTGAGGGAGTCTCACTGATTAACACATGAACCCTGTGGGAGTCTCACTGATTAACACTGAACCCTATGGGAGTCTCACTGATTAACACTGAACCCTATGGGAGTCTCACTGATTAACACCGAACCCTATGGGATTCTCACTGATTAACACTGAACCCTATGGGAGTCTCACTGATTAACACCGAACCCTATGGGAGTCTCACTGATTAACACTGAACCCTATGGGAGTCTCACCGATTAATACTGAACCCTGTGGGAGTCTCATTGATTAAAACTGAACCCTGTGGGAGTCTCACTGATTAACACTGAACCCTATGGGAGTCTCACTGATTAACACTGAACCCTATGGGAGTCTCATTGGCTAACACTGAACCCTTTGGGAGTCTCACTGATTAACACTGAACCCTGTGGGAGTCTCACTGATTAACACTGAACCCTATGGGAGTCTCACCGATTAATACTGAACCCTGTGGGAGTCTCACTGATTAACACTGAACCCTGTGGGAGTCTCATTGATTAACACTGAAACCCTGTGGGAGTCTCACTGATTAACACTGAACCTTATGGGAGTCTCAGTGATTAACACTGAACCCTATGGGAGTCTCACTGATTAACACTGAACCCTATGGAAGTCTCACTGATTTCCACTGAACCCTGTGGGAGTCTCACTGATTAACACTGAACCCTGTGGGAGTCTCACTGATTAACACTGAACCCTATGGGAGTCTCACTGATTAACACTGAACCCTGTGGGAGCCCCACTGATTAACACTGAACCCTATGAGAGTCTCACTGATTAACACTGAACACTGTGGGAGCCTCACTGATTAACACTGAACCCTATGGGAGTCTCACTGATTAACACTGAACCCGATGGGAGTCTCACTGATTTACACTGAACCCTATGGGAGTCTCACTGATTAACACTGAACCCTATGGGAGTCTCATTGGCTAACACTGAACCCTTTGGGAGTCTCACTGATTAACACTGAACCCTGTGGGAGTCTCACTGATTAACACTGAACCCTATGGGAGTCTCACCGATTAATACTGAACCCTGTGGGAGTCTCATTGATTAAAACTGAACCCTGTGTGAGTCTCACTGATTAACACTGAACCTTATGGGAGTCTCAGTGATTAACACTGAACCCTATGGGAGTCTCACTGATTAACACTGAACCCTATGGAAGTCTCACTGATTACCACTGAACCCTGTGGGAGTATCACTGATTAACACTGAACCCTGTGGGAGTCTCACTGATTAACACTGAACCCTATGGGAGTCTCACTGATTAACACTGAACCCTGTGGGTGCCCCACTGATTAACACTGAACCCTATGGGAGTCTCACTGATTAACACTGAACACTGTGGGAGCCTCACTGATTAACACTGAACTCTATGGGAGTCTCACTGATTAACACTGAACCCGATGGGAGTCTCACTGATTAACACTGAACCCTATGGGAGTCTCACTGATGAACACTGAACCCTGTGGGAGTCTCACTGATTAACACTGAACCCTATGGGAGTCTCACTGATTAACACTGAACCCTATTGGAGAACGGAGACGAGAGAGAGGGGAGTGGAGCCCTCACCTGCAGCGCGAGGCGTGTGGGCCCTGAGTTCCGTCCCGTCGCGATGCACTGGAACGTCGCGTTCTGCCCCGCGTTCACCTCCACGTTCCCCAACCGCAGGAAGTGGGGGGCCTTGTCTGTATGTGCGAGAGTGGGGGGGGGGGGGCAAGAGTTGGAGATGTGTGATCATCATCAGCCATGATTTATCCACTGCTGGACGAAGGCCTCCCTCAAGCCGTCGCCATGGTTCACGGTCCTGCGTTCCAACGATCCACCTGTAGTGTTGAGTCTATGGGTGGTAGTGTTGAGTTATTGTTAAATGAGAATCGCAGTTCCTATGATTACTGTTGTAAAATAGTTTTTTGAGCTTTTTTTTGGTGATTTCGAAAACATAGGGTTAATCTATCTTATGGTTGGTATTGTTTGACATGCATCACACTGGGATTTGAGCATACAGCGTTGTAATACTTTTTTTAAGATTTGCTGGTTTATCCATCATCAACACCATCACCCATCATCAACACTCCGGTAATCAATAAATGTTCTTATGGAACATTCTTAATCTATAAGTAAATTAAATGTATATCCTTAGTTTTTTCGGTAAAGTCACGTTGAAAAAACTAAGAATATGAATTACTGCAGTCATGAAAGCTTTAAATCAAAATTTAAATTAAACGTAATTGAGGATTCAGGCTTTGCCTAGAAACAGGTTAGTAGGCCTCAAGCATTAGGCCTAACGGTTTAAACTTTAATTTGGCTACCCAACTAAGGTGTTTCAAAACTTAATTGCAGAGATCGATAGGTGGCAGATCTTCAGTCACCCCTAAATCTGTTAGTGCATTTTTAACTAATTTGAGGATTAATTCTCACGCCACAGGCTTCGTCTATCGTCAGTGTGTGTGAGTGTGAGGTTGTGAGTGTGTGTGAGATTGTCAGCCTGTGTGAGTGTGAGGTTGTCAGTGTGTGAGTGTGAGGTTGTCAGTGCGTGAGTTCGAGGTTGTCAGTGTGTGTGAGATTGTCAGCCTGTGTGAGTGTGAGGTTGTCAGTGTGTGTGTGAGGTCTTTGCGTGGGAGCGGTTGGCACCACGCGGGCTAGGCCGCAGCCTTTCGGCCGTCTGCTCCCTTCGAGTCGCTGCGATTTTTTATTTAATTATTTTAATCGTGATTTAGTGTGCCGTGTATAATGTGTACACGTGTGTATAATGTATGTGTGTAATGTGTACAAGTGTGTGTATAATGTATGTGTGTAATGTGTACAAGTGTGTGTATAATGTATGTGGTAATATGTACAAGTGTGTGTATTTTGTATGTGTATATGTGTACATGTGTGTTTAATGTGCGTATAATGTGTTCGTGTGTATATGTGTATCATGTGTATAAGTGTGTGTATAGGTCTATGTATAATGTATGTGTGTATATGAAGTGTGTGTATATTGTGCACTGTGTTGGTGTGTACTGTTGAGAAGAGTTGAATGGACTTAGTGTGTCACTACCCAACCACGTGTCTCTCTCCCCGTGTCCCTCTCCTTGTGTCTGTGTCTCCCCGTGTCTCTCTCCTCGTGTCTGTGTCCTTGTGTCTCTCTCCAATAGTGTCTCTCCCCGTGTCTCTGTATCCTAGTTGTCTCTGTCTTTTTCCCGTGTCTCTCTCCCCGTGTCTCTCTCCCCGTGTATGTCTCCTAGTGTCTCTTTCCCGTGTCTCTCCTTGTGTTTCTCTCCCCGTGTCTCTCTCCCCTTGTGTCTCTTCCCCCAAACACGAACGATACAACACGACGTTCGGAGTGCAAAGTTGAGAGAGAGAGAAATGAGCATTTTCCCGGCAGGCGTAACTGGGTGGGGCCGTGGGCTTCCAGTTATTGTAGCGCCCTAGTGCGTGCTCCGTCCACTGCTACTGTTGAGAAGAGTTGAATGGACTTAGTGTGTCACTACCCAACCACGTGTCTCTCTCCCCGTGTCCCTCTCCTTGTGTCTGTGTCTCCCCGTGTCTCTCTCCTCGTGTCTGTGTCCTTGTGTCTCTCTCCAATAGTGTCTCTCCCCGTGTCTCTGTATCCTAGTTGTCTCTGTCTTTTTCCCGTGTCTCTCTCCCCGTGTATGTCTCCTAGTGTCTCTTTCCCGTGTCTCTCCTTGTGTTTCTCTCCCCGTGTCTCTCTCCCCTTGTGTCTCTTCCCCCAAACACGAACGATACAACACGACGTTCGGAGTGCAAAGTTGAGAGAGAGAGAAATGAGCATTTTCCCGGCAGGCGTAACTGGGTGGGGCCGTGGGCTTCCAGTTATTGTAGCGCCCTAGTGCGTGCTCCGTCCACTGCTACTGTTGAGAAGAGTTGAATGGACTTAGTGTGTCACTACCCAACCACGTGTCTCTCTCCCCGTGTCCCTCTCCTTGTGTCTGTGTCTCCCCGTGTCTCTCTCCTCGTGTCTGTGTCCTTGTGTCTCTCTCCAATAGTCTCTCCCCGTGTCTCTGTATCCTAGTTGTCTCTGTCTTTTTCCCGTGTCTCTCTCCCCGTGTCTCTCTCCCCGTGTCTCTCTCCCCGTGTCTCTCTCCCCGTGTCTCTCTCCCCGTGTCTCTCTCCCCGTGTCTCTCTCCCCGTGTCTCTCTCCCCGTGTCTCTCTCCCCGTGTATGTCTCCCCGTGTATGTCTCCCCGTGTATGTCTCCCCGTGTATGTCTCCTAGTGTCTCTTTCCCGTGTCTCTCCTTGTGTTTCTCTCCCCTTGTGTCTCTTCCCCCAAACACGAACGATACAACACGACGTTCGGAGTGCAAAGTTGAGAGAGAGAGAAATGAGCATTTTCCCGGCAGGCGTAACTGGGTGGGGCCGTGGGCTTCCAGTTATTGTAGCGGCCTAGTGCGTGCTCCGTCCACTGCTGCCCTGAGGGAAAGCCGCGCTCTCTCCACTGCTGCCCTGGGGCAGAGCCGTGCTCTGTCCACTGCTGCCCTGGGGTGGGGTCGTGCTCTCTCCGCTGCTGCCCTGAGGGAGAGCCGTGCTCTCTCCACTGCTGCCCTGAGGCAGGGCCGTGCCCCGTCCACTGCTGCCCGGAGGGAGCCCCGTGCTCTCCACTACTGGCTTGAGGGAGAGCCGCGCTATCTCCACCGCTGCCGTGAGGGAGCCAGACTCTCTCTCTCCTCTGCTGCCTTGAGGCAGGGTTGTGCTCCATCCACTGCTGCCCTGAGGGAGAGCCGTGCTCTGTCCACTGCTGCCATGAGAGAGAGTCGCGCTCTCTCCACTGCTGCTGCCCCGAGATGTCGCGGGCGCTGCCCCAGAGCAAGGAGGTGCTGCTGCAGTCGTTCAACAAGCGGCTCAAGGACGACGTGCGCTCCATCCTGGACAACTTCACGGAGATCATTCGAGACGGCCGGGGGCTGTTAAACCCTAGCACATGGGCGAGAAGCCGTGCATGTGTGACGAGTGCGGCAAGACGTTTTTCTCACCCTCGGCCTACAAGTATATATTTTTCTATTTCCACTTGTGTGTAAATCTGTGTATACCCCGGATATTTTAGAGATGGCAATTCTCCTGCTGTGTATCCTACTGCTGTCCCTCCCGGCCATATCTAGTGCCACACTCAACTCTACAAACGGCTACCCTCGTTATTTTGCGTCAATACTTGTTGCTCGATTTGCCACTACACCTGCAAATGAAACAGCTCATAGACACTTCTACACTCCATCATTGTATCCTTTTAAACCCTATCTTTGTCCCATTACTTCACCAGCACTCCTTCCAAACTTCATTCTGCTCTTAAAAATAACACCATCTGCGAGCTGCTGCTATTCGTCCAAGGTTCGCCGCTCTTCATCCTTTCACAGAAAATACTTATGCAAACTGTTAATTCTACTTTTCTTATTCCTGGGTGGCATTGAGCTTCATCCTGGCCCAAATGAAAAGAGCTCGTATAATTCTGTAGATTTTTCTGGCAGGAAAGGTGTTGGTGTTCTACATGTCAACATCAGAGGGCTTGTGATTAAATCAACTAAAATTAGAAGTGGCAAATCTTGACCCGGACATTTTTTGCCTAACAGAAACATTTCTCACTCCTGCCGTCAATGACTTGCAGATTACGATTGAAAACTACAACCTTTTTCGGCTTGACCGAGGATCTAAAGGAGGTGGAATTGCCATCTATGTTCGTAACACTATTGCATGTTCACCAGCTCACTCCTTGTTTAAAAAATTTTGCTTTGAAGGTCTGGCTCTCAGAAAAACTCTCACAAATAATCTACAGATGTTGGTAGTGTGCTGCTATAGACCGCCTTGTGGGAAGGATGTTGAAGCTGCATCGGCACTGAGAGAGCTTTTTGGGGGCCTCCCTAAAGGTGAAATAATTTTAGTGGGTGATCTAAATTGGAATTGGCTAAACCCGTCAGCCGTGGCCACAAATTTTACAGATGAATTTAACTTGTTTCAATTAATAAATGTCCCCACAAGACCCAACCTAAAAAATCGGGACAGTCAACTCTGCTTGACGTCCTATTGACAAATGCCCCTCACAATTTCGCACTGACTGGTGTTCTGGGTAATAACCTTAGTGATCACTCCTTCATTTTTGGTGTGAGATCATCAGCCAGACCCAAAGCCCCCCCTAAAATTGTTGAGAAGCACTCTTTGAGGCACTTCAGCACTCAGGCATTTACAAATGATGTGCTTCACTCGGATATTGATAAGGTCTGTGATATCCCCAACCTGACTACGGCTTGGGAGACTTTCAGGTACACGTTTCTCCAAATTTTTAACAAACATGCTCCGTTGGTTAGATTTAAAACTAAAGGCAACCGCCCACCATCCTTTGATTACAAAGCTCATGAAAACTAGGGACAAGGCTTGGGCATGTGCTCAGAAAAAGTAATTTGGTAAATGACTGGCTAGAATACAGGATTTTAAGGAATAGATGCGTAAAAAAAGTACGGCATGCAAAAAATGCCTATTTTTCCTCCACTCTCCTGGAATCACATGGAAATGCCAGGATTTTTTGGAAAACAATCAAATCTATCGAAAAGGCATCCAAAACAGAAAATCTGCCCGTTGAGCTTCACAGAAATGGGGAATATTTTTCAGATCCCAAAAAAATAGTTGACAATTTTAACCTTCATTTTTCTGAAGCTGGTAATTTTTTTGATAATGTATTGGGAGTCACCCCTGCTCCTCCAAATTCCTACACCCCTGTCCAAACATTAAACAAATTTAGATTCCAACCAATCCACGAAAGTAATGTTCTGAAACAACTGTCCTACCTCAAAGGGTCCTCTACCGGAGCAGATAGTTTTCCCGTCTTTGCTCTACTAACTGTTGGTCACCTAATATACAAACCTATAGCCCATATTTTCAACCTGTCCATCAAAGAAGCATCAGTTCCTCTGGAATGGAAACATTCCTATGTCTGTCCACTTCACAAAGGGGGCCCTAAAGATGATCCCAATAACTACCGACCTATCTCAATTTTGTCCCCATTGATGAAAATTTTTGAAAAATTATTGAACTACCAAATTAGCAGTTTCCTGTCCACCAACAATCTACTACATCTAAAACAATCTGGGTTCCGGAAAAATACAGCACCACATCTGCTGCATTAGACTCTTTGAATCAAATTTACAATAGCCTTGATAATAAGCAGTACTGTGCCTGTCTTTTTCTTGACCTGTCCAAAGCTTTTGATACAGTTGACCACAACACCCTACTTAGTAAACTAAGTTGCCTCGGTTTTTCCGAGAACACAGTACAATGGTTAAAAAATTACCTCTTTTCTCACACCCAAACTGTATTCACAGATGGTTGAGGTCAAACAGTGTTAAGATAACAAAAGGGGTTCCACAGGGTTCCATCCTCAGCCCCCTCTTGTTCTCTCTTTATGTCAATGACTTGGGCACTGAACTGGATCATTCCAGGGTAAATCTTTTTGCAGATGACACGATACTGATTACTGCTGGCCGCTCTCCGGATGACGTGATTGCTAAGCTCCAGGGTGAAGTCAAGATCTATAAGTATCTTGGGGTCATCCTGGATTCAAAACTTAGTTTTGAAGATCACATTGATTATATTGGTAAAAAGACAAAAATAAAAATTGGTTTTCTGTATCGACACAAGCACTGCTTCCCCCCAATGTTCCGTTTGGAATTGATAAAAGCTACCATACTGCCTCTACTTGACTACTGTGACATCGTGTATAAATCAGCCTCAAGTACTGTACCAAGAAGCTTGATTCCATCTATCACTCGGCCTTAAGATTTGCATTGAACTGCCCATATAGGACTCACCACTGTGATCTCTACATTGGGTCAAACTTAACATCTCTTAATGTTCAACGGCTTGTGCACCAGATATTATTTATTCACGATGTACTTAAAAAAATTCCGCAGACTACCTACTGGATCTCATCTCTGTTTCAAAGAACAAATTTGACCTCAGGTCTTCGCTCATTTACCAGCTTCACATTCCCTATTGCCATACAAAAACTGGAAGAAGGGCCTTTGCTATTGATGCCCCCAGGGTCTGGAATGCTATTGCCAATAAACTGCAACTTGAATCACTACCTATGAGATCTTCACTCAAAACTGCTCTAGAGGAGTTGTACAACCCTAGCTGCCACTGCTATTCAGTGGCCTAAAATATGGCTCTAGATTTTGGTGTTATAATTTATTTATGTAGTTTATTGTTAAAAAATCGGTCACAGTCCCTATGATTACTGTTACATTGGATTTATGGCTTTTATTTTAGTGATTTCGAAAAGTTTTTTTGGCCATGTTTTTGTTTATTGTAGTACGGAGTTAGACTGATGGCCTTAATCTTAGTTGTCTTGTGGTTGTTGTTGTTGTTGTTATTTGACTTGCATCCCACTGGGATTTTTGCACACAGCGTTGGTGTACGGTGCTATTTCAGGAATATTTTGATATTTTTTTCCTGTATTTTCTGTTTGCACAGTCACATACTCACTTTAAGATGTTTTCTTGTTCATGTTTTTTGTTTGTTGCGGTTGCACCCGATTCAAGAGCCGAATGGCTCACAGGGCTATACCAAATAAATGAACTATGAAATAAATGAACTATGAACTGTGGGAGTCTCACTGATTAACACTGAACCCTGTGGTAGTCTCACCGATTAACACTTAACCCTGTGGGAGTCTCACTGATTAACACTGAACCCTGTGGGAGTCTCACTGATTAACACTGAACCCTGTGGGAGTCTCACTGATTAACACTGAACCCTATGGGAGTCTCATTGATTAACACTGAACCCTGTGGGAGTCTCACTGATTAACACTGAACTCTATGGGAGTCTCACTGTTTAACACTGAACCCTATGGGAGTCTCACTGATTAGCACTGAACCCTATGGGAGTCTCACTGATTAACACTGAACCCTGTGGGAGTCTCACTGATTAACACTGAACCCTGTGGGAGTCTCACTGATTAACACTGAACCCTATGGGAGTCTCACTGATTAACACTGAACCCTATGGGAGTCTTACTGATTAACACTGAACCCTGTGGGAGTCTCACTAATTAGCACTGCACCCTATGGGAGTCTCACTGATGAACACTGAACCCAATGGGGGTCTCAATGATTTACACTGAACACTATGGGAGTCTCACTGATTAACACTGAACCCTATGGGAGTCTCACTGATTAACACTGAACCCTGTGGGAGTCTCACTGATTAACACTGAACCCTGTGGGAGTCTCACTGATTAACACTGAACCCTGTGGCAGTCTCACTGATTAACACTGAACCCTATGGGAGTCTCACTGATTAACACTGAACCCTATGGGAGTCTCACTGATTAACACTGAACCCTTTGGGAGTCTCACTGATTAACACTGAACCATATGGGAGTCTCACTGATCAACACTGAACCCTGTGGGAGTCTCACTGATTAACACTGCACCCTATGGGAGTTTCACTGATTAACACTGAACCCTGTGGGAGTCTCACTGATTAACACTGAACCCTGTGGGAGTCTCACTGATTAACACTGATCCCTGTGGGAGTCTCACTGCTTAACACTGAACCCTATGGGAGTCTCACTGATTAACACTGAACCCTGTGGGAGTCTCACTGATTAACACTGAACCCTGTGGGAGTCTCACTGATTAACACTGAACCCTATGGGAGTCTCACTGATTAACACTGAACCCTATGGGAGTCTTATTGATTAACACTGAACCCTGTGGGAGTCTCACTAATTAACACTGAACCCTATGGGAGTCTCACTATTGAACACTGAACCCAATGGGGGTCTCAATGATTTACACTGAACACTTTGGGAGTCTCACTGATTAACACTGAACCCTATGCGAGTCTCACTGATTAACACTGAACCCTGTGGGAGTCTCACTGATTAACACTGAACCCTATGGGAGTCTCACTGATTAACACTGAACCCTATGGGAGTTTCACTGATTAACACTGAACCCTATGGGAGTCTCACTGATGAACACTGTACCCTATGGTAGTCTCACTGATTAACACATGAACCCCGTGGGAGTCTCACTGATTAACACTGAACCCTATGGGAGTCTCAATGATTAACACTGAACCCTATGGGAGTCTCACTGATTAACACTGAACCCTATGGGAGTCTCACCGATTAACACTGAACCCTATCGGAGTCTCACTGATTAACACTGAACCCTATGGGAGTCTCACTGATTAACACTGAACCCTATGGGAGTCTCACCGATTAACACTGAACCCTATCGGAGTCTCACTGATTAACACTGAACCCTATGGGAGTCTCACTGATTAACACTGAACCCTATGGGAGTCTCACTGATTAACACTGAACCCTATGGGAGTCTCACTGATTAACACTGAACCCTGTGGGAGTCTCACTAATTAACACTGAACCCTATGGGAGTCTCACTGATGAAGACTGAACCCAATGAGAGTCTCACTGATTAACACTGAACCCTATGGGAGTCTCACTGATGAAGACTGAACCCAATGAGAGTCTCATTGATTTACACTGAACCCTATTGGAGTCTCACTGATTAACACTGAACCCTATGAGAGTCTCACTGATTAACACTGAACCCTGTAGGAGTCTCACTAATTAACACTGCACCCTATGGGAGTCTCACTGATGAACACTGAACCCAATGGGAGTCTCAGTGATTTACACTGAACACTATGGGAGTCTCACTGATTAACACTGAACCCAATGGGAGTCTCACTGATTAACACTGAACCCTGGGGGAGTCTCACTGATTAACACTGAACCCTATGGGAGTCTCACTGATTAACACTGAACCCTATGGGAGTCTCACTGATTAACACTGAACCCTATGGGAGTCTCACTGATTAACACTGAACCCTATGGGAGTCTCACTGATTAACACTGAACCCTATGGGAGTCTCACTGATTTACACTGAACCCTATGGGAGTCTCACTGATTAACACTGAACCCTATGGGAGTCTCACTGATTAACACTGAACCCTATGGGAGTCTCACTGATTAACACGGAACCCTATGGGAGTCTCACTGATTAACACTGAACCCTGTGGGAGTCTCACTGATTAACACTGAACCCTGTGGGAGTCTCACTGATTAACACTGAACCCTATGGGAGTCTCACTGATTAACACTGAACCCTGTGGGAGTCTCACTAATTAACACTGAACCCTATGGGAGTCTCATTGATTAACACTGAACCCAATGGGGGTCTCAATGATTTACACTGAACACTATGGGAGTCTCACTGATTAACACTGAACCCTATGGGAGTCTCACTGATTAACACTGAACCCTGTGGGAGTCTCACTGATTAACACTGAACTCTATGGGAGTCTCACTGATTAAAACTGAACCCTATGGGAGTCTCCATGATTAACACTGAACCGTGTGGGAGTCTCACCGATTAACACTGAACCCTATCGGAGTCTCAATGATTAACACTGAACCCTATGGGAGTCTCACTGATTAACACTGAACCCTATGGGAGTCTCACTGATTTACACTGAACCCTATGAGAGTCTCACTGATTAACACTGAACCCTATGGGAGTCTCACTGATTAACACTGAACCCTATGGGAGTCTCACTGATTAACACGGAACCCTATGGGAGTCTCACTGATTAACACTGAACCCTGTGGGAGTCTCACTGATTAACACTGAACCCTGTGGGAGTCTCACTGATTAACACTGAACCCTATGGGAGTCTCACTGATTAACACTGAACCCTATTGGAGTCTTACTAATTAACACTGAACCCTATGGGAGTCTCACTGATGAACACTGAACCCAATGGGGGTCTCAATGATTTACACTGAACACTATGGGAGTCTCACTGATTAACACTGGACCCTATGGGAGTCTCACTGATTAACACTGAACCCTGTGGGAGTCTCACTGATTAACACTGAACTCTATGGGAGTCTCACTGATTAACACTGAACCCTATGGGAGTCTCACTGATTAACACTGAACCCTATGGGAGTCTCACTGATTAACACATGAACCCCGTGGGAGTCTCACTGATTAACACTGACCCCTATGGGAGTCTCAATGATTAACACTGAACCCTATGGGAGTCTCACTGATTAACACTGCACCCTATGGGAGTCTCACCGATTAACACTGAACCCTATCGGAGTCTCACTGATTAACACTGAACCCTATGGGAGTCTCACTGATTAACACTGAACCCTATGGGAGTCTCACTGATTAACACTGAACCCTATGGGAGTCTCACTGATTAACACTGAACCCTATGGGAGTCTCACTGATTAACACTGAACCCTATGGGAGTCTCACTGATTAACACTGAACCCTGTGGGAGTCTCACTAATTAACACTGAACCCTATGGGAGTCTCACTGATGAAGACTGAACCCAATAGGAGTCTCATTGATTTACACTGAAACCTATTGGAGTCTCACTGATTAACACTGAACCCTATGGGAGTCTCACTGATTAACACTGAACCCTGTAGGAGTCTCACTGATTAACACTGAACCCTATGGGAGTCTCACTGATTAACACTGAACCCTATGGGAGTCTCACTGATTAACACTGAACCCTGTGGGAGTCTCACTAATTAACACTGAACCCTATGGGAGTCTCACTGATGAAGACTGAACCCAATGAGAGTCTCACTGATTAACACTGAACCCTATGGGAGTCTCACTGATGAAGACTGAACCCAATGAGAGTCTCATTGATTTACACTGAACCCTATTGGAGTCTCACTGATTAACACTGAACCCTATGAGAGTCTCACTGATTAACACTGAACCCTGTAGGAGTCTCACTAATTAACACTGCACCCTATGGGAGTCTCACTGATGAACACTGAACCCAATGGGAGTCTCAGTGATTTACACTGAACACTATGGGAGTCTCACTGATTAACACTGAACCCAATGGGAGTCTCACTGATTAACACTGAACCCTGGGGGAGTCTCACTGATTAACACTGAACCCTATGGGAGTCTCACTGATTAACACTGAACCCTATGGGAGTCTCACTGATTAACACTGAACCCTATGGGAGTCTCACTGATTAACACTGAACCCTATGGGAGTCTCACTGATTAACACTGAACCCTATGGGAGTCTCACTGATTTACACTGAACCCTATGGGAGTCTCACTGATTAACACTGAACCCTATGGGAGTCTCACTGATTAACACTGAACCCTATGGGAGTCTCACTGATTAACACGGAACCCTATGGGAGTCTCACTGATTAACACTGAACCCTGTGGGAGTCTCACTGATTAACACTGAACTCTATGGGAGTCTCAATGATTAACACTGAACCCTATGGGAGTCTCCATGATTAACACTGAACCGTGTGGGAGTCTCACCGATTAACACTGAACCCTATCGGAGTCTCAATGATTAACACTGAACCCTATGGGAGTCTCACTGATTAACACTGAACCCTATGGGAGTCTCACTGATTTACACTGAACCCTATGAGAGTCTCACTGATTAACACTGAACCCTATGGGAGTCTCACTGATTAACACTGAACCCTATGGGAGTCTCACTGATTAACACGGAACCCTATGGGAGTCTCACTGATTAACACTGAACCCTGTGGGAGTCTCACTGATTAACACTGAACCCTGTGGGAGTCTCACTGATTAACACTGAACCCTATGGGAGTCTCACTGATTAACACTGAACCCTATTGGAGTCTTACTAATTAACACTGAACCCTATGGGAGTCTCACTGATGAACACTGAACCCAATGGGGGTCTCAATGATTTACACTGAACACTATGGGAGTCTCACTGATTAACACTGGACCCTATGGGAGTCTCACTGATTAACACTGAACCCTGTGGGAGTCTCACTGATTAACACTGAACTCTATGGGAGTCTCACTGATTAACACTGAACCCTATGGGAGTCTCACTGATTAACACTGAACCCTATGGGAGTCTCACTGATTAACACATGAACCCCGTGGGAGTCTCACTGATTAACACTGACCCCTATGGGAGTCTCAATGATTAACACTGAACCCTATGGGAGTCTCACTGATTAACACTGCACCCTATGGGAGTCTCACCGATTAACACTGAACCCTATCGGAGTCTCACTGATTAACACTGAACCCTATGGGAGTCTCACTGATTAACACTGAACCCTATGGGAGTCTCACTGATTAACACTGAACCCTATGGGAGTCTCACTGATTAACACTGAACCCTATGGGAGTCTCACTGATTAACACTGAACCCTATGGGAGTCTCACTGATTAACACTGAACCCTGTGGGAGTCTCACTAATTAACACTGAACCCTATGGGAGTCTCACTGATGAAGACTGAACCCAATAGGAGTCTCATTGATTTACACTGAAACCTATTGGAGTCTCACTGATTAACACTGAACCCTATGGGAGTCTCACTGATTAACACTGAACCCTGTAGGAGTCTCACTAATTAACACTGCACCCTATGGGAGTCTCACTGATGAACACTGAACCCAATGGGAGTCTCAGTGATTTACACTGAACACTATGGGAGTCTCACTGATTAACAATGAACCCAATGGGAGTCTCACTGATTAACACTGAACCTTGTGGGAGTATCACTGATTAACACTGAACCCTATGGGAGTCTCACTGATTAACACTGAACCCTATGGGAGTCTCACTGATTAACACTGAACCCTATGGGAGTCTCACTGATTAACACTGAACCCTATGGGAGTCTCACTGATTAACAATGAACCCTGTGGGAGTCTCACTGATGAAGACTGAACCCAATGAGTGTCTCATTGATTTACACTGAACCCTATTGGAGTCTCACTGATTAACACTGAACCCTATGGGAGTCTCACTGATTAACACTGAACCCTATGGGAGTCTTACTGATTAACACTGAACCCTGTGGGAGTCTCACTAATTAACACTGAACCCTATGGGAGTCTCACTATTGAACACTGAACCCAATGGGGGTCTCAATGATTTACACTGAACACTATGGGAGTCTCACTGATTAACACTGAACCCTATGGGAGTCTCACTGATTAACACTGAACCCTGTGGGAGTCTCACTGATTAACACTGAACCCTATGGGAGTCTCACTGATTAACACTGAACCCTATGGGAGTCTCACTGATTAACACTGAACCCTATGGGAGTCTCACTGATGAACACTGTACCCTATGGTAGTCTCACTGATTAACACATGAACCCCGTGGGAGTCTCACTGATTAACACTGAACCCTATGGGAGTCTCAATGATTAACACTGAACCCTATGGGAGTCTCACTGATTAACACTGAACCCTATGGGAGTCTCACTGATTAACACTGAACCCTATGGGAGTCTCACTGATGAACACTGTACCCTATGGTAGTCTCACTGATTAACACATGAACCCCGTGGGAGTCTCACTGATTAACACTGAACCCTATGGGAGTCTCAATGATTAACACTGAACCCTATGGGAGTCTCACTGATTAACACTGAACCCTATGGGAGTCTCACCGATTAACACTGAACCCTATCGGAGTCTCACTGATTAACACTGAACCCTATGGGAGTCTCACTGATTAACACTGAACCCTATGGGAGTCTCACCGATTAACACTGAACCCTATCGGAGTCTCACTGATTAACACTGAACCCTATGGGAGTCTCACTGATTAACACTGAACCCTATGGGAGTCTCACTGATTTATACTGAACCCTATGGGAGTCTCACTGATTAACACTGAACCCTATGGGAGTCTCACTGATTAACACGGAACCCTATGGGAGTCTCACTGATTAACACTGAACCCTGTGGGAGTCTCACTGATTAACACTGAACCCTGTGGGAGTCTCACTGATTAACACTGAACCCTATGGGAGTCTCACTGATTAACACTGAACCCTATGGGAGTCTTATTGATTAACACTGAACCCTGTGGGAGTCTCACTAATTAACACTGAAACCTATGGGAGTCTCACTATTGAACACTGAACCCAATGGGGGTCTCAATGATTTACACTGAACACTTTGGGAGTCTCACTGATTAACACTGAACCCTATGGGAGTCTCACTGATTAACACTGAACCCTGTGGGAGTCTCACTGATTAACACTGAACCCTATGGGAGTCTCACTGATTAACACTGAACCCTATGGGAGTTTCACTGATTAACACTGAACCCTATGGGAGTCTCACTGATGAACACTGTACCCTATGGTAGTCTCACTGATTAACACATGAACCCCGTGGGAGTCTCACTGATTAACACTGAACCCTATGGGAGTCTCAATGATTAACACTGAACCCTATGGGAGTCTCACTGATTAACACTGAACCCTATGGGAGTCTCACCGATTAACACTGAACCCTATCGGAGTCTCACTGATTAACACTGAACCCTATGGGAGTCTCACTGATTAACACTGAACCCTATGGGAGTCTCACCGATTAACACTGAACCCTATCGGAGTCTCACTGATTAACACTGAACCCTATGGGAGTCTCACTGATTAACACTGAACCCTATGGGAGTCTCACTGATTTATACTGAACCCTATGGGAGTCTCACTCATTAACACTGAACCCTATGGGAGTCTCACTGATTAACACGGAACCCTATGGGAGTCTCACTGATTAACACTGAACCCTGTGGGAGTCTCACTGATTAACACTGAACCCTGTGGGAGTCTCACTGATTAACACCGAACCCTATGGGAGTCTCACTGATTAACACTGAACCCTATGGGAGTCTTACTGATTAACACTGAACCCTGTGGGAGTCTCACTAATTAACACTGAACCCTATGGGAGTCTCACTATTGAACACTGAACCCAATGGGGGTCTCAATGATTTACACTGAACACTATGGGAGTCTCACTGATTAACACTGAACCCTATGGGAGTCTCACTGATTAACACTGAACCCTGTGGGAGTCTCACTGATTAACACTGAACCCTATGGGAGTCTCATTGATTAACACTGAACCCTATGGGAGTCTCACTGATTAACACTGAACCCTATGGGAGTCTCACTGATGAACACTGTACCCTATCGTAGTCTCACTGATTAACACATGAACCCCGTGGGAGTCTCACTGATTAACACTGAACCCTATGGGAGTCTCAATGATTAACACTGAACCCTATGGGAGTCTCACTGATTAACACTGAACCCTATGGGAGTCTCACCGATTAACACTGAACCCTATCGGAGTCTCACTGATTAACACTGAACCCTATGGGAGTCTCACTGATTAACACTGAACCCTATGGGAGTCTCACTGATTAACACTGAACCCTATGGGAGTCTCACTGATTAACACTGAACCCTATGGGAGTCTCACTGATTAACACTGAACCCTATGGGATTCTCACTTATTAACACTGAACCCTGTGGGAGTCTCACTAATTAACACTGAACCCTATGGGAGTCTCACTGATGAAGACTGAACCCAATGAGAGTCTCATTGATTTACACTGAACCCTATTGGAGTCTCAATGATTAACACTGAACCCTATGAGAGTCTCACTGATTAACACTGAACCCTGTAGGAGTCTCACTAATTAACACTGCACCCTATGGGAGTCTCACTGATGAACACTGAACCCAATGGGAGTCTCAGTGATTTACACTGAACACTATGGGAGTCTCACTGATTAACACTGAACCCAATTCGAGTCTCACTGATTAACACTGAACCCTATGGGAGTCTCACTGATTAACACTGAACCCTGTGGGAGTCTCACTAATTAACACTGAACCCTATGGGAGTCTCACTGATGAAGACTAAACCCAATGAGAGTCTCATTGATTTACACTGAACCCTGTTGGAGTCTCACTGATTAACACTGAACCCTATGAGAGTCTCACTGATTAACACTGAACCCTGTAGGAGTCTCACTAATTAACACTGCACCCTATGGGAGTCTCACTGATGAACACTGAACCCAATGGGAGTCTCAGTGATTTACACTGAACACTATGGGAGTCTCACTGATTAACACTGAACCCTATGGGAGTCTCACTGATGAACACTGTACCCTATGGTAGTCTCACTGATTAACACATGAACCCCGTGGGAGTCTCACTGATTAACACTGAACCCTATGGGAGTCTCAATGATTAACACTGAACCCTATGGGAGTCTCACTGATTAACACTGAACCCTATGGGAGTCTCACCGATTAACACTGAACCCTATCGGAGTCTCACTGATTAACACTGAACCCTATGGGAGTCTCACTGATTAACACTGAATCCTATGGGAGTCTCACCGATTAACACTGAACCCTATCGGAGTCTCACTGATTAACACTGAACCCTATGGGAGTCTCACTGATTAACACTGAACCCTATGGGAGTCTCACTGATTTATACTGAACCCTATGGGAGTCTCACTCATTAACACTGAACCCTATGGGAGTCTCACTGATTAACACGGAACCCTATGGGAGTCTCACTGATTAACACTGAACCCTGTGGGAGTCTCACTGATTAACACTGAACCCTGTGGGAGTCTCACTGATTAACACCGAACCCTATGGGAGTCTCACTGATTAACACTGAACCCTATGGGAGTCTTACTGATTAACACTGAACCCTGTGGGAGTCTCACTAATTAACACTGAACCCTATGGGAGTCTCACTATTGAACACTGAACCCAATGGGGGTCTCAATGATTTACACTGAACACTATGGGAGTCTCACTGATTAACACTGAACCCTATGGGAGTCTCACTGATTAACACTGAACCCTGTGGGAGTCTCACTGATTAACACTGAACCCTATGGGAGTCTCACTGATTAACACTGAACCCTATGGGAGTCTCACTGATTAACACTGAACCCTATGGGAGTCTCACTGATGAACACTGTACCCTATCGTAGTCTCACTGATTAACACATGAACCCCGTGGGAGTCTCACTGATTAACACTGAACCCTATGGGAGTCTCAATGATTAACACTGAACCCTATGGGAGTCTCACTGATTAACACTGAACCCTATGGGAGTCTCACCGATTAACACTGAACCCTATCGGAGTCTCACTGATTAACACTGAACCCTATGGGAGTCTCACTGATTAACACTGAACCCTATGGGAGTCTCACTGATTAACACTGAACCCTATGGGAGTCTCACTGATTAACACTGAACCCTATGGGAGTCTCACTGATTAACACTGAACCCTATGGGAGTCTCACTGATTAACACTGAACCCTGTGGGAGTCTCACTAATTAACACTGAACCCTATGGGAGTCTCACTGATGAAGACTGAACCCAATGAGAGTCTCATTGATTTACACTGAACCCTATTGGAGTCTCACTGATTAACACTGAACCCTATGAGAGTCTCACTGATTAACACTGAACCCTGTAGGAGTCTCACTAATTAACACTGCACCCTATGGGAGTCTCACTGATGA
Source organism: Petromyzon marinus (assembly GCF_048934315.1). Taxonomy (NCBI): domain Eukaryota; kingdom Metazoa; phylum Chordata; class Hyperoartia; order Petromyzontiformes; family Petromyzontidae; genus Petromyzon; species Petromyzon marinus. Next base: position 1,929,013 of record NW_027423058.1, on the reverse strand, counting down.
ACACTGAACCCAATGGGAGTCTCAGTGATTTACACTGAACACTATGGGAGTCTCACTGATTAACACTGAACCCAATTCGAGTCTCACTGATTAACACTGAACCCTATGGGAGTCTCACTGATTAACACTGAACACTGTGGGAGTCTCACTAATTAACACTGAACCCTATGGGAGTCTCACTGATGAAGACTAAACCCAATGAGAGTCTCATTGATTTACACTGAACCCTGTTGGAGTCTCACTGATTAACACTGAACCCTATGAGAGTCTCACTGATTAACACTGAACCCTGTAGGAGTCTCACTAATTAACACTGCACCCTATGGGAGTCTCACTGATGAACACTGAACCCAATGGGAGTCTCAGTGATTTACACTGAACACTATGGGAGTCTCACTGATTAACACTGAACCCTATGGGAGTCTCACTGATGAACACTGTACCCTATGGTAGTCTCACTGATTAACACATGAACCCCGTGGGAGTCTCACTGATTAACACTGAACCCTATGGGAGTCTCAATGATTAACACTGAACCCTATGGGAGTCTCACTGATTAACACTGAACCCTATGGGAGTCTCACCGATTAACACTGAACCCTATCGGAGTCTCACTGATTAACACTGAACCCTATGGGAGTCTCACTGATTAACACTGAACCCTATGGGAGTCTCACCGATTAACACTGAACCCTATCGGAGTCTCACTGATTAACACTGAACCCTATGGGAGTCTCACTGATTAACACTGAACCCTATGGGAGTCTCACTGATTTATACTGAACCCTATGGGAGTCTCACTCATTAACACTGAACCCTATGGGAGTCTCACTGATTAACACGGAACCCTATGGGAGTCTCACTGATTAACACTGAACCCTGTGGGAGTCTCACTGATTAACACTGAACCCTGTGGGAGTCTCACTGATTAACACCGAACCCTATGGGAGTCTCACTGATTAACACTGAACCCTATGGGAGTCTTACTGATTAACACTGAACCCTGTGGGAGTCTCACTAATTAACACTGAACCCTATGGGAGTCTCACTATTGAACACTGAACCCAATGGGGGTCTCAATGATTTACACTGAACACTATGGGAGTCTCACTGATTAACACTGAACCCTATGGGAGTCTCACTGATTAACACTGAACCCTGTGGGAGTCTCACTGATTAACACTGAACCCTATGGGAGTCTCACTGATTAACACTGAACCCTATGGGAGTCTCACTGATTAACACTGAACCCTATGGGAGTCTCACTGATGAACACTGTACCCTATCGTAGTCTCACTGATTAACACATGAACCCCGTGGGAGTCTCACTGATTAACACTGAACCCTATGGGAGTCTCAATGATTAACACTGAACCCTATGGGAGTCTCACTGATTAACACTGAACCCTATGGGAGTCTCACCGATTAACACTGAACCCTATCGGAGTCTCACTGATTAACACTGAACCCTATGGGAGTCTCACTGATTAACACTGAACCCTATGGGAGTCTCACTGATTAACACTGAACCCTATGGGAGTCTCACTGATTAACACTGAACCCTATGGGAGTCTCACTGATTAACACTGAACCCTATGGGAGTCTCACTGATGAACACTGTACCCTATCGTAGTCTCACTGATTAACACATGAACCCCGTGGGAGTCTCACTGATTAACACTGAACCCTATGGGAGTCTCAATGATTAACACTGAACCCTATGGGAGTCTCACTGATTAACACTGAACCCTATGGGAGTCTCACCGATTAACACTGAACCCTATCGGAGTCTCACTGATTAACACTGAACCCTATGGGAGTCTCACTGATTAACACTGAACCCTATGGGAGTCTCACTGATTAACACTGAACCCTATGGGAGTCTCACTGATTAACACTGAACCCTATGGGAGTCTTACTGATTAACACTGAACCCTATGGGAGTCTCACTGATTAACACTGAACCCTGTGGGAGTCTCACTAATTAACACTGAACCCTATGGGAGTCTCACTGATGAAGACTGAACCCAATGAGAGTCTCATTGATTTACACTGAACCCTATTGGAGTCTCACTGATTAACACTGAACCCTATGAGAGTCTCACTGATTAACACTGAACCCTGTAGGAGTCTCACTAATTAACACTGCACCCTATGGGAGTCTCACTGATGAACACTGAACCCAATGGGAGTCTCAGTGATTTACACTGAACACTATGGGAGTCTCACTGATTAACACTGAACCCAATTCGAGTCTCACTGATTAACACTGAACCCTATGGGAGTCTCACTGATTAACACTGAACCCTGTGGGAGTCTCACTAATTAACACTGAACCCTATGGGAGTCTCACTGATGAAGACTAAACCCAATGAGAGTCTCATTGATTTACACTGAACCCTGTTGGAGTCTCACTGATTAACACTGAACCCTATGAGAGTCTCACTGATTAACACTGAACCCTGTAGGAGTCTCACTAATTAACACTGCACCCTATGGGAGTCTCACTGATGAACACTGAACCCAATGGGAGTCTCAGTGATTTACACTGAACACTATGGGAGTCTCACTGATTAACACTGAACCCAATGGGAGTCTCACTGATTAACACTGAACCCTGGGGGAGTCTCACTGATTAACACTGAACCCTATGGGAGTCTCACTGATTAACACTGAACCCTATGGGAGTCTCACTGATTAACACTGAACCCTATGGGAGTCTCACTGATTAACACTGAACCCTGTGGGAGTCTCACTGATTAACACTGAACCGTGTGGGAGTCTCACCGATTAACACTGAATCCTATCGGAGTCTCACTGATTAACACTGAACCCTATGGGAGTCTCACTGATTAACACTGAACCCTATGGGAGTCTCACTGATTTACACTGAACCCTATGGGAGTCTCACTGATTAACACTGAACCCTATGGGAGTCTCACTGATTAACACTGAACCCTATGGGAGTCTCACTGATTAACACGGAACCCTATGGGAGTCTCACTGATTAACACTGAACCCTGTGGGAGTCTCACTGATTAACACTGAACCCTGTGGGAGTCTCACTGATTAACACTGAACCCTATGGGAGTCTCACTGATTAACCCTGTGGGAGTCTCACTAATTAACACTGAACCCTATGGGAGTCTCACTGATGAACACTGAACCCAATGGGGGTCTCAATGATTTACACTGAACACTATGGGAGTCTCACTGATTAACACTGAACCCTATGGGAGTCTCACTGATTAACACTGAACCCTGTGGGAGTCTCACTGATTAACACTGAACTCTATGGGAGTCTCACTGATTAACACTGAACCCTATGGGAGTCTCACTGATTAACACTGAACCGTGTGGGAGTCTCACCGATTAACACGAACCCTATCGGAGTCTCATTGATTAACACTGAACCCTATGGGAGTCTCACTGATTAACACTGAACCCTATGGGAGTCTCACTGATTTACACTGAACCCTATGGGAGTCTCACTGATTAACACTGAACCTTATGGGAGTCTCACTGATTAACACTGAACCCTATGGGAGTCTCACTGATTAACACGGAACCCTATGGGAGTCTCACTGATTAACACTGAACCCTGTGGGAGTCTCACTGATTAACACTGAACCCTGTGGGAGTCTCACTGATTAACACTGAACCCTATGGGAGTCTCACTGATTAACACTGAACCCTATGGGAGTCTTACTGATTAACACTGAACCCTGCGGGAGTCTCACTAATTAACACTGAACCCTATGGGAGTCTCACTGATGAACACTGAACCCAATGGGGGTCTCAATGATTTACACTGAACACTATGGGAGTCTCACTGATTAACACTGGACCCTATGGGAGTCTCACTAATTAACACTGAACCCTGTGGGAGTCTCACTGATTAACACTGAACTCTATGGGAGTCTCACTGATTAACACTGAACCCTATGGGAGTCTCACTGATTAACACTGAACCCTATGGGAGTCTCACTGATTAACACATGAACCCCGTGGGAGTCTCACTGATTAACACTGACCCCTATGGGAGTCTCAATGATTAACACTGAACCCTATGGGAGTCTCACTGATTAACACTGCACCCTATGGGAGTCTCACCGATTAACACTGAACCCTATTGGAGTCTCACTGATTAACACTGAACCCTATGGGAGTCTCACTGATTAACACTGAACCCTATGGGAGTCTCACTGATTAACACTGAACCCTATGGGAGTCTCACTGATTAACACTGAACCCTATGGGAGTCTCACTGATTAACACTGAACCCTATGGGAGTCTCACTGATTAACACTGAACCCTGTGGGAGTCTCACTAATTAACACTGAACCCTATGGGAGTCTCACTGATTAACACTGAACCCTGTGGGAGTCTCACTGATTAACACTGAACCCTGTGGGAGTCTCACTGATTAACACTGAACCCTATGGGAGTCTCACTGATTAACACTGAACCCTGTGGGAGTCTCACTAATTAACACTGAACCCTATGGGAGTCTCACTGATGAACACTGAACCCAATGGGGGTCTCAATGATTTACACTGAACACTATGGGAGTCTCACTGATTAACACTGAACCCTATGGGAGTCTCACTGATTAACACTGAACCCTGTGGGAGTCTCACTGATTAACACTGAACTCTATGGGAGTCTCACTGATTAACACTGAACCCTATGGGAGTCTCACTGATTAACATTGAACCGTGTGGGAGTCTCACCGATTAACACTGAACCCTATCGGAGTCTCAATGATTAACACTGAACCCTATGGGAGTCTCACTGATTAACACTGAACCCTATGGGAGTCTCACTGATTTACACTGAACCCTATGGGAGTCTCACTGATTAACACTGAACCCTATGGGAGTCTCACTGATTAACACTGAACCCTATGGGAGTCTCACTGATTAACACGGAACCCTATGGGAGTCTCACTGATTAACACTGAACCCTGTGGGAGTCTCACTGATTAACACTGAACCCTGTGGGAGTCTCACTGATTAACACTGAACCCTATGGGAGTCTCACTGATTAACACTGAACCCTATGGGAGTTTTACTGATTAACACTGAACCCTGCGGGAGTCTCACTAATTAACACTGAACCCTATGGGAGTCTCACTGATGAACACTGAACCCAATGGGGGTCTCAATGATTTACACTGAACACTATGGGAGTCTCACTGATTAACACTGGACCCTATGGGAGTCTCACTAATTAACACTGAACCCTGTGGGAGTCTCACTGATTAACACTGAACTCTATGGGAGTCTCACTGATTAACACTGAACCCTATGGGAGTCTCACTGATTAACACTGAACCCTATGGGAGTCTCACTGATTAACACATGAACCCCGTGGGAGTCTCACTGATTAACACTGACCCCTATGGGAGTCTCAATGATTAACACTGAACCCTATGGGAGTCTCACTGATTAACACTGCACCCTATGGGAGTCTCACCGATTAACACTGAACCCTATCGGAGTCTCACTGATTAACACTGAACCCTATGGGAGTCTCACTGATTAACACTGAACCCTATGGGAGTCTCACTGATTAACACTGAACCCTATGGGAGTCTCACTGATTAACACTGAACCCTATGGGAGTCTCACTGATTAACACTGAACCCTATGGGAGTCTCACTGATTAACACTGAACCCTGTGGGAGTCTCACTAATTAACACTGAACCCTATGGGAGTCTCACTGATGAAGACTGAACCCAATTGGAGTCTCATTGATTTACACTGAAACCTATTGGAGTCTCACTGATTAACACTGAACCCTATGGGAGTCTCACTGATTAACACTGAACCCTGTAGAAGTCTCACTAATTAACACTGCACCCTATGGGAGTCTCACTGATGAACACTGAACCCAATGGGAGTCTCAGTGATTTACACTGAACACTATGGGAGTCTCACTGATTAACAATGAACCCAATGGGAGTCTCACTGATTAACACTGAACCTTGTGGGAGTATCACTGATTAACACTGAACCCTATGGGAGTCTCACTGATTAACACTGAACCCTATGGGAGTCTCACTGATTAACACTGAACCCTATGGGAGTCTCACTGATTAACACTGAACGCTATGGGAGTCTCACTGATTAACACTGAACCCTGTGGGAGTCTCACTAATTAACACTGAACCCTATGGGAGTCTCACTGATGAAGACTGAACCCAATGAGAGTCTCATTGATTTACACTGAACCCTATTGGAGTCTCACTGATTAACACTGAACCCTATGAGAGTCTCACTGATTAACACTGAACCCTGTAGGAGTCTCACAAATTAACACTGCACCCTATGGGAGTCTCACTGATGAACACTGAACCCAATGGGAGTCTCAGTGATTTACACTGAACACTATGGGATTCTCACTGATTAACACTGAACCCAATGGGAGTCTCACTGATTAACACTGAACCCTATGGGAGTCTCACTGATTAACACTGAACCCTATGGGAGTCTCACTGATTAACACTGAACCCTATGGAAGTCTCACTGATTAACACTGAACCCTATGCGAGTCTCACTGATTAACACTGAACCCTATGGGAGTCTCACTGATTAACACTGAACCCTGTGGGAGTCTAACTGATTAACACTGAACCCTGGGGGAGTCTCACTGATTAACACTGAACCCTATGGGAGTCTCACTGATTAACACTGAACCCTCTGGGAGTCTCACTGATTAACACTGAACCGTGTGGGAGTCTCACTAATTAACACTGCACCCTATGGGAGTCTCACTGATGAACACTGAACCCAATGGGAGTCTCAGTGATTTACACTGAACACTATGGGAGTCTCACTGATTAACAATGAACCCAATGGGATTCTCACTGATTAATACTGAACCTTGTGGGAGTCTCACTGATTAACACTGAACCCTATGGGAGTCTCACTGATTAACACTGAACCCTATGGGAGTCTCACTGATTAACACTGAACCCTATGGGAGTCTCACTGATTAACACTGAACCCTATGGGAGTCTCACTGATTAACACTGAACCCTGTGGGAGTCTCACTAATTAACACTGAACCCTATGGGAGTCTCACTGATGAAGACTGAACCCAATGAGAGTCTCAATGATTTACACTGAACCCTATTGGAGTCTCACTGATTAACACTGAACCCTATGAGAGTCTCACTGATTAACACTGAACCCTGTAGGAGTCTCACTAATTAACACTGCACCCTATGGGAGTCTCACTGATGAACACTGAACCCAATGGGAGTCTCAGTGATTTACACTGAACACTATGGGATTCTCACTGATTAACACTGAACCCAATGGGAGTCTCACTGATTAACACTGAACCTTGTGGGAGTCTCACTGATTAACACTGAACCCTGTGGGAGTCGAACTGATTAACACTGAACCCTGGGGGAGTCTCACTGATTAACACTGAACCCTATGGGAGTCTCACTGATTAACACTGAACCCTATGGGAGTCTCATTAATTAACACTGAACCCTATGGGAGTCTCACTGATTAACACTGAACCCTGTGGGAGTCTCACTGATTAACACTGAACCGTGTGGGAGTCTCACTAATTAACACTGCACCCTATGGGAGTCTCACTTATGAACACTGAACCCAATGGGAGTCTCAGTGATTTCCACTGAACACTATGGGAGTCTCACTGATTAACAATGAACCCAATGGGAGTCTCACTGATTAACACTGAACCTTGTGGGAGTCTCACTGATTAACACTGAACCCTATGGGAGTCTCACTGATTAACACTGAACCCTATGGGAGTCTCACTGATTAACACTGAACCCTATGGGAGTCTCACTGATTAACACTGAACCCTATGGGAGTCTCACTGATTAACACTGAACCCTGTGGGAGTCTCACTAATTAACACTGAACCCTATGGGAGTCTCACTGATGAAGACTGAACACAATAGGAGTCTCATTGATTTACACTGAAACCTATTGGAGTCTCACTGATTAACACTGAACCCTATGGGAGTCTCACTGATTAACACTGAACCCTGTAGGAGTCTCACTAATTAACACTGCACCCTATGGGAGTCTCACTGATGAACACTGAACCCAATGGGAGTCTCAGTGATTTACACTGAACACTATGGGAGTCTCACTGATTAACAATGAACCCAATGGGAGTCTCACTGATTAACACTGAACCTTGTGGGAGTCTCACTGATTAACACTGAACCCTATGGGAGTCTCACTGATTAACACTGAACCCTATGGGAGTCTCACTGATTAACACTGAACCCTATGGGAGTCTCACTGATTAACACTGAACCCTATGGGAGTCTCACTGATTAACACTGAACCCTGTGGGAGTCTCACTAATTAACACTGAACCCTATGGGAGTCTCACTGATGAAGACTGAACCCAATGAGAGTCTCATTGATTTACACTGAACCCTATTGGAGTCTCACTGATTAACACTGAACCCTATGAGAGTCTCACTGATTAACACTGAACCCTGTAGGAGTCTCACTAATTAACACTGCACCCTATGGGAGTCTCACTGATGAACACTGAACCCAATGGGAGTCTCAGTGATTTACACTGAACACTATGGGATTCTCACTGATTAACACTGAACCCAATGGGAGTCTCACTGATTAACACTGAACCTTGTGGGAGTCTCACTGATTAACACTGAACCCTGTGGAAGTCTCACTGATTAACACTGAACCCTATGGAAGTCTCACTGATTAACACTGAACCCTATGCGAGTCTCACTGATTAACACTGAACCCTATGGGAGTCTCACTGATTAACACTGAACCCTGTGGGAGTCTAACTGATTAACACTGAACCCTGGGGGAGTCTCACTGATTAACACTGAACCCTATGGGAGTCTCACTGATTAACACTGAACCCTATGGGAGTCTCATTGATTAACACTGAACCCTATGGGAGTCTCACTGATTAACACTGAACCCTCTGGTAGTCTCACTGATTAACACTGAACCGTGTTGGAGTCTCACTAATTAACACTGCACCCTATGGGAGTCTCACTGATGAACACTGAACCCAATGGGAGTCTCAGTGATTTACACTGAACACTATGGGAGTCTCACTGATTAACAATGAACCCAATGGGATTCTCACTGATTAACACTGAACCTTGTGGGAGTCTCACTGATTAACACTGAACCCTATGGGAGTCTCACTGATTAACACTGAACCCTATGGGAGTCTCACTGATTAACACTGAACCCTATGGGAGTCTCACTGATTAACACTGAACCCTATGGGAGTCTCACTGATTAACACTGAACCCTGTGGGAGTCTCACTAATTAACACTGAACCCTATGGGAGTCTCACTGATGAAGACTGAACCCAATGAGAGTCTCAATGATTTACACTGAACCCTATTGGAGTCTCACTGATTAACACTGAACCCTATGAGAGTCTCACTGATTAACACTGAACCCTGTAGGAGTCTCACTAATTAACACTGCACCCTATGGGAGTCTCACTGATGAACACTGAACCCAATGGGAGTCTCAGTGATTTACACTGAACACTATGGGATTCTCACTGATTAACACTGAACCCAATGGGAGTCTCACTGATTAACACTGAACCTTGTGGGAGTCTCACTGATTAACACTGAACCCTGTGGAAGTCTCACTGATTAACACTGAACCCTATGGAAGTCTCACTGATTAACACTGAACCCTATGCGAGTCTCACTGATTAACACTGAACCCTATGGGAGTCTCACTGATTAACACTGAACCCTGTGGGAGTCTAACTGATTAACACTGAACCCTGGGGGAGTCTCACTGATTAACACTGAACCCTATGGGAGTCTCACTGATTAACACTGAACCCTATGGGAGTCTCATTGATTAACACTGAACCCTATGGGAGTCTCACTGATTAACACTGAACCCTGTGGGAGTCTCACTGATTAACACTGAACCGTGTGGGAGTCTCACTAATTAACACTGCACCCTATGGGAGTCTCACTGATGAACACTGAACCCAATGGGAGTCTCAGTGATTTACACTGAACACTATGGGAGTCTCACTGATTAACAATGAACCCAATGGGAGTCTCACTGATTAACACTGAACCTTGTGGGAGTCTCACTGATTAACACTGAACCCTATGGGAGTCTCACTGATTAACACTGAACCCTATGGGAGTCTCACTGATTAACACTGAACCCTATGGGAGTCTCACTGATTAACACTGAACCCTATGGGAGTCTCACTGATTAACACTGAACCATGTGGGAGTCTCACTAATTAACACTGAACCCTATGGGAGTCTCACTGATGAAGACTGAACCCAATGAGAGTCTCATTGATTTACACTGAACCCTATTGGAGTCTCACTAATTAACACTGCACCCTATGGGAGTCTCACTGATGAACACTGAACCCAATGGGAGTCTCAGTGATTTACACTGAACACTATGGGATTCTCACTGATTAACACTGAACCCAATGGGAGTCTCACTGATTAACACTGAACCTTGTGGGAGTCTCACTGATTAACACTGAACCCTGTGGAAGTCTCACTGATTAACACTGAACCCTATGGAAGTCTCACTGATTAACACTGAACCCTATGCGAGTCTCACTGATTAACACTGAACCCTATGGGAGTCTCACTGATTAACATTGAACCCTGTGGGAGTCTAACTGATTAACACTAAACCCTGGGGGAGTCTCACTGATTAACACTGAACCCTATGGGAGTCTCACTGATTAACACTGAACCCTATGGGAGTCTCATTGATTAACACTGAACCCTGTGGGAGTCTCACTGATTAACACTGAACCGTGTGGGAGTCTCACCGATTAACACTGAACCCTATCGGAGTCTCATTGATTAACACTGAACCCTACGGGAGTCTCAGTGATTAACACTGAACACTATGGAAGTCTCACTGATTAACACTGAACCCTACGGTAGTCTCACTGATTAACACTGAACCCTATGGGAGTCTCACTGATGAACACTGAACTCAATGGGAGTCTCAGTGATTAACATTGAACACTATGAGAGTCTCACTGATTAACACTGAACCCTATGGGAGTCTCACTGATTAACACTGAACCCTGTGGGAGTCTCACTGATTAACACAGAACCCTATGGGAGTCTCACTGATTAACACTGAACCCTGTGGGAGTCTCACTGATTAACATTGAACCCTGTGGGAGTCTCACTGATTAACATTGAACCCTCTGGAAGTCTCAATGATTAACACTGAACCCTATGGGAGTCTCACTGATTAACACTGAACCGTATGGGAGTCTCACTGATTAACACTGAACCCTGGGGGAGTCTCACTGATTAACACACGAACCCTAAAGGAGTGTCACTGATAACACTGAACCCTATGGGAGTCTCACTGATTAACACTGAACTCTGTGGGAGTCTCACTGATTAATACTGAACCCTGTGGGAGCCTCACTGACTAACACTGAACACTATGGGAGTCTCACTGATTAACACTGAACCCTATGGGAGTCTCACTGATTAACACTGAACCCTCTGGGAGTCTCACTGATTAACACTGAACCCTATGGGAGTCTCACTGATTAACACTGAACCCTATGGGAGTCTCATTGATTAACACTGAACCCTATGGGAGTCTCACTGATTAACACTGAACCCTGTGGGAGTCTCACTGATTAACACTGAACCGTGTGGGAGTCTCACTAATTAACACTGCACCCTATGGGAGTCTCACTGATGAACACTGAACCCAATGGGAGTCTCAGTGATTTACACTGAACACTATGGGAGTCTCACTGATTAACAATGAACCCAATGGGAGTCTCACTGATTAACACTGAACCTTGTGGGAGTCTCACTGATTAACACTGAACCCTATGGGAGTCTCACTGATTAACACTGAACCCTATGGGAGTCTCACTGATTAACACTGAACCCTATGGGAGTCTCACTGATTAACACTGAACCCTATGGGAGTCTCACTGATTAACACTGAACCATGTGGGAGTCTCACTAATTAACACTGAACCCTATGGGAGTCTCACTGATGAAGACTGAACCCAATGAGAGTCTCATTGATTTACACTGAACCCTATTGGAGTCTCACTAATTAACACTGCACCCTATGGGAGTCTCACTGATGAACACTGAACCCAATGGGAGTCTCAGTGATTTACACTGAACACTATGGGATTCTCACTGATTAACACTGAACCCAATGGGAGTCTCACTGATTAACACTGAACCTTGTGGGAGTCTCACTGATTAACACTGAACCCTGTGGAAGTCTCACTGATTAACACTGAACCCTATGGAAGTCTCACTGATTAACACTGAACCCTATGCGAGTCTCACTGATTAACACTGAACCCTATGGGAGTCTCACTGATTAACATTGAACCCTGTGGGAGTCTAACTGATTAACACTAAACCCTGGGGGAGTCTCACTGATTAACACTGAACCCTATGGGAGTCTCACTGATTAACACTGAACCCTATGGGAGTCTCATTGATTAACACTGAACCCTATGGGAGTCTCACTGATTAACACTGAACCCTGTGGGAGTCTCACTGATTAACACTGAACCGTGTGGGAGTCTCACCGATTAACACTGAACCCTATCGGAGTCTCATTGATTAACACTGAACCCTACGGGAGTCTCAGTGATTAACACTGAACACTATGGAAGTCTCACTGATTAACACTGAACCCTACGGTAGTCTCACAGATTAACACTGAACCCTATGGGAGTCTCACTGATGAACACTGAACTCAATGGGAGTCTCAGTGATTAACATTGAACACTATGAGAGTCTCACTGATTAACACTGAACCCTATGGGAGTCTCACTGATTAACACTGAACCCTGTGGGAGTCTCACTGATTAACACAGAACCCTATGGGAGTCTCACTGATTAACACTGAACCCTGTGGGAGTCTCACTGATTAACATTGAACCCTGTGGGAGTCTCACTGATTAACATTGAACCCTCTGGAAGTCTCAATGATTAACACTGAACCCTATGGGAGTCTCACTGATTAACACTGAACCGTATGGGAGTCTCACTGATTAACACTGAACCCTGGGGGAGTCTCACTGATTAACACACGAACCCTAAAGGAGTGTCACTGATAACACTGAACCCTATGGGAGTCTCACTGATTAACACTGAACTCTGTGGGAGTCTCACTGATTAATACTGAACCCTGTGGGAGCCTCACTGACTAACACTGAACACTATGGGAGTCTCACTGATTAACACTGAACCCTATGGGAGTCTCACTGATTAACACTGAACCCTCTGGGAGTCTCACTGATTAACACTGAACCCTATGGGAGTCTCACTGATTAACACTGAACCCTATGGGAGTCTCACTGATTAACACGGAACCCTATGGGAGTCTCACTGATTAACACTGAACCCTGTGGGAGTCTCACTGATTAACACTGAACCCTGTGGGAGTCTCACTGATTAACACTGAACCCTATGGGAGTCTCACTGATTAACACTGAACCCTATGGGAGTCTCATTGATTAACATTGAACCCTCTGGAAGTCTCAATGATTAACACTGAACCCTATGGGAGTCTCACTGATTAACACTGAACCCTACGGGAGTCTCACTGATTAACACTGAACCCTATGGGAGTCTCACTGATTAACACTGAACCCTGTGGGAGTCTCACTAATTAACACTGAACCCTATGGGAGTCTCACTGATGAAGACTGAACCCAATGAGAGTCTCATTGATTTACACTGAACCCTATTGGAGTCTCACTGATTAACACTGAACCCTATGAGGGTCTCACTGATGAACACTGAACCCAATGGGAGTCTCAGTGATTTACACTGAACACTATCGGATTCTCACTGATTAACACTGAACCCAATGGGAGTCTCACTGATTAACACTGAACCTTGTGGGAGTCTCACTGATTAACACTGAACCCTACGGTAGTCTCACTGATTAACACTGAACCCTATGGGAGTCTCACTGATGAACACTGAACTCAATGGGAGTCTCAGTGATTAACATTGAACACTATGAGAGTCTCACTGATTAACACTGAACCCTATGGGAGTCTCACTGATTAACACTGAACCCTGTGGGAGTCTCACTGATTAACACAGAACCCTATGGGAGTCTCACTGATTAACACTGAACCCTGTGGGAGTCTCACTGATTAACATTGAACCCTGTGGGAGTCTCACTGATTAACATTGAACCCTCTGGAAGTCTCAATGATTAACACTGAACCCTATGGGAGTCTCACTGATTAACACTGAACCGTATGGGAGTCTCACTGATTAACACTGAACCCTGGGGGAGTCTCACTGATTAACACACGAACCCTAAAGGAGTGTCACTGATAACACTGAACCCTATGGGAGTCTCACTGATTAACACTGAACTCTGTGGGAGTCTCACTGATTAATACTGAACCCTGTGGGAGCCTCACTGACTAACACTGAACACTATGGGAGTCTCACTGATTAACACTGAACCCTATGGGAGCCTCACTGATTAACACTGAACCCTCTGGGAGTCTCACTGATTAACACTGAACCCTATGGGAGTCTCACTGATTAACACTGAACCCTATGGGAGTCTCACTGATTAACACGGAACCCTATGGGAGTCTCACTGATTAACACTGAACCCTGTGGGAGTCTCACTGATTAACACTGAACCCTGTGGGAGTCTCACTGATTAACACTGAACCCTATGGGAGTCTCACTGATTAACACTGAACCCTATGGGAGTCTCACTGATTAACATTGAACCCTCTGGAAGTCTCAATGATTAACACTGAACCCTATGGGAGTCTCACTGATTAACACTGAACCCTACGGGAGTCTCACTGATTAACACTGAACCCTATGGGAGTCTCACTGATTAACACTGAACCCTGTGGGAGTCTCACTAATTAACACTGAACCCTATGGGAGTCTCACTGATGAAGACTGAACCCAATGAGAGTCTCATTGATTTACACTGAACCCTATTGGAGTCTCACTGATTAACACTGAACCCTATGAGGGTCTCACTGATGAACACTGAACCCAATGGGAGTCTCAGTGATTTACACTGAACACTATGGGATTCTCACTGATTAACACTGAACCCAATGGGAGTCTCACTGATTAACACTGAACCTTGTGGGAGTCTCACTGATTAACACTGAACCCTGTGGAAGTCTCACTGATTAACACTGAACCCTATGGAAGTCTCACTGATTAACACTGAACCCTATGCGAGTCTCACTGATTAACACTGAACCCTATGGGAGTCTCACTGATTAACACTGAACCCTGTGGGAGTCTAACTGATTAACACTGAACCCTGGGGGAGTCTCACTGATTAACACTGAACCCTATGGGAGTCTCACTGATTAACACTGAACCCTATGGGAGTCTCATTGATTAACACTGAACCCTATGGGAGTCTCACTGATTAACACTGAACCCTGTGGGAGTCTCACTGATTAACACTGAACCGTGTGGGAGTCTCACTAATTAACACTGCACCCTATGGGAGTCTCACTGATGAACACTGAACCCAATGGGAGTCTCAGTGATTTACACTGAACACTATGGGAGTCTCACTGATTAACAATGAACCCAATGGGAGTCTCACTGATTAACACTGAACCTTGTGGGAGTCTCACTGATTAACACTGAACCCTATGGGAGTCTCACTGATTAACACTGAACCCTATGGGAGTCTCACTGATTAACACTGAACCATGTGGGAGTCTCACTAATTAACACTGAACCCTATGGGAGTCTCACTGATGAAGACTGAACCCAATGAGAGTCTCATTGATTTACACTGAACCCTATTGGAGTCTCACTGATTAACACTGAACCCTATGAGAGTCTCACTGATTAACACTGAAACCTGTAGGAGTCTCACTAATTAACACTGCACCCTATGGGAGTCTCACTGATGAACACTGAACCCAATGGGAGTCTCAGTGATTTACACTGAACACTATGGGATTCTCACTGATTAACACTGAACCCAATGGGAGTCTCACTGATTAACACTGAACCTTGTGGGAGTCTCACTGATTAACACTGAACCCTGTGGAAGTCTCACTGATTAACACTGAACCCTATGGAAGTCTCACTGATTAACACTGAACCCTATGCGAGTCTCACTGATTAACACTGAACCCTATGGGAGTCTCACTGATTAACATTGAACCCTGTGGGAGTCTAACTGATTAACACTAAACCCTGGGGGAGTCTCACTGATTAACACTGAACCCTATGGGAGTCTCACTGATTAACACTGAACCCTATGGGAGTCTCATTGATGAACACTGAACCCTATGGGAGTCTCACTGATTAACACTGAACCCTGTGGGAGTCTCACTGATTAACACTGAACCGTGTGGGAGTCTCACCGATTAACACTGAACCCTATCGGAGTCTCATTGATTAACACTGAACCCTACGGGAGTCTCAGTGATTAACACTGAACACTATGGAAGTCTCACTGATTAACACTGAACCCTACGGTAGTCTCACTGATTAACACTGAACCCTATGGGAGTCTCACTGATGAACACTGAACTCAATGGGAGTCTCAGTGATTAACATTGAACACTATGAGAGTCTCACTGATTAACACTGAACCCTATGGGAGTCTCACTGATTAACACTGAACCCTGTGGGAGTCTCACTGATTAACACAGAACCCTATGGGAGTCTCACTGATTAACACTGAACCCTGTGGGAGTCTCACTGATTAACATTGAACCCTGTGGGAGTCTCACTGATTAACATTGAACCCTCTGGAAGTCTCAATGATTAACACTGAACCCTATGGGAGTCTCACTGATTAACACTGAACCCTATGGGAGTCTCACTGATTAACACTGAACCCTGGGGGAGTCTCACTGATTAACACACGAACCCTAAGGGAGTGTCACTGATAACACTGAACCCTATGGGAGTCTCACTGATTAACACTGAACTCTGTGGGAGTCTCACTGATTAATACTGAACCCTGTGGGAGCCTCACTGACTAACACTGAACACTATGGGAGTCTCACTGATTAACACTGAACCCTATGGGAGTCTCACTGATTAACACTGAACCCTCTGGGAGTCTCACTGATTAACACTGAACCCTATGGGAGTCTCACTGATTAACACTGAACCCTATGGGAGTCTCACTGATTAACACGGAACCCTATGGGAGTCTCACTGATTAACACTGAACCCTGTGGGAGTCTCACTGATTAACACTGAACCCTGTGGGAGTCTCACTGATTAACACTGAACCCTTTGGGAGTCTCACTGATTAACACTGAACCCTGGGGGAGTCTCACTGATTAACACACGAACCCTAAGGGAGTGTCACTGATAACACTGAACCCTGTGGGAGTCTCACTGATTAACACTGAACCCTATGGGAGTCTCACTGATTAACACTGAACCCTATGGGAGTCTCACTGATTAACATTGAACCCTCTGGAAGTCTCAATGATTAACACTGAACCCTATGGGAGTCTCACTGATTAACACTGAACCCTACGGGAGTCTCACTGATTAACACTGAACCCTATGGGAGTCTCACTGATTAACACTGAACCCTGTGGGAGTCTCACTAATTAACACTGAACCCTATGGGAGTCTCACTGATGAAGACTGAACCCAATGAGAGTCTCATTGATTTACACTGAACCCTATTGGAGTCTCACTGATTAACACTGAACCCTATGAGGGTCTCACTGATGAACACTGAACCCAATGGGAGTCTCAGTGATTTACACTGAACACTATCGGATTCTCACTGATTAACACTGAACCCAATGGGAGTCTCACTGATTAACACTGAACCTTGTGGGAGTCTCACTGATTAACACTGAACCCTACGGTAGTCTCACTGATTAACACTGAACCCTATGGGAGTCTCACTGATGAACACTGAACTCAATGGGAGTCTCAGTGATTAACATTGAACACTATGAGAGTCTCACTGATTAACACTGAACCCTATGGGAGTCTCACTGATTAACACTGAACCCTGTGGGAGTCTCACTGATTAACACAGAACCCTATGGGAGTCTCACTGATTAACACTGAACCCTGTGGGAGTCTCACTGATTAACATTGAACCCTGTGGGAGTCTCACTGATTAACATTGAACCCTCTGGAAGTCTCAATGATTAACACTGAACCCTATGGGAGTCTCACTGATTAACACTGAACCGTATGGGAGTCTCACTGATTAACACTGAACCCTGGGGGAGTCTCACTGATTAACACACGAACCCTAAAGGAGTGTCACTGATAACACTGAACCCTATGGGAGTCTCACTGATTAACACTGAACTCTGTGGGAGTCTCACTGATTAATACTGAACCCTGTGGGAGCCTCACTGACTAACACTGAACACTATGGGAGTCTCACTGATTAACACTGAACCCTATGGGAGTCTCACTGATTAACACTGAACCCTCTGGGAGTCTCACTGATTAACACTGAACCCTATGGGAGTCTCACTGATTAACACTGAACCCTATGGGAGTCTCACTGATTAACACGGAACCCTATGGGAGTCTCACTGATTAACACTGAACCCTGTGGGAGTCTCACTGATTAACACTGAACCCTGTGGGAGTCTCACTGATTAACACTGAACCCTATGGGAGTCTCACTGATTAACACTGAACCCTATGGGAGTCTCACTGATTAACATTGAACCCTCTGGAAGTCTCAATGATTAACACTGAACCCTATGGGAGTCTCACTGATTAACACTGAACCCTACGGGAGTCTCACTGATTAACACTGAACCCTATGGGAGTCTCACTGATTAACACTGAACCCTGTGGGAGTCTCACTAATTAACACTGAACCCTATGGGAGTCTCACTGATGAAGACTGAACCCAATGAGAGTCTCATTGATTTACACTGAACCCTATTGGAGTCTCACTGATTAACACTGAACCCTATGAGGGTCTCACTGATGAACACTGAACCCAATGGGAGTCTCAGTGATTTACACTGAACACTATGGGATTCTCACTGATTAACACTGAACCCAATGGGAGTCTCACTGATTAACACTGAACCTTGTGGGAGTCTCACTGATTAACACTGAACCCTGTGGAAGTCTCACTGATTAACACTGAACCCTATGGAAGTCTCACTGATTAACACTGAACCCTATGCGAGTCTCACTGATTAACACTGAACCCTATGGGAGTCTCACTGATTAACACTGAACCCTGTGGGAGTCTAACTGATTAACACTGAACCCTGGGGGAGTCTCACTGATTAACACTGAACCCTATGGGAGTCTCACTGATTAACACTGAACCCTATGGGAGTCTCATTGATTAACACTGAACCCTATGGGAGTCTCACTGATTAACACTGAACCGTGTGGGAGTCTCACTAATTAACACTGCACCCTATGGGAGTCTCACTGATGAACACTGAACCCAATGGGAGTCTCAGTGATTTACACTGAACACTATGGGAGTCTCACTGATTAACAATGAACCCAATGGGAGTCTCACTGATTAACACTGAACCTTGTGGGAGTCTCACTGATTAACACTGAACCCTATGGGAGTCTCACTGATTAACACTGAACCCTATGGGAGTCTCACTGATTAACACTGAACCATGTGGGAGTCTCACTAATTAACACTGAACCCTATGGGAGTCTCACTGATGAAGACTGAACCCAATGAGAGTCTCATTGATTTACACTGAACCCTATTGGAGTCTCACTGATTAACACTGAACCCTATGAGAGTCTCACTGATTAACACTGAAACCTGTAGGAGTCTCACTAATTAACACTGCACCCTATGGGAGTCTCACTGATGAACACTGAACCCAATGGGAGTCTCAGTGATTTACACTGAACACTATGGGATTCTCACTGATTAACACTGAACCCAATGGGAGTCTCACTGATTAACACTGAACCTTGTGGGAGTCTCACTGATTAACACTGAACCCTGTGGAAGTCTCACTGATTAACACTGAACCCTATGGAAGTCTCACTGATTAACACTGAACCCTATGCGAGTCTCACTGATTAACACTGAACCCTATGGGAGTCTCACTGATTAACATTGAACCCTGTGGGAGTCTAACTGATTAACACTAAACCCTGGGGGAGTCTCACTGATTAACACTGAACCCTATGGGAGTCTCACTGATTAACACTGAACCCTATGGGAGTCTCATTGATGAACACTGAACCCTATGGGAGTCTCACTGATTAACACTGAACCCTGTGGGAGTCTCACTGATTAACACTGAACCGTGTGGGAGTCTCACCGATTAACACTGAACCCTATCGGAGTCTCATTGATTAACACTGAACCCTACGGGAGTCTCAGTGATTAACACTGAACACTATGGAAGTCTCACTGATTAACACTGAACCCTACGGTAGTCTCACTGATTAACACTGAACCCTATGGGAGTCTCACTGATGAACACTGAACTCAATGGGAGTCTCAGTGATTAACATTGAACACTATGAGAGTCTCACTGATTAACACTGAACCCTATGGGAGTCTCACTGATTAACACTGAACCCTGTGGGAGTCTCACTGATTAACACAGAACCCTATGGGAGTCTCACTGATTAACACTGAACCCTGTGGGAGTCTCACTGATTAACATTGAACCCTGTGGGAGTCTCACTGATTAACATTGAACCCTCTGGAAGTCTCAATGATTAACACTGAACCCTATGGGAGTCTCACTGATTAACACTGAACCCTATGGGAGTCTCACTGATTAACACTGAACCCTGGGGGAGTCTCACTGATTAACACACGAACCCTAAGGGAGTGTCACTGATAACACTGAACCCTATGGGAGTCTCACTGATTAACACTGAACTCTGTGGGAGTCTCACTGATTAATACTGAACCCTGTGGGAGCCTCACTGACTAACACTGAACACTATGGGAGTCTCACTGATTAACACTGAACCCTATGGGAGTCTCACTGATTAACACTGAACCCTCTGGGAGTCTCACTGATTAACACTGAACCCTATGGGAGTCTCACTGATTAACACTGAACCCTATGGGAGTCTCACTGATTAACACGGAACCCTATGGGAGTCTCACTGATTAACACTGAACCCTGTGGGAGTCTCACTGATTAACACTGAACCCTGTGGGAGTCTCACTGATTAACACTGAACCCTTTGGGAGTCTCACTGATTAACACTGAACCCTGGGGGAGTCTCACTGATTAACACACGAACCCTAAGGGAGTGTCACTGATAACACTGAACCCTATGGGAGTCTCACTGATTAACACTGAACTCTGTGGGAGTCTCACTGATTAATACTGAACCCTGTGGGAGCCTCACTGACTAACACTGAACACTATGGGAGTCTCACTGATTAACACTGAACCCTATGGGAGTCTCACTGATTAACACTGAACCCTCTGGGAGTCTCACTGATTAACACTGAACCCTATGGGAGTCTCACTGATTAACACTGAACCCTGTGGGAGTCTCACTAATTAACACTGAGTCCTATGGGAGTCTCACTGATGAAGACTGAACCCAATGGGAGTCTCATTGATTTACACTGAACCCTATTGGAGTCTCACTGATTAACACTGAACCCTATGGGAGTCTCACTGATTAACACTGAACCCTGTAGGAGTCTCACTAATTAACACTGCACCCTATGGGATTCTCACTGATGAACACTGAACCCAATGGGAGTCTCAGTGATTTACACTGAACACTATGGGAGTCTCACTGATTAACACTGAACCCAATGGGAGTCTCACTGATTAACACTGAACCCTGTGGGAGTCTCACTGATTAACACTGAACCCTATGGGAGACTCACTGATTAACACTGAACCCTATGGGAGTCTCACTGATTAACACTGAACCCTATGGGAGTCTCACTGATTAACACATGAACCCCGTGGGAGTCTCACTGATTAACACTGACCCCTATGGGAGTCTCAATGATTAACACTGAACCCTATGGGAGTCTCACTGATTAACACTGCACCCTATGGGAGTCTCACCGATTAACACTGAACCCTCTGGGAGTCTCACTGATTAACACTGAACCCTATGGGAGTCTCACTGATTAACACTGAACCCTATGGGAGTCTCACTGATTAACACTGAACCCTGTGGGAGTCTCACTGATTAACACTGAACCCTGTGGGAGTTTCACTGATTAACACTGAACCCTATGGGAGTCTCACTGATTAACACTGAACCCTATGGGAGTCTTACTGATTAACAATGGAGCCTGTGGGAGTCTCACTAATTAACACTGAACACTATGGGAGTCTCACTGATTAACACTGAACCCTATGGGAGTCTCACCGATTAACACTGAACCCTATCGGAGTCTCACTGATTAACACTGAACCCTATGGGAGTCTCACTGATTAACACTGAACCCTATGGGAGTCTCACTGATTTACACTGAACCCTATGGGAGTCTCACTGATTAATACGGAACCCTATGGGAGTCTCACTGATTAACACTGAACCCTGTGGGAGTCTCACTGATTAACACTGAACCCTGTGGGAGTCTCACTGATTAACACTGAACCCTATGGGAGTCTCACTGATTAACACTGAACCCTATGGGAGTCTTACTGATTAACACTGAACCCTGTGGGAGTCTCACTAATTAACACTGAACCCTATGGGAGTCTCACTGATGAACACTGAACCCAATGGGGGTCTCAATGATTTACACTGAACACTATGGGAGTCTCACTGATTAACACTGAACCCTATGGGAGTCTCACTGATTAACACGGAACCCTATGGGAGTCTCACTGATTAACACTGAACCCTGTGGGAGTCTCACTGATTAACACTGAACCCTGTGGGAGTCTCACTGATTAACACTGAACCCTATGGGAGTCTCACTGATTAACACTGAACCCTATGGGAGTCTTACTGATTAACACTGAACCCTGTGGGAGTCTCACTAATTAACACTGAACCCTATGGGAGTCTCACTGATGAACACTGAACCCAATGGGGGTCTCAATGATTTACACTGAACACTATGGGAGTCTCACTGATTAACACTGAACCCTATGGGAGTCTCACTGATTAACACTGAACCCTGTGGGAGTCTCAATGATTAACACTGAACTCTATGGGAGTCTCACTGATTAACACTGAACCCTATGGGAGTCTCACTGATTAACACTGAACCCTATGGGAGTCTCACTGATTAACACATGAACCCCGTGGGAGTCTCACTGATTAACACTGACCCCTATGGGAGTCTCAATGATTAACACTGAACCCTATGGGAGTCTCACTGATTAACACTGCACCCTATGGGAGTCTGACCGATTAACACTTAACCCTATCGGAGTCTCACTGATTAACACTGAACCCTATGGGAGTCTCACTGATTAACACTGAACCCTATGGGAGTCTTACTGATTAACACTGAACCCTGTGGGAGTCTCACTAATTAACACTGAACCCTATGGGAGTCTCACTGATTAACACTGAACCCTATGGGAGTCTCACTGATTAACACTGAACCCTGTGGGAGTCTCACTAATTAACACTGAGTCCTATGGGAGTCTCACTGATGAAGACTGAACCCAATGGGAGTCTCATTGATTTACACTGAACCCTATTGGAGTCTCACTGATTAACACTGAACCCTATGGGAGTCTCACTGATTAACACTGAACCCTGTAGGAGTCTCACTAATTAACACTGCACCCTATGGGAGTCTCACTGATGAACACTGAACCCAATGGGAGTCTCAGTGATTTACACTGAACACTATGGGAGTCTCACTGATTAACACTGAACCCAATGGGAGTCTCACTGATTAACACTGAACCCTGTGGGAGTCTCACTGATTAACACTGAACCCTATGGGAGACTCACTGATTAACACTGAACCCTATGGGAGTCTCACTGATTAACACTGAACCCTATGGGAGTCTCACTGATTAACACATGAACCCCGTGGGAGTCTCACTGATTAACACTGACCCCTATGGGAGTCTCAATGATTAACACTGAACCCTATGGGAGTCTCACTGATTAACACTGCACCCTATGGGAGTCTCACCGATTAACACTGAACCCTATCGGAGTCTCACTGATTAACACTGAACCCTATGGGAGTCTCACTGATTAACACTGAACCCTATTGGAGTCTCACTGATTAACACTGAACCCTATGGGAGTCTCACTGATTAACACTGAACCCTGTGGGAGTCTCACTAATTAACACTGAACCCTATGGGAGTCTCACTGATGAAGACTGAACCCAATGGGAGTCTCATTGATTTACACTGAACCCTATTGGAGTCTCACTGATTAACACTGAACCCTATGGGAGTCTCACTGATTAACACTGAACCCTGTAGGAGTCTCACTAATTAACACTGCACCCTATGGGAGTCTCACTGATGAACACTGAACCCAATGGGAGTCTCAGTGATTTACACTGAACACTATGGGAGTCTCACTGATTAACACTGAACCCAATGGGAGTCTCACTGATTAACACTGATCCTTGTGGGAGTCTCACTGATTAACACTGAACCCTATGGGAGTCTCACTGATTAACACTGAACCCTATGGGAGTCTCACTGATTAACACTGAACCCTATGGGAGTCTCACTGATTAACACTGAACCCTATGGGAGTCTCACTGATTAACACTGAACCCTGTGGGAGTTTCACTAATTAACACTGAACCCTATGGGAGTCTCACTGATGAAGACTGAACCCAATGAGAGTCTCATTGATTTACACTGAACCCTATTGGAGTCTCACTGATTAACACTGAACCCTATGAGAGTCTCACTGATTAAGACTGAACCCTGTAGGAGTCTCACTAATTAACACTGCACCCTATGGGAGTCTCACTGATGAACACTGAACCCAATGGGAGTCTCAGTGATTTACACTGAACACTATGGGATTCTCACTGATTAACACTGAACCCAATGGGAGTCTCACTGATTAACACTGAACCTTGTGGGAGTCTCACTGATTAACACTGAACCCTGTGGAAGTCTCACTGATTAACACTGAACCCTATGGAAGTCTCACTGATTAACACTGAACCCTATGCGAGTCTCACTGATTAACACTGAACCCTATGGGAGTCTCACTGATTAACACTGAACCCTGTGGGAGTCTAACTGATTAACACTGAACCCTGGGGGAGTCTCACTGATTAACACATGAACCCCGTGGGAGTCTCACTGATTAACACTGACCCCTATGGGAGTCTCAATGATTAACACTGAACCCTATGGGAGTCTCACTGATTAACACTGCACCCTATGGGAGTCTCACCGATTAACACTGAACCCTATCGGAGTCTCACTGATTAACACTGAACCCTATTGGAGTCTCACTGATTAACACTGAACCCTATGGGAGTCTTACTGATTAACACTGAACCCTGTGGGAGTCTCACTAATTAACACTGAACCCTATGGGAGTCTCACTGATTAACACTGAATGCTATGGGAGTCTCACTGATTAACACTGAACCCTGTGGGAGTCTCACTATTTAACACTGAACCCAATGGGAGTCTCACTGATGAAGACTGAACCCAATGGGAGTCTCATTGATTTACACTGAACCCTATTGGAGTCTCACTGATTAACACTGAACCCTATGGGAGTCTCACTGATTAACACTGAACCCTGTAGGAGTCTCACTAATTAACACTGCATCCTATGGGAGTCTCACTGATGAACACTGAACCCAATGGGAGTCTCAGTGATTTACACTGAACACTATGGGAGTCTCACTGATTAACACTGAACCCAATGGGAGTCTCACTGATTAACACTGAACCTTGTGGGAGTCTCACTGATTAACACTGAACCCTATGGGAGTCTCACTGATGAAGACTGAACCCAATGAGAGTCTCATTGATTTACACTGAACCCTATTGGAGTCTCACTGATTAACACTGAACCCTATGAGAGTCTCACTGATTAAGACTGAACCCTGTAGGAGTCTCACTAATTAACACTGCACCCTATGGGAGTCTCACTGATGAACACTGAACCCAATGGGAGTCTCAGTGATTTACACTGAACACTATGGGATTCTCACTGATTAAAACTGAACCCAATGGGAGTCTCACTGATTAACACTGAACCTTGTGGGAGTCTCACTGATTAACACTGAACCCTGTGGAAGTCTCACTGATTAACACTGAACCCTGTGGAAGTCTCACTGATTAACACTGAACCCTATGGAAGTCTCACTGATTAACACTGAACCCTATGAGAGTCTCACTGATTAAGACTGAACCCTGTAGGAGTCTCACTAATTAACACTGCACCCTATGGGAGTCTCACTGATGAACACTGAACCCAATGGGAGTCTCAGTGATTTACACTGAACACTATGGGATTCTCACTGATTAACACTGAACCCAATGGGAGTCTCACTGATTAACACTGAACCTTGTGGGAGTCTCACTGATTAACACTGAACCCTGTGGAAGTCTCACTGATTAACACTGAACCCTATGGAAGTCTCACTGATTAACACTGAACCCTATGCGAGTCTCACTGATTAACACTGAACCCTATGGGAGTCTCACTGATTAACACTGAACCCTGTGGGAGTCTAACTGATTAACACTGAACCCTGGGGGAGTCTCACTGATTAACACATGAACCCCGTGGGAGTCTCACTGATTAACACTGACCCCTATGGGAGTCTCAATGATTAACACTGAACCCTATGGGAGTCTCACTGATTAACACTGCACCCTATGGGAGTCTCACCGATTAACACTGAACCCTATCGGAGTCTCACTGATTAACACTGAACCCTATTGGAGTCTCACTGATTAACACTGAACCCTATGGGAGTCTTACTGATTAACACTGAACCCTGTGGGAGTCTCACTAATTAACACTGAACCCTATGGGAGTCTCACTGATTAACACTGAACGCTATGGGAGTCTCACTGATTAACACTGAACCCTGTGGGAGTCTCACTATTTAACACTGAACCCAATGGGAGTCTCACTGATGAAGACTGAACCCAATGGGAGTCTCATTGATTTACACTGAACCCTATTGGAGTCTCACTGATTAACACTGAACCCTATGGGAGTCTCACTGATTAACACTGAACCCTGTAGGAGTCTCACTGATTAACACTGAACCCTATGGGAGTCTCACTGATTAACACTGAACCCTGTAGGAGTCTCACTAATTAACACTGCACCCTATGGGAGTCTCACTGATGAACACTGAACCCAATGGGAGTCTCAGTGATTTACACTGAACACTATGGGAGTCTCACTGATTAACACTGAACCCAATGGGAGTCTCACTGATTAACACTGATCCTTGTGGGAGTCTCACTGATTAACACTGAACCCTATGGGAGTCTCACTGATTAACACTGAACCCTATGGGAGTCTCACTGATTAACACTGAACCCTATGGGAGTCTCACTGATTAACACTGAACCCTATGGGAGTCTCACTGATTAACACTGAACCCTGTGGGAGTTTCACTAATTAACACTGAACCCTATGGGAGTCTCACTGATGAAGACTGAACCCAATGAGAGTCTCATTGATTTACACTGAACCCTATTGGAGTCTCACTGATTAACACTGAACCCTATGAGAGTCTCACTGATTAAGACTGAACCCTGTAGGAGTCTCACTAATTAACACTGCACCCTATGGGAGTCTCACTGATGAACACTGAACCCAATGGGAGTCTCAGTGATTTACACTGAACACTATGGGATTCTCACTGATTAACACTGAACCCAATGGGAGTCTCACTGATTAACACTGAACCTTGTGGGAGTCTCACTGATTAACACTGAACCCTGTGGAAGTCTCACTGATTAACACTGAACCCTATGGAAGTCTCACTGATTAACACTGAACCCTATGCGAGTCTCACTGATTAACACTGAACCCTATGGGAGTCTCACTGATTAACACTGAACCCTGTGGGAGTCTAACTGATTAACACTGAACCCTGGGGGAGTCTCACTGATTAACACATGAACCCCGTGGGAGTCTCACTGATTAACACTGACCCCTATGGGAGTCTCAATGATTAACACTGAACCCTATGGGAGTCTCACTGATTAACACTGCACCCTATGGGAGTCTCACCGATTAACACTGAACCCTATCGGAGTCTCACTGATTAACACTGAACCCTATTGGAGTCTCACTGATTAACACTGAACCCTATGGGAGTCTTACTGATTAACACTGAACCCTGTGGGAGTCTCACTAATTAACACTGAACCCTATGGGAGTCTCACTGATTAACACTGAATGCTATGGGAGTCTCACTGATTAACACTGAACCCTGTGGGAGTCTCACTATTTAACACTGAACCCAATGGGAGTCTCACTGATGAAGACTGAACCCAATGGGAGTCTCATTGATTTACACTGAACCCTATTGGAGTCTCACTGATTAACACTGAACCCTATGGGAGTCTCACTGATTAACACTGAACCCTGTAGGAGTCTCACTAATTAACACTGCATCCTATGGGAGTCTCACTGATGAACACTGAACCCAATGGGAGTCTCAGTGATTTACACTGAACACTATGGGAGTCTCACTGATTAACACTGAACCCAATGGGAGTCTCACTGATTAACACTGAACCTTGTGGGAGTCTCACTGATTAACACTGAACCCTATGGGAGTCTCACTGATGAAGACTGAACCCAATGAGAGTCTCATTGATTTACACTGAACCCTATTGGAGTCTCACTGATTAACACTGAACCCTATGAGAGTCTCACTGATTAAGACTGAACCCTGTAGGAGTCTCACTAATTAACACTGCACCCTATGGGAGTCTCACTGATGAACACTGAACCCAATGGGAGTCTCAGTGATTTACACTGAACACTATGGGATTCTCACTGATTAAAACTGAACCCAATGGGAGTCTCACTGATTAACACTGAACCTTGTGGGAGTCTCACTGATTAACACTGAACCCTGTGGAAGTCTCACTGATTAACACTGAACCCTGTGGAAGTCTCACTGATTAACACTGAACCCTATGGAAGTCTCACTGATTAACACTGAACCCTATGAGAGTCTCACTGATTAAGACTGAACCCTGTAGGAGTCTCACTAATTAACACTGCACCCTATGGGAGTCTCACTGATGAACACTGAACCCAATGGGAGTCTCAGTGATTTACACTGAACACTATGGGATTCTCACTGATTAACACTGAACCCAATGGGAGTCTCACTGATTAACACTGAACCTTGTGGGAGTCTCACTGATTAACACTGAACCCTGTGGAAGTCTCACTGATTAACACTGAACCCTATGGAAGTCTCACTGATTAACACTGAACCCTATGCGAGTCTCACTGATTAACACTGAACCCTATGGGAGTCTCACTGATTAACACTGAACCCTGTGGGAGTCTAACTGATTAACACTGAACCCTGGGGGAGTCTCACTGATTAACACATGAACCCCGTGGGAGTCTCACTGATTAACACTGACCCCTATGGGAGTCTCAATGATTAACACTGAACCCTATGGGAGTCTCACTGATTAACACTGCACCCTATGGGAGTCTCACCGATTAACACTGAACCCTATCGGAGTCTCACTGATTAACACTGAACCCTATTGGAGTCTCACTGATTAACACTGAACCCTATGGGAGTCTTACTGATTAACACTGAACCCTGTGGGAGTCTCACTAATTAACACTGAACCCTATGGGAGTCTCACTGATTAACACTGAACGCTATGGGAGTCTCACTGATTAACACTGAACCCTGTGGGAGTCTCACTATTTAACACTGAACCCAATGGGAGTCTCACTGATGAAGACTGAACCCAATGGGAGTCTCATTGATTTACACTGAACCCTATTGGAGTCTCACTGATTAACACTGAACCCTATGGGAGTCTCACTGATTAACACTGAACCCTGTAGGAGTCTCACTAATTAACACTGCACCCTATGGGAGTCTCACTGATGAACACTGAACCCAATGGGAGTCTCAGTGATTTACACTGAACACTATGGGAGTCTCACTGATTAACACTGAACCCAATGGGAGTCTCACTGATTAACACTGAACCTTGTGGGAGTCTCACTGATTAACACTGAACCCTATGGGAGTCTCACTGATGAAGACTGAACCCAATGAGAGTCTCATTGATTTACACTGAACCCTATTGGAGTCTCACTGATTAACACTGAACCCTATGAGAGTCTCACTGATTAAGACTGAACCCTGTAGGAGTCTCACTAATTAACACTGCACCCTATGGGAGTCTCACTGATGAACACTGAACCCAATGGGAGTCTCAGTGATTTACACTGAACACTATGGGATTCTCACTGATTAAAACTGAACCCAATGGGAGTCTCACTGATTAACACTGAACCTTGTGGGAGTCTCACTGATTAACACTGAACCCTGTGGAAGTCTCACTGATTAACACTGAACCCTATGGAAGTCTCACTGATTAACACTGAACCCTATGCGAGTCTCACTGATTAACACTGAACCCTATGGGAGTCTCACTGATTAACACTGAACCCTGTGGGAGTCTAACTGATTAACACTGAACCCTGGGGGAGTCTCACTGATTAACACATGAACCCCGTGGGAGTCTCACTGATTAACACTGACCCCTATGGGAGTCTCAATGATTAACACTGAACCCTATGGGAGTCTCACTGATTAACACTGCACCCTATGGGAGTCTCACCGATTAACACTGAACCCTATCGGAGTCTCACTGATTAACACTGAACCCTATGGGAGTCTCACTGATTAACACTGAACCCTATGGGAGTCTTACTGATTAACACTGAACCCTGTGGGAGTCTCACTAATTAACACTGAACCCTATGGGAGTCTCACTGATTAACACTGAACCCTATGGGAGTCTCACTGATTAACACTGAACCCTGTGGGAGTCTCACTAATTAACACTGAACCCTATGGGAGTCTCACTGATGAAGACTGAACCCAATGGGAGTCTCATTGATTTACACTGAACCCTATTGGAGTCTCACTGATTAACACTGAACCCTATGGGAGTCTCACTGATTAACACTGAACCCTGTAGGAGTCTCACTAATTAACACTGCACCCTATGGGAGTCTCACTGATGAACACTGAACCCAATGGGAGTCTCAGTGATTTACACTGAACACTATGGGAGTCTCACTGATTAACACTGAACCCAATGGGAGTCTCACTGATTAACACTGAACCTTGTGGGAGTCTCACTGATTAACACTGAACCCTATGGGAGTCTCACTGATTAACACTGAACCCTATGGGAGTCTCACTGATTAACACTGAACCCTATGGGAGTCTCACTGATTAACACTGAACCGTATGGGAGTCTCACTGATTAACACTGAACCCTGTGGGAGTCTCACTAATTAACACTGAACCCTATGGGAGTCTCACTGATGAAGACTGAACCCAATGAGAGTCTAATTGATTTACACTGAACCCTATTGGAGTCTCACTGATTAACACTGAACCCTATGAGAGTCTCACTGATTAAGACTGAACCCTGTAGGAGTCTCACTAATTAACACTGCACCCTATGGGAGTCTCACTGATGAACACTGAACCCAATGGGAGTCTCAGTGATTTACACTGAACACTATGGGATTCTCACTGATTAACACTGAACCCAATGTGAGTCTCACTGATTAACACTGAACCTTGTGGGAGTCTCACTGATTAACACTGAACCCTGTAGGAGTCTCACTAATTAACACTGCACCCTATGGGAGTCTCACTGATGAACACTGAACCCAATGGGAGTCTCAGTGATTTACACTGAACACTATGGGAGTCTCACTGATTAACACTGAACCCAATGGGAGTCTCACTGATTAACACTGAACCTTGTGGGAGTCTCACTGATTAACACTGAACCCTATGGGAGTCTCACTGATGAAGACTGAACCCAATGAGAGTCTCATTGATTTACACTGAACCCTATTGGAGTCTCACTGATTAACACTGAACCCTATGAGAGTCTCACTGATTAAGACTGAACCCTGTAGGAGTCTCACTAATTAACACTGCACCCTATGGGAGTCTCACTGATGAACACTGAACCCAATGGGAGTCTCAGTGATTTACACTGAACACTATGGGATTCTCACTGATTAAAACTGAACCCAATGGGAGTCTCACTGATTAACACTGAACCTTGTGGGAGTCTCACTGATTAACACTGAACCCTGTGGAAGTCTCACTGATTAACACTGAACCCTATGGAAGTCTCACTGATTAACACTGTACCCTATGGGAGTCTCACTGATTAACACTGAACCCTATGGGAGTCTCATTGATTAACACTGAACCCTATGGGAGTCTCACTGATTAACACTGAACCCTGTGGGAGTCTCACTGATTAACACTGAACCGTGTGGGAGTCTCACCGATTAACACTGAACCCTATCGGAGTCTCATTGATTAACACTGAACCCTACGGGAGTCTCAGTGATTAACACTGAACACTATGGAAGTCTCACTGATTAACACTGAACCCTACGGTAGTCTCACTGATTAACACTGAACCCTATGGGAGTCTCACTGATGAACACTGAACTCAATGGGAGTCTCAGTGATTAACATTGAACACTATGAGAGTCTCACTGATTAACACTGAACCCTATGGGAGTCTCACTGATTAACACTGAACCCTGTGGGAGTCTCACTGATTAACACAGAACCCTGTGGGAGTCTCACTGATTAACACTGAACCCTGTGGGAGTCTCATTGATTAACACAGAACCCTGTGGGAGTCTCACTGATTAACATTGAACCCTGTGGGAGTCTCACTGATTAACACTGAACCCTCTGGAAGCTCAATGATTAACACTGAACCCTATGGGAGTCTCACTGATTAACACTGAACCCTATGGGAGTCTCACTGATTAACACTGAACCCTGGGGGAGTCTCACTGATTAACACACGAACCCTAAGGGAGTGTCACTGATAACACTGAATCCTATGGGAGTCTCACTGATTAACACTGAACTCTGTGGGAGTCTCACTGATTAATACTGAACCCTGTGGGAGCCTCACTGTCTAACACTGAACACTATGGGAGTCTCACTGATTAACACTGATCCCTATGGGAGTCTCACTGATTAACACTGAGCCCTATGGGAGTCTCACTGATTAACACTGAACCCTCTGGGAGTCTCACTGATTAACACTGAACCCTGTGGGAGTCTCACTGATTAACACAGAACCCTGTGGGAGTCTCACTGATTAACACTGAACCCTGTGAAGGTCTCACTGATTGACACTGAACCCTATGGGAGTCTCACTGATTAACACTGACTCCTGTGGGAGTCTCACTGATTAACAATGAACCCTATGGGAGTCTCACTGATTCACATTGAACCCTCTGGGAGTCTTACTGATTAACACTGAACCCTATGGAAGTCTCACTGATAAACACTGAACCCTGTGGGAGTCTCACTGATTAACACCGAACCCTGTGGGAGTCTCACTGATTAACACCGAACCCTGTGGGAGTCTCACTGATGAACACTGAAAGCAATGGGTGTCTCAGTGATTTACACAGAACACTATGGGATTCTCACTGATTAACACTGAACCCTATGGGAGTCTAACTGATTAACAATGAACCTTGTAGGAGTCTCAATGATTAACACTGAACCCTGTGGGAGTCTCACTGATTAACACTGAACCCTATGGGAGTCTCAATGATTAACACTGAACCTTGTGGGAGTCTCTCTGATTAACACTGAACCCTATGGGAGTCTCACTGATTAACACTGAACCCTATGGGAGTCTCACCGATTAACACTGAACACTATGGGAGTCTCACTGATTAACACTGAACCCTACGGGAGTCTCACTGATTAACACTGAACCCTATGGGAGTCTCACTGATGAACACTGAACTCAATGGGAGTCTCAGTGATTAACATTGAACACTATGAGAGTCTCACTGATTAACACTGAACCCTATGGGAGTCTCACTGATTAACACTGAACCATGTGGGAGTCTCACTGATTAACACAGAACCCTGTGGGAGTCTCACTGATTAACATTGAACCCTGTAGGAGTCTCACTGATTAACAGTGAACCCTCTGGAAGTCTCAATGATTAACACTGAACCCTATGGGAGTGTCACTGATTAACACTGAACCCTATGGGAGTCTCACTGATTAACACTGAACCCTGTGGGAGTCTCACTGATTAACACAGAACCCTGTGGGAGTCTCACTGATTAACACTGAACCCTGTGGGAGTCTCACTGATTAACACTGAACCCTATGGGAGTCTCACTGATTAACACTGACTCCTGTGGGAGTCTCACTGATTAACAATGAACCCTATGGGAGTCTCACTGATTAACACTGAACCCTCTGGGAGTCTTACTGATTAACACTGAACTCTATAGAAGTCTCACTGATTAACACTGAACCCTGTGGGAGTCTCACTGATTAACACCGAACCCTGTAGGAGTCTCACTAATTAACACTGCACCCTATGGGAGTCTCACTGATGAACACTGAACGCAATGGGAGTCTCAGTGATTTACACTGAACACTATGGGATTCTCACTGATTAACACTGAACCCTATGGGAGTCTCACTGATTAACACTGAACCTTGTAGGAGTCTCAATGATTAACACTGAACCCTGTGGGAGTCTCACTGATTAACACTGAACCCTATGGGAGTCTCACCGATTAACACTGAACACTATGGGAGTCTCACTGATTAACACTGAACCCTACGGGAGTCTCTCTGATTAACACTGAACCCTGCGGGAGTCTCACTGATTAACATTGAACCCTGTGGGAGTCTCACTGATTAACACTGCACCCTATGGGAGTCTCACTGATTAACACTGAACCCTATGGGAGTCTCACTGATTAACACTGAACCCTGTGGGAGTCTCAATAATTAACACTGAACCCTATGGGAGTCTCACTGATGAACACTGAACCCAATGGGAGTCTCAGTGATTTACACTGAACCCTATGGGAGTCTCACTGATTAACACTGAACCCTGTGGGAGTCTCACTGATTAACACCGAACCCTGTAGGAGCCTCACTAATTAACACTGCACCCTATGGGAGTCTCACTGATGAACACTGAATGCAATGGGAGTCTCAGTGATTTACACTGAACCTTGTAGGAGTCTCAATGATTAACACTGAACCCTGTGGGAGTCTCACTGATTAACACTGAACCCTATGGGAGTCTCAATGATTAACACTGAACCTTGTGGGAGTCTCTCTGATTAACACTGAACCCTATGGGAGTCTCACTGATTAACACTGAACCCTATGGGAGTCTCACCGATTAACACTGAACACTATGGGAGTCTCACTGACTAACACTGAACCCTACGGGAGTCTCACTGATTAACACTGAACCCTATGGGAGTCTCACTGATTGAACACTGAACTCAATGGGAGTCTCAGTGATTAACATTGAACACTATGAGAGACTCACTGATTAACACTGAACCCTATGGGAGTCTCACTGATTAACACTGAACCATGTGGGAGTCTCACTGATTAACACAGAACCCTGTGGGAGTCTCACTGATTAACATTGAACAATGTGGGAGTCTCACTGATTAACACTGAACCCTCTGGAAGTCTCAATGATTAACACTGAACCCTATGGTAGTCTCACTGATTAACACTGAACCCTATGGGAGTCTCACTGATTAACACTGAACCCTGGGGGAGTCTCACTGATTAACACACCAACACTAAGGGAGTGTCACTGATAACACTGAACACTATGGGAGTCTCACTGATTAACACTGAACCCTATGGGAGTCTCACTTATTAACACTGAACCCTATGGGAGACTCACTGATTAACACTGAACCCTCTGGGAGTCTCACTGATTAACACTGAACCCTATGGGAGTCTCATTGATTAACACTGAACCCTACGGGAGTCTCAGTGATTAACACTGAACACTATGGAAGTCTCACTGATTAACACTGAACCCTATGGTAGTCTCACTGATTAACACTGAACCCTATGGGAGTCTCACTGATGAACACTGAACTCAATGGGAGTCTCAGTGATTAACATTGAACACTATGAGAGTCTCACTGATTAACACTGAACCCTATGGGAGTCTCACTGATTAACACTGAACCCTGTGGGAGTGTCACTGATTAACACAGAACCCTGTGGGAGTCTCACTGATTAACACTGAACCCTGTGGGAGTCTCACTGATTAACACAGAACCCTGTGGGAGTCTCACTGATTAACATTGAACCCTGTGGGAGTCTCACTGATTAACACTGAACACTATGGAAGTCTCACTGATTAACACTGAACCCTATGGTAGTCTCACTGATTAACACTGAACCCTATGGGAGTCTCACTGATGAACACTGAACCCTGTGGGAGTGTCACTGATTAACACAGAACCCTGTGAGAGTCTCACTGATTAACACTGAACCCTATGGGAGTCTCACTGATTAACACTGAACCCTGTGGGAGTGTCACTGATTAACACAGAACCCTGTGGGAGTCTCACTGATTAACACTGAACCCTGTGGGAGTCTCACTGATTAACACAGAACCCTGTGGGAGTCTCACTGATTAACATTGAACCCTGTGGGAGTCTCACTGATTAACACTGAACCCTCTGGAAGTCTCAATGATTAACACTGAACACTATGGGAGTCTCACTGATTAACACTGAACCCTATGGGAGTCTCACTGATTAACACTGAACCCTGGGGGAGTCTCACTGATTAACACACGAACCCTAAGGGAGTGTCACTGATAACACTGAACCCTATGGGAGTCTCACTGATTAACACTGAACTCTGTGGGAGTCTCACTGATTAATACTGAACCCTGTGGGAGCCTCACTGACTAACACTGAACACTATGGGAGTCTCACTGATTAACACTGATCCCTATGGGAGTCTCACTGATTAACACTGAACCCTATGGGAGTCTCACTGATTAACACTGAACCCTCTGGGAGTCTCACTGATTAACACTGAACCCTATGGGAGTCTCATTGATTAACACTGAACCCTACGGGAGTCTCAGTGATTAACACTGAACACTATGGGAGTCTCACTGATTAACACTGAACCCTACGGGAGTCTCACTGATTAACACTGAACCCTATGGGAGTCTCACTGATGAACACTGAACTCAATGGGAGTCTCAGTGATTAACATTGAACACTATGAGAGTCTCACTGATTAACACTGAACCCTATGGGAGTCTCACTGATTAACACTGAACCCTGTGGGAGTGTCACTGATTAACACAGAACCCTGTGGGAGTCTCACTGATTAACACTGAACCCTGTGGGAGTCTCACTGATTAACACTGAACCCTATGGGAGTCTCACTGATTAACACTGACTCCTGTGGGAGTCTCACTGATTAACAATGAACCCTATGGGAGTCTCACTGATTAACACTGAACCCTCTGGGAGTCTTACTGGTTAACACTGAACCCTATGGAAGTCTCACTGATTAACACTGAACCCTGTGGGAGTTTCACTGATTAACACCGAACCCTGTAGGAGTCTCACTAATTAAAACTGCACCCTATGGGAGTCTCACTGATGAACACTGAACGCAATGGGAGTCTCAGTGATTTACACTGAACACTATGGGATTCTCACTGATTAACACTGAACCCTATGGGAGTCTCACTGATTAACACTGAACCTTGTAGGAGTCTCAATGATTAACACTGAACCCTGTGGGAGTCTCACTGATTAACACTGAACCCTATGGGAGTCTCAATGATTAACACTGAACCTTGTGGGAGTCTCACTGATTAACACAGAACACTGTGGGAGTCTCACTGATTAACATTGAACCCTGTGGGAGTCTCACTGATTAACACTGAACCCTCTGGAAGTCTCAATGATTAACACTGAACCCTATGGGAGTCTCACTGATTAACACTAAACCCTATGGGAGTCTCACTGATTAACACTGAACCCTGGGGGAGTCTCACTGATTAACACACGAACCCTAAGGGAGTGTCACTGATAACACTGAACCCTATGGGAGTCTCACTGATTAACACTGAACTCTGTGGGAGTCTCACTGATTAATACTGAACCCTGTGGGAGCCTCACTGACTAACACTGAACACTATGGGAGTCTCACTGATTAACACTGAACCCTATGGGAGTCTCACTGATTAACACTGAACCCTATGGGAGTCTCACTGATTAACACTGAACCCTCTGGGAGTCTCACTGATTAACACTGAACCCTATGGGAGTCTCATTGATTAACACTGAACCCTACGGGAGTCTCAGTGATTAACACTGAACACTATGGAAGTCTCACTGATTAACACTGAACCCTACGGGAGTCTCACTGATTAACACTGAACCCTATGGGAGTCTCACTGATGAACACTGAACTCAATGGGAGTCTCAGTGATTAACATTGAACACTATGAGAGTCTCACTGATTAACACTGAACCCTATGGGAGTCTCACTGATTAACACTAAACCCTGTGGGAGTCTCACTGATTAACACAGAACCCTGTGGGAGTCTCACTGATTAACACTGAACCCTGTGGGAGTCTCACTGATTAACACAGAACCCTGTGGGAGTCTCACTGATTAACATTGAACCCTGTGGGAGTCTCACTGATTAACACTGAACCCTCTGGAAGTCTCAATGATTAACACTGAACCCTATGGGAGGCTCACTGATTAACACTGAACCCTATGGGAGTCTCACTGATTAACACTGAACCCTGGGGGAGTCTCACTGATTAACACACGAACCCTAAGGGAGTGTCACTGATAACACTGAACCCTATGGGAGTCTCACTGATTAACACTGAACTCTGTGGGAGTCTCACTGATTAATACTGAACACTGTGGGAGCCTCACTGCCTAACACTGAACACTATGGGAGTCTCACTGATTAACACTGATCCCTATGGGAGTCTCACTGATTAACACTGAACCCTATGGGAGTCTCACTGATTAACACTGAACCCTCTGGGAGTCTCACTGATTAACACTGAACCCAATGGGAGTCTCATTGATTAACACTGAACCCTACGGGAGTCTCAGTGATTAACACTGAACACTATGGGAGTCTCACTGATTAACACTGAACCCTACGGGAGTCTCACTGATTAACACTGAACCCTATGGGAGTCTCACTGATGAACACTGAACCCTATGGAAGTCTCAATGATTAACACTGAACCCTATGGGAGTCTCACTGATTAACTCTGAACCCTATGGGAGTTTCACTGATTAACACTGAACCCTATGGGAGTCTCACTGATTAACACTGAACCCTATGGGATTCTCACTGTTCAACACTGAACCCTATGGGAGTTTCACTGATTAACACTGAACCCTGGGGGAGTCTCACTGATTAACACACGAACCCTAAGGGAGTGTCACTGATTAACACTGAAACCTATGGGAGGCCCACTGATTAACACTGAACTCTGAGGGAGTCTCATTGATTAATACTGAACCCTGTGGGAGCCTCACTGACTAACACTGAACCCTGTGGGAGTCTCACTGATTAACACTGAACCCTGTGGGAGTCTCACTAATTAACACTGAACACTATGGGAGTCTCACTGATTAACACTGAACCCTATGGGAGTCTCACTGATTAACACTGAACCCTATGGGAGTCTCACTGATTAACACTGAACCCTCTGG
Organism: Petromyzon marinus; assembly: GCF_048934315.1. Classification (NCBI taxonomy): domain Eukaryota; kingdom Metazoa; phylum Chordata; class Hyperoartia; order Petromyzontiformes; family Petromyzontidae; genus Petromyzon; species Petromyzon marinus. The sequence continues at coordinate 1,889,249 of NW_027423058.1, read as the reverse complement.
GAGTCTCACTGATTAACACTGAACCCTATGGGAGTCTCATTGATTAACACTGAACCCTACGGGAGTCTCAGTGATTAACACTGAACACTATGGAAGTCTCACTGATTAACACTGAACCCTACGGGAGTCTCACTGATTAACACTGAACTCAATGGGAGTCTCAGTGATTAACATTGAACACTATGAGAGTCTCACTGATTAACACTGAACCCTATGGGAGTCTCACTGATTAACACTGAACCCTGTGGGAGTCTCACTGATTAACACAGAACCCTGTGGGAGTCTCACTGATTAACAGTGAACCCTGTGGGAGTCTCACTGATTAACACAGAACCCTGTGGGAGTCTCACTGATTAACATTGAACCCTGCGGGAGTCTCACTGATTAACACTGAACCCTCTGGAAGTCTCAATGATTAACACTGAACCCTATGGGAGGCTCACTGATTAACACTGAACCCTATGGGAGTCTCACTGATTAACACTGAACCCTGGGGGAGTCTCACTGATTAACACACGAACCCTAAGGGAGTGTCACTGATAACACTGAACCCTATGGGAGTCTCACTGATTAACACTGAACTCTGTGGGAGTCTCACTGATTAATACTGAACCCTGTGGGAGCCTCACTGCCTAACACTGAACACTATGGGAGTCTCACTGATTAACACTGATCCCTATGGGAGTCTCACTGATTAACACTGAACCCTATGGGAGTCTCACTGATTAACACTGAACCCTCTGGGAGTCTCACTGATTAACACTGAACCCTATGGGAGTCTCATTGATTAACACTGAACCCTATGGGAGTCTCAGTGATTAACACTGAACACTATGGGAGTCTCACTGATTAACACTGAACCCTACGGGAGTCTCACTGATTAACACTGAACCCTATGGGAGTCTCACTGATGAACACTGAACCCTATGGAAGCCTCAATGATTAACACTGAACCCTATGGGAGTCTCACTGATTAACACTGAACCCTATGGGAGTTTCACTGATTAACACTGAACCCTATGGGAGTCTCACTGATTAACACTGAACCCTGTGGGAGTCTCACTGATTAACACAGAACCCTGTGGGAGTTTCACTGATTAACACTGAACCCTGTGGGAGTCTCACTGATTAACACTGAACCCTATGGAAGTCTCAATGATTAACACTGAACCCTATGGGAGTCTCACTGATTAACACTGAACCCTATGGGAGTTTCACTGATTAACACTGAACCCTGGGGGAGTCTCACTGATTAACACACGAACCCTAAGGGAGTGTCACTGATTAACACTGAAACCTATGGGAGGCCCACTGATTAACACTGAACTCTGAGGGAGTCTCATTGATTAATACTGAACCCTGTGGGAGCCTCACTGACTAACACTGAACCCTGTGGGAGTCTCACTGATTAACACTGAACCCTATGGGAGTCTCACTTATTAACACTGAACCCTCTGGGAGTCTCACTGATTAACACTGAACCCTATGGGAATCTCATTGATTAACACTGAACCCTACGGGAGTCTCAGTGATTAACACTGAACACAATGGGAGTCTCACTGATTAACACTGAACCCTACGGGAGTCTCACTGATTAACACTGAACCCTATGGGAGTCTCACTGATGAACACTGAACTCAATGGGAGTCTCAGTGATTAACATTGAACACTATGAGAGTCTCACTGATTAACACTGAACCCTATGGGAGTCTTACTGATTAACACTGAACCCTGTGGGAGTCTCACTGATTAACACAGAACCCTGTGGGAGTCTCACTGATTAACACTGAACCCTGTGGGAGTCTCACTGATTAACACTGAACCCTATGGGAGTCTCACTGATTAACACTGACTCCTGTGGGAGTCTCACTGATTAACAATGAACCCTATGGGAGTCTCACTGATTAACACTGAACCCTCTGGGAGTCTTACTGGTTAACACTGAACCCTATGGAAGTCTCACTGATTAACACTGAACCCTGTGGGAGTCTCACTGATTAACACCGAACCCTGTAGGAGTCTCACTAATTAAAACTGCACCCTATGGGAGTCTCACTGATGAACACTGAACGCAATGGGAGTCTCAGTGATTTACACTGAACACTATGGGATTCTCACTGATTAACACTGAACCCTATGTGAGTCTCACTGATTAACACTGAACCTTGTAGGAGTCTCAATGATTAACACCGAACCCTGTGGGAGTCTCACTGATTAACACTGAACCCTATGGGAGTCTCAATGATTAACACTGAACCTTGTGGGAGTCTCTCTGATTAACACTGAACCCTATGGGAGTCTCACTGATTAACACTGAACCCTATGGGAGTCTCACCGATTAACACTGAACACTATGGGAGTCTCACTGATTAACACTGAACCCTACGGGAGTCTCACTGATTAACACTGAACCCTATGGGAGTCTCACTGATGAACACTGAACTCAATGGGAGTCTCAGTGATTAACATTGAACACTATGAGATTATCACTGATTAACACTGAACCCTATGGGAGTCTCACTGATTAACACTGAACCATGTGGGAGTCTCACTGATTACCACAGAACACTGTGGGAGTCTCACTGATTAACATTGAACCCTGTGGGAGTCTCACTGATTAACACTGAACCCTCTGGAAGTCTCAATGATTAACACTGAACCCTATGGGAGTCTCACTGATTAACACTAAACCCTATGGGAGTCTCACTGATTAACACTGAACCCTGGGGGAGTCTCACTGATTAACACACGAACCCTAAGGGAGTGTCACTGATAACACTGAACCCTATGGGAGTCTCACTGATTAACACTGAACTCTGTGGGAGTCTCACTGATTAATACTGAACCCTGTGGGAGCCTCACTGACTAACACTGAACACTATGGGAGTCTCACTGATTAACACTGAACCCTATGGGAGTCTCACTGATTAACACTGAACCCTATGGGAGTCTCACTGATTAACACTGAACCCTCTGGGAGTCTCACTGATTAACACTGAACCCTATGGGAGTCTCATTGATTAACACTGAACCCTACGGGAGTCTCAGTGATTAACACTGAACACTATGGAAGTCTCAGTGATTAACATTGAACACTATGAGAGTCTCACTGATTAACACTGAACCCTATGGGAGCCTCACTGATTAACACTGAACCCTGTGGGAGTCTCACTGATTAACACAGAACCCTGTGGGAGTCTCACTGATTAACACTGAACCCTGTGGGAGTCTCACTGATTAACACAGAACCCTGTGGGAGTCTCACTGATTAACATTGAACCCTGTGGGAGTCTCACTGATTAACACTGAACATTCTGGAAGTCTCAATGATTAACACTGAACCCTATGGGAGGCTCACTGATTAACACTGAACCCTATGGGAGTCTCACTGATTAACACTGAACCCTGGGGGAGTCTCACTGATTAACACACGAACCCTAAGGGAGTGTCACTGATAACACTGAACCCTATGGGAGTCTCACTGATTAACACTGAACTCTGTGGGAGTCTCACTGATTAATACTGAACCCTGTGGGAGCCTCACTGCCTAACACTGAACACTATGGGAGTCTCACTGATTAACACTGATCCCTATGGGAGTCTCACTGATTAACACTGAACCCTCTGGGAGTCTCACTGATTAACACTGAACCCTATGGGAGTCTCATTGATTAACACTGAACCCTACGGGAGTCTCAGTGATTAACACTGAACACTATGGGAGTCTCACTGATTAACACTGAACCCTACGGGAGTCTCACTGATTAACACTGAACCCTATGGGAGTCTCACTGATGAACACTGAACCCTATGGAAGTCTCAATGATTAACACTGAACCCTATGGGAGTCTCACTGATTAACACTGAACCCTATGGGAGTTTCACTGATTAACACTGAACCCTATGGGAGTCTCACTGATTAACACTGAACCCTGTGGGAGTCTCACTGATTAACACAGAACCCTGTGGGAGTTTCACTTATTAACACTGAACCCTGTGGGAGTCTCACTGATTAATACTGAACCCTATGGAAGTCTCAATGATTAACACTGAACCCTATGGGAGTCTCACTGATTAACACTGAACCCTATGGGAGTTTCACTGATTAACACTGAACCCTGGGGGAGTCTTACTGATTAACACACGAACCCTAAGGGAGTGTCACTGATTAACACTGAAACCTATGGGAGGCCCACTGATTAACACTGAACTATGAGGGAGTCTCATTGATTAATACTGAACCCTGTGGGAGCCTCACTGACTAACACTGAACCCTGTGGGAGTCTCACTGATTAACACTGAACCCTGTGGGAGTCTCACTAATTAACACTGAACCCTGTGGGAGTCTCACTGATTAACACTGAACCCTATGGGAGTCTCACTGATTAACACTAAACCCTATGGGAGTCTCACTGATTAACACTGAACCCTGTGGGAGTCTCACTAATTAACACTGAACCCTATGGGAGTCTCACTGATGAACACTGAACCCAATGGGCGTCTCAATGATTTACACTGAACACTATGGGACTCTCACTGATTAACACTGAACCCTATGCGAGTCTCACTGATTAACACTGAACCCTGTGGGAGTCTCACTGATTAACACTGAACCCTGTGGGAGTCTCACTGATTAACACTGAACCCTGTGGGAGTCTCACTGATTAACACTGAACCCTATGGGAGTCCCATTGATTAACACTGAACCCTATGGGAGTCTCACTGATTAACACATGAACCCTGTGGGAGTCTCACTGATTAACACTGAACCCTACGGGAGTCTCACTGATTAACACTGAACCCTATGGGAGTCTCACTGATTAACACTGAACCCTATGGGAGTATCACTGATTAACACTGAACCCTATGGGAGTCTCACTGATTAACACTGAACCCTGTGGGAGTCTCACTGATTAGCACATGAACCCCGTGGGAGTCTCACTGATTAACACTGAACCCTATGGGAGTCTCACTGATTAACACTGACTCCTGTGGGAGTCTCACTGATTAACACTGAACCCTATGGGAGTCTCACTGATTAACACTGAACCCTCTGGGAGTCTTACTGATTAACACTGAACCCTATGGGAGTCTCACTGATTAACACTGAACCCTATGGGAGTCTCACTGATTAACACTGAACCCTATGGGAGTCTCACTGATTAAAACTGAACCCTATGGGAGTCTCACTGATTAACAATGAACCCTGTGGGAGTCTCACTGATTAACATTGAACCCTGTGGGAGTCTCACTGATTAACACTGCACCCTATGGGAGTCTCACTGATTAACACTGAACCCTGTGGGAGTCTCACTAATTAACACTGAACCCTATGGGAGTCTCACTGATGAACACTGAACCCAATGGGAGTCTCAGATATTTACACTGAACCCTATGGGAGTCTCACTGATTAACACTGAACCCTGTGGGAGTCTCACTGATTAACACCGAACCCTGTAGGAGTCTCACTAATTAACACTGCACCCTATGGGAGTCTCACTGATGAACACTGAACGCAATGGGAGTCTCAGTGATTTACACTGAACACTATGGGATTCTCACTGATTAACACTGAACCCTATGGGAGTCTCACTGATTAACACTGATCCTTGTAGGAGTCTCACTGATTAACACTGAACCCTGTGGGAGTCTCACTGATTAACACTGAACCCTATGGGAGTCTCAATGATTAAAACTGAACCTTGTGGGAGTCTCTCTGATTAACACTGAACCCTATGGGAGTCTCACTGATTAACACCGAACCCTATGGGAGTCTCACCGATTAACACTGAACCCTATGGGAGTCTCACTGATGAACACTGAACTCAATGGGAGTCTCAGTGATTAACATTGAACACTATGAGAGTCTCACTGATTAACACTGAACCCTATGGGAGTCTCACTGATTAACACTGAACCATGTGGGAGTCTCACTGATTAACACAGAACCCTGTGGGAGTCTCACTGATTAACATTGAACCCTGTGGGAGTCTCACTGATTAACACTGAACCCTCTGGAAGTCTCAATGATTAACACTGAACCCTATGGGAGTTTCACTGATTAACACTGAACACTATGGGAGTCTCACTGATTAACACTGAACCCTCTGGGAGTCTTACTGATTAACATTGAACCCTATGGGAGTCTCACTGATTAACACTGAACCCTATGGGAGTCTCACTGATTAACACTGAACCCTATGGGAGTCTCACTGATTAACACTGAACCCTATGGGAGTCTCACTGATTAACACTGAACCCTATGGGAGTCTCACTGATGAACACTGAACCCAATGGGAGTCTCAGATATTTACACTGAACCCTATGGGAGTCTCACTGATTAACACTGAACCCTGTGGGAGTCTCACTGATTAACACCGAACCCTGTAGGAGTCTCACTAATTAACACTGCACCCTATGGGAGTCTCACTGATGAACACTGAACGCAATGGGAGTCTCAGTGATTTACACTGAACACTATGGGATTCTCACTGATTAACACTGAACCCTATGGGAGTCTCACTGATTAACACTGATCCTTGTAGGAGTCTCAATGATTAACACTGAACCCTGTGGGAGTCTCACTGATTAACACTGAACCCTATGGGAGTCTCAATGATTAAAACTGAACCTTGTGGGAGTCTCTCTGATTAACACTGAACCCTATGGGAGTCTCACTGATTAACACCGAACCCTATGGGAGTCTCACCGATTAACACTGAACCCTATGGGAGTCTCACTGATGAACACTGAACTCAATGGGAGTCTCAGTGATTAACATTGAACACTATGAGAGTCTCACTGATTAACACTGAACCCTATGGGAGTCTCACTGATTAACACTGAACCATGTGGGAGTCTCACTGATTAACACAGAACCCTGTGGGAGTCTCACTGATTAACATTGAACCCTGTGGGAGTCTCACTGATTAACACTGAACCCTCTGGAAGTCTCAATGATTAACACTGAACCCTATGGGAGTTTCACTGATTAACACTGAACACTATGGGAGTCTCACTGATTAACACTGAACCCTCTGGGAGTCTTACTGATTAACATTGAACCCTATGGGAGTCTCACTGATTAACACTGAACCCTATGGGAGTCTCACTGATTAACACTGAACCCTATGGGAGTCTCACTGATTAACACTGAACCCTATGGGAGTCTCACTGATTAACACTGAACCCTATGGGAGTCTCACTGATTAACACTGAACCCTGTGGGAGTCTCACTAATTAACACTGAACCCTATGGGAGTCTCACTGATGAACACTGAACCCAATGGGAGTCTAAGTGATTTACACTGAACCCTATGGGAGTCTCACTGATTAACACTGAACCCTGTGGGAGTCTCACTGATTAACATTGAACCCTGTGGGAGTCTCACTGATTAATACTGAACCCTGTGGGAGCCTCACTGACTAACACTGAACCCTATGGGAGTCTCACTGATTAACACTGAACCCTGTGGGAGTCTCACTAATTAACACTGAACCCTATGGGAGTCTCACTGATGAACACTGAACCCAATGGGAGTCTCAGATATTTACACTGAACCCTATGGGAGTCTCACTGATTAACACTGAACCCTGTGGGAGTCTCACTGATTAACACCGAACCCTGTAGGAGTCTCACTAATTAACACTGCACCCTATGGGAGTCTCACTGATGAACACTGAACGCAATGGGAGTCTCAGTGATTTACACTGAACACTATGGGATTCTCACTGATTAACACTGAACCCTATGGGAGTCTCACTGATTAACACTGATCCTTGTAGGAGTCTCACTGATTAACACTGAACCCTGTGGGAGTCTCACTGATTAACACTGAACCCTATGGGAGTCTCAATGATTAAAACTGAACCTTGTGGGAGTCTCTCTGATTAACACTGAACCCTATGGGAGTCTCACTGATTAACACCGAACCCTATGGGAGTCTCACCGATTAACACTGAACCCTATGGGAGTCTCAGTGATTAACATTGAACACTATGAGAGTCTCACTGATTAACACTGAACCCTATGGGAGTCTCACTGATTAACACTGAACCATGTGGGAGTCTCACTGATTAACACAGAACCCTGTGGGAGTCTCACTGATTAACATTGAACCCTGTGGGAGTCTCACTGATTAACACTGAACCCTCTGGAAGTCTCAATGATTAACACTGAACCCTATGGGAGTTTCACTGATTAACACTGAACACTATGGGAGTCTCACTGATTAACACTGAACCCTCTGGGAGTCTTACTGATTAACATTGAACCCTATGGGAGTCTCACTGATTAACACTGAACCCTATGGGAGTCTCACTGATTAACACTGAACCCTATGGGAGTCTCACTGATTAACACTGAACCCTATGGGAGTCTCACTGATTAACACTGAACCCTATGGGAGTCTCACTGATTAACACTGAACCCTGTGGGAGTCTCACTAATTAACACTGAACCCTATGGGAGTCTCACTGATGAACACTGAACCCAATGGGAGTCTAAGTGATTTACACTGAACCCTATGGGAGTCTCACTGATTAACACTGAACCCTGTGGGAGTCTCACTGATTAACACCGAACCCTGTAGGAGTCTCACTGATTAACATTGAACCCTGTGGGAGTCTCACTGATTAATACTGAACCCTGTGGGAGCCTCACTGACTAACACTGAACCCTATGGGAGTCTCACTGATTAACACTGAACCCTGTGGGAGTCTCACTAATTAACACTGAACCCTATGGGAGTCTCACTGATTAACACTGAACCCTATGGGAGTCTCACTGATTAACACTGAACCCTATGGGAGTCTCACTAATTAACACTGCACCCTATGGGAGTCTCACTGATTAACACTGAACGCAATGGGAGTCTCAGTGATTTACACTGAACACTATGGGATTCTCACTGATTAACACTGAACCCTATGGGAGTCTCACTGATTAACACTGAACCTTGTAGGAGTCTCACTGATTAACACTGAACCCTGTGGGAGTCTCACTGATTAACACTGAACCCTATGGGAGTCTCACTGATTAACACTGAACCCTGAGGGAGTCTCACTGATTAACACTGAACCCTAAGGGAGTCTCACTGATTAACACTGAACCCTGAGGGAGTCTCACTGATTAACACTGAACCCTATGGGAGTCTCACTGATTAACACTTAACCCTATGGGAGTCTCACTGATTAACACTGAACCCTGTGGGAGTCTCACTGATTAACACTGAACCCTGTGGGAGTCTCACTGATTACCCCTGAACCCTGTGAGAGTCTCACTGATTAACACTGAACCCTGTGGGAGTCTCACTGATTAACACTGAACCATGTGGGAGTCTCACTGATTAACACTGAACCCTGTGGGAGTCTGAATGATTAACACTGAACCCTGTGGGAGTCTCACTGATTAACACTGAACCCTGTGGGAGTCTCACTGATTAACACTGAACCCTATGGGAGTCTCACTGATGAACACTGAACCCTGTGGGAGTCTCACTGATTACCACTGAACCCTATGGGAGTCTCACTGATTAACACTGAACGCTATGGGAGTCTCACTGATTAGCACTTAACCCTATGGGAGTCTCACTGATTAACACTGAACCCTGAGGGAGTCTCACTGATTAACACTGAACCCTATGGGAGTCTCACTGATTAACACTGAACCCTATGGGAGTCCCATTGATTAACACTGAACCCTGTGGGAGTCTCACTGATTTACACTGAACCCTGTGGGAGTCTCATTGATTAACACTGAACCCTATGGGAGTCTCACTGATTAACAATGAACCCTATGGGAGTCTCACTGATTAACACTGAACTCGATGGGATTCTCACTGATTAACACTGAACCCTATGGGAGTCTCACTGATTAACACTGAACCCTATGGGAGTCTCACTGATTAACACTTAACCCTATGGGAGTCTCACTGATTAACACTGAATCCTGAGGGAGTCTCACTGATTAACACTGAACCCTATGGGAGTCTCACTGATTAACACTTAACCCTATGGGAGTCTCACTGATTAACACTGAACCCTGAGGAAGTCTCACTGATTAACACTGAACCCTATGAGAGTCTCACTGATTAACACTGAACCCTGTGGGAGTCTCACTGATTAACACTGAACCCTGTGGGAGTCTCACTGATTACCCCTGAACCCGGTGGGAGTTTCACTGATTAACACTGAACCCTGTGGCAGTCTGACTGATTAACACTGAACCCTGTGGGCGTCTCACTGATTAACACTGAACCCTGTGGGAGTCTCACTGATTAACACTGAACCCTATGGGAGTCTCACTGATTAACACTGAACCCTATGGGAGTCCCATTGATTAACACTGAACCCTGTGGGAGTCTCACTGATTTACACTGAACCCTGTGGGAGTCTCACTGATTAACACTGAACCTTATGGGAGTCTCACTGATTAACAATGAACCCTATGGGAGTCTCACTGATTAACACTGAACTCGATGGGATTCTCACTGATTAACACTGAACCCTATGGGAGTCTCACTGATTAACACTGAACCCTATGGGAGTCTCACTGATTAACACTGAACCCTGTGGGAGTCTGACTGATTAACACTGAACCCTGTGGGAGTCTCACTGATTAACACTGAACCCTGTGGGAGTCTCACTGATTAACACGGAACCCTATTGGAGTCTCACTGATTAACTCTGAACCCTGTGGGAGTCTCACTGATTAACACTGAACCCTATGGGAGCCTCACTGATTAACACTGAACCCTGTGGGAGTCTCACTGATTAACACTGAACCCTGTGGGAGTCTCACTGATTACCCCTGAACCCGGTGGGAGTTTCACTGATTAACACTGAACCCTGTGGCAGTCTGACTGATTAACACTGAACCCTGTGGGCGTCTCACTGATTAACACTGAACCCTGTGGGAGTCTCACTGATTAACACTGAACCCTATGGGAGTCTCACTGATTAACACTGAACCCTATGGGAGTCCCATTGATTAACACTGAACCCTGTGGGAGTCTCACTGATTTACACTGAACCCTGTGGGAGTCTCACTGATTAACACTGAACCTTATGGGAGTCTCACTGATTAACAATGAACCCTATGGGAGTCTCACTGATTAACACTGAACTCGATGGGATTCTCACTGATTAACACTGAACCCTATGGGAGTCTCACTGATTAACACTGAACCCTATGGGAGTCTCACTGATTAACACTGAACCCTGTGGGAGTCTGACTGATTAACACTGAACCCTGTGGGAGTCTCACTGATTAACACTGAACCCTGTGGGAGTCTCACTGATTAACACGGAACCCTATTGGAGTCTCACTGATTAACTCTGAACCCTGTGGGAGTCTCACTGATTAACACTGAACCCTATGGGAGCCTCACTGATTAACACTGAACCCTATGGGAGTCTCACTGATTAACACTTAACCCTATGGGAGTCTCACTATTTAACACTGAACCCTGAGGGAGTCTCACTGATTAACACTGAACCCTATGGGAGTCTCACTGATTAACACTGAACCCTGAGGAAGTCTCAGTGATTAACACTGAACCCTGTGGGAGTCTCACTGATTACCCCTGAACCCTGTGGGAGTTTCACTGATTAACACTGAACCCTGTGGGAGTCTGACTGATTAACACTGAACCCTGTGGGCGTCTCACTGATTAACACTGAACCCTGTGGGAGTCTCACTGATTGACACTGAACCATGTGGGAGTCTCACTGATTAACACTGAACCCTGTGGGAGTCTGACTGATTAACACTGAACCCTGTGGGAGTCTCACTGATTAACACTGAACCCTGTGGGAGTCTCACTGATTAACACTGAACCCTATAGGAGTCTCACTGATTAACACTGAACCCTGTGGGAGTCTCACTGATTAACACTGAACCCTATGGGAGTCTCACTGATTAACACTGAACCGTATGGGAGTCTCACTGATTAACACTTAACCCTATGGGAGTCTCACTGATTAACACTGAACCCTGAGGGAGTCTCACTGATTAACACTGAACCCTATGGGAGTCTCAAGGATTAACACTGAACCCTATGGGAGTCCCATTGATTAACACTGAACCCTGTGGGAGTCTCACTGATTTACACTGAACCCTGTGGGAGTCTCACTGATTAACACTGAACCTTATGGGAGTCTCACTGATTAACAATGAACCCTATGGGAGTCTCACTGATTAACACTGAACTCGATGGGATTCTCACTGATTAACACTGAACCCTATGGGAGTCTCACTGATTAACACTGAACCCTATGGGAGTCTCACTGATTAACACTGAACCCTGTGGGAGTCTGACTGATTAACACTGAACCCTGTGGGAGTCTCACTGATTAACACTGAACCCTGTGGGAGTCTCACTGATTAACACTGAACCCTATTGGAGTCTCACTGATTAACTCTGAACCCTGTGGGAGTCTCACTGATTAACACTGAACCCTATGGGAGCCTCACTGATTAACACTGAACCCTATGGGAGTCTCACTGATTAACACTTAACCCTATGGGAGTCTCACTGATTAACACTGAACCCTGAGGGAGTCTCACTGATTAACACTGAACCCTATGGGAGTCTCACTGATTAACACTGAACCCTGAGGAAGTCTCACTGATTAACACTGAACCCTGTGGGAGTCTCACTGATTACCCCTGAACCCTGTGGGAGTTTCACTGATTAACACTGAACCCTGTGGGAGTCTGACTGATTAACACTGAACCCTGTGGGCGTCTCACTGATTAACACTGAACCCTGTGGGAGTCTCACTGATTAACACTGAACCCTGAGGGAGTCTCACTGATTAACACTGAACCCTAAGGGAGTCTCACTGATCAACACTGAACCCTGAGAGGGTCTCACTGATTAACACTTAACCCTGAGGGAGTCTCACTGATTAACACTGAACACTAAGGGAGTCTCACTGATTAACACTGAACCCTGAGAGAGTCTCACTGATTAACACTGAACCCTATGGGAGTCTCACTGATTAACACTTAACCCTATGGGAGTCTCACTGATTAACACTGAACCCTGTGGGAGTCTCACTGATTAACAATGAACCCTGTGGGAGTCTCACTGATTACCCCTGAACCCTGGGAGAGTCTCACTGATTAACACTGAACCCTGTGGGAGTCTCACTGATTAACACTGAACCATGTGGGAGTCTCACTGATTAACACTGAACCCTGTGGGAGTCTGACCGATTAACACTGAACCCTGTGGGAGTCTCACTGATTAACACTGAACCCTGTGGGAGTCTCACTGATTAACACTGAACCCTATGGGAGTCTCACTGATTAACACTGAACCATGTGGGAGTCTCACTGATTAACACTGAACCCTATGGGAGTCTCACTGATTAACACTGAACCCTATGGAAGTCTCACTGATTAACTCTTAACCCTATGGGAGTCTCACTGATTAACACTGAACCCTGAGGGAGTCTCACTGATTAACACTGAACCCTATGGGAGTCTCACTGATTAACACTGAACCCTATGGGAGTCCCATTGATTAACACTGAACCCTGTGGGATTCTCACTGATTTACACTGAACCCTGTGGGAGTCTCACTGATTAACACTGAAACTTATGGGAGTCTCACTGATTAACAATGAACCCTATGGGAGTCTCACTGATTAACACTGAACTCAATGGGATTCTCACTGATTAACACTGAACCCTATGGGAGTCTCACTGATTAACACTGAACCCTATGGGAGTCTCACTGATTAACACTGAACCCTGTGGGAGTCTGACTGATTAACACTGAACCCTGTGGGAGTCTCACTGATTAACACTGAACCCTGTGGGAGTCTCCCTGATTAACACTGAACCCTATTGGAGTCTCACTGATTAACTCTGAACCCTGTGGGAGTCTCACTGATTAACACTGAACCCTATGGGAGCCTCACTGATTAACACTGAACCCTATGGGAGTCCCATTGATTAACACTGAACCCTGTGGGAGTCTCACTGATTTACACTGAACCCTGTGGGATTCTCACTGATTAACACTGAACCCTATGGGAGTCTCACTGATTAACACTGAACCCTATGGGAGTCTCACTGATTAACACTTAACCCTATGGGAGTCTCACTGATTAACACTGAATCCTGAGGGAGTCTCACTGATTAACACTTAACCCTATGGGAGTCTCACTGATTAACACTGAACCCTGAGGAAGTCTCACTGATTAACACTGAACCCTATGAGAGTCTCACTGATTAACACTGAACCCTGTGGGAGTCTCACTGATTAACACTGAACCCTGTGGGAGTCTCACTGATTACCCCTGAACCCTGTGGGAGTTTCACTGATTAACACTGAACCCTGTGGGAGTCTGACTGATTAACACTGAACCCTGAGGGAGTCTCACTGATTAACACTGAACCCTAAGGGAGTCTCACTGATCAACACTGAACCCTGAGAGGGTCTCACTGATTAACACTTAACCCTATGGGAGTCTCACTGATTAACACTGAACCCTGTGGGAGTCTCACTGATTAACACTGAACCCTGTGGGAGTCTCACTGATTACCCCTGAACCCTGGGAGAGTCTCACTGATTAACACTGAACCCTGTGGGAGTCTCACTGATTAACACTGAACCCTGAGGGAGTCTCACTGATTAACACTGAACCCTATGCGAGTCTCACTGATTAACACTGAACCCTATGGGAGTCTCACTGATTAACACTGAACCCTGTGGGAGTCTAACTGATTAACACTGAACCCTGGGGGAGTCTCACTGATTAACACATGAACCCCGTGGGAGTCTCACTGATTAACACTGAACCCTGTGGGAGTCTCCCTGATTAACACTGAACCCTATTGGAGTCTCACTGATTAACTCTGAACCCTGTGGGAGTCTCACTGATTAACACTGAACCCTATGGGAGCCTCACTGATTAACACTGAACCCTATGGGAGTCCCATTGATTAACACTGAACCCTGTGGGAGTCTCACTGATTTACACTGAACCCTGTGGGATTCTCACTGATTAACACTGAACCCTATGGGAGTCTCACTGATTAACACTGAACCCTATGGGAGTCTCACTGATTAACACTTAACCCTATGGGAGTCTCACTGATTAACACTGAATCCTGAGGGAGTCTCACTGATTAACACTTAACCCTATGGGAGTCTCACTGATTAACACTGAACCCTGTGGGAGTCTCACTGATTAACACTGAACCCTGTGGGAGTCTCACTGATTACCCCTGAACCCTGGGAGAGTCTCACTGATTAACACTGAACCCTGTGGGAGTCTCACTGATTAACACTGAACCCTGAGGGAGTCTCACTGATTAACACTGAACCCTAAGGGAGTCTCACTGATCAACACTGAACCCTGAGAGGGTCTCACTTATTAACACTTAACCCTATGGGAGTCTCACTGATTAACACTGAACCCTGTGGGAGTCTCACTGATTAACACTGAACCCTGTGGGAGTCTCACTGATTACCCCTGAACCCTGGGAGAGTCTCACTGATTAACACTGAACCCTGTGGGAGTCTCACTGATTAACACTGAACCATGTGGGAGTCTCACTGATTAACACTGAACCCTGTGGGAGTCTGACTGATTAACACTGAACCCTGTGGGAGTCTCACTGATTAACACTGAACCCTGTGGGAGTCTCACTGATTAACACTGAACCCTATGGGAGTCTCATTGATTAACACTGAACCCTGTGGGAGACTCACTGATTAACACTGAACCCTATGGGAGTCTCACTGATTAACACTGAACCCTATGGGAGTCTCACTGATTAACACTTAACCCTATGGGAGTCTCACTGATTAACACTGAACCCTGAGGGAGTCTCACTGATTAACACTGAACCCTATGAGAGTCTCACTGATTAACACTGAACCCTATGGGAGTCTCATTGATTAACACTGAACCCTGTGGGAGTCTCACTGATTTACACTGAACCCTGTGGGAGTCTCACTGATTAACACTGAACCTTATGGGAGTCTCACTGATTAACAATGAACCCTATGGGAGTCTCACTGATTAACACTGAACTCGATGGGATTCTCACTGATTAACACTGAACCCTATGGGAGTCTCACTGATTAACACTGAACCCTATGGGAGTCTCACTGATTAACACTGAACCCTGTGGGAGTCTGACTGATTAACACTGAACCCTGTGGGAGTCTCACTGATTAACACTGAACCCTGTGGGAGTCTCACTGATTAACACTGAACCCTATTGGAGTCTCACTGATTAACTCTGAACCCTGTGGGAGTCTCACTGATTAACACTGAACCCTATGGGAGCCTCACTGATTAACACTGAACCCTATGGGAGTCTCACTGATTAACACTTAACCCTATGGGAGTCTCACTGATTAACACTGAACCCTGAGGGAATCTCACTGATTAACACTGAACCCTATGGGAGTCTCACTGATTAACACTGAACCCTGAGGAAGTCTCACTGATTAACACTGAACCCTGTGGGAGTCTCACTGATTACCCCTGAACCCTGTGGGAGTTTCACTGATTAACACTGAACCCTGTGGGAGTCTGACTGATTAACACTTAACCCTGTGGGCATCTCACTGATTAACACTGAACCCTGTGGGAGTCTCACTGATTAACACTGAACCATGTGGGAGTCTCACTGATTAACACTGAACCCTGTGGGAGTCTGACTGATTAACACTGAACCCTGTGGGAGTCTCACTGATTAACACTGAACCCTGTGGGAGTCTCACTGATTAACACTGAACCCTATGGGAGTCTCACTGATTAACACTGAACCCTGTGGGAGTCTCACTGATTAACACTGAACCCTATGGGAGTCTCACTGATTAACACTGAACCCTATGGGAGTCTCACTGATTAACACTTAACCCTATGGGAGTCTCACTGACTAACACTGAACCCTGAGGGAGTCTCACTGATTAACACTGAACCCTATGGGAGTCTCACTGATTAACACTGAACCCTATGGGAGTCCCATTGATTAACACTGAACCCTGTGGGACTCTCACTGATTTACACTGAACCCTGTGGGAGTCTCACTGATTAACACTGAACCTTATGGGAGTCTCACTGATTAACAATGAACCCTATGGGAGTCTCACTGATTAACACTGAACTCGATGGGATTCTCACTGATTAACACTGAACCCTATGGGAGTCTCACTGATTAACACTTAACCCTATGGGAGTCTCACTGATTAACACTGAACCCTGTGGGAGTCTGACTGATTAACACTGAACCCTGTGGGAGTCTCACTGATTAACACTGAACCCTGTGGGAGTCTCACTGATTAACACTGAACCCTATTGGAGTCTCACTGATTAACACTGAACCCTGTGGGAGTCTCAGTGATTAACACTGAACCCTGAGGGAGTCTCACTGATTAACACTGAACCCTATGGGAGTCTCACTGATTAACACTGAACCCTGAGGAAGTCTCACTGATTAACACTGAACCCTGTGGGAGTCTCACTGATTACCCCTGAACCCTGTGGGAGTTTCACTGATTAACACTGAACCCTGTGGGAGTCTGACTGATTAACACTGAACTCTGTGGGCGTCTCACTGATTAACACTGAACCCTGTGGGAGTCTCACTGATTAACACTGAACCCTGAGGGAGTCTCACTGATTAACACTGAACCCTAAGGGAGTCTCACTGATCAACACTGAACCCTGAGAGGGTCTCACTGATTAACACTTAACCCTGAGGAAGTCTCACTGATTAACACTGAACCCTGTGGGAGTTTCACTGATTAACACTGAACCCTGTGGGAGTCTGACTGATTAACACTGAACCCTGTGGGCATCTCACTGATTAACACTGAACCCTGTGGGAGTCTCACTGATTAACACTGAACCATGTGGGAGTCTCACTGATTAACACTGAACGCTGTGGGAGTCTGACTGATTAACACTGAACCCTGTGGGAGTCTCATTGATTAACACTGAACCCTGTGGGAGTCTCACTGATTAACACTGAACCCTATGGGAGTCTCACTGATTAACACTGAACCCTGTGGGAGTCTCACTGATTAACACTGAACCCTATGGGAGTCTCACTGATTAACACTGAACCCTATGGGAGTCTCACTGATTAACACTTAACCCTATGGGAGTCTCACTGATTAACACTGAACCCTGAGGGAGTCTCACTGATTTACACTGAACCCTGTGGGAGTCTCACTGATTAACACTGAACCTTATGGGAGTCTCACTGATTAACAATGAACCCTATGGGAGTCTCACTGATTAACACTGAACTCGATGGGATTTTCACTGATTAACACTGAACCCTATGGGAGTCTCACTGATTAACACTGAACCCTATGGGAGTCTCACTGATTAACACTGAACCCTGTGGGAGTCTGACTGATTAACACTGAACCCTGTGGGAGTCTCACTGATTAACACTGAACCCTGTGGGAGTCTCACTGATTAACACTGAACCCTATTGGAGTCTCACTGATTAACACTGAACCCTGTGGGAGTCTCAGTGATTAACACTGAACCCTGAGGGAGTCTCACTGATTAACACTGAACCCTATGGGAGTCTCACTGATTAACACTGAACCCTGAGGAAGTCTCACTGATTAACACTGAACCCTGTGGGAGTCTCACTGATTACCCCTGAACCCTGTGGGAGTTTCACTGATTAACACTGAACCCTGTGGGAGTCTGACTGATTAACACTGAACCCTGTGGGCGTCTCACTGATTAACACTGAACCCTGTGGGAGTCTCACTGATTAACACTGAACCCTGAGGGAGTGTCACTGATTAACACTGAACCCTAAGGGAGTCTCACTGATCAACACTGAACCCTGAGAGGGTCTCACTGATTAACACTTAACCCTGAGGAAGTCTCACTGATTAACACTGAACCCTGTGGGAGTCTCACTGATTACCCCTGAACCTTGTGGGAGTTTCACTGATTAACACTGAACCCTGTGGGAGTCTGACTGATTAACACTGAACCCTGTGGGCGTCTCACTGATTAACACTGAACCCTGCGGGAGTCTCACTGATTAACAGTGAACCATGTGGGAGTCTCACTGATTAACACTGAACGCTGTGGGAGTCTGACTGATTAACACTGAACCCTGTGGGAGTCTCATTGATTAACACTGAACCCTGTGGGAGTCTCACTGATTAACACTGAACCCTATGGGAGTCTCACTGATTAACACTGAACCCTGTGGGAGTCTCACTGATTAACACTGAACCCTATGGGAGTCTCACTGATTAACACTGAACCCTATGGGAGTCTCACTGATTAACACTTAACCCTATGGGAGTCTCACTGATTAACACTGAACCCTGAGGGAGTCTCACTGATTAACACTGAACCCTATGGGAGTCCCATTGATTAACACTGAACCCTGTGGGAGTCTCACTGATTTACACTGAACCCTGTGGGAGTCTCACTGATTAACACTGAACCTTATGGGAGTCTCACTGATTAACAATGAACCCTATGGGAGTCTCACTGATTAACACTGAACTCGATGGGATTCTCACTGATTAACACTGAACCCTATGGGAGTCTCACTGATTAACACTGAACCCTATGGGAGTCTCACTGATTAACACTGAACCCTGTGGGAGTCTGACTGATTAACACTGAACCCTAATGGAGTCTCACTGATTAACACTGAACCCTGTGGGAGTCTCACTGATTAACACTGAACCCTATTGGAGTCTCACTGATTAACACTGAACCCTGTGGGAGTCTCAGTGATTAACACTGAACCCTGAGGGAGTCTCACTGATTAACACTGAACCCTATGGGAGTCTCACTGATTAACACTGAACCCTGTGGGAGTCTCACTGATTACCCCTGAACACTGTGGGAGTTTCACTGATTAACACTGAACCCTGTGGGAGTCTGACTGATTAACACTGAACCCTGTGGGAGTCTCACTGATTAACACTGAACCCTGAGGGAGTCTCACTGATTAACACTGAACCCTAAGGGAGTCTCACTGATCAACACTGAACCCTGAGAGGGTCTCACTGATTAACACTTAACCCTGAGGAAGTCTCACTGATTAACACTGAACCCTGTGGGAGTCTCACTGATTACCCCTGAACCTTGTGGGAGTTTCACTGATTAACACTGAACCCTGTGGGAGTCTGACTGATTAACACTGAACCCTGTGGGCGTCTCACTGATTAACACTGAACCCTGTGGGAGTCTCACTGATTAACACTGAACCATGTGGGAGTCTCACTGATTAACACTGAACGCTGTGGGAGTCTGACTGATTAACACTGAACCCTGTGGGAGTCTCATTGATTAACACTGAACCCTGTGGGAGTCTCACTGATTAACACTGAACCCTATGGGAGTCTCACTGATTAACACTGAACCCTGTGGGAGTCTCACTGATTAACACTGAACCCTATGGGAGTCTCACTGATTAACACTGAACCCTATGGGAGTCTCACTGATTAACACTTAACCCTATGGGAGTCTCACTGATTAACACTGAACCCTGAGGGAGTCTCACTGATTAACACTGAACCCTATGGGAGTCCCATTGATTAACACTGAACCCTGTGGGAGTCTCACTGATTAACACTGAACCCTATTGGAGTCTCACTGATTAACACTGAACCCTGTGGGAGTCTCAGTGATTAACACTGAACCCTGAGGGAGTCTCACTGATTAACACTGAACCCTATGGGAGTCTCACTGATTAACACTGAACCCTGTGGGAGTCTCACTGATTACCCCTGAACACTGTGGGAGTTTCACTGATTAACACTGAACCCTGTGGGAGTCTGACTGATTAACACTGAACCCTGTGGGAGTCTCACTGATTAACACTGAACCCTGAGGGAGTCTCACTGATTAACACTGAACCCTAAGGGAGTCTCACTGATCAACACTGAACCCTGAGAGGGTCTCACTGATTAACACTTAACCCTGAGGAAGTCTCACTGATTAACACTGAACCCTGTGGGAGTCTCACTGATTACCCCTGAACCTTGTGGGAGTTTCACTGATTAACACTGAACCCTGTGGGAGTCTGACTGATTAACACTGAACCCTGTGGGCGTCTCACTGATTAACACTGAACCCTGTGGGAGTCTCACTGATTAACACTGAACCATGTGGGAGTCTCACTGATTAACACTGAACGCTGTGGGAGTCTGACTGATTAACACTGAACCCTGTGGGAGTCTCATTGATTAACACTGAACCCTGTGGGAGTCTCACTGATTAACACTGAACCCTATGGGAGTCTCACTGATTAACACTGAACCCTGTGGGAGTCTCACTGATTAACACTGAACCCTATGGGAGTCTCACTGATTAACACTGAACCCTATGGGAGTCTCACTGATTAACACTTAACCCTATGGGAGTCTCACTGATTAACACTGAACCCTGAGGGAGTCTCACTGATTAACACTGAACCCTATGGGAGTCCCATTGATTAACACTGAACCCTGTGGGAGTCTCACTGATTTACACTGAACCCTGTGGGAGTCTCACTGATTAACACTGAACCTTATGGGAGTCTCACTGATTAACAATGAACCCTATGGGAGTCTCACTGATTAACACTGAACTCGATGGGATTCTCACTGATTAACACTGAACCCTATGGGAGTCTCACTGATTAACACTGAACCCTATGGTAGTCTCACTGATTAACACTGAACCCTGTGGGAGTCTGACTGATTAACACTGAACCCTAATGGAGTCTCACTGATTAACACTGAACCCTGTGGGAGTCTCACTGATTAACACTGAACCCTATTGGAGTCTCACTGATTAACACTGAACCCTGTGGGAGTCTCAGTGATTAACACTGAACCCTGAGGGAGTCTCACTGATTAACACTGAACCCTATGGGAGTCTCACTGATTAACACTGAACCCTGTGGGAGTCTCACTGATTACCCCTGAACCCTGTGGGAGTTTCACTGATTAACACTGAACCCTGTGGGAGTCTGACTGATTAACACTGAACCCTGTGGGAGTCTCATTGATTAACACTGAACCCTGAGGGAGTCTCACTGATTAACACTGAACCCTAAGGGAGTCTCACTGATCAACACTGAACCCTGAGAGGGTCTGACTGATTAACACTTAACCCTGAGGAAGTCTCACTGATTAACACTGAACCCTGTGGGAGTCTCACTGATTACCCCTGAACCTTGTGGGAGTTTCACTGATTAACACTGAACCCTGTGGGAGTCTGACTGATTAACACTGAACCTTGTGGGAGTCTCATTGATTAACACTGAACCCTGTGGGAGTCTCACTGATTAACACTGAACCCTATGGGAGTCTCACTGATTAACACTGAACCCTGTGGGAGTCTCACTGATTAACACTGAACCCTATGGGAGTCTCACTGATTAACACTGAACCCTATGGGAGTCTCACTGATTAACACTTAACCCTATGGGAGTCTCACTGATTAACACTGAACCCTGAGGGAGTCTCACTGATTAACACTGAACCCTATGGGAGTCTCACTGATTAACACTGAACCCTATGGGGGTCCCATTGATTAACACTGAACCCTGTGGGAGTCTCACTGATTTACACTGAACCCTGTGGGAGTCTCACTGATTAACACTGAACCTTATGGGAGTCTCACTGATTAACAATGAACCCTATGGGAGTCTCACTGATTAACACTGAACTCGATGGGATTCTCACTGATTAACACTGAACCCTGTGGGAGTCTGACTGATTAACACTGAACCCTAATGGAGTCTCACTGATTAACACTGAACCCTGTGGGAGTCTCACTGATTAACACTGAACCCTATTGGAGTCTCACTGATTAACACTGAACCCTGTGGGAGTCTCAGTGATTAACACTGAACCCTGAGGGAGTCTCACTGATTAACACTGAACCCTATGGGAGTCTCACTGATTAACACTGAACCCTGAGGAAGTCTCACTGATTAACACTGAACCCTGTGGGAGTCTCACTGATTACCCCTGAACCCTGTGGGAGTTACACTGATTAACACTGAACCCTGTGGGAGTCTGACTGATTAACACTGAACCCTGTGGGCGTCTCACTGATTAACACTGAACCCTGTGGGAGTCTCACTGATTAACACTGAACCCTGAGGGAGTCTCACTGATTAACACTGAACCCTAAGGGAGTCTCACTGATCAACACTGAACCCTGAGAGGGTCTCACTGATTAACACTTAACCCTATGGGAGTCTCACTGATTAGCACTGAACCCTGAGGGAGTCTCACTGATTAACACTGAACCCTAAGGGAGTCTCACTGATTAACACTGAACCCTGAGAGGGTCTCACTGATTAACACTTAACCCTATGGGAGTCTCACTGATTAACACTGAACCCTGAGGGAGTCTCACTGATTAACACTGAACACTAAGGGAGTCTCACTGATTAACACTGAACCCTGAGGGAGTCTCACTGATTAACACTGAACCCTATGGGAGTCTCACTGATTAACAATTAACCCTATGGGAGTCTCATTGATTAACACTGAACCCTGTGGGAGTCTCACTGATTAACACTGAACCCTGTGGGAGTCTCACTGATTACCCCTGAACCCTGGGAGAGTCTCACTGATTAACACTGAACCCTGTGGGAGTCTCACTGATTAACACTGAACCATGTGGGAGTCTCACTGATTAACACTGAACCCTGTGGGAGTCTCATTGATTAACACTGAACCCTGAGGGAGTCTCACTGATTAACACTGAACCCTATGGGAGTCCCATTGATTAACACTGAACCCTGTGGGAGTCTCACTGATTTACACTGAACCCTGTGGGAGTCTCACTGATTAACACTGAACCTTATGGGAGTCTCACTGATTAACAATGAACCCTATGGGAGTCTCACTGATTAACACTGAACTCGATGGGATTCTCACTGATTAACACTGAACCCTATGGGAGTCTCACTGATTAACACTGAACCCTATGGGAGTCTCACTGATTAACACTGAACCCTGTGGGAGTCTGACTGATTAACACTGAACCCTAATGGAGTCTCACTGATTAACACTGAACCCTGTGGGAGTCTCACTGATTAACACTGAACCCTATTGGAGTCTCACTGATTAACACTGAACCCTGTGGGAGTCTCAGTGATTAACACTGAACCCTGAGGGAGTCTCACTGATTAACACTGAACCCTATGGGAGTCTCACTGATTAACACTGAACCCTGTGGGAGTCTCACTGATTACCCCTGAACACTGTGGGAGTTTCACTGATTAACACTGAACCCTGTGGGAGTCTGACTGATTAACACTGAACCCTGTGGGAGTCTCACTGATTAACACTGAACCCTGAGGGAGTCTCACTGATTAACACTGAACCCTAAGGGAGTCTCACTGATCAACACTGAACCCTGAGAGGGTCTCACTGATTAACACTTAACCCTGAGGAAGTCTCACTGATTAACACTGAACCCTGTGGGAGTCTCACTGATTACCCCTGAACCTTGTGGGAGTTTCACTGATTAACACTGAACCCTGTGGGAGTCTGACTGATTAACACTGAACCCTGTGGGCGTCTCACTGATTAACACTGAACCCTGTGGGAGTCTCACTGATTAACACTGAACCATGTGGGAGTCTCACTGATTAACACTGAACGCTGTGGGAGTCTGACTGATTAACACTGAACCCTGTGGGAGTCTCATTGATTAACACTGAACCCTGTGGGAG
Organism: Petromyzon marinus; assembly: GCF_048934315.1. Lineage (NCBI taxonomy): Eukaryota > Metazoa > Chordata > Hyperoartia > Petromyzontiformes > Petromyzontidae > Petromyzon > Petromyzon marinus. The sequence goes on along the minus strand of NW_027423058.1, from coordinate 1,864,534 downwards.
TCTCACTGATTAACACTGAACCCTATGGGAGTCTCACTGATTAACACTGAACCCTGTGGGAGTCTCACTGATTAACACTGAACCCTATGGGAGTCTCACTGATTAACACTGAACCCTATGGGAGTCTCACTGATTAACACTTAACCCTATGGGAGTCTCACTGATTAACACTGAACCCTGAGGGAGTCTCACTGATTAACACTGAACCCTATGGGAGTCCCATTGATTAACACTGAACCCTGTGGGAGTCTCACTGATTTACACTGAACCCTGTGGGAGTCTCACTGATTAACACTGAACCTTATGGGAGTCTCACTGATTAACAATGAACCCTATGGGAGTCTCACTGATTAACACTGAACTCGATGGGAGTCTCATTGATTAACACTGAACCCTGAGGGAGTCTCACTGATTAACACTGAACCCTAAGGGAGTCTCACTGATCAACACTGAACCCTGAGAGGGTCTGACTGATTAACACTTAACCCTGAGGAAGTCTCACTGATTAACACTGAACCCTGTGGGAGTCTCACTGATTACCCCTGAACCTTGTGGGAGTTTCACTGATTAACACTGAACCCTGTGGGAGTCTGACTGATTAACACTGAACCTTGTGGGAGTCTCATTGATTAACACTGAACCCTGTGGGAGTCTCACTGATTAACACTGAACCCTATGGGAGTCTCACTGATTAACACTGAACCCTGTGGGAGTCTCACTGATTAACACTGAACCCTATGGGAGTCTCACTGATTAACACTGAACCCTATGGGAGTCTCACTGATTAACACTTAACCCTATGGGAGTCTCACTGATTAACACTGAACCCTGAGGGAGTCTCACTGATTAACACTGAACCCTATGGGAGTCTCACTGATTAACACTGAACCCTATGGGGGTCCCATTGATTAACACTGAACCCTGTGGGAGTCTCACTGATTTACACTGAACCCTGTGGGAGTCTCACTGATTAACACTGAACCTTATGGGAGTCTCACTGATTAACAATGAACCCTATGGGAGTCTCACTGATTAACACTGAACTCGATGGGATTCTCACTGATTAACACTGAACCCTATGGGAGTCTCACTGATTAACACTGAACCCTATGGGAGTCTCACTGATTAACACTGAACCCTGTGGGAGTCTGACTGATTAACACTGAACCCTAATGGAGTCTCACTGATTAACACTGAACCCTGTGGGAGTCTCACTGATTAACACTGAACCCTATTGGAGTCTCACTGATTAACACTGAACCCTGTGGGAGTCTCAGTGATTAACACTGAACCCTGAGGGAGTCTCACTGATTAACACTGAACCCTATGGGAGTCTCACTGATTAACACTGAACCCTGAGGAAGTCTCACTGATTAACACTGAACCCTGTGGGAGTCTCACTGATTACCCCTGAACCCTGTGGGAGTTACACTGATTAACACTGAACCCTGTGGGAGTCTGACTGATTAACACTGAACCCTGTGGGCGTCTCACTGATTAACACTGAACCCTGTGGGAGTCTCACTGATTAACACTGAACCCTGAGGGAGTCTCACTGATTAACACTGAACCCTAAGGGAGTCTCACTGATCAACACTGAACCCTGAGAGGGTCTCACTGATTAACACTTAACCCTATGGGAGTCTCACTGATTAACACTGAACCCTGAGGGAGTCTCACTGATTAACACTGAACCCTAAGGGAGTCTCACTGATTAACACTGAACCCTGAGAGGGTCTCACTGATTAACACTTAACCCTATGGGAGTCTCACTGATTAACACTGAACCCTGAGGGAGTCTCACTGATTAACACTGAACACTAAGGGAGTCTCACTGATTAACACTGAACCCTGAGGGAGTCTCACTGATTAACACTGAACCCTATGGGAGTCTCACTGATTAACAATTAACCCTATGGGAGTCTCACTGATTAACACTGAACCCTGTGGGAGTCTCACTGATTAACACTGAACCCTGTGGGAGTCTCACTGATTACCCCTGAACCCTGGGAGAGTCTCACTGATTAACACTGAACCCTGTGGGAGTCTCACTGATTAACACTGAACCATGTGGGAGTCTCACTGATTAACACTGAACCCTGTGGGAGTCTGACCGATTAACACTGAACCCTGTGGGAGTCTCACTGATTAACACTGAACCCTGTGGGAGTCTCACTGATTAACACTGAACCCTATGGGAGTCTCACTGATTAACACTGAACCCTGTGGGAGTCTCACTGATTAACACTGAACCCTATGGGAGTCTCACTGATTAACACTGAACCCTGTGGGAGTCTCACTGATTACCCCTGAACCTTGTGGGAGTTTCACTGATTAACACTGAACCCTGTGGGAGTCTGACTGATTAACACTGAACCCTGTGGGCATCTCACTGATTAACACTGAACCCTGTGGGAGTCTCACTGATTAACACTGAACCATGTGGGAGTCTCACTGATTAACACTGAACGCTGTGGGAGTCTGACTGATTAACACTGAACCCTGTGGGAGTCTCATTGATTAACACTGAACCCTGTGGGAGTCTCACTGATTAACACTGAACCCTATGGGAGTCTCACTGATTAACACTGAACCCTGTGGGAGTCTCACTGATTAACACTGAACCCTATGGGAGTCTCACTGATTAACACTGAACCCTATGGGAGTCTCACTGATTAACACTTAACCCTATGGGAGTCTCACTGATTAACACTGAACCCTGAGGGAGTCTCACTGATTAACACTGAACCCTATGGGAGTCGCACTGATTAACACTGAACCCTATGGGAGTCCCATTGATTAACACTGAACCCTGTGGGAGTCTCACTGATTTACACTGAACCCTGTGGGAGTCTCACTGATTAACACTGAACCTTATGGGAGTCTCACTGATTAACAATGAACCCTATGGGAGTCTCACTGATTAACACTGAACTCGATGGGATTCTCACTGATTAACACTGAACCCTATGGGAGTCTCACTGATTAACACTGAACCCTATGGGAGTCTCACTGATTAACACTGAACCCTGTGGGAGTCTGACTGATTAACACTGAACCCTAATGGAGTCTCACTGATTAACACTGAACCCTGTGGGAGTCTCACTGATTAACACTGAACCCTATTGGAGTCTCACTGATTAACACTGAACCCTGTGGGAGTCTCAGTGATTAACACTGAACCCTGAGGGAGTCTCACTGATTAACACTGAACCCTATGGGAGTCTCACTGATTAACACTGAACCCTGTGGGAGTCTCACTGATTACCCCTGAACCCTGTGGGAGTTTCACTGATTAACACTGAACCCTGTGGGAGTCTGACTGATTAACACTGAACCCTGTGGGCGTCTCACTGATTAACACTGAACCCTGTGGGAGTCTCACTGATTAACACTGAACCATGAGGGAGTCTCACTGATTAACACTGAACCCTAAGGGAGTCTCACTGATCAACACTGAACCCTGAGAGGGTCTCACTGATTAACACTTAACCCTGAGGAAGTCTCACTGATTAACACTGAACCCTGTGGGAGTCTCACTGATTACCCCTGAACCTTGTGGGAGTTTCACTGATTAACACTGAACCCTGTGGGAGTCTGACTGATTAACACTGAACCCTGTGGGCGTCTCACTGATTAACACTGAACCCTGTGGGAGTCTCACTGATTAACACTGAACCATGTGGGAGTCTCACTGATTAACACTGAACGCTGTGGGAGTCTGACTGATTAACACTGAACCCTGTGGGAGTCTCATTGATTAACACTGAACCCTGTGGGAGTCTCACTGATTAACACTGAACCCTATGGGAGTCTCACTGATTAACACTGAACCCTGTGGGAGTCTCACTGATTAACACTGAACCCTATGGGAGTCTCACTGATTAACACTGAACCCTATGGGAGTCTCACTGATTAACACTTAACCCTATGGGAGTCTCACTGATTAACACTGAACCCTGAGGGAGTCTCACTGATTAACACTGAACCCTATGGGAGTCTCACTGATTAACACTGAACCCTATGGGAGTCACATTGATTAACACTGAACCCTGTGGGAGTCTCACTGATTTACACTGAACCCTGTGGGAGTCTCAGTGATTAACACTGAACCTTATGGGAGTCTCACTGATTAACAATGAACCCTATGGGAGTCTCACTGATTAACACTGAACTCGATGGGATTCTCACTGATTAACACTGAACCCTATGGGAGTCTCACTGATTAACACTGAACCCTATGGGAGTCTCACTGATTAACACTGAACCCTGTGGGAGTCTGACTGATTAACACTGAACCCTAATGGAGTCTCACTGATTAACACTGAACCCTGTGGGAGTCTCACTGATTAACACTGAACCCTATTGGAGTCTCACTGATTAACACTGAACCCTGTGGGAGTCTCAGTGATTAACACTGAACCCTGAGGGAGTCTCACTGATTAACACTGAACCCTATGGGAGTCTCACTGTTTAACACTGAACCCTGAGGAAGTCTCACTGATTAACACTGAACCCTGTGGGAGTCTCACTGATTACCCCTGAACCCTGTGGGTGTTTCACTGATTAACACTGAACCCTGTGGGAGTCTGACTTATTAACACTGAACCCTGTGGGCGTCTCACTGATTAACACTGAACCCTGTGGGAGTCTCACTGATTAACACTGAACCCTGAGGGAGTCTCACTGATTAACACTGAACCCTAAGGGAGTCTCACTGATCAACACTGAACCCTGAGAGGGTCTCACTGATTAACACTTAACCCTATGGGAGTCTCACTGATTAACACTGAACCCTGAGGGAGTCTCACTGATTAACACTGAACCCTAAGGGAGTCTCACTGATTAACACTGAACCCTGAGAGGGTCTCACTGATTAACACTTAACCCTATGGGAGTCTCACTGATTAACACTGAACCCTGAGGGAGTCTCACTGATTAACACTGAACACTAAGGGAGTCTCACTGATTAACACTGAACCCTGAGGGAGTCTCACTGATTAACACTTAACCCTATGGGAGTCTCACTGATTAACACTGAACCCTGTGGGAGTCTCACTGATTAACACTGAACCCTGTGGGAGTCTCACTGATTACCCCAGAACCCTGGGAGAGTCTCACTGATTAACACTGAACCCTGGGGGAGTCTCACTGATTAACACTGAACCATGTGGGAGTCTCACTGATTAACACTGAACCCCGTGGGAGTCTGACCGATTAACACTGAACCCTGTGGGAGTCTCACTGATTAACACTGAACCCTGTGGGAGTCTCACTGATTAACACTGAACCCTATGGGAGTCTCACTGATTAACACTGAACCCTGTGGGAGTCTCACTGATTAACACTGAACCCTATGGGAGTCTCACTGATTAACACTGAACCCTATGGAAGTCTCACTGATTAACACTTAACCCTATGGTAGTCTCACTGATTGACACTGAACCCTGAGGGAGTCTCACTGATTAACACTGAACCCTATGGGAGTCTCACTGATTAACACTGAACCCTATGGGAGTCCCATTGATTAACACTGAACCCTGTGGGAGTCTCACTGATTTACACTGAACCCTGTGGGAGTCTCACTGATTAACACTGAACCTTATGGGAGTCTCACTGATTAACAATGAACCCTATGGGAGTCTCACTGATTAACACTGAACTCGATGGGATTCTCAATGATTAACACTGAACCCTATGGGAGTCTCACTGATTAACACTGAACCCTATGGGAGTCTCACTGATTAACACTGAACCCTGTGGGAGTCTGACTGATTAACACTGAACCCTGTGGGAGTCTCACTGATTAACACTGAACCCTGTGGGAGTCTCACTGATTAACACTGAACCCTATTGGAGTCTCACTGATTAACTCTGAACCCTGTGGGAGTCTCACTGATTAACACTGAACCCTATGGGAGCCTCACTGATTAACACTGAACCCTATGGGAGTCCCATTGATTAACACTGAACCCTGTGGGCGTCTCACTGATTTACACTGAACCCTGTGGGAATCTCACTCATTAACACTGAACCCTATGGGAGTCTCACTGATTAACAATGAACCCTATGGGAGTCTCACTGATTAACACTTAACTCGATGGGATTCTCACTGATTAACACTGAACCCTATGGGAGTCTCACTGATTAACACTGAACCCTATGGGAGTCTCACTGATTAACACTTAACCCTATGGGAGTCTCACTGATTAACACTGAACCCTGAGGGAGTCTCACTGATTAACACTGAACCCTATGGGAGTCTCACTGATTAACACTTAACCCTATGGGAGTCTCACTGATTAACACTGAACCCTGAGGGAGTCTCACTGATTAACACTGAACCCTATGAGAGTCTCACTGATTAACACTGAACCCTGTGGGAGTCTCACTGATTAACACTGAACCCTGTGGGAGTCTCACTGATTACCCCTGAACCCTGTGTGAGTTTCACTGATTAACACTGAACCCTGTGGGAGTCTGACTGATTAACACTGAACCCTGTGGGAGTCTCACTGATTAACACTGAACCCTGTAGGAGTCTCACTGATTAACACTGAACCCTGAGGGAGTCTCACTGATTAACACTGAACCCTATGGGAGTCTCACTGATTAACACTTAACCCTATGGGAGTCTCACTGATTAACACTGAACCCTGAGGGAGTCTCACTGATTAACACTGAACCCTATGAGAGTCTCATTGATTAACACTGAACCCTGTGGGAGTCTCACTGATTAACACTGAACCCTGTGGGAGTCTCACTGATTACCCCTGAACCCTGTGGGAGTTTCACTGATTAACACTGAACCCTGTGGGAGTCTGACTGATTAACACTGAACCCTGTGGGAGTCTCACTGATTAACTCTGAACCCTGTGGGAGTCTCACTGATTAACACTGAACCCTGAGGGAGTCTCACTGATTAACACTGAACCCTAAGGGAGTCTCACTGATTAACACTGAACCCTAAGGGAGTCTCACTGATTAACACTGAACCCTGAGGGAGTCTCACTGATTAACACTGAACCCTATGGGAGTCTCACTGATTAACACTGAACCCTGTGGGAGTCTCACTGTTTACCCCTGAACCCTGTGAGAGTCTCACTGATTAACACTGAACCCTGTGGGAGTCTCACTGATTAACACTGAACCATGTGGGAGTCTCACTGATTAACACTGAACCCTGTGGGAGTCTGACTGATTAACACTGAACCCTGTGGGAGTCTCACTGATTAACACTGAACCCTGTGGGAGTCTCACTGATTAACACTGAACCCTATGGGAGTCTGACTGATTAACACTGAACCCTGTGGGAGTCTCACTGATTAACACTGAACCCTATGGGAGTCTCACTGATTAACACTGAACCCTATGGGAGTCTGACTGATTAACACTTAACCCTATGTGAGTCTCACTGATTAACACTGAACCCTGAGGGAGTCTCACTGATTAACACTGAACCCTATGGGAGTCTCACTGATTAACACTGAACCCTATGGGAGTCCCATTGATTAACACTGAACCCTGTGGGAGTCTCACTGATTTACACTGAACCCTGTGGGAGTCTCCCTGATTAACACTGAACCCTATAGGAGTCTCACTGATTAACAATGAACCCTATGGGAGTCTCACTGATTAACACTGAACTCGATGGGATTCTCACTGATTAACACTGAACCCTATGGGAGTCTCACTGATTAACACTGAACCCTATGGAAGTCTCACTGATTAACACTGAACCCTGTGGGAGTCTGACTGATTAACACTGAACCCTGTGGGAGTCTCACTGATTAACTCTGAACCCTGTGGGAGTCTCACTGATTAACACTGAACCCTATGGGAGTCTCACTGATTAACACTGAACCCTGTGGGAGTCTCACTGATTAACACTGAACCCTATGGGAGTCTCACTGATTAAAACTAAACCCTGTGGGAGTCTCACTGATTAACACTGAACCCTATGGGAGTCTCACTGATCAACACTGAACCCTATGGGAGTCTCATTGATTAACACTTAACCCTATGGGAGTCTCACTGATTAACACTGAACCCTGAGGGAGTCTCACTGATTAACACTGAACCCTATGGGAGTCTCACTGATTAACACTGAAACCTGAGGGAGTCTCACTGATTAACAAGAACCCTATGGGAGTCTCACTGATTAACACTGAACTCGATGGGATTCTCACTGATTAACACTGAACCCTATGGGAGTCTCACTGATTAACACTGAACCCTATGGGAATCTTACTGATTAACGCTTAACCCTATGGGAGTCTCACTGATTAACACTGAATCCTGAGGGAGTCTCACTGATTAACACTGAACCCTATGGGAGTCTCACTGATTAACACTTAACCCTATGGGAGTCTCACTGATTAACACTGAACCCTGAGGGAGTCTCACTGATTAACACTGAACCCTATGGGAGTCTCACTGATTAACACTTAACCCTATGGGAGTCTCAATTATTAACACTGATCCCTGTGGGAATCTCACTGATTAACACTGAACCCTGTGGGAGTCTCACTGATTACCCCTGAACCGTGTGAGAGTCTCACTGATTAACACTGAACCCTGTGGGAGTCTCACTGATTAACACTGAACCATGTGGGAGTCTCACTGATTAACAATTAACCCTGTGGGACACTCACTGATTAACAATGAACCATGTGGGAGTCTCACTGATTAACACTGAACCCTATGGGAGTCTCACTGATTAACACTGAACCCTGTGGGTGTCTCACTGATTAACACTGAACCCTGTGGGAGTCTCACTGATTACCCCTGAACCCTGTGGGAGTTTCACTGATTAACACTGAACCCTGTGGGAGTCTCACTGATTAACACTGAACCCTATGGGAGTCTCACTGATTAACACTGAACCCTGTGGGAGTCTCACTGATTAACACTGAACCCTATGGGAGTCTCACTGATTAACACTTAACCCTATGGGAGTCTCACTGATTAACACTGAACCCTGAGGGAGTCTCACTGATTAACAATGAACCCTATGGGAGTCTCACTGATTAACACTGAACTCGATGGGATTCTCACTGATTAACACTGAACCCTATGGGAGTCTCACTGATTAACACTGAACCCTATGGGAATCTTACTGATTAACGCTTAACCCTATGGGAGTCTCACTGATTAACACTGAATCCTGAGGGAGTCTCACTGATTAACACTGAACCCTATGGGAGTCTCACTGATTAACACTTAACCCTATGGGAGTCTCACTGATTAACACTGAACCCTGAGGGAGTCTCACTGATTAACACTGAACCCTATAGGAGTCTCACTGATTAACACTGAACCCTGTGGGAGTCTAAGTGATTAACAATGAACCCTGTGGGAGTCTCACTGATTTACACTGAACCCTGTGGGAGTCTCACAGATTAACGCTAAACCCTATGGGAGTCTCACTGATTAACAATGAACCCTATGGGAGTCTCACTGATTAACACTGAACTCGATGGGATTCTCACTGATTAACACTGAACCCTATGGGAGTCTCACTGATTAACAATGAACCCTATGGGAGTCTCACTGATTAACACTTAACCCTATGGGAGTCTCACTGATTAACACTGAACCCTGTGGGAGTCTCACTGATTAACACTGAACCCTATGGGAGTCTCACTGATTAACAATTAACCCTGTGGGACACTCACTGATTAACACTGAACCATGTGGGAGTCTCACTGATTAACAATGAACCATGTGGGAGTCTCACTGATTAACACTGAACCCTATGGGAGTCTCACTGATTAACACTGAACCCTGTGGGAGTCTCACTGATTAACACTGAACCCTGTGGGAGTCTCACTGATTACCACTGAACCCTGTGGGAGTTTCACTGATTAACACTGAACCCTGTGGGAGTCTGACTGATTAACACTGAACCCTGTGGGAGTCTCACTGATTAACACTGAACCCTGTGGGAGTCTCACTGATTAACACTGAACCCTATGGGAGTCTCACTGATTAACACTGAACCCTATGGGAGTCTCACTGATTAACACTGAACCCTGTGGGAGTCTCACTGATTAACACTGAACCCTGTGGGAGTTTCACTGATTAACACTGAACCCTGTGGGAGTCTGACTGATTAACACTGAACCCTGAGAGAGTCTCACTGATTAACACTGAACCCTATGGGAGTCTCACTGATTAACACTTAACCCTATGGGAGTCTCACTGATTAACACTGAACCCTGAGGGAGTCTCACTGATTAACACTGAACCCTATGAGAGTCTCACTGATTAACACTGAACCCTGTGGGAGTCTCACTGATTAACACTGAACCCTGAGGGAGTCTCACTGATTAACACTGAACCCTATGGGAGTCTCACTGATTAACATTGAACCCTATGGGAGTCCCATTGATTAACACTGAACCCTGTGGGAGTCTCACTGATTTACACTGAACCCTGTGGGAGTCTCACTGATTAACACTGAACCTTATGGGAGTCTCACTGATTAACAATGAAACCTATGGGAGTCTCACTGATTAACACTGAACTCGATGGGATTCTCACTGATTAACACTGAACCCTATGGGAGTCTCACTGATTAACACTGAACCCTATGGGAGTCTCACTGATTAACACTGAACCCTGTGGGAGTCTGACTGATTAACACTGAACCCTGTGGGAGTCTCACTGATTAACACTGAACCCTGTGGGAGTCTCACTGATTAACACTGAACCCTATTGGAGTCTCACTGATTAACTCTGAACCCTGTGGGAGTCTCACTGATTAACACTGAACCCTATGGGAGCCTCACTGATTAACACTGAACCCTATGGGAGTCCCATTGATTAACACTGAACCCTGTGGGCGTCTCACTGATTTACACTGAACCCTGTGGGATTCTCACTCATTAACACTGAACCCTATGGGAGTCTCACTGATTAACAATGAACCCTATGGGAGTATCACTGATTAACACTGAACTCGATGGGATTCTCACTGATTAACACTGAACCCTATGGGAGTCTCACTGATTAACACTGAACCCTATGGGAGTCTCACTGATTAACACTTAACCCTATGGGAGTCTCACTGATTAACACTGAACCCTGAGGGAGTCTCACTGATTAACACTGAACCCTATGGGAGTCTCACTGATTAACACTTAACCCTATGGGAGTCTCACTGATTAACACTGAACCCTGAGGGAGTCTCACTGATTAACACTGAACCCTATGAGAGTCTCACTGATTAACACTGAACCCTGTGGGAGTCTCACTGATTAACACTGAACCCTGTGGGAGTCTCACTGATTACCCCTGAACCCTGTGTGAGTTTCACTGATTAACACTGAACCCTGTGGGAGTCTGACCCTATGGGAGTATCACTGATTAACACTGAACTCGATGGGATTCTCACTGATTAACACTGAACCCTGTGGGAGTCTCACTGATTAACACTGAACCCTGTAGGAGTCTCACTGATTAACACTGAACCCTGAGGGAGTCTCACTGATTAACACTGAACCCTATGGGAGTCTCACTGATTAACACTTAACCCTATGGGAGTCTCACTGATTAACACTGAACCCTGAGGGAGTCTCACTGATTAACACTGAACCCTATGAGAGTCTCATTGATTAACACTGAACCCTGAGGGGAGTCTCACTGATTAACACTGAACCCTGTGGGAGTCTGACTGATTAACACTGAACCCTGTGGGAGTCTCACTGATTAACACTGAACCCTGTAGGAGTCTCACTGATTAACACTGAACCCTGAGGGAGTCTCACTGATTAACACTGAACCCTATGGGAGTCTCACTGATTAACACTTAACCCTATGGGAGTCTCACTGATTAACACTGAACCCTGAGGGAGTCTCACTGATTAACACTGAACCCTATGAGAGTCTCATTGATTAACACTGAACCCTGTGGGAGTCTCACTGATTAACACTGAACCCTGTGGGAGTCTCACTGATTACCCCTGAACCCTGTGGGAGTTTCACTGATTAACACTGAACCCTGTGGGAGTCTGACTGATTAACACTGAACCCTGTGGGAGTCTCACTGATTAACTCTGAACCCTGTGGGAGTCTCACTGATTAACACTGAACCCTGAGGGAGTCTCACTGATTAACACTGAACCCTAAGGGAGTCTCACTGATTAACACTGAACCCTAAGGGAGTCTCACTGATTAACACTGAACCCTGAGGGAGTCTCACTGATTAACACTGAACCCTATGGGAGTCTCACTGATTAACACTGAACCCTGTGGGAGTCTCACTGTTTACCCCTGAACCCTGTGAGAGTCTCACTGATTAACACTGAACCGTGTGGGAGTCTCACTGATTAACACTGAACCATGTGGGAGTCTCACTGATTAACACTGAACCCTGTGGGAGTCTGACTGATTAACACTGAACCCTGTGGGAGTCTCACTGATTAACACTGAACCCTGTGGGAGTCTCACTGATTAACACTGAACCCTATGGGAGTCTCACTGATTAACACTGAACCCTGTGGGAGTATGACTGATTAACACTGAACCCTGGGGGAGTCTCACTGATTAACACTGAACCCTGTGGGAGTCTCACTGATTAACACTGAACCCTATGGGAGTCTCACTGATTAACACTGAACCCTATGGGAGTCTCACTGATTAACACTTAACCCTATGGGAGTCTCACTGATTAACACTGAACCCTGAGGGAGTCTCACTGATTAACACTGAACCCTATGGGAGTCTCACTGATTAACACTGAACCCTATGGGAGTCCCATTGATTAACACTGAACCCTGTGGGAGTCTCACTGATTAACACTGAACCCTATTGGAGTCTCACTGATTAACTCTGAACCCTGTGGGAGTCTCAATGATTAACACTGAACCCTATGGGAGTCTCACTGATTAACACTGAACCCTATGGGAGTCTCACTGATTAACACTTAACCCTATGGGAGTCTCACTGATTAACACTGAACCCTGAGGGAGTCTCACTGATTAACACTGAACCCTGTGGGAGTCTCACTGATTAACACTGAACCCTGTGGGAGTCTCACTGATTAACACTGAACCCTGTGGGAGTCTGACTGATTAACACTGAACCCTGTGGGAGTCTCACTGATTAACACTGAACCCTGTGGGAGTCTCACTGATTAACACTGAACCCTATGGGAGTCTCATTGATTAACACTTAACCCTATGGGAGTCTCACTGATTAACACTGAACCCTGAGGGAGTCTCAATGATTAACACTGAACCCTGAGGGAGTCTCACTGATTAACACTGAACCCTATGGGAGTCTCACTGATTAACACTTAACCCTATGGGAGTCTCACTGATTAACACTGAACCCTGAAGGAGTCTCACTGATGAACACTGAACCCTATGAGAGTCTCACTGATTAACACGGAACCCTGTGGGAGTCTCACTGATTAACACTGAACCCTGTGGGAGTCTCACTGATTACCCCTGAACCCTGAGGGAGTCTCACTGATTAACACTGAACCCTAAGGGAGTCTCACTGATTAACACTGAACCCTGAGGGAGTCTCACTGATTAACACTTAACCCTATGGGAGTCTCACTGATTAACACTGAACCCTGAGGGAGTCTCACTGATTAACACTGAACCCTAAGGGAGTCTCACTGATTAACACTGAACCCTGAGGGAGTCTCACTGATTAACACTGAACCCTATGGGAGTCTCACTGATTAACACTTAACCCTATGGGAGTCTCAATTATTAACACTGATCCCTGTGGGAATCTCACTGATTAACACTGAACCCTGTGGGAGTCTCACTGATTACCCCTGAACCGTGTGAGAGTCTCACTGATTAACACTGAACCCTGTGGGAGTCTCACTGATTAACACTGAACCATGTGGGAGTCTCACTGATTAACAATTAACCCTGTGGGACACTCACTGATTAACAATGAACCATGTGGGAGTCTCACTGATTAACACTGAACCCTATGGGAGTCTCACTGATTAACACTGAACCCTGTGGGTGTCTCACTGATTAACACTGAACCCTGTGGGAGTCTCACTGATTACCCCTGAACCCTGTGGGAGTTTCACTGATTAACACTGAACCCTGTGGGAGTCTGACTGATTAACACTGAACCCTGTGGGAGTCTCACTGATTAACACTGAACCCTGTGGGAGTCTCACTGATTAACACTGAACCCTATGGGAGTCTCACTGATTAACACTGAACCCTGTGGGAGTCTCACTGATTAACACTGAACCCTATGGGAGTCTCACTGATGAACACTTAACCCTATGGGAGTCTCACTGATTAACACTGAACCCTGAGGGAGTCTCACTGATTAACAATGAACCCTATGGGAGTCTCACTGATTAACACTGAACTCGATGGGATTCTCACTGATTAACACTGAACCCTATGGGAGTCTCACTGATTAACACTGAACCCTGTGGGAGTCTCACTGATTAACACTGAACCATGTGGGAGTCTCACTGATTAACACTGAACCCTGTGGGAGTCTGACTGATTAACACTGAACCCTGTGGGAGTCTCACTGATTAACACTGAACCCTGTGGGAGTCTCACTGATTAACACTGAACCCTATGGGAGTCTCACTGATTAACACTGAACCCTGTGGGAGTCTGACTGATTAACACTGAACCCTGGGGGAGTCTCACTGATTAACACTGAACCCTGTGGGAGTCTCACTGATTAACACTGAACCCTATGGGAGTCTCACTGATTAACACTGAACCCTATGGGAGTCTCACTGATTAACACTTAACCCTATGGGAGTCTCACTGATTAACACTGAACCCTGAGGGAGTCTCACTGATTAACACTGAACCCTATGGGAGTCTCACTGATTAACACTGAACCCTATGGGAGTCCCATTGATTAACACTGAACCCTGTGGGAGTCTCACTGATTAACACTGAACCCTATTGGAGTCTCACTGATTAACTCTGAACCCTGTGGGAGTCTCAATGATTAACACTGAACCCTATGGGAGTCTGAACCCTATGGGAGTCTCACTGATTAACACTGAACTCGATGGGATTCTCACTGATTAACACTGAACCCTATGGGAGTCTCACTGATTAACAATGAACCCTATGGGAGTCTCACTGATTAACACTTAACCCTATGGGAGTCTCACTGATTAACACTGAACCCTGTGGGAGTCTCACTGATTAACACTGAACCCTATGGGAGTCTCACTGATTAACAATTAACCCTGTGGGACACTCACTGATTAACACTGAACCATGTGGGAGTCTCACTGATTAACAATGAACCATGTGGGAGTCTCACTGATTAACACTGAACCCTATGGGAGTCTCACTGATTAACACTGAACCCTGTGGGAGTCTCACTGATTAACACTGAACCCTGTGGGAGTCTCACTGATTACCACTGAACCCTGTGGGAGTTTCACTGATTAACACTGAACCCTGTGGGAGTCTGACTGATTAACACTGAACCCTGTGGGAGTCTCACTGATTAACACTGGACCCTGTGGGAGTCTCACTGATTAACACTGAACCCTATGGGAGTCTCACTGATTAACACTGAACCCTATGGGAGTCTCACTGATTAACACTGAACCCTGTGGGAGTCTCACTGATTAACACTGAACCCTGTGGGAGTTTCACTGATTAACACTGAACCCTGTGGGAGTCTGACTGATTAACACTGAACCCTGAGAGAGTCTCATTGATTAACACTGAACCCTATGGGAGTCTCACTGATTAACACTTAACCCTATGGGAGTCTCACTGATTAACACTGAACCCTGAGGGAGTCTCACTGATTAACACTGAACCCTATGAGAGTCTCACTGATTAACACTGAACCCTGTGGGAGTCTCACTGATTAACACTGAACCCTGAGGGAGTCTCACTGATTAACACTGAACCCTATGGGAGTCTCACTGATTAACATTGAACCCTATGGGAGTCCCATTGATTAACACTGAACCCTGTGGGAGTCTCACTGATTTACACTGAACCCTGTGGGAGTCTCACTGATTAACACTGAACCTTATGGGAGTCTCACTGATTAACAATGAAACCTATGGGAGTCTCACTGATTAACACTGAACTCGATGGGATTCTCACTGATTAACACTGAACCCTATGGGAGTCTCACTGATTAACACTGAACCCTATGGGAGTCTCACTGATTAACACTGAACCCTGTGGGAGTCTGACTGATTAACACTGAACCCTGTGGGAGTCTCACTGATTAACACTGAACCCTGTGGGAGTCTCACTGATTAACACTGAACCCTATTGGAGTCTCACTGATTAACTCTGAACCCTGTGGGAGTCTCACTGATTAACACTGAACCCTATGGGAGCCTCACTGATTAACACTGAACCCTATGGGAGTCCCATTGATTAACACTGAACCCTGTGGGCGTCTCACTGATTTACACTGAACCCTGTGGGATTCTCACTCATTAACACTGAACCCTATGGGAGTCTCACTGATTAACAATGAACCCTATGGGAGTATCACTGATTAACACTGAACTCGATGGGATTCTCACTGATTAACACTGAACCCTATGGGAGTCTCACTGATTAACACTGAACCCTATGGGAGTCTCACTGATTAACACTTAACCCTATGGGAGTCTCACTGATTAACACTGAACCCTGAGGGAGTCTCACTGATTAACACTGAACCCTATGGGAGTCTCACTGATTAACACTTAACCCTATGGGAGTCTCACTGATTAACACTGAACCCTGAGGGAGTCTCACTGATTAACACTGAACCCTATGAGAGTCTCACTGATTAACACTGAACCCTGTGGGAGTCTCACTGATTAACACTGAACCCTGTGGGAGTCTCACTGATTACCCCTGAACCCTGTGTGAGTTTCACTGATTAACACTGAACCCTGTGGGAGTCTGACCCTATGGGAGTATCACTGATTAACACTGAACTCGATGGGATTCTCACTGATTAACACTGAACCCTGTGGGAGTCTCACTGATTAACACTGAACCCTGTAGGAGTCTCACTGATTAACACTGAACCCTGAGGGAGTCTCACTGATTAACACTGAACCCTATGGGAGTCTCACTGATTAACACTTAACCCTATGGGAGTCTCACTGATTAACACTGAACCCTGAGGGAGTCTCACTGATTAACACTGAACCCTATGAGAGTCTCATTGATTAACACTGAACCCTGAGGGGAGTCTCACTGATTAACACTGAACCCTGTGGGAGTCTGACTGATTAACACTGAACCCTGTGGGAGTCTCACTGATTAACACTGAACCCTGTAGGAGTCTCACTGATTAACACTGAACCCTGAGGGAGTCTCACTGATTAACACTGAACCCTATGGGAGTCTCACTGATTAACACTTAACCCTATGGGAGTCTCACTGATTAACACTGAACCCTGAGGGAGTCTCACTGATTAACACTGAACCCTATGAGAGTCTCATTGATTAACACTGAACCCTGTGGGAGTCTCACTGATTAACACTGAACCCTGTGGGAGTCTCACTGATTACCCCTGAACCCTGTGGGAGTTTCACTGATTAACACTGAACCCTGTGGGAGTCTGACTGATTAACACTGAACCCTGTGGGAGTCTCACTGATTAACTCTGAACCCTGTGGGAGTCTCACTGATTAACACTGAACCCTGAGGGAGTCTCACTGATTAACACTGAACCCTAAGGGAGTCTCACTGATTAACACTGAACCCTAAGGGAGTCTCACTGATTAACACTGAACCCTGAGGGAGTCTCACTGATTAACACTGAACCCTATGGGAGTCTCACTGATTAACACTGAACCCTGTGGGAGTCTCACTGTTTACCCCTGAACCCTGTGAGAGTCTCACTGATTAACACTGAACCCTGTGGGAGTCTCACTGATTAACACTGAACCATGTGGGAGTCTCACTGATTAACACTGAACCCTGTGGGAGTCTGACTGATTAACACTGAACCCTGTGGGAGTCTCACTGATTAACACTGAACCCTGTGGGAGTCTCACTGATTAACACTGAACCCTATGGGAGTCTCACTGATTAACACTGAACCCTGTGGGAGTATGACTGATTAACACTGAACCCTGGGGGAGTCTCACTGATTAACACTGAACCCTGTGGGAGTCTCACTGATTAACACTGAACCCTATGGGAGTCTCACTGATTAACACTGAACCCTATGGGAGTCTCACTGATTAACACTTAACCCTATGGGAGTCTCACTGATTAACACTGAACCCTGAGGGAGTCTCACTGATTAACACTGAACCCTATGGGAGTCTCACTGATTAACACTGAACCCTATGGGAGTCCCATTGATTAACACTGAACCCTGTGGGAGTCTCACTGATTAACACTGAACCCTATTGGAGTCTCACTGATTAACTCTGAACCCTGTGGGAGTCTCAATGATTAACACTGAACCCTATGGGAGTCTCACTGATTAACACTGAACCCTATGGGAGTCTCACTGATTAACACTTAACCCTATGGGAGTCTCACTGATTAACACTGAACCCTGAGGGAGTCTCACTGATTAACACTGAACCCTGTGGGAGTCTCACTGATTAACACTGAACCCTGTGGGAGTCTCACTGATTAACACTGAACCCTGTGGGAGTCTCACTGATTACCCCTGAACCCTGTGGGAGTTTCACTGATTAACACTGAACCCTGTGGGAGTCTGACTGATTAACACTGAACCCTGTGGGAGTCTCACTGATTAACACTGAACCCTGTGGGAGTCTCACTGATTAACACTGAACCCTATGGGAGTCTCATTGATTAACACTTAACCCTAAGGGAGTCTCACTGATTAACACTGAACCCTGAGGGAGTCTCAATGATTAACACTGAACCCTGAGGGAGTCTCACTGATTAACACTGAACCCTATGGGAGTCTCACTGATTAACACTTAACCCTATGGGAGTCTCACTGATTAACACTGAACCCTGAAGGAGTCTCACTGATGAACACTGAACCCTATGAGAGTCTCACTGATTAACACGGAACCCTGTGGGAGTCTCACTGATTAACACTGAACCCTGTGGGAGTCTCACTGATTACCCCTGAACCCTGAGGGAGTCTCACTGATTAACACTGAACCCTAAGGGAGTCTCACTGATTAACACTGAACCCTGAGGGAGTCTCACTGATTAACACTTAACCCTATGGGAGTCTCACTGATTAACACTGAACCCTGAGGGAGTCTCACTGATTAACACTGAACCCTAAGGGAGTCTCACTGATTAACACTGAACCCTGAGGGAGTCTCACTGATTAACACTGAACCCTATGGGAGTCTCACTGATTAACACTTAACCCTATGGGAGTCTCAATTATTAACACTGATCCCTGTGGGAATCTCACTGATTAACACTGAACCCTGTGGGAGTCTCACTGATTACCCCTGAACCGTGTGAGAGTCTCACTGATTAACACTGAACCCTGTGGGAGTCTCACTGATTAACACTGAACCATGTGGGAGTCTCACTGATTAACAATTAACCCTGTGGGACACTCACTGATTAACAATGAACCATGTGGGAGTCTCACTGATTAACACTGAACCCTATGGGAGTCTCACTGATTAACACTGAACCCTGTGGGTGTCTCACTGATTAACACTGAACCCTGTGGGAGTCTCACTGATTACCCCTGAACCCTGTGGGAGTTTCACTGATTAACACTGAACCCTGTGGGAGTCTGACTGATTAACACTGAACCCTGTGGGAGTCTCACTGATTAACACTGAACCCTGTGGGAGTCTCACTGATTAACACTGAACCCTATGGGAGTCTCACTGATTAACACTGAACCCTGTGGGAGTCTCACTGATTAACACTGAACCCTATGGGAGTCTCACTGATGAACACTTAACCCTATGGGAGTCTCACTGATTAACACTGAACCCTGAGGGAGTCTCACTGATTAACAATGAACCCTATGGGAGTCTCACTGATTAACACTGAACTCGATGGGATTCTCACTGATTAACACTGAACCCTATGGGAGTCTCACTGATTAACACTGAACCCTGTGGGAGTCTCACTGATTAACACTGAACCATGTGGGAGTCTCACTGATTAACACTGAACCCTGTGGGAGTCTGACTGATTAACACTGAACCCTGTGGGAGTCTCACTGATTAACACTGAACCCTGTGGGAGTCTCACTGATTAACACTGAACCCTATGGGAGTCTCACTGATTAACACTGAACCCTGTGGGAGTCTGACTGATTAACACTGAACCCTGGGGGAGTCTCACTGATTAACACTGAACCCTGTGGGAGTCTCACTGATTAACACTGAACCCTATGGGAGTCTCACTGATTAACACTGAACCCTATGGGAGTCTCACTGATTAACACTTAACCCTATGGGAGTCTCACTGATTAACACTGAACCCTGAGGGAGTCTCACTGATTAACACTGAACCCTATGGGAGTCTCACTGATTAACACTGAACCCTATGGGAGTCCCATTGATTAACACTGAACCCTGTGGGAGTCTCACTGATTAACACTGAACCCTATTGGAGTCTCACTGATTAACTCTGAACCCTGTGGGAGTCTCAATGATTAACACTGAACCCTATGGGAGTCTCACTGATTAACACTGAACCCTATGGGAGTCTCACTGATTAACACTTAACCCTATGGGAGTCTCACTGATTAACACTGAACCCTGAGGGAGTCTCACTGATTAACACTGAACCCTGTGGGAGTCTCACTGATTAACACTGAACCCTGTGGGAGTCTCACTGATTAACACTGAACCCTGTGGGAGTCTCACTGATTACCCCTGAACCCTGTGGGAGTTTCACTGATTAACACTGAACCCTGTGGGAGTCTGACTGATTAACACTGAACCCATTGGGAGTCTCACTGATTAACACTGAACCCTGTGGGAGTCTCACTGATTAACACTGAACCCTATGGGAGTCTCATTGATTAACACTTAACCCTATGGGAGTCTCACTGATTAACACTGAACCCTGAGGGAGTCTCAATGATTAACACTGAACCCTGAGGGAGTCTCACTGATTAACACTGAACCCTATGGGAGTCTCACTGATTAACACTTAACCCTATGGGAGTCTCACTGATTAACACTGAACCCTGAAGGAGTCTCACTGATGAACACTGAACCCTATGAGAGTCTCACTGATTAACACGGAACCCTGTGGGAGTCTCACTGATTAACACTGAACCCTGTGGGAGTCTCACTGATTACCCCTGAACCCTGAGGGAGTCTCACTGATTAACACTGAACCCTAAGGGAGTCTCACTGATTAACACTGAACCCTGAGGGAGTCTCACTGATTAACACTTAACCCTATGGGAGTCTCACTGATTAACACTGAACCCTGAGGGAGTCTCACTGATTAACACTGAACCCTAAGGGAGTCTCACTGATTAACACTGAACCCTGAGGGAGTCTCACTGATTAACACTGAACCCTATGGGAGTCTCACTGATTAACACTTAACCCTATGGGAGTCTCAATTATTAACACTGATCCCTGTGGGAATCTCACTGATTAACACTGAACCCTGTGGGAGTCTCACTGATTACCCCTGAACCGTGTGAGAGTCTCACTGATTAACACTGAACCCTGTGGGAGTCTCACTGATTAACACTGAACCATGTGGGAGTCTCACTGATTAACAATTAACCCTGTGGGACACTCACTGATTAACAATGAACCATGTGGGAGTCTCACTGATCAACACTGAACCCTATGGGAGTCTCACTGATTAACACTGAACCCTGTGGGTGTCTCACTGATTAACACTGAACCCTGTGGGAGTCTCACTGATTACCCCTGAACCCTGTGGGAGTTTCACTGATTAACACTGAACCCTGTGGGAGTCTGACTGATTAACACTGAACCCTGTGGGAGTCTCACTGATTAACACTGAACCCTGTGGGAGTCTCACTGATTAACACTGAACCCTATGGGAGTCTCACTGATTAACACTGAACCCTGTGGGAGTCTCACTGATTAACACTGAACCCTATGGGAGTCTCACTGATTAACACTTAACCCTATGGGAGTCTCACTGATTAACACTGAACCCTGAGGGAGTCTCACTGATTAACAATGAACCCTATGGGAGTCTCACTGATTAACACTGAACTCGATGGGATTCTCACTGATTAACACTGAACCCTATGGGAGTCTCACTGATTAACACTGAACCCTATGGGAATCTTACTGATTAACGCTTAACCCTATGGGAGTCTCACTGATTAACACTGAATCCTGAGGGAGTCTCACTGATTAACACTGAACCCTATGGGAGTCTCACTGATTAACACTTAACCCTATGGGAGTCTCACTGATTAACACTGAACCCTGAGGGAGTCTCACTGATTAACACTGAACCCTATAGGAGTCTCACTGATTAACACTGAACCCTGTGGGAGTCTAACTGATTAACAATGAACCCTGTGGGAGTCTCACTGATTTACACTGAACCCTGTGGGAGTCTCACAGATTAACGCTAAACCCTATGGGAGTCTCACTGATTAACAATGAACCGTATGGGAGTCTCACTGATTAACACTGAACTCGATGGGATTCTCACTGATTAACACTGAACCCTATGGGAGTCTCACTGATTAACAATGAACCCTATGGGAGTCTCACTGATTAACACTTAACCCTATGGGAGTCTCACTGATTAACACTGAACCCTGTGGGAGTCTCACTGATTAACACTGAACCCTATGGGAGTCTCACTGATTAACAATTAACCCTGTGGGACACTCACTGATTAACACTGAACCATGTGGGAGTCTCACTGATTAACAATGAACCATGTGGGAGTCTCACTGATTAACACTGAACCCTATGGGAGTCTCACTGATTAACACTGAACCCTGTGGGAGTCTCACTGATTAACACTGAACCCTGCGGGAGTCTCACTGATTAACACTGAACCCTGTGGGAGTCTGACTGATTAACACTGAACCCTGTGGGAGTCTCACTGATTAACACTGAACCCTGTGGGAGTCTCACTGATTAACACTGAACCCTATGGGAGTCTCACTGATTAACACTGAACCCTGTGGGAGTCTGACTGATTAACACTGAACCCTGGGGGAGTCTCACTGATTAACACTGAACCCTGTGGGAGTCTCACTGATTAACACTGAACCCTATGGGAGTCTCACTGATTAACACTGAACCCTATGGGAGTCTCACTGATTAACACTTAACCCTATGGGAGTCTCACTGATTAACACTGAACCCTGAGGGAGTCTCACTGATTAACACTGAACCCTATGGGAGTCTCACTGATTAACACTGAACCCTATGGGAGTCCCATTGATTAACACTGAACCCTGTGGGAGTCTCACTGATTAACACTGAACCCTATTGGAGTCTCACTGATTAACTCTGAACCCTGTGGGAGTCTCAATGATTAACACTGAACCCTATGGGAGTCTCACTGATTAACACTGAACCCTATGGGAGTCTCACTGATTAACACTTAACCCTATGGGAGTCTCACTGATTAACACTGAACCCTGAGGGAGTCTCACTGATTAACACTGAACCCTGTGGGAGTCTCACTGATTAACACTGAACCCTGTGGGAGTCTCACTGATTAACACTGAACCCTGTGGGAGTCTCACTGATTACCCCTGAACCCTGTGGGAGTTTCACTGATTAACACTGAACCCTGTGGGAGTCTGACTGATTAACACTGAACCCTGTGGGAGTCTCACTGATTAACACTGAACCCTGTGGGAGTCTCACTGATTAACACTGAACCCTATGGGAGTCTCATTGATTAACACTTAACCCTATGGGAGTCTCACTGATTAACACTGAACCCTGAGGGAGTCTCAATGATTAACACTGAACCCTGAGGGAGTCTCACTGATTAACACTGAACCCTATGGGAGTCTCACTGATTAACACTTAACCCTATGGGAGTCTCACTGATTAACACTGAACCCTGAAGGAGTCTCACTGATGAACACTGAACCCTATGAGAGTCTCACTGATTAACACGGAACCCTGTGGGAGTCTCACTGATTAACACTGAACCCTGTGGGAGTCTCACTGATTACCCCTGAACCCTGAGGGAGTCTCACTGATTAACACTGAACCCTAAGGGAGTCTCACTGATTAACACTGAACCCTGAGGGAGTCTCACTGATTAACACTTAACCCTATGGGAGTCTCACTGATTAACACTGAACCCTGAGGGAGTCTCACTGATTAACACTGAACCCTAAGGGAGTCTCACTGATTAACACTGAACCCTGAGGGAGTCTCACTGATTAACACTGAACCCTATGGGAGTCTCACTGATTAACACTTAACCCTATGGGAGTCTCAATTATTAACACTGATCCCTGTGGGAATCTCACTGATTAACACTGAACCCTGTGGGAGTCTCACTGATTACCCCTGAACCGTGTGAGAGTCTCACTGATTAACACTGAACCCTGTGGGAGTCTCACTGATTAACACTGAACCATGTGGGAGTCTCACTGATTAACACTGAACCCTGTGGGAGTCTCACTGATTAACACTGAACCCTGTGGGTGTCTCACTGATTAACACTGAACCCTGTGGGAGTCTCACTGATTACCCCTGAACCCTGTGGGAGTTTCACTGATTAACACTGAACCCTGTGGGAGTCTGACTGATTAACACTGAACCCTGTGGGAGTCTCACTGATTAACACTGAACCCTGTGGGAGTCTCACTGATTAACACTGAACCCTATGGGAGTCTCACTGATTAACACTGAACCCTGTGGGAGTCTCACTGATTAACACTGAACCCTATGGGAGTCTCACTGATTAACACTTAACCCTATGGGAGTCTCACTGATTAACACTGAACCCTGAGGGAGTCTCACTGATTAACAATGAACCCTATGGGAGTCTCACTGATTAACACTGAACTCGATGGGATTCTCACTGATTAACACTGAAACCTATGGGAGTCTCACTGATTAACACTGAACCCTATGGGAATCTTACTGATTAACGCTTAACCCTATGGGAGTCTCACTGATTAACACTGAATCCTGAGGGAGTCTCACTGATTAACACTGAACCCTATGGGAGTCTCACTGATTAACACTTAACCCTATGGGAGTCTCACTGATTAACACTGAACCCTGAGGGAGTCTCACTGATTAACACTGAACCCTATAGGAGTCTCACTGATTAACACTGAACCCTGTGGGAGTCTAACTGATTAACAATGAACCCTGTGGGAGTCTCACTGATTTACACTGAACCCTGTGGGAGTCTCACAGATTAACGCTAAACCCTATGGGAGTCTCACTGATTAACAATGAACCCTATGGGAGTCTCACTGATTAACACTGAACTCGATGGGATTCTCACTGATTAACACTGAACCCTATGGGAGTCTCACTGATTAACAATGAACCCTATGGGAGTCTCACTGATTAACACTTAACCCTATGGGAGTCTCACTGATTAACACTGAACCCTGTGGGAGTCTCACTGATTAACACTGAACCCTATGGGAGTCTCACTGATTAACAATTAACCCTGTGGGACACTCACTGATTAACACTGAACCATGTGGGAGTCTCACTGATTAACAATGAACCATGTGGGAGTCTCACTGATTAACACTGAACCCTATGGGAGTCTCACTGATTAACACTGAACCCTGTGGGAGTCTCACTGATTAACACTGAACCCTGCGGGAGTCTCACTGATTAACACTGAACCCTGTGGGAGTCTCACTGATTACCACTGAACCCTGTGGGAGTTTCACTGATTAACACTGAACCCTGTGGGAGTCTGACTGATTAACACTGAACCCTGTGGGAGTCTCACTGATTAACACTGAACCCTGTGGGAGTCTCACTGATTAACACTGAACCCTATGGGAGTCTCACTGATTAACACTGAACCCTATGGGAGTCTCACTGATTAACAATGAACCCTGTGGGAGTCTCACTGATTAACACTGAACCCTGTGGGAGTTTCACTGATTAACACTGAACCCTGTGGGAGTCTGACTGATTAACACTGAACCCTGAGGGAGTCTCACTGATTAACACTGAACCCTATGGGAGTCTCACTGATTAACACTTAACCCTATGGGAGTCTCACTGATTAACACTGAACCCTGAGGGAGTCTCACTGATTAACACTGAACCCTATGAGAGTCTCACTGATTAACACTGAACCCTGTGGGAGTCTCACTGATTAACACTGAACCCTGAGGGAGTCTCACTGATTAACACTGAACCCTATGGGAGTCTCACTGATTAACACTGAACCCTATGGGAGTCCCATTGATTAACACTGAACCCTGTGGGAGTCTCACTGATTTACACTGAACCCTGTGGGAGTCTCACTGATTAACACTGAACCTTATGGGAGTCTCACTGATTAACAATGAACCCTATGGGAGTCTCACTGATTAACACTGAACTCGATGGGATTCTCACTGATTAACACTGAACCCTATGGGAGTCTCACTGATTAACACTGAACCCTATGGGAGTCTCACTGATTAACACTGAACCCTGTGGGAGTCTGACTGATTAACACTGAACCCTGTGGGAGTCTCACTGATTAACACTGAACCCTGTGGGAGTCTCACTGATTAACACTGAACCCTATTGGAGTCTCACTGATTAACTCTGAACCCTGTGGGAGTCTCACTGATTAACACTGAACCCTATGGGAGCCTCACTGATTAACACTGAACCCTATGGGAGTCCCATTGATTAACACTGAACCCTGTGGGCGTCTCACTGATTTACACTGAACCCTGTGGGATTCTCACTCATTAACACTGAACCCTATGGGAGTCTCACTGATTAACAATGAACCCTTTGGGAGTCTCACTGATTAACACTGAACTCGATGGGATTCTCACTGATTAACACTGAACCATATGGGAGTCTCACTGATTAACACTGAACCCTATGGGAGTCTCACTGATTAACACTTAACCCTATGGGAGTCTCACTGATTAACACTGAACCCTGAGGGAGTCTCACTGATTAACACTGAACCCTATGGGAGTCTCACTGATTAACACTGAACCCTATGGGAGTCTCACTGATTAACACTGAACCCTGAGGGAGTCTCACTGATTAACACTGAACCCTATGAGAGTCTCACTGATTAACACTGAACCCTGTGGGAGTCTCACTGATTAACACTGAACCCTGTGGGAGTCTCACTGATTACCCCTGAACCCTGTGTGAGTTTCACTGATTAACACTGAACCCTGTGGGAGTCTGACTGATTAACACTGAACCCTGTGGGAGTCTCACTGATTAACACTGAACCCTGTAGGAGTCTCACTGATTAACACTGAACCCTGAGGGAGTCTCACTGATTAACACTGAACCCTATGGGAGTCTCAATGATTAACACTTAACCCTATGGGAGTCTCACTGATTAACACTGAACCCTAAGGGAGTCTCACTGATTAACACTGAACCCTGAGGGAGTCTCACTGATTAACACTGAACCCTATGGGAGTCTCACTGATTAACACTTAACCCTATGGGAGTCTCAATTATTAACACTGATCCCTGTGGGAATCTCACTGATTAACACTGAACCCTGTGGGAGTCTCACTGATTACCCCTGAACCGTGTGAGAGTCTCACTGATTAACACTGAACCCTGTGGGAGTCTCACTGATTAACACTGAACCATGTGGGAGTCTCACTGATTAACAATTAACCCTGTGGGACACTCACTGATTAACAATGAACCATGTGGGAGTCTCACTGATCAACACTGAACCCTATGGGAGTCTCACTGATTAACACTGAACCCTGTGGGTGTCTCACTGATTAACACTGAACCCTGTGGGAGTCTCACTGATTACCCCTGAACCCTGTGGGAGTTTCACTGATTAACACTGAACCCTGTGGGAGTCTGACTGATTAACACTGAACCCTGTGGGAGTCTCACTGATTAACACTGAACCCTGTGGGAGTCTCACTGATTAACACTGAACCCTATGGGAGTCTCACTGATTAACACTGAACCCTGTGGGAGTCTCACTGATTAACACTGAACCCTATGGGAGTCTCACTGATTAACACTTAACCCTATGGGAGTCTCACTGATTAACACTGAACCCTGAGGGAGTCTCACTGATTAACAATGAACCCTATGGGAGTCTCACTGATTAACACTGAACTCGATGGGATTCTCACTGATTAACACTGAACCCTATGGGAGTCTCACTGATTAACACTGAACCCTATGGGAATCTTACTGATTAACGCTTAACCCTATGGGAGTCTCACTGATTAACACTGAATCCTGAGGGAGTCTCACTGATTAACACTGAACCCTATGGGAGTCTCACTGATTAACACTTAACCCTATGGGAGTCTCACTGATTAACACTGAACCCTGAGGGAGTCTCACTGATTAACACTGAACCCTATAGGAGTCTCACTGATTAACACTGAACCCTGTGGGAGTCTAACTGATTAACAATGAACCCTGTGGGAGTCTCACTGATTTACACTGAACCCTGTGGGAGTCTCACAGATTAACGCTAAACCCTATGGGAGTCTCACTGATTAACAATGAACCGTATGGGAGTCTCACTGATTAACACTGAACTCGATGGGATTCTCACTGATTAACACTGAACCCTATGGGAGTCTCACTGATTAACAATGAACCCTATGGGAGTCTCACTGATTAACACTTAACCCTATGGGAGTCTCACTGATTAACACTGAACCCTGTGGGAGTCTCACTGATTAACACTGAACCCTATGGGAGTCTCACTGATTAACAATTAACCCTGTGGGACACTCACTGATTAACACTGAACCATGTGGGAGTCTCACTGATTAACAATGAACCATGTGGGAGTCTCACTGATTAACACTGAACCCTATGGGAGTCTCACTGATTAACACTGAACCCTGTGGGAGTCTCACTGATTAACACTGAACCCTGCGGGAGTCTCACTGATTAACACTGAACCCTGTGGGAGTCTGACTGATTAACACTGAACCCTGTGGGAGTCTCACTGATTAACACTGAACCCTGTGGGAGTCTCACTGATTAACACTGAACCCTATGGGAGTCTCACTGATTAACACTGAACCCTGTGGGAGTCTGACTGATTAACACTGAACCCTGGGGGAGTCTCACTGATTAACACTGAACCCTGTGGGAGTCTCACTGATTAACACTGAACCCTATGGGAGTCTCACTGATTAACACTGAACCCTATGGGAGTCTCACTGATTAACACTTAACCCTATGGGAGTCTCACTGATTAACACTGAACCCTGAGGGAGTCTCACTGATTAACACTGAACCCTATGGGAGTCTCACTGATTAACACTGAACCCTATGGGAGTCCCATTGATTAACACTGAACCCTGTGGGAGTCTCACTGATTAACACTGAACCCTATTGGAGTCTCACTGATTAACTCTGAACCCTGTGGGAGTCTCAATGATTAACACTGAACCCTATGGGAGTCTCACTGATTAACACTGAACCCTATGGGAGTCTCACTGATTAACACTTAACCCTATGGGAGTCTCACTGATTAACACTGAACCCTGAGGGAGTCTCACTGATTAACACTGAACCCTGTGGGAGTCTCACTGATTAACACTGAACCCTGTGGGAGTCTCACTGATTAACACTGAACCCTGTGGGAGTCTCACTGATTACCCCTGAACCCTGTGGGAGTTTCACTGATTAACACTGAACCCTGTGGGAGTCTGACTGATTAACACTGAACCCTGTGGGAGTCTCACTGATTAACACTGAACCCTGTGGGAGTCTCACTGATTAACACTGAACCCTATGGGAGTCTCATTGATTAACACTTAACCCTATGGGAGTCTCACTGATTAACACTGAACCCTGAGGGAGTCTCAATGATTAACACTGAACCCTGAGGGAGTCTCACTGATTAACACTGAACCCTATGGGAGTCTCACTGATTAACACTTAACCCTATGGGAGTCTCACTGATTAACACTGAACCCTGAAGGAGTCTCACTGATGAACACTGAACCCTATGAGAGTCTCACTGATTAACACGGAACCCTGTGGGAGTCTCACTGATTAACACTGAACCCTGTGGGAGTCTCACTGATTACCCCTGAACCCTGAGGGAGTCTCACTGATTAACACTGAACCCTAAGGGAGTCTCACTGATTAACACTGAACCCTGAGGGAGTCTCACTGATTAACACTTAACCCTATGGGAGTCTCACTGATTAACACTGAACCCTGAGGGAGTCTCACTGATTAACACTGAACCCTAAGGGAGTCTCACTGATTAACACTGAACCCTGAGGGAGTCTCACTGATTAACACTGAACCCTATGGGAGTCTCACTGATTAACACTTAACCCTATGGGAGTCTCAATTATTAACACTGATCCCTGTGGGAATCTCACTGATTAACACTGAACCCTGTGGGAGTCTCACTGATTACCCCTGAACCGTGTGAGAGTCTCACTGATTAACACTGAACCCTGTGGGAGTCTCACTGATTAACACTGAACCATGTGGGAGTCTCACTGATTAACACTGAACCCTGTGGGAGTCTCACTGATTAACACTGAACCCTGTGGGTGTCTCACTGATTAACACTGAACCCTGTGGGAGTCTCACTGATTACCCCTGAACCCTGTGGGAGTTTCACTGATTAACACTGAACCCTGTGGGAGTCTGACTGATTAACACTGAACCCTGTGGGAGTCTCACTGATTAACACTGAACCCTGTGGGAGTCTCACTGATTAACACTGAACCCTATGGGAGTCTCACTGATTAACACTGAACCCTGTGGGAGTCTCACTGATTAACACTGAACCCTATGGGAGTCTCACTGATTAACACTTAACCCTATGGGAGTCTCACTGATTAACACTGAACCCTGAGGGAGTCTCACTGATTAACAATGAACCCTATGGGAGTCTCACTGATTAACACTGAACTCGATGGGATTCTCACTGATTAACACTGAAACCTATGGGAGTCTCACTGATTAACACTGAACCCTATGGGAATCTTACTGATTAACGCTTAACCCTATGGGAGTCTCACTGATTAACACTGAATCCTGAGGGAGTCTCACTGATTAACACTGAACCCTATGGGAGTCTCACTGATTAACACTTAACCCTATGGGAGTCTCACTGATTAACACTGAACCCTGAGGGAGTCTCACTGATTAACACTGAACCCTATAGGAGTCTCACTGATTAACACTGAACCCTGTGGGAGTCTAACTGATTAACAATGAACCCTGTGGGAGTCTCACTGATTTACACTGAACCCTGTGGGAGTCTCACAGATTAACGCTAAACCCTATGGGAGTCTCACTGATTAACAATGAACCCTATGGGAGTCTCACTGATTAACACTGAACTCGATGGGATTCTCACTGATTAACACTGAACCCTATGGGAGTCTCACTGATTAACAATGAACCCTATGGGAGTCTCACTGATTAACACTTAACCCTATGGGAGTCTCACTGATTAACACTGAACCCTGTGGGAGTCTCACTGATTAACACTGAACCCTATGGGAGTCTCACTGATTAACAATTAACCCTGTGGGACACTCACTGATTAACACTGAACCATGTGGGAGTCTCACTGATTAACAATGAACCATGTGGGAGTCTCACTGATTAACACTGAACCCTATGGGAGTCTCACTGATTAACACTGAACCCTGTGGGAGTCTCACTGATTAACACTGAACCCTGCGGGAGTCTCACTGATTAACACTGAACCCTGTGGGAGTCTCACTGATTACCACTGAACCCTGTGGGAGTTTCACTGATTAACACTGAACCCTGTGGGAGTCTGACTGATTAACACTGAACCCTGTGGGAGTCTCACTGATTAACACTGAACCCTGTGGGAGTCTCACTGATTAACACTGAACCCTATGGGAGTCTCACTGATTAACACTGAACCCTATGGGAGTCTCACTGATTAACAATGAACCCTGTGGGAGTCTCACTGATTAACACTGAACCCTGTGGGAGTTTCACTGATTAACACTGAACCCTGTGGGAGTCTGACTGATTAACACTGAACCCTGAGGGAGTCTCACTGATTAACACTGAACCCTATGGGAGTCTCACTGATTAACACTTAACCCTATGGGAGTCTCACTGATTAACACTGAACCCTGAGGGAGTCTCACTGATTAACACTGAACCCTATGAGAGTCTCACTGATTAACACTGAACCCTGTGGGAGTCTCACTGATTAACACTGAACCCTGAGGGAGTCTCACTGATTAACACTGAACCCTATGGGAGTCTCACTGATTAACACTGAACCCTATGGGAGTCCCATTGATTAACACTGAACCCTGTGGGAGTCTCACTGATTTACACTGAACCCTGTGGGAGTCTCACTGATTAACACTGAACCTTATGGGAGTCTCACTGATTAACAATGAACCCTATGGGAGTCTCACTGATTAACACTGAACTCGATGGGATTCTCACTGATTAACACTGAACCCTATGGGAGTCTCACTGATTAACACTGAACCCTATGGGAGTCTCACTGATTAACACTGAACCCTGTGGGAGTCTGACTGATTAACACTGAACCCTGTGGGAGTCTCACTGATTAACACTGAACCCTGTGGGAGTCTCACTGATTAACACTGAACCCTATTGGAGTCTCACTGATTAACTCTGAACCCTGTGGGAGTCTCACTGATTAACACTGAACCCTATGGGAGCCTCACTGATTAACACTGAACCCTATGGGAGTCCCATTGATTAACACTGAACCCTGTGGGCGTCTCACTGATTTACACTGAACCCTGTGGGATTCTCACTCATTAACACTGAACCCTATGGGAGTCTCACTGATTAACAATGAACCCTTTGGGAGTCTCACTGATTAACACTGAACTCGATGGGATTCTCACTGATTAACACTGAACCATATGGGAGTCTCACTGATTAACACTGAACCCTATGGGAGTCTCACTGATTAACACTTAACCCTATGGGAGTCTCACTGATTAACACTGAACCCTGAGGGAGTCTCACTGATTAACACTGAACCCTATGGGAGTCTCACTGATTAACACTTAACCCTATGGGAGTCTCACTGATTAACACTGAACCCTGAGGGAGTCTCACTGATTAACACTGAACCCTATGAGAGTCTCACTGATTAACACTGAACCCTGTGGGAGTCTCACTGATTAACACTGAACCCTGTGGGAGTCTCACTGATTACCCCTGAACCCTGTGTGAGTTTCACTGATTAACACTGAACCCTGTGGGAGTCTGACTGATTAACACTGAACCCTGTGGGAGTCTCACTGATTAACACTGAACCCTGTAGGAGTCTCACTGATTAACACTGAACCCTGAGGGAGTCTCACTGATTAACACTGAACCCTATGGGAGTCTCAATGATTAACACTTAACCCTATGGGAGTCTCACTGATTAACACTGAACCCTGAGGGAGTCTCACTGATTAACACTGAACCCTATGAGAGTCTCATTGATTAACACTGAACCCTGTGGGAGTCTCACTGATTAACACTGAACCCTGTGGGAGTCTCACTGATTACCCCTGAACCCTGTGGGAGTTTCACTGATTAACACTGAACCCTGTGGGAGTCTGACTGATTAACACTGAACCCTGTGGCAGTCTCACTGATTAACTCTGAACCCTGTGGGAGTCTCACTGATTAACACTGAACCCTGAGGGAGTCTCACTGATTAACACTGAACCCTAAGGGAGTCTCACTGATTAACACTGAACCCTAAGGGAGTCTCACTGATTAACACTGAACCCTGAGGGAGTCTCACTGATTAACACTGAACCCTATGGGAGTCTCACTGATTAACACTGAACCCTGTGGGAGTCTCACTGTTTACCCCTGAACCCTGTGAGAGTCTCACTGATTAACACTGAACCCTGTGGGAGTCTCACTGATTAACACTGAACCATGTGGGAGTCTCACTGATTAACACTGAACCCTGTGGGAGTCTGACTGATTAACACTGAACCCTGTGGGAGTCTCACTGATTAACACTGAACCCTGTGGGAGTCTCACTGATTAAAACTGAACCCTATGGGAGTCTCACTGATTAACACTGAACCCTGTGGGAGTCTCACTGATTAACACTGAACCCTATGGGAGTCTCACTGATTAACACTGAACCGTATGGGAGTCTCACTGATTAACACTTAACCCTATGTGAGTCTCACTGATTAACACTGAACCCTGAGGGAGTCTCACTGATTAACACTGAACCCTATGGGAGTCTCCCTGATTAACACTGAACCCTATGGGAGTCCCATTGATTAACACTGAACCCTGTGGGAGTCTCACTGATTTACACTGAACCCTGTGGGAGTCTCCCTGATTAACACTGAACCCTATAGGAGTCTCACTGATTAACAATGAAGCCTATGGGAGTCTCACTGATTAACACTGAACTCGATGGGATTCTCACTGATTAACACTGAACCCTATGGGAGTCTCACTGATTAACACTGAACCCTATGGAAGTCTCACTGATTAACACTGAACCCTGTGGGAGTCTGACTGATTAACACTGAACCCTGTGGGAGTTTCACTGATTAACACTGAACCCTGTGGGAGTCTGACTGATTAACACTGAACCCTGTGGGAGTCTCACTGATTAACTCTGAACCCTGTGGGAGTCTCACTGATTAACACTGAACCCTGAGGGAGTCTCACTGATTAACACTGAACCCTAAGGGAGTCTTACTGATTAACACTGAACCCTAAGGGAGTCTCACTGATTAACACTGAACCCTGAGGGAGTCTCACTGATTAACACTGAACCCTATGGGAGTCTCACTGATTAACACTGAACCCTGTGGGAGTCTCACTGATTAACACTGAACCATGTGGGAGTCTCACTGATTAACACTGAACCCTGTGGGAGTCTGACTGATTAACACTGAACCCTGTGGGAGTCTCACTGATTAACACTGAACCCTGTGGGAGTCTCACTGATTAACACTGAACCCTATGGGAGTCTCACTGATTAACACTGAACCCTGTGGGAGTCTCACTGATTAACACTGAACCCTATGGGAGTCTCACTGATTAACACTGAACCGTATGGGAGTCTCACTGATTAACACTTAACCCTATGTGAGTCTCACTGATTAACACTGAACCCTGAGGGAGTCTCACTGATTAACACTGAACCCTATGGGAGTCTCACTGATTAACACTGAACCCTATGGGAGTCCCATTGATTAACACTGAACCCTGTGGGAGTCTCACTGATTTACACTGAACCCTGTGGGAGTCTCCCTGATTAACACTGAACCCTATAGGAGTCTCACTGATTAACAATGAACCCTATGGGAGTCTCACTGATTAACACTGAACTCGATGGGATTCTCACTGATTAACACTGAACCCTATGGGAGTCTCACTGATTAACACTGAACCCTATGGAAGTCTCACTGATTAACACTGAACCCTGTGGGAGTCTGACTGATTAACACTGAACCCTGTGGGAGTCTCACTGATTAACACTGAACCCTGTGGGAGTCTCACTGATTAACACTGAACCCTATTGGAGTCTCACTGATTAACTCTGAACCCTGTGGGAGTCTCACTGATTAACACTGAACCCTATGGGAGTCTCACTGATTAACACTGAACCCTATGGGAGTCTCACTGATTAACACTTAACCCTATGGGAGTCTCACTGATTAACACTGAACCCTGAGGGAGTCTCACTGATTAACACTGAACCCTATGGGAGTCTCACTGATTAACACTGAACCCTATGGGAGTCCCATTGATTAACACTGAACCCTGTGGGAGTCTCACTGATTAACACTGAACCCTATTGGAGTCTCACTGATTAACTCTGAACCCTGTGGGAGTCTCAATGATTAACACTGAACCCTATGGGAGTCTCACTGATTAACACTGAACCCTATGGGAGTCTCACTGATTAACACTTAACCCTATGGGAGTCTCACTGATTAACACTGAACCCTGAGGGAGTCTCACTGATTAACACTGAACCCTGTGGGAGTCTCACTGATTAACACTGAACCCTGTGGGAGTCTCACTGATTAACACTGAACCCTGTGGGAGTCTCACTGATTACCCCTGAACCCTGTGGGAGTTTCACTGATTAACACTGAACCCTGTGGGAGTCTGACTGATTAACACTGAACCCTGTGGGAGTCTCACTGATTAACACTGAACCCTGTGGGAGTCTCACTGATTAACACTGAACCCTATGGGAGTCTCACTGATTAAAACTAAACCCTGTGGGAGTCTCACTGATTAACACTGAACCCTATGGGAGTCTCACTGATTAACACTGAACCCTATGGGAGTCTCATTGATTAACACTAAACCCTATGGGAGTCTCACTGATTAACACTGAACCCTGAGGGAGTCTCAATGATTAACACTGAACCCTGAGGGAGTCTCACTGATTAACACTGAACCCTATGGGAGGCTCACTGATTAACACTTAACCCTATGGGAGTCTCACTGATTAACACTGAACCCTATTGGAGTCTCACTGATTAACTCTGAACCCTGTGGGAGTCTCACTGATTAACACTGAACCCTATGGGAGTCTCACTGATTAACACTGAACCCTATGGGAGTCTCACTGATTAACACTTAACCCTATGGGAGTCTCACTGATTAACACTGAACCCTGAGGGAGTCTCACTGATTAACACTGAACCCTATGGGAGTCTCACTGATTAACACTGAACCCTATGGGAGTCCCATTGATTAACACTGAACCCTGTGGGAGTCTCACTGATTAACACTGAACCCTATTGGAGTCTCACTGATTAACTCTGAACCCTGTGGGAGTCTCAATGATTAACACTGAACCCTATGGGAGTCTCACTGATTAACACTGAACCCTATGGGAGTCTCACTGATTAACACTTAACCCTATGGGAGTCTCACTGATTAACACTGAACCCTGAGGGAGTCTCACTGATTAACACTGAACCCTGTGGGAGTCTCACTGATTAACACTGAACCCTGTGGGAGTCTCACTGATTAACACTGAACCCTGTGGGAGTCTCACTGATTACCCCTGAACCCTGTGGGAGTTTCACTGATTAACACTGAACCCTGTGGGAGTCTGACTGATTAACACTGAACCCTGTGGGAGTCTCACTGATTAACACTGAACCCTGTGGGAGTCTCACTGATTAACACTGAACCCTATGGGAGTCTCACTGATTAAAACTAAACCCTGTGGGAGTCTCACTGATTAACACTGAACCCTATGGGAGTCTCACTGATTAACACTGAACCCTATGGGAGTCTCATTGATTAACACTAAACCCTATGGGAGTCTCACTGATTAACACTGAACCCTGAGGGAGTCTCAATGATTAACACTGAACCCTGAGGGAGTCTCACTGATTAACACTGAACCCTATGGGAGGCTCACTGATTAACACTTAACCCTATGGGAGTCTCACTGATTAAGACTGAACCTTGAAGGAGTCTCACTGATGAACACTGAACCCTATGAGAGTCTCACTGATTAACACGGAACCCTGTGGGAGTCTCACTGATTAACACAGAACCCTGTGGGAGTCTCACTGATTACCCCTGAACCCTGAGGGAGTCTCACTGATTAACACTGAACCCTAAGGGAGTCTCACTGATTAACACTGAACCCTGAGGGAGTCTCACTGATTAACACTGAACCCTAAGGGAGTCTCACTGATTAACACTGAACCCTGAGGGAGTCTCACTGATTGACACTGAACCCTATGGGAGTCTCACTGATTAACACTTAACCCTATGGGAGTCTCAATTATTAACACTGATCCCTGTGGGAATCTCACTGATTAACACTGAACCCTGTGGGAGTCTCACTGATTAACACTGAACCATGTGGGAGTCTCACTGATTAACAATTAACCCTGTGGGACACTCACTGATTAACAATGAACCATGTGGGAGTCTCACTGATTAACACTGAACCCTATGGGAGTCTCACTGATTAACACTGAACCCTGTGGGTGTCTCACTGATTAACACTGAACCCTGTGGGAGTCTCACTGATTACCCCTGAACCCTGTGGGAGTTTCACTGATTAACACTGAACCCTGTGGGAATCTGACTGATTAACACTGAACCCTGTGGGAGTCTCACTGATTAACACTGAACCCTGTGGGAGTCTCACTGATTAACACTGAACCCTATGGGAGTCTCACTGATTAACACTGAACCCTGTGGGAGATTCACTGATTAACACTGAACCCTATGGGAGTCTCACTGATTAACACTTAACCCTATGGGAGTCTCACTGATTAACACTGAACCCTGAGGGAGTCTCACTGATTAACAATGAACCCTATGGGAGTCTCACTGATTAACACTGAACTCGATGGGATTCTCACTGATTAACACTGAACCCTATGGGAGTCTCACTGAATAACACTGAACCCTATGGGAATCTTACTGATTAACGCTTAACCCTATGGGAGTCTCACTGATTAACACTGAATCCTGAGGGAGTCTCACTGATTAACACTGAACCCTATGGGAGTCTCACTGATTAACACTTAACCCTATGGGAGTCTCACTGATTAACACTGAACCCTGAGGGAGTCTCACTGATTAACACTGAACCCTATAGGAGTCTCACTGATTAACACTGAACCCTGTGGGAGTCTAACTGATTAACAATTAACCCTGTGGGAGTCTCACTGATTTACACTGAACCCTGTGGGAGTCTCACAGATTAACGCTAAACCCTATGGGAGTCTCACTGATTAACAATGAACCCTATGGGAGTCTCACTGATTAACACTGAACTCGATGGGATTCTCACTGATTAACACTGAACCCTATGGGAGTCTCACTGATTAACAATGAACCCTATGGGAGTCTCACTGATTAACACTTAACCCTATGGGAGTCTCACTGATTAACACTGAACCCTGTGGGAAGTCTCACTGATTAACACTGAACCCTATGGGAGTCTCACTGATTAACAATTAACCCTGTGGGACAATCACTGATTAACACTGAACCATGTGGGAGTCTCACTGATTAACAATGAACCATGTGGGAGTCTCACTGATTAACACTGAACCCTATGGGAGTCTCACTGATTAACACTGAACCCTGTGGGAGTCTCACTGATTAACACTGAACCCTGTGGGAGTCTCACTGATTAACACTGAACCCTGTGGGAGTCTCACTGATTACCACTGAACCCTGTGGGAGTTTCACTGATTAACACTGAACCCTGTGGGAGTCTGACTGATTAACACTGAACCCTGTGGGAGTCTCACTGATTAACACTGAACCCTGTGGGAGTCTCACTGATTAACACTGAACCCTATGGGAGTCTCACTGATTAACACTGAACCCTATGGGAGTCTCACTGATTAACACTGAACCCTGTGGGAGTCTCACTGATTAACACTGAACCCTGTGGGAGTTTCACTGATTAACACTGAACCCTGTGGGAGTCTGACTGATTAACACTGAACCCTGAGGGAGTCTCACTGATTAACACTGAACCCTATGGGAGTCTCACTGATTAACACTTAACCCTATGGGAGTCTCACTGATTAACACTGAACCCTGAGGGAGTCTCACTGATTAACACTGAACCCTATGAGAGTCTCACTGATTAACACTGAACCCTGTGGGAGTCTCACTGATTAACACTGAACCCTGTGGGAGTCTCACTGATTACCCCTGAACCCTGTGTGAGTTTCACTGATTAACACTGAACCTTGTGGGAGTCTGACTGATTAACACTGAACCCTGTGGGAGTCTCACTGATTAACACTGAACCCTGTAGGAGTCTCACTGATTAACACTGAACCCTGAGGGAGTCTCACTGATTAACACTGAACCCTATGGGAGTCTCACTGATTAACACTTAACCCTATGGGAGTCTCACTGATTAACACTGAACCCTGAGGGAGTCTCACTGATTAACACTGAACCCTATGAGAGTCTCACTGATTAACACTGAACCCTGTGGGGTCTCACTGATTAACACTGAACCCTGTGGGAGTCTCACTGATTACCCCTGAACCCTGTGGGAGTTTCACTGATTAACACTGAACCCTGTGGGAGTCTGACTGATTAACACTGAACCCTGTGGGAGTCTCACTGATTAACTCTGAACCCTGTGGGAGTCTCACTGATTAACACTGAACCCTGAGAGAGTCTCACTGATTAACACTGAACCCTAAGGGAGTCTCACTGATTAACACTGAACCCTAAGGGAGTCTCACTGATTAACACTGAACCCTGAGGGAGTCTCACTGATTAACACTGAACCCTATGGGAGTCTCACTGATTAACACTGAACCCTGTGGGAGTCTCACTGATTACCCCTGAACCCTGTGAGAGTCTCACTGATTAACACTGAACCCTGTGGGAGTCTCACTGATTAACACTGAACCATGTGGGAGTCTCACTGATTAACACTGAACCCTGTGGGAATCTGACTGATTAACACTGAACACTGAGGGAGTCTCACTGATTAACACTGAACCCTATGGGAGTCTCACTGATTAACACTTAACCCTATGGGAGTCTCACTGATTAACACTGAACCCTGAGGGAGTCTCACTGATTAACACTGAACCCTATGAGAGTCTCACTGATTAACACTGAACCCTGTGGGAGTTTCACTGATTAACACTGAACCCTGTGGGAGTCTCACTGATTACCCCTGAACCCTGTGTGAGTTTCACTGATTAACACTGAACCCTGTGGGAGTCTGACTGATTAACACTGAACCCTGTGGGAGTCTCACTGATTAACACTGAACCCTGTAGGAGTCTCACTGATTAACACTGAACCCTGAGGGAGTCTCACTGATTAACACTGAACCCTATGGGAGTCTCACTGATTAACACTTAACCCTATGGGAGTCTCACTGATTAACACTGAACCCTGAGGGAGTCTCACTGATTAACACTGAACCCTATGAGAGTCTCACTGATTAACACTGAACCCTGTGGGAGTCTCACTGATTAACACTGAACCCTGTGGGAGTCTCACTGATTACCCCTGAACCCTGTGGGAGTTTCACTGATTAACACTGAACCCTGTGGGAGTCTGACTGATTAACACTGAACCCTGTGGGAGTCTCACTGATTAACTATGAACCCTGTGGGAGTCTCACTGATTAACACTGAACCCTGAGGGAGTCTCACTGATTAACACTGAACCCTAAGGGAGTCTCACTGATTAACACTGAACCCTAAGGGAGTCTCACTGATTAACACTGAACCCTGAGGGAGTCTCACTGATTAACACTGAACCCTCTGGGAGTCTCACTGATTAACACTGAACCCTGTGGGAGTCTCACTGATTACCCCTGAACCCTGTGGGAGTCTCACTGATTAACAATGAACCCTATGGGAGTCTCACTGATTAACACTGAACTCGATGGGATTCTCACTGATTAACACTGAACCCTATGGGAGTCTCACTGATTAACAATGAACCCTATGGGAGTCTCACTGATTAACACTTAACCCTATGGGAGTCTCACTGATTAACACTGAACCCTGTGGGAAGTCTCACTGATTAACACTGAACCCTATGGGAGTCTCACTGATTAACAATTAACCCTGTGGGACAATCACTGATTAACACTGAACCATGTGGGAGTCTCACTGATTAACAATGAACCATGTGGGAGTCTCACTGATTAACACTGAACCCTATGGGAGTCTCACTGATTAACACTGAACCCTGTGGGAGTCTCACTGATTAACACTGAACCCTGTGGGAGTCTCACTGATTAACACTGAACCCTGTGGGAGTCTCACTGATTACCACTGAACCCTGTGGGAGTTTCACTGATTAACACTGAACCCTGTGGGAGTCTGACTGATTAACACTGAACCCTGTGGGAGTCTCACTGATTAACACTGAACCCTGTGGGAGTCTCACTGATTAACACTGAACCCTATGGGAGTCTCACTGATTAACACTGAACCCTATGGGAGTCTCACTGATTAACACTGAACCCTGTGGGAGTCTCACTGATTAACACTGAACCCTGTGGGAGTTTCACTGATTAACACTGAACCCTGTGGGAGTCTGACTGATTAACACTGAACCCTGAGGGAGTCTCACTGATTAACACTGAACCCTATGGGAGTCTCACTGATTAACACTTAACCCTATGGGAGTCTCACTGATTAACACTGAACCCTGAGGGAGTCTCACTGATTAACACTGAACCCTATGAGAGTCTCACTGATTAACACTGAACCCTGTGGGAGTCTCACTGATTAACACTGAACCCTGTGGGAGTCTCACTGATTACCCCTGAACCCTGTGTGAGTTTCACTGATTAACACTGAACCTTGTGGGAGTCTGACTGATTAACACTGAACCCTGTGGGAGTCTCACTGATTAACACTGAACCCTGTAGGAGTCTCACTGATTAACACTGAACCCTGAGGGAGTCTCACTGATTAACACTGAACCCTATGGGAGTCTCACTGATTAACACTTAACCCTATGGGAGTCTCACTGATTAACACTGAACCCTGAGGGAGTCTCACTGATTAACACTGAACCCTATGAGAGTCTCACTGATTAACACTGAACCCTGTGGGGTCTCACTGATTAACACTGAACCCTGTGGGAGTCTCACTGATTACCCCTGAACCCTGTGGGAGTTTCACTGATTAACACTGAACCCTGTGGGAGTCTGACTGATTAACACTGAACCCTGTGGGAGTCTCACTGATTAACTCTGAACCCTGTGGGAGTCTCACTGATTAACACTGAACCCTGAGAGAGTCTCACTGATTAACACTGAACCCTAAGGGAGTCTCACTGATTAACACTGAACCCTAAGGGAGTCTCACTGATTAACACTGAACCCTGAGGGAGTCTCACTGATTAACACTGAACCCTATGGGAGTCTCACTGATTAACACTGAACCCTGTGGGAGTCTCACTGATTACCCCTGAACCCTGTGAGAGTCTCACTGATTAACACTGAACCCTGTGGGAGTCTCACTGATTAACACTGAACCATGTGGGAGTCTCACTGATTAACACTGAACCCTGTGGGAATCTGACTGATTAACACTGAACACTGAGGGAGTCTCACTGATTAACACTGAACCCTATGGGAGTCTCACTGATTAACACTTAACCCTATGGGAGTCTCACTGATTAACACTGAACCCTGAGGGAGTCTCACTGATTAACACTGAACCCTATGAGAGTCTCACTGATTAACACTGAACCCTGTGGGAGTTTCACTGATTAACACTGAACCCTGTGGGAGTCTCACTGATTACCCCTGAACCCTGTGTGAGTTTCACTGATTAACACTGAACCCTGTGGGAGTCTGACTGATTAACACTGAACCCTGTGGGAGTCTCACTGATTAACACTGAACCCTGTAGGAGTCTCACTGATTAACACTGAACCCTGAGGGAGTCTCACTGATTAACACTGAACCCTATGGGAGTCTCACTGATTAACACTTAACCCTATGGGAGTCTCACTGATTAACACTGAACCCTGAGGGAGTCTCACTGATTAACACTGAACCCTATGAGAGTCTCACTGATTAACACTGAACCCTGTGGGAGTCTCACTGATTAACACTGAACCCTGTGGGAGTCTCACTGATTACCCCTGAACCCTGTGGGAGTTTCACTGATTAACACTGAACCCTGTGGGAGTCTGACTGATTAACACTGAACCCTGTGGGAGTCTCACTGATTAACTATGAACCCTGTGGGAGTCTCACTGATTAACACTGAACCCTGAGGGAGTCTCACTGATTAACACTGAACCCTAAGGGAGTCTCACTGATTAACACTGAACCCTAAGGGAGTCTCACTGATTAACACTGAACCCTGAGGGAGTCTCACTGATTAACACTGAACCCTCTGGGAGTCTCACTGATTAACACTGAACCCTGTGGGAGTCTCACTGATTACCCCTGAACCCTGTGAGAGTCTCACTGATTAACACTGAACCCTGTGGGAGTCTCACTGATTAACACTGAACCATGTGGGAGTCTCACTGATTAACACTGAACCCTGTGGGAATCTGACTGATTAACACTGAACCCTGTGGGAGTCTCACTGATTAACACAGAACCCTGTGGGAATCTGACTGATTAACACTGAACCCTGTGGGAGTCTCATAGATTAACGCTAAACCCTATGGGAGTCTCACTGATTAACAATGAACCCTATGGGAGTCTCACTGATTAACACTGAACTCGATGGGATTCTCACTGATTAACACTGAACCCTATGGGAGTCTCACTGATTAACAATGAACCCTATGGGAGTCTCACTGATTAACACTTAACCCTATGGGAGTCTCACTGATTAACACTGAACCCTGTGGGAGTCTCACTGATTAACACTGAACCCTATGGGAGTCTCACTGATTAACAATTAACCCTGTGGGACACTCACTGATTAACACTGAACCATGTGGGAGTCTCACTGATTAACAATGAACCATGTGGGAGTCTCACTGATTAACACTGAACCCTATGGGAGTCTCACTGATTAACACTGAACCCTGTGGGAGTCTCACTGATTAA
This sequence comes from Petromyzon marinus, assembly GCF_048934315.1. NCBI lineage: Eukaryota > Metazoa > Chordata > Hyperoartia > Petromyzontiformes > Petromyzontidae > Petromyzon > Petromyzon marinus. The sequence goes on along the minus strand of NW_027423058.1, from coordinate 1,819,924 downwards.
CACTGAACCCTGTGGGAGTCTCACTGATTACCACTGAACCCTGTGGGAGTTTCACTGATTAACACTGAACCCTGTGGGAGTCTGACTGATTAACACTGAACCCTGTGGGAGTCTCACTGATTAACACTGAACCCTGTGGGAGTCTCACTGATTAACACTGAACCCTATGGGAGTCTCACTGATTAACACTGAACCCTATGGGAGTCTCACTGATTAACACTGAACCCTGTGGGAGTCTCACTGATTAACACTGAACCCTGTGGGAGTTTCACTGATTAACACTGAACCCTGTGGGAGTCTGACTGATTAACACTGAACCCTGAGGGAGTCTCACTGATTAACACTGAACCCTATGGGAGTCTCACTGATTAACACTTAACCCTATGGGAGTCTCACTGATTAACACTGAACCCTGAGGGAGTCTCACTGATTAACACTGAACCCTATGAGAGTCTCACTGATTAACACTGAACCCTGTGGGAGTCTCACTGATTAACACTGAACCCTGAGGGAGTCTCACTGATTAACACTGAACCCTATGGGAGTCTCACTGATTAACACTGAACCCTATGGGAGTCCCATTGATTAACACTGAACCCTGTGGGAGTCTCACTGATTTACACTGAACCCTGTGGGAGTCTCACTGATTAACACTGAACCTTATGGGAGTCTCACTGATTAACAATGAACCCTATGGGAGTCTCACTGATTAACACTGAACTCGATGGGATTCTCACTGATTAACACTGAACCCTATGGGAGTCTCACTGATTAACACTGAACCCTGTGGGAGTCTGACTGATTAACACTGAACCCTGTGGGAGTCTCACTGATTAACATTGAACCCTGTGGGAGTCTCACTGATTAACACTGAACCCTATTGGAGTCTCACTGATTAACTCTGAACCCTGTGGGAGTCTCACTGATTAACACTGAACCCTATGGGAGCCTCACTGATTAACACTGAACCCTATGGGAGTCCCATTGATTAACACTGAACCCTGTGGGCGTCTCACTGATTTACACTGAACCCTGTGGGATTCTCACTCATTAACACTGAACCCTATGGGAGTCTCACTGATTAACAATGAACCCTATGGGAGTATCACTGATTAACACTGAACTCGATGGGATTCTCACTGATTAACACTGAACCCTATGGGAGTCTCACTGATTAACACTGAACCCTATGGGAGTCTCATTGATTAACACTTAACCCTATGGGAGTCTCACTGATTAACACTGAACCCTGAGGGAGTCTCACTGATTAACACTGAACCCTATGGGAGTCTCACTGATTAACACTTAACCCTATGGGAGTCTCACTGATTAACACTGAACCCTGAGGGAGTCTCACTGATTAACACTGAACCCTATGAGAGTCTCACTGATTAACACTGAACCCTGTGGGAGTCTCACTGATTAACACTGAACCCTGTGGGAGTCTCACTGATTACCCCTGAACCCTGTGTGAGTTTCACTGATTAACACTGAACCCTGTGGGAGTCTGACTGATTAACACTGAACCCTGTGGGAGTCTCACTGATTAACACTGAACCCTGTAGGAGTCTCACTGATTAACACTGAACCCTGAGGGAGTCTCACTGATTAACACTGAACCCTATGGGAGTCTCACTGATTAACACTTAACCCTATGGGAGTCTCACTGATTAACACTGAACCCTGAGGGAGTCTCACTGATTAACACTGAACCCTATGAGAGTCTCATTGATTAACACTGAACCCTGTGGGAGTCTCACTGATTAACACTGAACCCTGTGGGGGTCTCACTGATTACCCCTGAACCCTGTGGGAGTTTCACTGATTAACACTGAACCCTGTGGGAGTCTGACTGATTAACACTGAACCCTGTGGGAGTCTCACTGATTAACTCTGAACCCTGTGGGAGTCTCACTGATTAACACTGAACCCTGAGGGAGTCTCACTGATTAACACTGAACCCTAAGGGAGTCTCACTGATTAACACTGAACCCTAAGGGAGTCTCACTGATTAACACTGAACCCTGAGGGAGTCTCACTGATTAACACTGAACCCTATGGGAGTCTCACTGATTAACACTGAACCCTGTGGGAGTCTCACTGTTTACCCCTGAACCCTGTGAAAGTCTCACTGATTAACACTGAACCCTGTGGGAGTCTCACTGATTAACACTGAACCATGTGGGAGTCTCACTGATTAACACTGAACCCTGTGGGAGTCTGACTGATTAACACTGAACCCTGTGGGAGTCTCACTGATTAACACTGAACCCTGTGGGAGTCTCACTGATTAACACTGAACCCTATGGGAGTCTCACTGATTAACACTGAACCCTGTGGGAGTCTGACTGATTAACACTGAACCCTGGGGGAGTCTCACTGATTAACACTGAACCCTGTGGGAGTCTCACTGATTAACACTGAACCCTATGGGAGTCTCACTGATTAACACTGAACCCTATGGGAGTCTCACTGATTAACACTTAACCCTATGGGAGTCTCACTGATTAACACTGAACCCTGAGGGAGTCTCACTGATTAACACTGAACCCTATGGGAGTCTCACTGATTAACACTGAACCCTATGGGAGTCCCATTGATTAACACTGAACCCTGTGGGAGTCTCACTGATTAACACTGAACCCTATTGGAGTCTCACTGATTAACTCTGAACCCTGTGGGAGTCTCAATGATTAACACTGAACCCTATGGGAGTCTCACTGATTAACACTGAACCCTATGGGAGTCTCACTGATTAACACTTAACCCTATGGGAGTCTCACTGATTAACACTGAACCCTGAGGGAGTCTCACTGATTAACACTGAACCCTGTGGGAGTCTCACTGATTAACACTGAACCCTGTGGGAGTCTCACTGATTAACACTGAACCCTGTGGGAGTCTCACTGATTACCCCTGAACCCTGTGGGAGTTTCACTGATTAACACTGAACCCTGTGGGAGTCTGACTGATTAACACTGAACCCTGTGGGAGTCTCACTGATTAACACTGAACCCTATGGGAGTCTCACTGATTAAAACTAAACCCTGTGGGAGTCTCACTGATTAACACTGATCCCTATGGGAGTCTCACTGATTAACACTGAACCCTATGGGAGTCTCATTGATTAACACTTAACCCTATGGGAGTCTCACTGATTAACACTGAACCCTGAGGGAGTCTCAATGATTAACACTGAACCCTGAGGGAGTCTCACTGATTAACACTGAACCCTATGGGAGTCTCACTGATTAACACTTAACCCTATGGGAGTCTCACTGATTAACACTGAACCCTGAAGGAGTCTCACTGATGAACACTGAACCCTATGAGAGTCTCACTGATTAACACGGAACCCTGTGGGAGTCTCACTGATTAACACTGAACCCTGTGGGAGTCTCACTGATTACCCCTGAACCCTGAGGGAGTCTCACTGATTAACACTGAACCCTAAGGGAGTCTGACTGATTAACACTGAACCCTGAGGGAGTCTCACTGATTAACACTTAACCCTATGGGAGTCTCACTGATTACCCCTGAACCGTGTGAGAGTCTCACTGATTAACACTGAACCCTGTGGGAGTCTCACTGATTAACACTGAACCATGTGGGAGTCTCACTGATTAACAATTAACCCTGTGGGACACTCACTGATTAACAATGAACCATGTGGGAGTCTCACTGATTAACACTGAACCCTATGGGAGTCTCACTGATTAACACTGAACCCTGTGGGTGTCTCACTGATTAACACTGAACCCTGTGGGAGTCTCACTGATTACCCCTGAACCCTGTGGGAGTTTCACTGATTAACACTGAACCCTGTGGGAGTCTGACTGATTAACACTGAACCCTGTGGGAGTCTCACTGATTAACACTGAACCCTGTGGGAGTCTCACTGATTAACACTGAACCCTATGGGAGTCTCACTGATTAACACTGAACCCTATGGGAGTCTCACTGATTAACACTGAACCCTGTGGGAGTCTCACTGATTAACACTGAACCCTATGGGAGTCTCACTGATTAACACTGAACCCTGTGGGAGTCTGACTGATTAACACTGAACCCTGTGGGAGTCTCACTGATTAACACTGAACCCTGTGGGAGTCTCACTGATTAACACTGAACCCTATGGGAGTCTCACTGATTAACACTGAACCCTGAGGGAGTCTCACTGATTAACAATGAACCCTATGGGAGTCTCACTGATTAACACTGAACTCGATGGGATTCTCACTGATTAACACTGAACCCTATGGGAGTCTCACTGATTAACACTGAACCCTATGGGAATCTTACTGATTAACGCTTAACCCTATGGGAGTCTCACTGATTAACACTGAATCCTGAGGGAGTCTCACTGATTAACACTGAACCCTATGGGAGTCTCACTGATTAACACTTAACCCTATGGGAGTCTCACTGATTAACACTGAACCCTGAGGGAGTCTCACTGATTAACACTGAACCCTATAGGAGTCTCACTGATTAACACTGAACCCTGTGGGAGTCTAACTGATTAACAATGAACCCTGTGGGAGTCTCACTGATTTACACTGAACCCTGTGGGAGTCTCACAGATTAACGCTAAACCCTATGGGAGTCTCACTGATTAACAATGAACCCTATGGGAGTCTCACTGATTAACACTGAACTCGATGGGATTCTCACTGATTAACACTGAACCCTATGGGAGTCTCACTGATTAACAATGAACCCTATGGGAGTCTCACTGATTAACACTGAACTCGATGGGATTCTCACTGATTAACACTGAACCCTATGGGAGTCTCACTGATTAACAATGAACCCTATGGGAGTCTCACTGATTAACACTTAACCCTATGGGAGTCTCACTGATTAACACTGAACCCTGGGGGAGTCTCACTGATTAACACTGAACCCTGTGGGAGTCTCACTGATTAACACTGAACCCTATGGGAGTCTCACTGATTAACACTGAACCCTATGGGAGTCTCACTGATTAACACTTAACCCTATGGGAGTCTCACTGATTAACACTGAACCCTGAGGGAGTCTCACTGATTAACACTGAACCCTATGGGAGTCTCACTGATTAACACTGAACCCTATGGGAGTCCCATTGATTAACACTGAACCCTGTGGGAGTCTCACTGATTAACACTGAACCCTATTGGAGTCTCACTGATTAACTCTGAACCCTGTGGGAGTCTCAATGATTAACACTGAACCCTATGGGAGTCTCACTGATTAACACTGAACCCTATGGGAGTCTCACTGATTAACACTTAACCCTATGGGAGTCTCACTGATTAACACTGAACCCTGAGGGAGTCTCACTGATTAACACTGAACCCTGTGGGAGTCTCACTGATTAACACTGAACCCTGTGGGAGTCTCACTGATTAACACTGAACCCTGTGGGAGTCTCACTGATTACCCCTGAACCCTGTGGGAGTTTCACTGATTAACACTGAACCCTGTGGGAGTCTGACTGATTAACACTGAACCCTGTGGGAGTCTCACTGATTAACACTGAACCCTATGGGAGTCTCACTGATTAAAACTAAACCCTGTGGGAGTCTCACTGATTAACACTGATCCCTATGGGAGTCTCACTGATTAACACTGAACCCTATGGGAGTCTCATTGATTAACACTTAACCCTATGGGAGTCTCACTGATTAACACTGAACCCTGAGGGAGTCTCAATGATTAACACTGAACCCTGAGGGAGTCTCACTGATTAACACTGAACCCTATGGGAGTCTCACTGATTAACACTTAACCCTATGGGAGTCTCACTGATTAACACTGAACCCTGAAGGAGTCTCACTGATGAACACTGAACCCTATGAGAGTCTCACTGATTAACACGGAACCCTGTGGGAGTCTCACTGATTAACACTGAACCCTGTGGGAGTCTCACTGATTACCCCTGAACCCTGAGGGAGTCTCACTGATTAACACTGAACCCTAAGGGAGTCTGACTGATTAACACTGAACCCTGAGGGAGTCTCACTGATTAACACTTAACCCTATGGGAGTCTCACTGATTACCCCTGAACCGTGTGAGAGTCTCACTGATTAACACTGAACCCTGTGGGAGTCTCACTGATTAACACTGAACCATGTGGGAGTCTCACTGATTAACAATTAACCCTGTGGGACACTCACTGATTAACAATGAACCATGTGGGAGTCTCACTGATTAACACTGAACCCTATGGGAGTCTCACTGATTAACACTGAACCCTGTGGGTGTCTCACTGATTAACACTGAACCCTGTGGGAGTCTCACTGATTACCCCTGAACCCTGTGGGAGTTTCACTGATTAACACTGAACCCTGTGGGAGTCTGACTGATTAACACTGAACCCTGTGGGAGTCTCACTGATTAACACTGAACCCTGTGGGAGTCTCACTGATTAACACTGAACCCTATGGGAGTCTCACTGATTAACACTGAACCCTATGGGAGTCTCACTGATTAACACTGAACCCTGTGGGAGTCTCACTGATTAACACTGAACCCTATGGGAGTCTCACTGATTAACACTGAACCCTGTGGGAGTCTGACTGATTAACACTGAACCCTGTGGGAGTCTCACTGATTAACACTGAACCCTGTGGGAGTCTCACTGATTAACACTGAACCCTATGGGAGTCTCACTGATTAACACTGAACCCTGAGGGAGTCTCACTGATTAACAATGAACCCTATGGGAGTCTCACTGATTAACACTGAACTCGATGGGATTCTCACTGATTAACACTGAACCCTATGGGAGTCTCACTGATTAACACTGAACCCTATGGGAATCTTACTGATTAACGCTTAACCCTATGGGAGTCTCACTGATTAACACTGAATCCTGAGGGAGTCTCACTGATTAACACTGAACCCTATGGGAGTCTCACTGATTAACACTTAACCCTATGGGAGTCTCACTGATTAACACTGAACCCTGAGGGAGTCTCACTGATTAACACTGAACCCTATAGGAGTCTCACTGATTAACACTGAACCCTGTGGGAGTCTAACTGATTAACAATGAACCCTGTGGGAGTCTCACTGATTTACACTGAACCCTGTGGGAGTCTCACAGATTAACGCTAAACCCTATGGGAGTCTCACTGATTAACAATGAACCCTATGGGAGTCTCACTGATTAACACTGAACTCGATGGGATTCTCACTGATTAACACTGAACCCTATGGGAGTCTCACTGATTAACAATGAACCCTATGGGAGTCTCACTGATTAACACTTAACCCTATGGGAGTCTCACTGATTAACACTGAACCCTGTGGGAGTCTCACTGATTAACACTGAACCCTATGGGAGTCTCACTGATTAACAATTAACTTTGTGGGACACTCACTGATTAACACTGAACCATGTGGGAGTCTCACTGATTAACAATGAACCATGTGGGAGTCTCACTGATTAACACTGAACCATATGGGAGTCTCACTGATTAACACTGAACCCTGTGGGAGTCTCACTGATTAACACTGAACCCTGCGGGAGTCTCACTGATTAACACTGAACCCTGTGGGAGTCTCACTGATTACCACTGAACCCTGTGGGAGTCTCACTGATTAACACTGAACCCTGTGGGAGTCTGACTGATTAACACTGAACCCTGTGGGAGTCTCACTGATTAACACTGAACCCTGTGGGAGTCTCACTGATTAACACTGAACCCTATGGGAGTCTCACTGATTAACACTGAACCCTGAGGGAGTCTCACTGATTAACAATGAACCCTATGGGAGTCTCACTGATTAACACTGAACTCGATGGGATTCTCACTGATTAACACTGAACCCTATGGGAGTCTCACTGATTAACACTGAACCCTATGGGAATCTTACTGATTAACGCTTAACCCTATGGGAGTCTCACTGATTAACACTGAATCCTGAGGGAGTCTCACTGATTAACACTGAACCCTATGGGAGTCTCACTGATTAACACTTAACCCTATGGGAGTCTCACTGATTAACACTGAACCCTGAGGGAGTCTCACTGATTAACACTGAACCCTATAGGAGTCTCACTGATTAACACTGAACCCTGTGGGAGTCTAACTGATTAACAATGAACCCTGTGGGAGTCTCACTGATTTACACTGAACCCTGTGGGAGTCTCACAGATTAACGCTAAACCCTATGGGAGTCTCACTGATTAACAATGAACCCTATGGGAGTCTCACTGATTAACACTGAACTCGATGGGATTCTCACTGATTAACACTGAACCCTATGGGAGTCTCACTGATTAACAATGAACCCTATGGGAGTCTCACTGATTAACACTTAACCCTATGGGAGTCTCACTGATTAACACTGAACCCTGTGGGAGTCTCACTGATTAACACTGAACCCTATGGGAGTCTCACTGATTAACAATTAACTTTGTGGGACACTCACTGATTAACACTGAACCATGTGGGAGTCTCACTGATTAACAATGAACCATGTGGGAGTCTCACTGATTAACACTGAACCATATGGGAGTCTCACTGATTAACACTGAACCCTGTGGGAGTCTCACTGATTAACACTGAACCCTGCGGGAGTCTCACTGATTAACACTGAACCCTGTGGGAGTCTCACTGATTACCACTGAACCCTGTGGGAGTTTCACTGATTAACACTGAACCCTGTGGGAGTCTGACTGATTAACACTGAACCCTGTGGGAGTCTCACTGATTAACACTGAACCCTGTGGGAGTCTCACTGATTAACACTGAACCCTATGGGAGTCTCACTGATTAACACTGAACCCTATGGGAGTCTCACTGATTAACAATGAACCCTGTGGGAGTCTCACTGATTAACACTGAACCCTGTGGGAGTTTCACTGATTAACACTGAACCCTGTGGGAGTCTGACTGATTAACACTGAACCCTGAGGGAGTCTCACTGATTAACACTGAACCCTATGGGAGTCTCACTGATTAACACTTAACCCTATGGGAGTCTCACTGATTAACACTGAACCCTGAGGGAGTCTCACTGATTAACACTGAACCCTATGAGAGTCTCACTGATTAACACTGAACCCTGTGGGAGTCTCACTGATTAACACTGAACCCTGAGGGAGTCTCACTGATTAACACTGAACCCTATGGGAGTCTCACTGATTAACACTGAACCCTATGGGAGTCCCATTGATTAACACTGAACCCTGTGGGAGTCTCACTGATTTACACTGAACCCTGTGGGAGTCTCACTGATTAACACTGAACCTTATGGGAGTCTCACTGATTAACAATGAACCCTATGGGAGTCTCACTGATTAACACTGAACTCGATGGGATTCTCACTGATTAACACTGAACCCTATGGGAGTCTCACTGATTAACACTGAACCCTATGGGAGTCTCACTGATTAACACTGAACCCTGTGGGAGTCTGACTGATTAACACTGAACCCTGTGGGAGTCTCACTGATTAACACTGAACCCTGTGGGAGTCTCACTGATAAACATTGAACCCTATTGGAGTCTCACTGATTAACTCTGAACCCTGTGGGAGTCTCACTGATTAACACTGAACCCTATGGGAGCCTCACTGATTAACACTGAACCCTATGGGAGTCCCATTGATTAACACTGAACCCTGTGGGCGTCTCACTGATTTACACTGAACCCTGTGGGATTCTCACTCATTAACACTGAACCCTATGGGAGTCTCACTGATTAACACTGAACCCTGTGGGAGTCTCACTGATTAACACTGAACCCTATGGGATTCTCACTGATTAACAATGAACCCTATGGGAGTCTCACTGATTAACACTGAACTCGATGGGATTCTCACTGATTAACACTGAACCCTATGGGAGTCTCACTGATTAACACTGAACCCTGTGGGAGTCTGACTGATTAACACTGAACCCTGTGGGAGTCTCACTGATTAACATTGAACCCTGTGGGAGTCTCACTGATTAACACTGAACCCTATTGGAGTCTCACTGATTAACTCTGAACCCTGTGGGAGTCTCACTGATTAACACTGAACCCTATGGGAGCCTCACTGATTAACACTGAACCCTATGGGAGTCCCATTGATTAACACTGAACCCTGTGGGCGTCTCACTGATTTACACTGAACCCTGTGGGATTCTCACTCATTAACACTGAACCCTATGGGAGTCTCACTGATTAACAATGAACCCTATGGGAGTATCACTGATTAACACTGAACTCGATGGGATTCTCACTGATTAACACTGAACCCTATGGGAGTCTCACTGATTAACACTGAACCCTATGGGAGTCTCATTGATTAACACTTAACCCTATGGGAGTCTCACTGATTAACACTGAACCCTGAGGGAGTCTCACTGATTAACACTGAACCCTATGGGAGTCTCACTGATTAACACTTAACCCTATGGGAGTCTCACTGATTAACACTGAACCCTGAGGGAGTCTCACTGATTAACACTGAACCCTATGAGAGTCTCACTGATTAACACTGAACCCTGTGGGAGTCTCACTGATTAACACTGAACCCTGTGGGAGTCTCACTGATTACCCCTGAACCCTGTGTGAGTTTCACTGATTAACACTGAACCCTGTGGGAGTCTGACTGATTAACACTGAACCCTGTGGGAGTCTCACTGATTAACACTGAACCCTGTAGGAGTCTCACTGATTAACACTGAACCCTGAGGGAGTCTCACTGATTAACACTGAACCCTATGGGAGTCTCACTGATTAACACTTAACCCTATGGGAGTCTCACTGATTAACACTGAACCCTGAGGGAGTCTCACTGATTAACACTGAACCCTATGAGAGTCTCATTGATTAACACTGAACCCTGTGGGAGTCTCACTGATTAACACTGAACCCTGTGGGGGTCTCACTGATTACCCCTGAACCCTGTGGGAGTTTCACTGATTAACACTGAACCCTGTGGGAGTCTGACTGATTAACACTGAACCCTGTGGGAGTCTCACTGATTAACTCTGAACCCTGTGGGAGTCTCACTGATTAACACTGAACCCTGAGGGAGTCTCACTGATTAACACTGAACCCTAAGGGAGTCTCACTGATTAACACTGAACCCTAAGGGAGTCTCACTGATTAACACTGAACCCTGAGGGAGTCTCACTGATTAACACTGAACCCTATGGGAGTCTCACTGATTAACACTGAACCCTGTGGGAGTCTCACTGTTTACCCCTGAACCCTGTGAAAGTCTCACTGATTAACACTGAACCCTGTGGGAGTCTCACTGATTAACACTGAACCATGTGGGAGTCTCACTGATTAACACTGAACCCTGTGGGAGTCTGACTGATTAACACTGAACCCTGTGGGAGTCTCACTGATTAACACTGAACCCTGTGGGAGTCTCACTGATTAACACTGAACCCTATGGGAGTCTCACTGATTAACACTGAACCCTGTGGGAGTCTGACTGATTAACACTGAACCCTGGGGGAGTCTCACTGATTAACACTGAACCCTGTGGGAGTCTCACTGATTAACACTGAACCCTATGGGAGTCTCACTGATTAACACTGAACCCTATGGGAGTCTCACTGATTAACACTTAACCCTATGGGAGTCTCACTGATTAACACTGAACCCTGAGGGAGTCTCACTGATTAACACTGAACCCTATGGGAGTCTCACTGATTAACACTGAACCCTATGGGAGTCCCATTGATTAACACTGAACCCTGTGGGAGTCTCACTGATTAACACTGAACCCTATTGGAGTCTCACTGATTAACTCTGAACCCTGTGGGAGTCTCAATGATTAACACTGAACCCTATGGGAGTCTCACTGATTAACACTGAACCCTATGGGAGTCTCACTGATTAACACTTAACCCTATGGGAGTCTCACTGATTAACACTGAACCCTGAGGGAGTCTCACTGATTAACACTGAACCCTGTGGGAGTCTCACTGATTAACACTGAACCCTGTGGGAGTCTCACTGATTAACACTGAACCCTGTGGGAGTCTCACTGATTACCCCTGAACCCTGTGGGAGTTTCACTGATTAACACTGAACCCTGTGGGAGTCTGACTGATTAACACTGAACCCTGTGGGAGTCTCACTGATTAACACTGAACCCTATGGGAGTCTCACTGATTAAAACTAAACCCTGTGGGAGTCTCACTGATTAACACTGATCCCTATGGGAGTCTCACTGATTAACACTGAACCCTATGGGAGTCTCATTGATTAACACTTAACCCTATGGGAGTCTCACTGATTAACACTGAACCCTGAGGGAGTCTCAATGATTAACACTGAACCCTGAGGGAGTCTCACTGATTAACACTGAACCCTATGGGAGTCTCACTGATTAACACTTAACCCTATGGGAGTCTCACTGATTAACACTGAACCCTGAAGGAGTCTCACTGATGAACACTGAACCCTATGAGAGTCTCACTGATTAACACGGAACCCTGTGGGAGTCTCACTGATTAACACTGAACCCTGTGGGAGTCTCACTGATTACCCCTGAACCCTGAGGGAGTCTCACTGATTAACACTGAACCCTAAGGGAGTCTGACTGATTAACACTGAACCCTGAGGGAGTCTCACTGATTAACACTTAACCCTATGGGAGTCTCACTGATTAACACTGAACCCTGAGGGAGTCTCACTGATTAACACTGAACCCTAAGGGAGTCTCACTGATTAACACTGAACCCTGAGGGAGTCTCACTGATTAACACTGAACCCTATGGGAGTCTCACTGATTAACACTTAACCCTATGGGAGTCTCAATTATTAACACTGATCCCTGTGGGAATCTCACTGATTAACACTGAACCCTGTGGGAGTCTCACTGATTACCCCTGAACCGTGTGAGAGTCTCACTGATTAACACTGAACCCTGTGGGAGTCTCACTGATTAACACTGAACCATGTGGGAGTCTCACTGATTAACAATTAACCCTGTGGGACACTCACTGATTAACAATGAACCATGTGGGAGTCTCACTGATTAACACTGAACCCTATGGGAGTCTCACTGATTAACACTGAACCCTGTGGGTGTCTCACTGATTAACACTGAACCCTGTGGGAGTCTCACTGATTACCCCTGAACCCTGTGGGAGTTTCACTGATTAACACTGAACCCTGTGGGAGTCTGACTGATTAACACTGAACCCTGTGGGAGTCTCACTGATTAACACTGAACCCTGTGGGAGTCTCACTGATTAACACTGAACCCTATGGGAGTCTCACTGATTAACACTGAACCCTATGGGAGTCTCACTGATTAACACTGAACCCTGTGGGAGTCTCACTGATTAACACTGAACCCTATGGGAGTCTCACTGATTAACACTGAACCCTGTGGGAGTCTGACTGATTAACACTGAACCCTGTGGGAGTCTCACTGATTAACACTGAACCCTGTGGGAGTCTCACTGATTAACACTGAACCCTATGGGAGTCTCACTGATTAACACTGAACCCTGAGGGAGTCTCACTGATTAACAATGAACCCTATGGGAGTCTCACTGATTAACACTGAACTCGATGGGATTCTCACTGATTAACACTGAACCCTATGGGAGTCTCACTGATTAACACTGAACCCTATGGGAATCTTACTGATTAACGCTTAACCCTATGGGAGTCTCACTGATTAACACTGAATCCTGAGGGAGTCTCACTGATTAACACTGAACCCTATGGGAGTCTCACTGATTAACACTTAACCCTATGGGAGTCTCACTGATTAACACTGAACCCTGAGGGAGTCTCACTGATTAACACTGAACCCTATAGGAGTCTCACTGATTAACACTGAACCCTGTGGGAGTCTAACTGATTAACAATGAACCCTGTGGGAGTCTCACTGATTTACACTGAACCCTGTGGGAGTCTCACAGATTAACGCTAAACCCTATGGGAGTCTCACTGATTAACAATGAACCCTATGGGAGTCTCACTGATTAACACTGAACTCGATGGGATTCTCACTGATTAACACTGAACCCTATGGGAGTCTCACTGATTAACAATGAACCCTATGGGAGTCTCACTGATTAACACTTAACCCTATGGGAGTCTCACTGATTAACACTGAACCCTGTGGGAGTCTCACTGATTAACACTGAACCCTATGGGAGTCTCACTGATTAACAATTAACTTTGTGGGACACTCACTGATTAACACTGAACCATGTGGGAGTCTCACTGATTAACAACGAACCATGTGGGAGTCTCACTGATTAACACTGAACCCTATGGGAGTCTCACTGATTAACACTGAACCCTGTGGGAGTCTCACTGATTAACACTGAACCCTGCGGGAGTCTCACTGATTAACACTGAACCCTGTGGGAGTCTCACTGATTACCACTGAACCCTGTGGGAGTTTCACTGATTAACACTGAACCCTGTGGGAGTCTGACTGATTAACACTGAACCCTGTGGGAGTCTCACTGATTAACACTGAACCCTGTGGGAGTCTCACTGATTAACACTGAACCCTATGGGAGTCTCACTGATTAACACTGAACCCTATGGGAGTCTCACTGATTAACAATGAACCCTGTGGGAGTCTCACTGATTAACACTGAACCCTGTGGGAGTTTCACTGATTAACACTGAACCCTGTGGGAGTCTGACTGATTAACACTGAACCCTGAGGGAGTCTCACTGATTAACACTGAACCCTATGGGAGTCTCACTGATTAACACTTAACCCTATGGGAGTCTCACTGATTAACACTGAACCCTGAGGGAGTCTCACTGATTAACACTGAACCCTATGAGAGTCTCACTGATTAACACTGAACCCTGTGGGAGTCTCACTGATTAACACTGAACCCTGAGGGAGTCTCACTGATTAACACTGAACCCTATGGGAGTCTCACTGATTAACACTGAACCCTATGGGAGTCCCATTGATTAACACTGAACCCTGTGGGAGTCTCACTGATTTACACTGAACCCTGTGGGAGTCTCACTGATTAACACTGAACCTTATGGGAGTCTCACTGATTAACAATGAACCCTATGGGAGTCTCACTGATTAACACTGAACTCGATGGGATTCTCACTGATTAACACTGAACCCTATGGGAGTCTCACTGATTAACACTGAACCCTATGGGAGTCTCACTGATTAACACTGAACCCTGTGGGAGTCTGACTGATTAACACTGAACCCTGTGGGAGTCTCACTGATTAACACTGAACCCTGTGGGAGTCTCACTGATAAACATTGAACCCTATTGGAGTCTCACTGATTAACTCTGAACCCTGTGGGAGTCTCACTGATTAACACTGAACCCTATGGGAGCCTCACTGATTAACACTGAACCCTATGGGAGTCCCATTGATTAACACTGAACCCTGTGGGCGTCTCACTGATTTACACTGAACCCTGTGGGATTCTCACTCATTAACACTGAACCCTATGGGAGTCTCACTGATTAACACTGAACCCTGTGGGAGTCTCACTGATTAACACTGAACCCTATGGGATTCTCACTGATTAACACTGAACCCTATGGGAGTCTCACTGATTAACACTGAACCCTATGGGAGTCTCACTGATTAACACTGAACCCTATGGGAGTCTCACTGATTAACACTTAACCCTATGTGAGTCTCACTGATTAACACTGAACCCTGAGGGAGTCTCACTGATTAACACTGAACCCTATGGGAGTCTCACTGATTAACACTGAACCCTATGGGAGTCCCATTGATTAACACTGAACCCTGTGGGAGTCTCACTGATTTACACTGAACCCTGTGGGAGTCTCCCTGATTAACACTGAACCCTATAGGAGTCTCACTGATTAACAATGAACCCTATGGGAGTCTCACTGATTAACACTGAACTCGATGGGATTCTCACTGATTAACACTGAACCCTATGGGAGTCTCACTGATTAACACTGAACCCTATGGAAGTCTCACTGATTAACACTGAACCCTGTGGGAGTCTGACTGATTAACACTGAACCCTGTGGGAGTCTCACTGATTAACACTGAACCCTGTGGGAGTCTCACTGATTAACACTGAACCCTATTGGAGTCTCACTGATTAACTCTGAACCCTGTGGGAGTCTCACTGATTAACACTGAACCCTATGGGAGTCTCACTGATTAACACTGAACCCTATGGGAGTCTCACTGATTAACACTTAACCCTATGGGAGTCTCACTGATTAACACTGAACGTTGAGGGAGTCTCACTGATTAACACTGAACCCTATGGGAGTCTCACTGATTAACACTGAACCCTATGGGAGTCCCATTGATTAACACTGAACCCTGTGGGAGTCTCACTGATTAACACTGAACCCTATTGGAGTCTCACTGATTAACTCTGAACCCTGTGGGAGTCTCAATGATTAACACTGAACCCTATGGGAGTCTCACTGATTAACACTGAACCCTATGGGAGTCTCACTGATTAACACTTAACCCTATGGGAGTCTCACTGATTAACACTGAACCCTGAGGGAGTCTCACTGATTAACACTGAACCCTGTGGGAGTCTCACTGATTAACACTGAACCCTGTGGGAGTCTCACTGATTAACACTGAACCCTGTGGGAGTCTCACTGATTACCCCTGAACCCTGTGGGAGTTTCACTGATTAACACTGAACCCTGTGGGAGTCTGACTGATTAACACTGAACCCTGTGGGAGTCTCA
Organism: Petromyzon marinus; assembly: GCF_048934315.1. Classification (NCBI taxonomy): domain Eukaryota; kingdom Metazoa; phylum Chordata; class Hyperoartia; order Petromyzontiformes; family Petromyzontidae; genus Petromyzon; species Petromyzon marinus. The sequence continues at coordinate 1,803,254 of NW_027423058.1, read as the reverse complement.
CTGATTAACACTGAACCCTGTGGGAGTCTCACTGATTAACACTGAACCCTATGGGAGTCTCACTGATTAAAACTAAACCCTGTGGGAGTCTCACTGATTAACACTGAACCCTATGGGAGTCTCACTGATTAACACTGAACCCTATGGGAGTCTCATTGATTAACACTTAACCCTATGGGAGTCTCACTGATTAACACTGAACCCTGAGGGAGTCTCAATGATTAACACTGAACCCTGAGGGAGTCTCACTGATTAACACTGAACCCTATGGGAGGCTCACTGATTAACACTTAACCCTATGGGAGTCTCACTGATTAAGACTGAACCCTGAAGGAGTCTCACTGATGAACACTGAACCCTATGAGAGTCTCACTGATTAACACGGAACCCTGTGGGAGTCTTACTGATTAACACTGAACCCTGTGGGAGTCTCACTGATTACCCCTGAACCCTGAGGGAGTCTCACTGATTAACACTGAACCCTAAGGGAGTCTCACTGATTAACACTGAACCCTGAGGGAGTCTCACTGATTAACACTTAACCCTATGGGAGTCTCACTGATTAACACTGAACCCTGAGGGAGTCTCACTGATTAACACTGAACCCTAAGGGAGTCTCACTGATTAACACTGAACCCTGAGGGAGTCTCACTGATTGACACTGAACCCTATGGGAGTCTCACTGATTAACACTTAACCCTATGGGAGTCTCAATTATTAACACTGATCCCTGTGGGAATCTCACTGATTAACACTGAACCCTGTGGGAGTCTCACTGATTAACACTGAACCATGTGGGAGTCTCACTGATTAACAATTAACCCTGTGGGACACTCACTGATTAACAATGAACCATGTGGGAGTCTCACTGATTAACACTGAACCCTATGGGAGTCTCACTGATTAACACTGAACCCTGTGGGTGTCTCACTGATTAACACTGAACCCTGTGGGAGTCTCACTGATTACCCATGAACCCTGTGGGAGTTTCACTGATTAACACTGAACCCTGTGGGAGTCTGACTGATTAACACTGAACCCTGTGGGAGTCTCACTGATTAACACTGAACCCTGTGGGAGTCTCACTGATTAACACTGAACCCTATGGGAGTCTCACTGATTAACACTGAACCCTGTGGGAGTCTCACTGATTAACACTGAACCCTATGGGAGTCTCACTGATTAACACTTAACCCTATGGGAGTCTCACTGATTAACACTGAACCCTGAGGGAGTCTCACTGATTAACAATGAACCCTATGGGAGTCTCACTGATTAACACTGAACTCGATGGGATTCTCACTGATTAACACTGAACCCTATGGGAGTCTCACTGATTAACACTGAACCCTATGGGAATCTTACTGATTAACGCTTAACCCTATGGGAGTCTCACTGATTAACACTGAATCCTGAGGGAGTCTCACTGATTAACACTGAACCCTATGGGAGTCTCACTGATTAACACTTAACCCTATGGGAGTCTCACTGATTAACACTGAACCCTGAGGGAGTCTCACTGATTAACACTGAACCCTATAGGAGTCTCACTGATTAACACTGAACCCTGTGGGAGTCTAACTGATTAACAATGAACCCTGTGGGAGTCTCACGATTTTACACTGAACCCTGTGGGAGTCTCACAGATTAACGCTAAACCCTATGGGAGTCTCACTGATTAACACTGAACCCTGAGGGAGTCTCACTGATTAACACTTAACCCTATGGGAGTCTCACTGATTAACACTGAACCCTGAGGGAGTCTCACTGATTAACACTGAACCCTAAGGGAGTCTCACTGATTAACACTGAACCCTGAGGGAGTCTCACTGATTGACACTGAACCCTATGGGAGTCTCACTGATTAACACTTAACCCTATGGGAGTCTCAATTATTAACACTGATCCCTGTGGGAATCTCACTGATTAACACTGAACCCTGTGGGAGTCTCACTGATTAACACTGAACCATGTGGGAGTCTCACTGATTAACAATTAACCCTGTGGGACACTCACTGATTAACAATGAACCATGTGGGAGTCTCACTGATTAACACTGAACCCTATGGGAGTCTCACTGATTAACACTGAACCCTGTGGGTGTCTCACTGATTAACACTGAACCCTGTGGGAGTCTCACTGATTACCCATGAACCCTGTGGGAGTTTCACTGATTAACACTGAACCCTGTGGGAGTCTGACTGATTAACACTGAACCCTGTGGGAGTCTCACTGATTAACACTGAACCCTGTGGGAGTCTCACTGATTAACACTGAACCCTATGGGAGTCTCACTGATTAACACTGAACCCTGTGGGAGTCTCACTGATTAACACTGAACCCTATGGGAGTCTCACTGATTAACACTTAACCCTATGGGAGTCTCACTGATTAACACTGAACCCTGAGGGAGTCTCACTGATTAACAATGAACCCTATGGGAGTCTCACTGATTAACACTGAACTCGATGGGATTCTCACTGATTAACACTGAACCCTATGGGAGTCTCACTGATTAACACTGAACCCTATGGGAATCTTACTGATTAACGCTTAACCCTATGGGAGTCTCACTGATTAACACTGAATCCTGAGGGAGTCTCACTGATTAACACTGAACCCTATGGGAGTCTCACTGATTAACACTTAACCCTATGGGAGTCTCACTGATTAACACTGAACCCTGAGGGAGTCTCACTGATTAACACTGAACCCTATAGGAGTCTCACTGATTAACACTGAACCCTGTGGGAGTCTAACTGATTAACAATGAACCCTGTGGGAGTCTCACGATTTTACACTGAACCCTGTGGGAGTCTCACAGATTAACGCTAAACCCTATGGGAGTCTCACTGATTAACAATGAACCCTATGGGAGTCTCACTGATTAACACTGAACTCGTTGGGATTCTCACTGATTAACACTGAACCCTATGGGAGTCTCACTGATTAACAATGAACCCTATGGGAGTCTCACTGATTAACACTTAACCCTATGGGAGTCTCACTGATTAACACTGAACCCTGTGGGAGTCTCACTGATTAACACTGAACCCTATGGGAGTCTCACTGATTAACAATTAACCCTGTGGGACACTCACTGATTAACACTGAACCATGTGGGAGTCTCACTGATTAACAATGAACCATGTGGGAGTCTCACTGATTAACACTGAACCCTATGGGAGTCTCACTGATTAACACTGAACCCTGTGGGAGTCTCACTGATTAACACTGAACCCTGTGGGAGTCTCACTGATTAACACTGAACCCTGTGGGAGTCTCACTGATTACCACTGAACCCTGTGGGAGTTTCACTGATTAACACTGAACCCTGTGGGAGTCTGACTGATTAACACTGAACCCTGTGGGAGTCTCACTGATTAACACTGAACCCTGTGGGAGTCTCACTGATTAACACTGAACCCTATGGGAGTCTCACTGATTAACACTGAACCCTATGGGAGTCTCACTGATTAACACTGAACCCTGTGGGAGTCTCACTGATTAACACTGAACCCTGTGGGAGTTTCACTGATTAACACTGAACCCTGTGGGAGTCTGACTGATTAACACTGAACCCTGAGGGAGTCTCACTGATTAACACTGAACCCTATGGGAGTCTCACTGATTAACACTTAACCCTATGGGAGTCTCACTGATTAACACTGAACCCTGAGGGAGTCTCACTGATTAACACTGAACCCTATGAGAGTCTCACTGATTAACACTGAACCCTGTGGGAGTCTCACTGATTAACACTGAACCCTGTGGGAGTCTCACTGATTACCCCTGAACCCTGTGTGAGTTTCACTGATTAACACTGAACCTTGTGGGAGTCTGACTGATTAACACTGAACCCTGTGGGAGTCTCACTGATTAACACTGAACCCTGTAGGAGTCTCACTGATTAACACTGAACCCTGAGGGAGTCTCACTGATTAACACTGAACCCTATGGGAGTCTCACTGATTAACACTTAACCCTATGGGAGTCTCACTGATTAACACTGAACCCTGAGGGAGTCTCACTGATTAACACTGAACCCTATGAGAGTCTCACTGATTAACACTGAACCCTGTGGGGTCTCACTGATTAACACTGAACCCTGTGGGAGTCTCACTGATTACCCCTGAACCCTGTGGGAGTTTCACTGATTAACACTGAACCCTGTGGGAGTCTGACTGATTAACACTGAACCCTGTGGGAGTCTCACTGATTAACTCTGAACCCTGTGGGAGTCTCACTGATTAACACTGAACCCTGAGAGAGTCTCACTGATTAACACTGAACCCTAAGGGAGTCTCACTGATTAACACTGAACCCTAAGGGAGTCTCACTGATTAACACTGAACCCTGAGGGAGTCTCACTGATTAACACTGAACCCTATGGGAGTCTCACTGATTAACACTGAACCCTGTGGGAGTCTCACTGATTACCCCTGAACCCTGTGAGAGTCTCACTGATTAACACTGAACCCTGTGGGAGTCTCACTGATTAACACTGAACCATGTGGGAGTCTCACTGATTAACACTGAACCCTGTGGGAATCTGACTGATTAACACTGAACACTGAGGGAGTCTCACTGATTAACACTGAACCCTATGGGAGTCTCACTGATTAACACTTAACCCTATGGGAGTCTCACTGATTAACACTGAACCCTGAGGGAGTCTCACTGATTAACACTGAACCCTATGAGAGTCTCACTGATTAACACTGAACCCTGTGGGAGTTTCACTGATTAACACTGAACCCTGTGGGAGTCTCACTGATTACCCCTGAACCCTGTGTGAGTTTCACTGATTAACACTGAACCCTGTGGGAGTCTGACTGATTAACACTGAACCCTGTGGGAGTCTCACTGATTAACACTGAACCCTGAGGGAGTCTCACTGATTAACACTGAACCCTGTGGGAGTCTCACTGATTACCCCTGAACCCTGTGGGAGTTTCACTGATTAACACTGAACCCTGTGGGAGTCTGACTGATTAACACTGAACCCTGTGGGAGTCTCACTGATTAACTATGAACCCTGTGGGAGTCTCACTGATTAACACTGAACCCTGAGGGAGTCTCACTGATTAACACTGAACCCTAAGGGAGTCTCACTGATTAACACTGAACCCTAAGGGAGTCTCACTGATTAACACTGAACCCTGAGGGAGTCTCACTGATTAACACTGAACCCTCTGGGAGTCTCACTGATTAACACTGAACCCTGTGGGAGTCTCACTGATTACCCCTGAACCCTGTGAGAGTCTCACTGATTAACACTGAACCCTGTGGGAGTCTCACTGATTAACACTGAACCATGTGGGAGTCTCACTGATTAACACTGAACCCTGTGGGAATCTGACTGATTAACACTGAACCCTGTGGGAGTCTCACTGATTAACACTGAACCCTGTGGGAGTCTCACTGATTAACACTGAACCCTATGGGAGTCTCACTGATTAACACTGAACCCTGTGGGAGTCTCACTGATTAACACTGAACCCTATGGGAGTCTCACTGATTAACACTGAACCCTATGGGAGTCTCACTGATTAACACTTAACCCTATGGGAGTCTCACTGATTAACACTGAACCCTGAGGGAGTCTCACTGATTAACACTGAACCCTATGGGAGTCTCACTGATTAACACTGAACCCTATGGGAGTCCCATTGATTAACACTGAACCCTGTGGGAGTCTCACTGATTTACACTGAACCCTGTGGGAGTCTCACTGATTAACACTGAACCCTATAGGAGTCTCACTGATTAACAATGAACCCTATGGGAGTCTCACTGATTAACACTGAACTCGATGGGATTCTCACTGATTAACACTGAACCCTATGGGAGTCTCACTGATTAACACTGAACCCTATGGGAGTCTCACTGATTAACACTGAACCCTGTGGGAGTCTGACTGATTAACACTGAACCCTGTGGGAGTCTCACTGATTAACACTGAACCCTGTGGGAGTCTCACTGATTAACACTGAACCCTATTGGAGTCTCAATGATTAACTCTGAACCCTGTGAGAGTCTCACTGATTAACACTGAACCCTATGGGAGTCTCACTGATTAACACTGAACCCTATGGGAGTCTCACTGATTAACACTTAACCCTATGGGAGTCTCACTGATTAACACTGAACCCTGAGGGAGTCTCACTGATTAACACTGAACCCTATGGGAGTCTCACTGATTAACACTGAACCCTATGGGAGTCCCATTGATTAACACTGAACCCTGTGGGAGTCTCACTGATTAACACTGAACCCTATTGGAGTCTCACTGATTAACTCTGAACCCTGTGGGAGTCTCAATGATTAACACTGAACCCTATGGGAGTCTCACTGATTAACACTGAACCCTATGGGAGTCTCACTGATTAACACTTAACCCTATGGGAGTCTCACTGATTAACACTGAACACTGAGGGAGTCTCACTGATTAACACTGAACCCTGTGGGAGTCTCACTGATTAACACTGAACCCTGTGGGAGTCTCACTGATTAACACTGAACCCTGTGGCAGTCTCACTGATTACCCCTGAACCCTGTGGGAGTTTCACTGATTAACACTGAACCCTGTGGGAGTCTGACTGATTAACACTGAACCAAGTGGGAGTCTCACTGATTAACACTGAACCCTATTGGAGTCTCAATGATTAACTCTGAACCCTGTGAGAGTCTCACTGATTAACACTGAACCCTATGGGAGTCTCACTGATTAACACTGAACCCTATGGGAGTCTCACTGATTAACACTTAACCCTATGGGATTTTCACTGATTAACACTGAACCCTGAGGGAGTCTCACTGATTAACACTGAACCCTATGGGAGTCTCACTGATTAACACTGAACCCTATGGGAGTCCCATTGATTAACACTGAACCCTGTGGGAGTCTCACTGATTAACACTGAACCCTATTGGAGTCTCACTGATTAACTCTGAACCCTGTGGGAGTCTCAATGATTAACACTGAACCCTATGGGAGTCTCACTGATTAACACTGAACCCTATGGGAGTCTCACTGATTAACACTTAACCCTATGGGAGTCTCACTGATTAACACTGAACCCTGAGGGAGTCTCACTGATTAACACTGAACCCTGTGGGAGTCTCACTGATTAACACTGAACCCTATAGGAGTCTCACTGATTAACAATGAACCCTATGGGAGTCTCACTGATTAACACTGAACTCGATGGGATTCTCACTGATTAACACTGAACCCTATGGGAGTCTCACTGATTAACACTGAACCCTATGGGAGTCCCACTGATTAACACTGAACCCTGTGGGAGTCTGACTGATTAACACTGAACCCTGTGGGAGTCTCACTGATTAACACTGAACCCTGTGGGAGTCTCACTGATTAACACTGAACCCTATTGGAGTCTCAATGATTAACTCTGAACCCTGTGAGAGTCTCACTGATTAACACTGAACCCTATGGGAGTCTCACTGATTAACACTGAACCCTATGGGAGTCTCACTGATTAACACTTAACCCTATGGGAGTCTCACTGATTAACACTGAACCCTGAGGGAGTCTCACTGATTAACACTGAACCCTATGGGAGTCTCACTGATTAACACTGAACCCTATGGGAGTCCCATTGATTAACACTGAACCCTGTGGGAGTCTCACTGATTAACACTGAACCCTATTGGAGTCTCACTGATTAACTCTGAACCCTGTGGGAGTCTCAATGATTAACACTGAACCCTATGGGAGTCTCACTGATTAACACTGAACCCTATGGGAGTCTCACTGTTTAACACTTAACCCTATGGGAGTCTCACTGATTAACACTGAACACTGAGGGAGTCTCACTGATTAACACTGAACCCTGTGGGAGTCTCACTGATTAACACTGAGCCCTGTGGGAGTCTCACTGATTAACACTGAACCCTGTGGCAGTCTCACTGATTACCCCTGAACCCTGTGGGAGTTTCACTGATTAACACTGAACCCTGTGGGAGTCTGACTGATTAACACTGAACCAAGTGGGAGTCTCACTGATTAACACTGAACCCTATTGGAGTCTCAATGATTAACTCTGAACCCTGTGAGAGTCTCACTGATTAACACTGAACCCTATGGGAGTCTCACTGATTAACACTGAACCCTATGGGAGTCTCACTGATTAACACTTAACCCTATGGGAGTCTCACTGATTAACACTGAACCCTGAGGGAGTCTCACTGATTAACACTGAACCCTATGGGAGTCTCACTGATTAACACTGAACCCTATGGGAGTCCCATTGATTAACACTGAACCCTGTGGGAGTCTCACTGATTAACACTGAACCCTATTGGAGTCTCACTGATTAACTCTGAACCCTGTGGGAGTCTCAATGATTAACACTGAACCCTATGGGAGTCTCACTGATTAACACTGAACCCTATGGGAGTCTCACTGATTAACACTTAACCCTATGGGAGTCTCACTGATTAACACTGAACCCTGAGGGAGTCTCACTGATTAACACTGAACCCTGTGGGAATCTCACTGATTAACACTGAACCCTGTGGGAGTCTCACTGATTAACACTGAACCCTGTGGCAGTCTCACTGATTACCCCTGAACCCTGTGGGAGTTTCACTGATTAACACTGAACCCTGTGGGAGTCTGACTGATTAAAACTGAACCAAATGGGAGTCTCACTGATTAACACTGAACCCTGTGGGAGTCTCACTGATTAACACTGAACCCTATGGGAGTCTCACTGATTAACACTGAACCCTGTGGGAGTCTCACTGATTAACACTGAACCCTATGGGAGTCTCACTGATTAACACTGAAAATTATGGGAGTCTCATTGATTAACACTTAACCCTATGGGAGTCTCACTGATTAACACTGAACCCTGAGGGAGTCTCAATGATTAACACTGAACCCTGAGGGTGTCTCACTGATTAACACTGAACCCTATGGGAGTCTGACTGATTAACACTGAACCCTGTGGGAGTCTCACTGATTAACACTGAACCCTGTGGGAGTCTCACTGATTAACACTGAACCCTATGGGAGTCTCACTGATTAAAACTAAACCCTGTGGGAGTCTCACTGATTAACACTGAACCCTATGGGAGTCTCACTGATTAACACTGAACCCTATGGGAGTCTCATTGATTAACACTTAACCCTATGGGAGTCTCACTGATTAACACTGAACCCTGAGGGAGTCTCAATGATTAACACTGAACCCTGAGGGAGTCTCACTGATTAACACTGAACCCTATGGGAGTCTCACTGATTAACACTTAACCCTATGGGAGTCTCACTGATTAACACTGAACCCTGAAGGAGTCTCACTGATTAACACTGAACCCTATGAGAGTCTCACTGATTAACACGGAACCCTGTGGGAGTCTCACTGATTAACACTGAACCCTGTGGGAGTCTCACTGATTACCCCTGAACCCTGAGGGAGTCTCACTGATTAACACTGAACCCTAAGGGAGTCTCACTGATTAACACTGAACCCTGAGGGAGTCTCACTGATTAACACTTAACCCTATGGGAGTCTCACTGATTAACACTGAACCCTGAGGGAGTCTCACTGATTAACACTGAACCCTAAGGGAGTCTCACTGATTAACACTGAACCCTGAGGGAGTCTCACTGATTAACACTGAACCCTATGGGAGTCTCACTGATGAACACTTAACCCTATGGGAGTCTCAATTATTAACACTGATCCCTGTGGGAGTCTCACTGATTAACACTGAACCCTGTGGGAATCTCACTGATTACCCCTGAACCCTGTGAGAGTCTCACTGATTAACACTGAACCCTGTGGGAGTCTCACTGATTAACACTGAACCCTGTGGGAGTCTGACTGATTAAAACTGAACCAAGTGGGAGTCTCACTGATTAACACTGAACCCTGTGGGAGTCTCACTGATTAACACTGAACCCTATGGGAGTCTCACTGATTAACACTGAACCCTGTGGGAGTCTCACTGATTAACACTGAACCCTATGGGAGTCTCACTGATTAACACTGAAAATTATGGGAGTCTCATTGATTAACACTTAACCCTATGGGAGTCTCACTGATTAACACTGAACCCTGAGGGAGTCTCAATGATTAACACTGAACCCTGAGGGTGTCTCACTGATTAACACTGAACCCTATGGGAGTCTGACTGATTAACACTGAACCCTGTGGGAGTCTCACTGATTAACACTGAACCCTGTGGGAGTCTCACTGATTAACACTGAACCCTATGGGAGTCTCACTGATTAAAACTAAACCCTGTGGGAGTCTCACTGATTAACACTGAACCCTATGGGAGTCTCACTGATTAACACTGAACCCTATGGGAGTCTCATTGATTAACACTTAACCCTATGGGAGTCTCACTGATTAACACTGAACCCTGAGGGAGTCTCAATGATTAACACTGAACCCTGAGGGAGTCTCACTGATTAACACTGAACCCTATGGGAGTCTCACTGATTAACACTTAACCCTATGGGAGTCTCACTGATTAACACTGAACCCTGAAGGAGTCTCACTGATTAACACTGAACCCTATGAGAGTCTCACTGATTAACACGGAACCCTGTGGGAGTCTCACTGATTAACACTGAACCCTGTGGGAGTCTCACTGATTACCCCTGAACCCTGAGGGAGTCTCACTGATTAACACTGAACCCTAAGGGAGTCTCACTGATTAACACTGAACCCTGAGGGAGTCTCACTGATTAACACTGAACCCTAAGGGAGTCTCACTGATTAACACTGAACCCTGAGGGAGTCTCACTGATTAACACTGAACCCTATGGGAGTCTCACTGATTAACACTTAACCCTATGGGAGTCTCAATTATTAACACTGATCCCTGTGGGAGTCTCACTGATTAACACTGAACCCTGTGGGAATCTCACTGATTACCCCTGAACCCTGTGAGAGTCTCACTGATTAACACTGAACCCTGTGGGAGTCTGACTGATTAACACTGAACCCTGTGGGAGTCTCACTGATTAACAATTAACCCTGTGGGACACTCACTGATTAACAATGAACCATGTGGGAGTCTCACTGATTAACACTGAACCCTATGGGAGTCTCACTGATTAACACTGAACCCTGTGGGTGTCTCACTGATTAACACTGAACCCTGTGGGAGTCTCACTGATTACCCCTGAACCCTGTGGGAGTTTCACTGATTAACACTGAACCCTGTGGGAGTCTGACTGATTAACACTGAACCCTGTGGGAGTCTCACTGATTAACACTGAACCCTGTGGGAGTCTCACTGATTAACACTGAACCCTATGGGAGTCTCACTGATTAACACTGAACCCTGTGGGAGTCTCACTGATTAACACTGAACCCTATGGGAGTCTCACTGATTAACACTTAACCCTATGGGAGTCTCACTGATTAACACTGAACCCTGAGGGAGTCTCACTGATTAACAATGAACCCTATGGGAGTCTCACTGATTAACACTGAACCCTGAGGGAGTCTCACTGATTAACAATGAACCCTATGGGAGTCTCACTGATTAACACTGAACCCTGAGGGAGTCTCACTGATTAACACTGAACCCTATGAGAGTCTCACTGATTAACACTGAACCCTGTGGGAGTCTCACTGATTAACACTGAACCCTGTGGGAGTCTCACTGATTACCCCTGAACCCTGTGTGAGTTTCACTGATTAACACTGAACCCTGTGGGAGTCTGACTGATTAACACTGAACCCTGTGGGAGTCTCACTGATTAACACTGAACCCTGTAGGAGTCTCACTGATTAACACTGAACCCTATGGGAGTCTCACTGATTAACACTGAACCCTGTGGGAGTCTCACTGATTAACACTGAACCCTATGGGAGTCTCACTGATTAACACTTAACCCTATGGGAGTCTCACTGATTAACACTGAACCCTGTGGGAGTCTCACTGATTAACACTGAACCCTGAGGGAGTCTCACTGATTAACAATGAACCCTATGGGAGTCTCACTGATTAACACTGAACCCTGAGGGAGTCTCACTGATTAACACTGAACCCTATGAGAGTCTCACTGATTAACACTGAACCCTGTAGGAGTCTCACTGATTAACACTGAACCCTGTGGGAGTCTCACTGATTACCCCTGAACCCTGTGTGAGTTTCACTGATTAACACTGAACCCTGTGGGAGTCTGACTGATTAACACTGAACCCTGGGGGAGTCTCACTGATTAACACTGAACCCTGTAGGAGTCTCACTGATTAACACTGAACCCTGAGGGAGTCTCACTGATTAACACTGAACCCTATGGGAGTCTCACTGATTAACACTTAACCCTATGGGAGTCTCACTGATTAACACTGAACCCTGAGGGAGTCTCACTGATTAACACTGAACCCTATGAGAGTCTCACTGATTAACACTGAACCCTGTGGGAGTCTGACTGATTAACACTGAACCCTGTGGGAGTCTCACTGATTAACTCTGAACCCTGTGGGAGTCTCACTGATTAACACTGAACCCTGAGGGAGTCTCACTGATTAACACTGAACCCTAAGGGAGTCTCACTGATTAACACTGAACCCTAAGGGAGTCTCACTGATTAACACTGAACCCTGAGGGAGTCTCACTGATTAATACTGAACCCTGTGGGAGTCTCACTGATTAACACTGAACCCTGTGGGAGTCTCACTGATTAACACTGAACCCTGTGGCAGTCTCACTGATTACCCCTGAACCCTGTGGGAGTTTCACTGATTAACACTGAACCCTGTGGGAGTCTGACTGATTAACACTGAACCAAGTGGGAGTCTCACTGATTAACACTGAACCCTGTGGGAGTCTCACTGATTAACACTGAACCCTATGGGAGTCTCACTGATTAACACTGAACCCTGTGGGAGTCTCACTGATTAACACTGAACCCTATGGGAGTCTCACTGATTAACACTGAAAATTATGGGAGTCTCATTGATTAACACTTAACCCTATGGGAGTCTCACTGATTAACACTGAACCCTGAGGGAGTCTCAATGATTAACACTGAACCCTGAGGGTGTCTCACTGATTAACACTGAACCCTATGGGAGTCTGACTGATTAACACTGAACCCTGTGGGAGTCTCACTGATTAACACTGAACCCTGTGGGAGTCTCACTGATTAACACTGAACCCTATGGGAGTCTCACTGATTAAAACTAAACCCTGTGGGAGTCTCACTGATTAACACTGAACCCTATGGGATTCTCACTGATTAACACTGAACCCTATGGGAGTCTCATTGATTAACACTTAACCCTATGGGAGTCTCACTGATTAACACTGAACCCTGAGGGAGTCTCAATGATTAACACTGAACCCTGAGGGAGTCTCACTGATTAACACTGAACCCTATGGGAGTCTCACTGATTAACACTTAACCATATGGGAGTCTCACTGATTAACACTGAACCCTGAAGGAGTCTCACTGATTAACACTGAACCCTATGAGAGTCTCACTGATTAACACGGAACCCTGTGGGAGTCTCACTGATTAACACTGAACCCTGTGGGAGTCTCACTGATTACCCCTGAACCCTGAGGGAGTCTCACTGATTAACACTGAACCCTAAGGGAGTCTCACTGATTAACACTGAACCCTGAGGGAGTCTCACTGATTAACACTTAACCCTATGGGAGTCTCACTGATTAACACTGAACCCTGAGGGAGTCTCACTGATTAACACTGAACCCTAAGGGAGTCTCACTGATTAACACTGAACCCTGAGGGAGTCTCACTGATTAACACTGAACCCTATGGGAGTCTCACTGATTAACACTTAACCCTATGGGAGTCTCAATTATTAACACTGATCCCTGTGGGAGTCTCACTGATTAACACTGAACCCTGTGGGAGTCTCACTGATTACCCCTGAACCCTGTGAGAGTCTCACTGATTAACACTGAACCCTGTGGGAGTCTGACTGATTAACACTGAACCCTGTGGGAGTCTCACTGATTAACAATTAACCCTGTGGGACACTCACTGATTAACAATGAACCATGTGGGAGTCTCACTGATTAACACTGAACCCTATGGGAGTCTCACTGATTAACACTGAACCCTGTGGGTGTCTCACTGATGAACACTGAACCCTGTGGGAGTCTCACTGATTACCCCTGAACCCTGTGGGAGTTTCACTGATTAACACTGAACCCTGTGGGAGTCTGACTGATTAACACTGAACCCTGTGGGAGTCTCACTGATTAACACTGAACCCTGTGGGAGTCTCACTGATTAACACTGAACCCTAAGGGAGTCTCACTGATTAACACTGAACCCTGTGGGAGTCTCACTGATTAACACTGAACCCTATGGGAGTCTCACTGATTAACACTTAACCCTATGGGAGTCTCACTGATTAACACTGAACCCTGAGGGAGTCTCACTGATTAACAATGAACCCTATGGGAGTCTCACTGATTAACACTGAACCCTGAGGGAGTCTCACTGATTAACAATGAACCCTATGGGAGTCTCACTGATTAACACTGAACCCTGAGGGAGTCTCACTGATTAACACTGAACCCTATGAGAGTCTCACTGATTAACACTGAACCCTGTGGGAGTCTCACTGATTAACACTGAACCCTGTGGGAGTCTCACTGATTACCCCTGAACCCTGTGTGAGTTTCACTGATTAACACTGAACCCTGTGGGAGTCTGACTGATTAACACTGAACCCTGTGGGAGTCTCACTGATTAACACTGAACCCTGTAGGAGTCTCACTGATTAACACTGAACCCTGAGGGAGTCTCACTGATTAACACTGAACCCTATGGGAGTCTCACTGATTAACACTTAACCCTATGGGAGTCTCACTGATTAACACTGAACCCTGAGGGAGTCTCACTGATTAACAATGAACCCTATGAGAGTCTCACTGATTAACACTGAACCCTGTGGGAGTCTGACTGATTAACACTGAACCCTGTGGGAGTCTCACTGATTAACTCTGAACCCTGTGGGAGTCTCACTGATTAACACTGAACCCTGAGGGAGTCTCACTGATTAACACTGAACCCTAAGGGAGTCTCACTGATTAACACTGAACCCTAAGGGAGTCTCACTGATTAACACTGAACCCTGAGGGAGTCTCACTGATTAACACTGAACCCTCTGGGAGTCTCACTGATTAACACTGAACCCTCTGGGAGTCTCACTGATTAACACTGAACCCTGTGGGAGTCTCACTGATTACCCCTGAACCCTGTGAGAGTCTCACTGATTAACACTGAACCCTGTGGGAGTCTCACTGATTAACACTGAACCATGTGGGAGTCTCACTGATTAACACTGAACCCTGTGGGAATCTGACTGATTAACACTGAACCCTGTGGGAGTCTCACTGATTAACACTGAACCCTGAGGGAGTCTCACTGATTAACACTGAACCCTAAGGGAGTCTCACTGATTAACACTGAACCCTGAGGGAGTCTCACTGATTAACACTGAACCCTATGGGAGTCTCACTGATTAACACTTAACCCTATGGGAGTCTCAATTATTAACACTGATCCCTGTGGGAGTCTCACTGATTAACACTGAACCCTGTGGGAGTCTCACTGATTACCCCTGAACCCTGTGAGAGTCTCACTGATTAACACTGAACCCTGTGGGAGTCTGACTGATTAACACTGAACCCTGTGGGAGTCTCACTGATTAACTCTGAACCCTGTGGGAGTCTCACTGATTAACACTGAACCCTGAGGGAGTCTCACTGATTAACACTGAACCCTAAGGGAGTCTCACTGATTAACACTGAACCCTAAGGGAGTCTCACTGATTAACACTGAACCCTGAGGGAGTCTCACTGATTAATACTGAACCCTGTGGGAGTCTCACTGATTAACACTGAACCCTGTGGGAGTCTCACTGATTAACACTGAACCCTGTGGCAGTCTCACTGATTACCCCTGAACCCTGTGGGAGTTTCACTGATTAACACTGAACCCTGTGGGAGTCTGACTGATTAACACTGAACCAAGTGGGAGTCTCACTGATTAACACTGAACCCTGTGGGAGTCTCACTGATTAACACTGAACCCTATGGGAGTCTCACTGATTAACACTGAACCCTGTGGGAGTCTCACTGATTAACACTGAACCCTATGGGAGTCTCACTGATTAACACTGAAAATTATGGGAGTCTCATTGATTAACACTTAACCCTATGGGAGTCTCACTGATTAACACTGAACCCTGAGGGAGTCTCAATGATTAACACTGAACCCTGAGGGTGTCTCACTGATTAACACACGAACCCTATGGGAGTCTGACTGATTAACACTGAACCCTGTGGGAGTCTCACTGATTAACACTGAACCCTGTGGGAGTCTCACTGATTAACACTGAACCCTATGGGAGTCTCACTGATTAAAACTAAACCCTGTGGGAGTCTCACTGATTAACACTGAACCCTATGGGATTCTCACTGATTAACACTGAACCCTATGGGAGTCTCATTGATTAACACTTAACCCTATGGGAGTCTCACTGATTAACACTGAACCCTGAGGGAGTCTCAATGATTAACACTGAACCCTGAGGGAGTCTCACTGATTAACACTGAACCCTATGGGAGTCTCACTGATTAACACTTAACCATATGGGAGTCTCACTGATTAACACTGAACCCTGAAGGAGTCTCACTGATTAACACTGAACCCTATGAGAGTCTCACTGATTAACACGGAACCCTGTGGGAGTCTCACTGATTAACACTGAACCCTGTGGGAGTCTCACTGATTACCCCTGAACCCTGAGGGAGTCTCACTGATTAACACTGAACCCTAAGGGAGTCTCACTGATTAACACTGAACCCTGAGGGAGTCTCACTGATTAACACTTAACCCTATGGGAGTCTCACTGATTAACACTGAACCCTGAGGGAGTCTCACTGATTAACACTGAACCCTAAGGGAGTCTCACTGATTAACACTGAACCCTGAGGGAGTCTCACTGATTAACACTGAACCCTATGGGAGTCTCACTGATTAACACTTAACCCTATGGGAGTCTCAATTATTAACACTGATCCCTGTGGGAGTCTCACTGATTAACACTGAACCCTGTGGGAGTCTCACTGATTACCCCTGAACCCTGTGAGAGTCTCACTGATTAACACTGAACCCTGTGGGAGTCTGACTGATTAACACTGAACCCTGTGGGAGTCTCACTGATTAACAATTAACCCTGTGGGACACTCACTGATTAACAATGAACCATGTGGGAGTCTCACTGATTAACACTGAACCCTATGGGAGTCTCACTGATTAACACTGAACCCTGTGGGTGTCTCACTGATGAACACTGAACCCTGTGGGAGTCTCACTGATTACCCCTGAACCCTGTGGGAGTTTCACTGATTAACACTGAACCCTGTGGGAGTCTGACTGATTAACACTGAACCCTGTGGGAGTCTCACTGATTAACACTGAACCCTGTGGGAGTCTCACTGATTAACACTGAACCCTAAGGGAGTCTCACTGATTAACACTGAACCCTGTGGGAGTCTCACTGATTAACACTGAACCCTGTGGGAGTCTCACTGATTAACACTGAACCCTGTAGGAGTCTCACTGATTAACACTGAACCCTGAGGGAGTCTCACTGATTAACACTGAACCCTATGGGAGTCTCACTGATTAACACTTAACCCTATGGGAGTCTCACTGATTAACACTGAACCCTGAGGGAGTCTCACTGATTAACAATGAACCCTATGAGAGTCTCACTGATTAACACTGAACCCTGTGGGAGTCTGACTGATTAACACTGAACCCTGTGGGAGTCTCACTGATTAACTCTGAACCCTGTGGGAGTCTCACTGATTAACACTGAACCCTGAGGGAGTCTCACTGATTAACACTGAACCCTAAGGGAGTCTCACTGATTAACACTGAACCCTAAGGGAGTCTCACTGATTAACACTGAACCCTGAGGGAGTCTCACTGATTAACACTGAACCCTCTGGGAGTCTCACTGATTAACACTGAACCCTCTGGGAGTCTCACTGATTAACACTGAACCCTGTGGGAGTCTCACTGATTACCCCTGAACCCTGTGAGAGTCTCACTGATTAACACTGAACCCTGTGGGAGTCTCACTGATTAACACTGAACCATGTGGGAGTCTCACTGATTAACACTGAACCCTGTGGGAATCTGACTGATTAACACTGAACCCTGTGGGAGTCTCACTGATTAACACTGAACCCTGAGGGAGTCTCACTGATTAACACTGAACCCTAAGGGAGTCTCACTGATTAACACTGAACCCTGAGGGAGTCTCACTGATTAACACTGAACCCTATGGGAGTCTCACTGATTAACACTTAACCCTATGGGAGTCTCAATTATTAACACTGATCCCTGTGGGAGTCTCACTGATTAACACTGAACCCTGTGGGAGTCTCACTGATTACCCCTGAACCCTGTGAGAGTCTCACTGATTAACACTGAACCCTGTGGGAGTCTGACTGATTAACACTGAACCCTGTGGGAGTCTCACTGATTAACAATTAACCCTGTGGGACACTCACTGATTAACAATGAACCATGTGGGAGTCTCACTGATTAACACTGAACCCTATGGGAGTCTCACTGATTAACACTGAACCCTGTGGGTGTCTCACTGATGAACACTGAACCCTGTGGGAGTCTCACTGATTACCCCTGAACCCTGTGGGAGTTTCACTGATTAACACTGAACCCTGTGGGAGTCTGACTGATTAACACTGAACCCTGTGGGAGTCTCACTGATTAACACTGAACCCTGTGGGAGTCTCACTGATTAACACTGAACCCTAAGGGAGTCTCACTGATTAACACTGAACCCTGTGGGAGTCTCACTGATTAACACTGAACCCTATGGGAGTCTCACTGATTAACACTTAACCCTATGGGAGTCTCACTGATTAACACTGAACCCTGAGGGAGTCTCACTGATTAACAATGAACCCTATGGGAGTCTCACTGATTAACACTGAACCCTGAGGGAGTCTCACTGATTAACACTGAACCCTATGGAAGTCCCATTGATTAACACTGAACCCTGAGGGAGTCTCACTGATTAACACTGAACCCTATTGGAGTCTCACTGATTAACTCTGAACCCTGTGGGAGTCTCAATGATTAACACTGAACCCTATGGGAGTCTCACTGATTAACACTGAACCCTGTGTGAGTTTCACTGATTAACACTGAACCCTGTGGGAGTCTCACTGATTAACACTGAACCCTGAGGGAGTCTCACTGATTAACACTGAACCCTGTGGGAGTCTCACTGATTAACACTGAACCCTGTGGGAGTCTCACTGATTAACACTGAACCCTGTGGCAGTCTCACTGATTACCCCTGAACCCTGTGGGAGTTTCACTGATTAACACTGAACCCTGTGGGAGTCTCACTGATTAACACTGAACCCTATGAGAGTCTCACTGATTAACACTGAACCCTGTGGGAGTCTGACTGATTAACACTGAACCCTGTGGGAGTCTCACTGATTAACTCTGAACCCTGTGGGAGTCTCACTGATTAACACTGAACCCTGAGGGAGTCTCACTGATTAACACTGAACCCTAAGGGAGTCTCACTGATTAACACTGAACCCTAAGGGAGTCTCACTGATTAACACTGAACCCTGAGGGAGTCTCACTGATTAACACTGAACCCTCTGGGAGTCTCACTGATTAACACTGAACCCTCTGGGAGTCTCACTGATTAACACTGAACCCTGTGGGAGTCTCACTGATTACCCCTGAACCCTGTGAGAGTCTCACTGATTAACACTGAACCCTGTGGGAGTCTCACTGATTAACACTGAACCATGTGGGAGTCTCACTGATTAACACTGAACCCTGTGGGAATCTGACTGATTAACACTGAACCCTGTGGGAGTCTCACTGATTAACACTGAACCCTGTGGGAGTCTCACTGATTAACACTGAACCCTATGGGAGTCTCACTGATTAACACTGAACCCTGTGGGAGTCTCACTGATTAACACTGAACCCTATGGGAGTCTCACTGATTAACACTGAACTCTATGGGAGTCTCACTGATTAACACTTAACCCTATGGGAGTCTCACTGATTAACACTGAACCCTGAGGGAGTCTCACTGATTAACACTGAACCCTATGGGAGTCTCACTGATTAACACTGAACCCTATGGGAGTCCCATTGATTAACACTGAACCCTGTGGGAGTCTCACTGATTTACACTGAACCCTGTGGGAGTCTCACTGATTAACACTGAACCCTATAGGAGTCTCACTGATTAACAATGAACCCTATGGGAGTCTCACTGATTAACACTGAACTCGATGGGATTCTCACTGATTAACACTGAACCCTATGGGAGTCTCACTGATTAACACTGAACCCTATGGGTTTTCTCACTGATTAACACTGAACCCTGTGGGAGTCTGACTGATTAACACTGAACCCTGTGGGAGTCTCACTGATTAACACTGAACCCTGTGGGAGTCTCACTGATTAACACTGAACCCTATTGGAGTCTCAATGATTAACTCTGAACCCTGTGAGAGTCTCATTGATTAACACTGAACCCTATGGGAGTCTCACTGATTAACACTGAACCCTATGGGAGTCTCACTGATTAACACTTAACCCTATGGGAGTCTCACTGATTAACACTGAACCCTGAGGGAGTCTCACTGATTAACACTGAACCCTATGGGAGTCTCACTGATTAACACTGAACCCTATGGAAGTCCCATTGATTAACACTGAATCCTGTGGGAGTCTCACTGATTAACACTGAACCCTATTGGAGTCTCACTGATTAACTCTGAACCCTGTGGGAGTCTCAATGATTAACACTGAACCCTATGGGAGTCTCACTGATTAACACTGAACCCTATGGGAGTCTCACTGATTAACACTTAACCCTATGGGAGTCTCACTGATTAACACTGAACCCTGAGGGAGTCTCACTGATTAACACTGAACCCTGTGGGAGTCTCACTGATTAACACTGAACCCTGTGGGAGTCTCACTGATTAACACTGAACCCTGTGGCAGTCTCACTGATTACCCCTGAACCCTGTGGGAGTTTCACTGATTAACACTGAACCCTGTGGGAGTCTGACTGATTAACACTGAACCAAGTGGGAGTCTCACTGATTAACACTGAACCCTGTGGGAGTCTCACTGATTAACACTGAACCCTATGGGAGTCTCACTGATTAACACTGAACCCTGTGGGAGTCTCACTGATTAACACTGAACCCTATGGGAGTCTCACTGATTAACACTGAAAATTATGGGAGTCTCATTGATTAACACTTAACCCTATGGGAGTCTCACTGATTAACACTGAACCCTGAGGGAGTCTCAATGATTAACACTGAACCCTGAGGGTGTCTCACTGATTAACACTGAACCCTATGGGAGTCTGACTGATTAACACTGAACCCTGTGGGAGTCTCACTGATTAACACTGAACCCTGTGGGAGTCTCACTGATTAACACTGAACCCTATGGGAGTCTCACTGATTAACACTGAACCCTATGGGAGTCTCATTGATTAACACTTAACCCTATGGGAGTCTCACTGATTAACACTGAACCCTGAGGGAGTCTCAATGATTAACACTGAACCCTGAGGGAGTCTCACTGATTAACACTTAACCCTATGGGAGTCTCACTGATTAACACTGAACCCTGAAGGAGTCTCACTGATTAACACTGAACCCTATGAGAGTCTCACTGATTAACACGGAACCCTGTGGGAGTCTCACTGATTAACACTGAACCCTGTGGGAGTCTCACTGATTACCCCTGAACCCTGAGGGAGTCTCACTGATTAACACTGAACCCTAAGGGAGTCTCACTGATTAACACTGAACCCTGAGGGAGTCTCACTGATTAACACTGAAGCCTGTGGGAGTCTCACTGATTAACATTGAACCCTATGGGAGTCTCACTGATTAACACTGAACCCTGTGGGAGTCTCTCTGATTAACACCGAACCCAATGGGAGTCTCAGTGATTTACACTGAACACTATGGGAGTCTCACTGATTAACACTGAACCCTATGGGAGTCTCACTGATTAACACTGAACCCTGTGGGAGTCTCACTGATTAACACTGAACCCTGTGGGAGTCTCAATGATTAACACTGAACCCTGTGGGAGTCTCACTGATTAACACTGAACCCTATGGGAATCTCACTGATTAACATTGAACCCTATGGGAGTCTCACTGATTAATACTGAACCCTGTGGGAGTCTAACTGATTAACACTGAACCCTGTGGGAGTCTCACTGATTAACACTGAACCCTATGGGGGTCTCCCTGATTAACACTGAACCTTATCGGAGTCTCACTGATTAACACTGAAACCTGTGGGAGTCTCACTGAATAACACTGAACCCTATGTGTGTCTCACTGATTAACACTGAACCCTATGGGAGTCTCACTGATTAACACTGAACCCTATGGGAGTCTCAGTGATTAACACTGAACCCTATGGGAGTCTCATTGATTAACTCTGAACCCGGTGGAAGTCTCAGTTATTAACAGTGAACCCTATGGGAGTCTCACTGATTAACACTGAACTCTGTGGGAGTCTCACTGATTAACACTGAACCCTGTGGGAGTCTCACTGATTAACACTGAACCCTATGGGAGTCTCACTGATTAACACTGAACCCTGGGGGAGTCTTACTGATTAACACTGAACCCTGTGGGAGTCTCACTGATTAACACTGAACCCTGTGGGAGTCTCACTGATTAACACTGAACCCTATGGGATGCTCACTAATTAACACTGAACCCTGTGGGAGTCTCACTGATTAACACTGAACACTGTGGGAGTCTCACTGATTAACACTGAACCCTATGAGAGTTTCACTGATTAACATTGAACCCTATGGGAGTCTCACTGATTAATACTGAACCCTGTGGGAGTCTAACTGATTAACACTGAACCCTGTGGGAGTCTCACTGATTAACACTGAACCCTATGGGGGTCTCCCTGATTAACACTGAACCCTATCGGAGTCTCACTGATTAACACTGGAACCTGTGGGAGTCTCACTGAATAACACTGAACCCTATGGGAGTCTCAGTGATTAACACTGAACCCTATTGGAGTCTCATTGATTAACTCTGGACCATACGGGAGTCTCATTGATTAACACTGAAACATGTGGGAGTCTCACTGAATAACACTGAACGATATGTGTGTCTCACTGATTAACACTGAACCCTATGGGAGTCTCACTGATTAACACTGAACCCTATGGGAGTCTCACTGATTAACACTGAACACTATGGGAGTCTCATTGATTAACTCTGAACCATACGGGAGTCTCATTGATTAACACTGAACACTATGGGAGTCTCACTGATTAACACTGAACCCTACGGGAGTCTCACTGATTAACATTGAACCCTATGGGAGTCTCACTGATGAACACTGAACTCAATGGGAGTCTCACTGATTAACACTGAACACTATGGGAGTCTCACTGATTAACACTGAACCCTATGGGAGTCTCACTGATTAACACTGAACCCTGTGGGAGTCTCACTGATTAACACTGAACCCTGTGGGAGTCTCACTGATTAACACTGAACCCGGTGGAAGTCTCAGTTATTAACAGTGAACCCTATGGGAGTCTCACTGATTAACACTGAACTCTGTGGGAGTCTCACTGATTAACACTGAACCCTGTGGGAGTCTCACTGATTAACACTGAACCCTATGGGAGTCTCACTGATTAACACTGAACCCTGGGGGAGTCTTACTGATTAACACTGATCCCTGTGGGAGTCTCACTGATTAACACTGAACTCTGTGGGAGTCTCACTGATTAACACTGAACCCTATGGGATGCTCACTAATTAACACTGAACCCTGTGGGAGTCTCACTGATTAACACTGAACACTGTGGGAGTCTCACTGATTAACACTGAACCCTATGAGAGTCTCACTGATTAACATTGAACCCTATGGGAGTCTCACTGATTAATACTGAACCCTGTGGGAGTCTAACTGATTAACACTGAACCCTGTGGGAGTCTCACTGATTAACACTGAACCCTATGGGGGTCTCCCTGATTAACACTGAACCCTATCGGAGTCTCACTGATTAACACTGGAACCTGTGGGAGTCTCACTGAATAACACTGAACCCTATGGGAGTCTCAGTGATTAACACTGAACCCTATTGGAGTCTCATTGATTAACTCTGGACCATACGGGAGTCTCATTGATTAACACTGAAACATGTGGGAGTCTCACTGAATAACACTGAACGATATGTGTGTCTCACTGATTAACACTGAACCCTATGGGAGTCTCACTGATTAACACTGAACCCTATGGGAGTCTCACTGATTAACACTGAACACTATGGGAGTCTCATTGATTAACTCTGAACCATACGGGAGTCTCATTGATTAACACTGAACACTATGGGAGTCTCACTGATTAACACTGAACCCTACGGGAGTCTCACTGATTAACATTGAACCCTATGGGAGTCTCACTGATGAACACTGAACTCAATGGGAGTCTCACTGATTAACACTGAACACTATGGGAGTCTCACTGATTAACACTGAACCCTATGGGAGTCTCACTGATTAACACTGAACCCTGTGGGAGTCTCACTGATTAACACTGAAACCTGTGGGAGTCTCACTGAATAACACTGAACCCTATGTGTGTCTCACTGATTAACACTGAACCCTATGGGAGTCTCACTGATTAACACTGAACCCTATGGGAGTCTCAGTGATTAACACTGAACCCTATGGGAGTCTCATTGATTAACTCTGAACCCTACGGGAGTCTCATTGATTAACACTGAAACCTGTGGGAGTCTCACTGAATAACACTGAACCCTATGTGTGTCTCACTGATTAACACTGAACCCTGTGGGAGTCTCACTGATTAACACTGAACCCGGTGGAAGTCTCAGTTATTAACAGTGAACCCTATGGGAGTCTCACTGATTAACACTGAACTCTGTGGGAGTCTCACTGATTAACACTGAACCCTGTGGGAGTCTCACTGATTAACACTGAACCCTATGGGAGTCTCACTGATTAACACTGAACCCTGGGGGAGTCTTACTGATTAACACTGAACCCTGTGGGAGTCTCACTGATTAACACTGAACCCTGTGGGAGTCTCACTGATTAACACTGAACCCTATGGGATGCTCACTAATTAACACTGAACCCTGTGGGAGTCTCACTGATTAACACTGAACACTGTGGGAGTCTCACTGATTAACACTGAACCCTATGAGAGTCTCACTGATTAACATTGAACCCTATGGGAGTCTCACTGATTAATACTGAACCCTGTGGGAGTCTAACTGATTAACACTGAACCCTGTGGGAGTCTCACTGATTAACACTGAACCCTATGGGGGTCTCCCTGATTAACACTGAACCCTATCGGAGTCTCACTGATTAACACTGGAACCTGTGGGAGTCTCACTGAATAACACTGAACCCTATGGGAGTCTCAGTGATTAACACTGAACCCTATTGGAGTCTCATTGATTAACTCTGGACCATACGGGAGTCTCATTGATTAACACTGAAACATGTGGGAGTCTCACTGAATAACACTGAACGATATGTGTGTCTCACTGATTAACACTGAACCCTATGGGAGTCTCACTGATTAACACTGAACCCTATGGGAGTCTCACTGATTAACACTGAACACTATGGGAGTCTCATTGATTAACTCTGAACCATACGGGAGTCTCATTGATTAACACTGAACACTATGGGAGTCTCACTGATTAACACTGAACCCTATGGGAATCTCACTGATTAACATTGAACCCTATGGGAGTCTCACTGATTAATACTGAACCCTGTGGGAGTCTAACTGATTAACACTGAACCCTGTGGGAGTCTCACTGATTAACACTGAACCCTATGGGGGTCTCCCTGATTAACACTGAACCTTATCGGAGTCTCACTGATTAACACTGAAACCTGTGGGAGTCTCACTGAATAACACTGAACCCTATGGGAGTCTCACTGATTAACACTGAACCCTATGGGAGTCTCAGTGATTAACACTGAACCCTATGGGAGTCTCATTGATTAACTCTGAACCCTACGGGAGTCTCATTGATTAACACTGAAACCTGTGGGAGTCTCACTGAATAACACTGAACCCTATGTGTGTCTCACTGATTAACACTGAACCCTATGGGAGTCTCACTGATCAACACTGAACCCTATGGGAATCTCACTGATTAACACTGAACCCTATGGGAGTCTCATTGATTAACTCTGAACCCTACGGGAGTCTCATTGATTAACACTGAACACTATGGGAGTCTCAATGATTAACACTGAACCCTACGGGAGTCTCACTGATGAACACTGAACTCAATGGGAGTCGCACTGATTAACACTGAACACTATGGGAGTCTCACTGATTAACACTGAACCCTATGGGAGTCTCACTGATTAACACTGAACCCTATGGGAGTCTCACTGATTAACACTGAACACTGTGGGAGTCTCACTGATTAACACTGAACCCTATGAGAGTCTCACTGATTAACATTGAACCCTATGGGAGTCTCACTGATTAATACTGAACCCTGTGGGAGTCTAACTGATTAACACTGAACCCTGTGGGAGTCTCACTGATTAACACTGAACCCTATGGGGGTCTCCCTGATTAACACTGAACCCTATCGGAGTCTCACTGATTAACACTGGAACCTGTGGGAGTCTCACTGAATAACACTGAACCCTATGGGAGTCTCAGTGATTAACACTGAACCCTATTGGAGTCTCATTGATTAACTCTGGACCATACGGGAGTCTCATTGATTAACACTGAAACATGTGGGAGTCTCACTGAATAACACTGAACGATATGTGTGTCTCACTGATTAACACTGAACCCTATGGGAGTCTCACTGATTAACACTGAACCCTATGGGAGTCTCACTGATTAACACTGAACACTATGGGAGTCTCATTGATTAACTCTGAACCATACGGGAGTCTCATTGATTAACACTGAACACTATGGGAGTCTCACTGATTAACACTGAACCCTATGGGAATCTCACTGATTAACATTGAACCCTATGGGAGTCTCACTGATTAATACTGAACCCTGTGGGAGTCTAACTGATTAACACTGAACCCTGTGGGAGTCTCACTGATTAACACTGAACCCTATGGGGGTCTCCCTGATTAACACTGAACCTTATCGGAGTCTCACTGATTAACACTGAAACCTGTGGGAGTCTCACTGAATAACACTGAACCCTATGGGAGTCTCACTGATTAACACTGAACCCTATGGGAGTCTCAGTGATTAACACTGAACCCTATGGGAGTCTCATTGATTAACTCTGAACCCTACGGGAGTCTCATTGATTAACACTGAAACCTGTGGGAGTCTCACTGAATAACACTGAACCCTATGTGTGTCTCACTGATTAACACTGAACCCTATGGGAGTCTCACTGATCAACACTGAACCCTATGGGAATCTCACTGATTAACACTGAACCCTATGGGAGTCTCATTGATTAACTCTGAACCCTACGGGAGTCTCATTGATTAACACTGAACACTATGGGAGTCTCAATGATTAACACTGAACCCTACGGGAGTCTCACTGATGAACACTGAACTCAATGGGAGTCGCACTGATTAACACTGAACACTATGGGAGTCTCACTGATTAACACTGAACCCTATGGGAGTCTCACTGATTAACACTGAACCCTATGGGAGTCTCACTGATTAACACTGAACACTATGGGAGTCTCATTGATTAACTCTGAACCATACGGGAGTCTCATTGATTAACACTGAACACTATGGGAGTCTCACTGATTAACACTGAACCCTACGGGAGTCTCACTGATTAACATTGAACCCTATGGGAGTCTCACTGATGAACACTGAACTCAATGGGAGTCTCACTGATTAACACTGAACACTATGGGAGTCTCACTGATTAACACTGAACCCTATGGGAGTCTCACTGATTAACACTGAACCCTGTGGGAGTCTCACTGATTAACACTGAACCCTGTGGGAGTCTCAATTATTAACACTGAACCCTGTGGGAGTCTCACTGATTAACACTGAACCCTATGGGAATCTCACTGATTAACATTGAACCCTATGGGAGTCTCACTGATTAATACTGAACCCTGTGGGAGTCTAACTGATTAACACTGAACCCTGTGGGAGTCTCACTGATTAACACTGAACCCTATGGGGGTCTCCCTGATTAACACTGAACTCTGTGGGAGTCTCACTGATTAACACTGAACCCTGTGGGAGTCTCACTGATTAACACTGAACCCTATGGGAGTCTCACTGATTAACACTGAACCCTGGGGGAGTCTTACTGATTAACACTGAACCCTGTGGGAGTCTCACTGATTAACACTGAACCCTGTGGGAGTCTCACTGATTAACACTGAACCCTATGGGATGCTCACTAATTAACACTGAACCCTGTGGGAGTCTCACTGATTAACACTGAACACTGTGGGAGTCTCACTGATTAACACTGAACCCTATGAGAGTCTCACTGATTAACATTGAACCCTATGGGAGTCTCACTGATTAATACTGAACCCTGTGGGAGTCTAACTGATTAACACTGAACCCTGTGGGAGTCTCACTGATTAACACTGAACCCTATGGGGGTCTCCCTGATTAACACTGAACCCTATCGGAGTCTCACTAATTAACACTGGAACCTGTGGGAGTCTCACTGAATAACACTGAACCCTATGGGAGTCTCAGTGATTAACACTGAACCCTATTGGAGTCTCATTGATTAAATCTGGACCATACGGGAGTCTCATTGATTAACACTGAAACATGTGGGAGTCTCACTGAATAACACTGAACGATATGTGTGTCTCACTGATTAACACTGAACCCTATGGGAGTCTCACTGATTAACACTGAACCCTATGGGAGTCTCACTGATTAACACTGAACACTATGGGAGTCTCATTGATTAACTCTGAACCATACGGGAGTCTCATTGATTAACACTGAACACTATGGGAGTCTCACTGATTAACACTGAACCCTACGGGAGTCTCACTGATTAACATTGAACCCTATGGGAGTCTCACTGATGAACACTGAACTCAATGGGAGTCTCACTGATTAACACTGAACACTATGGGAGTCTCACTGATTAACACTGAACCCTATGGGAGTCTCACTGATTAACACTGAACCCTGTGGGAGTCTCACTGATTAACACTGAACCCTGTGGGAGTCTCAATGATTAACACTGAACCCTGTGGGAGTCTCACTGATTAACACTGAACCCTATGGGAATCTCACTGATTAACATTGAACCCTATGGGAGTCTCACTGATTAATACTGAACCCTGTGGGAGTCTAACTGATTAACACTGAACCCTGTGGGAGTCTCACTGATTAACACTGAACCCTATGGGGGTCTCCCTGATTAACACTGAACCTTATCGGAGTCTCACTGATTAACACTGAAACCTGTGGGAGTCTCACTGAATAACACTGAACCCTATGTGTGTCTCACTGATTAACACTGAACCCTATGGGAGTCTCACTGATTAACACTGAACCCTATGGGAGTCTCAGTGATTAACACTGAACCCTATGGGAGTCTCATTGATTAACTCTGAACCCTACGGGAGTCTCATTGATTAACACTGAAACCTGTGGGAGTCTCACTGAATAACACTGAACCCTATGTGTGTCTCACTGATTAACACTGAACCCTATGGGAGTCTCACTGATTAACACTGAACCCTAAGGGAGTCTCACTGATTAACACTGAACCCTGAGGGAGTCTCACTGATTAACACTGAACCCTCTGGGAGTCTCACTGATTAACACTGAACCCTCTGGGAGTCTCACTGATTAACACTGAACCCTGTGGGAGTCTCACTGATTACCCCTGAACCCTGTGAGAGTCTCACTGATTAACACTGAACCCTGTGGGAGTCTCACTGATTAACACTGAACCATGTGGGAGTCTCACTGATTAACACTGAACCCTGTGGGAATCTGACTGATTAACACTGAACCCTGTGGGAGTCTCACTGATTAACACTGAACCCTGTGGGAGTCTCACTGATTAACACTGAACCCTATGGGAGTCTCACTGATTAACACTGAACCCTGTGGGAGTCTCACTGATTAACACTGAACCCTATGGGAGTCTCACTGATTAACACTGAACCCTATGGGAGTCTCACTGATTAACACTTAACCCTATGGGAGTCTCACTGATTAACACTGAACCCTGAGGGAGTCTCACTGATTAACACTGAACCCTATGGGAGTCTCACTGATTAACACTGAACCCTATGGGAGTCCCATTGATTAACACTGAACCCTGTGGGATTCTCACTGATTTACACTGAACCCTGTGGGAGTCTCACTGATTAACACTGAACCCTATAGGAGTCTCACTGATTAACAATGAACCCTATGGGAGTCTCACTGATTAACACTGAACTCGATGGGATTCTCACTGATTAACACTGAACCCTATGGGAGTCTCACTGATTAACACTGAACCCTATGGGTTTTCTCACTGATTAACACTGAACCCTGTGGGAGTCTGACTGATTAACACTGAACCCTGTGGGAGTCTCACTGATTAACACTGAACCCTGTGGGAGTCTCACTGATTAACACTGAACCCTATTGGAGTCTCAATGATTAACTCTGAACCCTGTGAGAGTCTCATTGATTAACACTGAACCCTATGGGAGTCTCACTGATTAACACTGAACCCTATGGGAGTCTCACTGATTAACACTTAACCCTATGGGAGTCTCACTGATTAACACTGAACCCTGAGGGAGTCTCACTGATTAACACTGAACCCTATGGGAGTCTCACTGATTAACACTGAACCCTATGGAAGTCCCATTGATTAACACTGAACCCTGTGGGAGTCTCACTGATTAACACTGAACCCTATTGGAGTCTCACTGATTAACTCTGAACCCTGTGGGAGTCTCAATGATTAACACTGAACCCTATGGGAGTCTCACTGATTAACACTGAACCCTATGGGAGTCTCACTGATTAACACTTAACCCTATGGGAGTCTCACTGATTAACACTGAACCCTGAGGGAGTCTCACTGATTAACACTGAACCCTGTGGGAGTCTCACTGATTAACACTGAACCCTGTGGGAGTCTCACTGATTAACACTGAACCCTGTGGCAGTCTCACTGATTACCCCTGAACCCTGTGGGAGTTTCACTGATTAACACTGAACCCTGTGGGAGTCTGACTGATTAACACTGAACCAAGTGGGAGTCTCACTGATTAACACTGAACCCTGTGGGAGTCTCACTGATTAACACTTAACCCTATGGGAGTCTCACTGATTAACACTGAACCCTGAGGGAGTCTCAATGATTAACACTGAACCCTGAGGGTGTCTCACTGATTAACACTGAACCCTATGGGAGTCTGACTGATTAACACTGAACCCTGTGGGAGTCTCACTGATTAACACTGAACCCTGTGGGAGTCTCACTGATTAACACTGAACCCTATGGGAGTCTCACTGATTAAAACTAAACCCTGTGGGAGTCTCACTGATTAACACTGAACCCTATGGGAGTCTCACTGATTAACACTGAACCCTATGGGAGTCTCATTGATTAACACTTAACCCTATGGGAGTCTCACTGATTAACACTGAACCCTGAGGGAGTCTCAATGATTAACACTGAACCCTGAGGGAGTCTCACTGATTAACACTGAACCCTATGGGAGTCTCACTGATTAACACTTAACCCTATGGGAGTCTCACTGATTAACACTGAACCCTGAAGGAGTCTCACTGATTAACACTGAACCCTATGAGAGTCTCACTGATTAACACGGAACCCTGTGGGAGTCTCACTGATTAACACTGAACCCTGTGGGAGTCTCACTGATTACCCCTGAACCCTGAGGGAGTCTCACTGATTAACACTGAACCCTAAGGGAGTCTCACTGATTAACACTGAACCCTGAGGGAGTCTCACTGATTAACACTGAAGCCTGTGGGAGTCTCACTGATTAACATTGAACCCTATGGGAGTCTCACTGATTAACACTGAACCCTGTGGGAGTCTCTCTGATTAACACCGAACCCAATGGGAGTCTCAGTGATTTACACTGAACACTATGGGAGTCTCACTGATTAACACTGAACCCTATGGGAGTCTCACTGATTAACACTGAACCCTGTGGGAGTCTCACTGATTAACACTGAACCCTGTGGGAGTCTCAATGATTAACACTGAACCCTGTGGGAGTCTCACTGATTAACACTGAACCCTATGGAAATCTCACTGATTAACATTGAACCCTATGGGAGTCTCACTGATTAATACTGAACCCTGTGGGAGTCTAACTGATTAACACTGAACCCTGTGGGAGTCTCACTGATTAACACTGAACCCTATGGGGGTCTCCCTGATTAACACTGAACCTTATCGGAGTCTCACTGATTAACACTGAAACCTGTGGGAGTCTCACTGAATAACACTGAACCCTATGTGTGTCTCACTGATTAACACTGAACCCTATGGGAGTCTCACTGATTAACACTGAACCCTATGGGAGTCTCAGTGATTAACACTGAACCCTATGGGAGTCTCATTGATTAACTCTGAACCCGGTGGAAGTCTCAGTTATTAACAGTGAACCCTATGGGAGTCTCACTGATTAACACTGAACTCTGTGGGAGTCTCACTGATTAACACTGAACCCTGTGGGAGTCTCACTGATTAACACTGAACCCTATGGGAGTCTCACTGATTAACACTGAACCCTGGGGGAGTCTTACTGATTAACACTGAACCCTGTGGGAGTCTCACTGATTAACACTGAACCCTGTGGGAGTCTCACTGATTAACACTGAACCCTATGGGATGCTCACTAATTAACACTGAACCCTGTGGGAGTCTCACTGATTAACACTGAACACTGTGGGAGTCTCACTGATTAACACTGAACCCTATGAGAGTCTCACTGATTAACATTGAACCCTATGGGAGTCTCACTGATTAATACTGAACCCTGTGGGAGTCTAACTGATTAACACTGAACCCTGTGGGAGTCTCACTGATTAACACTGAACCCTATGGGGGTCTCCCTGATTAACACTGAACCCTATCGGAGTCTCACTGATTAACACTGGAACCTGTGGGAGTCTCACTGAATAACACTGAACCCTATGGGAGTCTCAGTGATTAACACTGAACCCTATTGGAGTCTCATTGATTAACTCTGGACCATACGGGAGTCTCATTGATTAACACTGAAACATGTGGGAGTCTCACTGAATAACACTGAACGATATGTGTGTCTCACTGATTAACACTGAACCCTATGGGAGTCTCACTGATTAACACTGAACCCTATGGGAGTCTCACTGATTAACACTGAACACTATGGGAGTCTCATTGATTAACTCTGAACCATACGGGAGTCTCATTGATTAACACTGAACACTATGGGAGTCTCACTGATTAACACTGAACCCTACGGGAGTCTCACTGATTAACATTGAACCCTATGGGAGTCTCACTGATGAACACTGAACTCAATGGGAGTCTCACTGATTAACACTGAACACTATGGGAGTCTCACTGATTAACACTGAACCCTATGGGAGTCTCACTGATTAACACTGAACCCTGTGGGAGTCTCACTGATTAACACTGAACCCTGTGGGAGTCTCACTGATTAACACTGAACCCGGTGGAAGTCTCAGTTATTAACAGTGAACCCTATGGGAGTCTCACTGATTAACACTGAACTTTGTGGGAGTCTCACTGATTAACACTGAACCCTGTGGGAGTCTCACTGATTAACACTGAACCCTATGGGAGTCTCACTGATTAACACTGAACCCTGGGGGAGTCTTACTGATTAACACTGAACCCTGTGGGAGTCTCACTGATTAACACTGAACCCTGTGGGAGTCTCACTGATTAACACTGAACCCTATGGGATGCTCACTAATTAACACTGAACCCTGTGGGAGTCTCACTGATTAACACTGAACACTGTGGGAGTCTCACTGATTAACACTGAACCCTATGAGAGTCTCACTGATTAACATTGAACCCTATGGGAGTCTCACTGATTAATACTGAACCCTGTGGGAGTCTAACTGATTAACACTGAACCCTGTGGGAGTCTCACTGATTAACACTGAACCCTATGGGGGTCTCCCTGATTAACACTGAACCCTATCGGAGTCTCACTGATTAACACTGGAACCTGTGGGAGTCTCACTGAATAACACTGAACCCTATGGGAGTCTCAGTGATTAACACTGAACCCTATTGGAGTCTCATTGATTAACTCTGGACCATACGGGAGTCTCATTGATTAACACTGAAACATGTGGGAGTCTCACTGAATAACACTGAACGATATGTGTGTCTCACTGATTAACACTGAACCCTATGGGAGTCTCACTGATTAACACTGAACCCTATGGGAGTCTCACTGATTAACACTGAACACTATGGGAGTCTCATTGATTAACTCTGAACCATACGGGAGTCTCATTGATTAACACTGAACACTATGGGAGTCTCACTGATTAACACTGAACCCTACGGGAGTCTCACTGATTAACATTGAACCCTATGGGAGTCTCACTGATGAACACTGAACTCAATGGGAGTCTCACTGATTAACACTGAACACTATGGGAGTCTCACTGATTAACACTGAACCCTATGGGAGTCTCACTGATTAACACTGAACCCTGTGGGAGTCTCACTGATTAACACTGAAACCTGTGGGAGTCTCACTGAATAACACTGAACCCTATGTGTGTCTCACTGATTAACACTGAACCCTATGGGAGTCTCACTGATTAACACTGAACCCTATGGGAGTCTCAGTGATTAACACTGAACCCTATGGGAGTCTCATTGATTAACTCTGAACCCTACGGGAGTCTCATTGATTAACACTGAAACCTGTGGGAGTCTCACTGAATAACACTGAACCCTATGTGTGTCTCACTGATTAACACTGAACCCTGTGGGAGTCTCACTGATTAACTCTGAACCCGGTGGAAGTCTCAGTTATTAACAGTGAACCCTATGGGAGTCTCACTGATTAACACTGAACTCTGTGGGAGTCTCACTGATTAACACTGAACCCTGTGGGAGTCTCACTGATTAACACTGAACCCTATGGGAGTCTCACTGATTAACACTGAACCCTGGGGGAGTCTTACTGATTAACACTGAACCCTGTGGGAGTCTCACTGATTAACACTGAACCCTGTGGGAGTCTCACTGATTAACACTGAACCCTATGGGATGCTCACTAATTAACACTGAACCCTGTGGGAGTCTCACTGATTAACACTGAACACTGTGGGAGTCTCACTGATTAACACTGAACCCTATGAGAGTCTCACTGATTAACATTGAACCCTATGGGAGTCTCACTGATTAATACTGAACCCTGTGGGAGTCTAACTGATTAACACTGAACCCTGTGGGAGTCTCACTGATTAACACTGAACCCTATGGGGGTCTCCCTGATTAACACTGAACCCTATCGGAGTCTCACTGATTAACACTGGAACCTGTGGGAGTCTCACTGAATAACACTGAACCCTATGGGAGTCTCAGTGATTAACACTGAACCCTATTGGAGTCTCATTGATTAACTCTGGACCATACGGGAGTCTCATTGATTAACACTGAAACATGTGGGAGTCTCACTGAATAACACTGAACGATATGTGTGTCTCACTGATTAACACTGAACCCTATGGGAGTCTCACTGATTAACACTGAACCCTATGGGAGTCTCACTGATTAACACTGAACACTATGGGAGTCTCATTGATTAACTCTGAACCATACGGGAGTCTCATTGATTAACACTGAACACTATGGGAGTCTCACTGATTAACACTGAACCCTATGGGAGTCTCACTGATTAACATTGAACCCTATGGGAGTCTCACTGATGAACACTGAACTCAATGGGAGTCTCACTGATTAACACTGAACACTATGGGAGTCTCACTGATTAACACTGAACCCTATGGGAGTCTCACTGATTAACACTGAACCCTGTGGGAGTCTCACTGATTAACACTGAACCCTGTGGGAGTCTCAATGATTAACACTGAACCCTGTGGGAGTCTCACTGATTAACACTGAACCCTATGGGAATCTCACTGATTAACATTGAACCCTATGGGAGTCTCACTGATTAATACTGAACCCTGTGGGAGTCTAACTGATTAACACTGAACCCTGTGGGAGTCTCACTGATTAACACTGAACCCTATGGGGGTCTCCCTGATTAACACTGAACCTTATCGGAGTCTCACTGATTAACACTGAAACCTGTGGGAGTCTCACTGAATAACACTGAACCCTATGGGAGTCTCACTGATTAACACTGAACCCTATGGGAGTCTCAGTGATTAACACTGAACCCTATGGGAGTCTCATTGATTAACTCTGAACCCTACGGGAGTCTCATTGATTAACACTGAAACCTGTGGGAGTCTCACTGAATAACACTGAACCCTATGTGTGTCTCACTGATTAACACTGAACCCTATGGGAGTCTCACTGATCAACACTGAACCCTATGGGAATCTCACTGATTAACACTGAACCCTATGGGAGTCTCATTGATTAACTCTGAACCCTACGGAGTCTCATTGATTAACACTGAACACTATGGGAGTCTCAATGATTAACACTGAACCCTACGGGAGTCTCACTGATGAACACTGAACTCAATGGGAGTCGCACTGATTAACACTGAACACTATGGGAGTCTCACTGATTAACACTGAACCCTATGGGAGTCTCACTGATTAACACTGAACCCTATGGGAGTCTCACTGATTAACACTGAACACTATGGGAGTCTCATTGATTAACTCTGAACCATACGGGAGTCTCATTGATTAACACTGAACACTATGGGAGTCTCACTGATTAACACTGAACCCTACGGGAGTCTCACTGATTAACATTGAACCCTATGGGAGTCTCACTGATGAACACTGAACTCAATGGGAGTCTCACTGATTAACACTGAACACTATGGGAGTCTCACTGATTAACACTGAACCCTATGGGAGTCTCACTGATTAATACTGAACCCTGTGGGAGTCTAACTGATTAACACTGAACCCTGTGGGAGTCTCACTGATTAACACTGAACCCTATGGGGGTCTCCCTGATTAACACTGAACTCTGTGGGAGTCTCACTGATTAACACTGAACCCTGTGGGAGTCTCACTGATTAACACTGAACCCTATGGGAGTCTCACTGATTAACACTGAACCCTGGGGGAGTCTTACTGATTAACACTGAACCCTGTGGGAGTCTCACTGATTAACACTGAACCCTGTGGGAGTCTCACTGATTAACACTGAACCCTATGGGATGCTCACTAATTAACACTGAACCCTGTGGGAGTCTCACTGATTAACACTGAACACTGTGGGAGTCTCACTGATTAACACTGAACCCTATGAGAGTCTCACTGATTAACATTGAACCCTATGGGAGTCTCACTGATTAATACTGAACCCTGTGGGAGTCTAACTGATTAACACTGAACCCTGTGGGAGTCTCACTGATTAACACTGAACCCTATGGGGGTCTCCCTGATTAACACTGAACCCTATCGGAGTCTCACTAATTAACACTGGAACCTGTGGGAGTCTCACTGAATAACACTGAACCCTATGGGAGTCTCAGTGATTAACACTGAACCCTATTGGAGTCTCATTGATTAACTCTGGACCATACGGGAGTCTCATTGATTAACACTGAAACATGTGGGAGTCTCACTGAATAACACTGAACGATATGTGTGTCTCACTGATTAACACTGAACCCTATGGGAGTCTCACTGATTAACACTGAACCCTATGGGAGTCTCACTGATTAACACTGAACACTATGGGAGTCTCATTGATTAACTCTGAACCATACGGGAGTCTCATTGATTAACACTGAACACTATGGGAGTCTCACTGATTAACACTGAACCCTACGGGAGTCTCACTGATTAACATTGAACCCTATGGGAGTCTCACTGATGAACACTGAACTCAATGGGAGTCTCACTGATTAACACTGAACACTATGGGAGTCTCACTGATTAACACTGAACCCTATGGGAGTCTCACTGATTAACACTGAACCCTGTGGGAGTCTCACTGATTAACACTGAACCCTGTGGGAGTCTCAATGATTAACACTGAACCCTGTGGGAGTCTCACTGATTAACACTGAACCCTATGGGAATCTCACTGATTAACATTGAACCCTATGGGAGTCTCACTGATTAATACTGAACCCTGTGGGAGTCTAACTGATTAACACTGAACCCTGTGGGAGTCTCACTGATTAACACTGAACCCTATGGGGGTCTCCCTGATTAACACTGAACCTTATCGGAGTCTCACTGATTAACACTGAAACCTGTGGGAGTCTCACTGAATAACACTGAACCCTATGTGTGTCTCACTGATTAACACTGAACCCTATGGGAGTCTCACTGATTAACACTGAACCCTATGGGAGTCTCAGTGATTAACACTGAACCCTATGGGAGTCTCATTGATTAACTCTGAACCCTACGGGAGTCTCATTGATTAACACTGAAACCTGTGGGAGTCTCACTGAATAACACTGAACCCTATGTGTGTCTCACTGATTAACACTGAACCCTATGGGAGTCTCACTGATCAACACTGAACCCTATGGGAATCTCACTGATTAACACTGAACCCTATGGGAGTCTCATTGATTAACTCTGAACCCTACGGGAGTCTCATTGATTAACACTGAACACTATGGGAGTCTCACTGATTAACACTGAACCCTACGGGAGTCTCACTGATGAACACTGAACTCAATGGGAGTCTCACTGATTAACACTGAACACTATGGGAGTCTCACTGATTAACACTGAACCCTATGGGAGTCTCACTGATTAACACTGAACCCTGTGGGAGTCTCACTGATTAACACTGAACCCTGTGGGAGTCTCAATGATTAAAACTGAACCCTGTGGGAGTCTCACTGATTAACACTGAACCCTATGGGAATCTCATTGATTAACACTGGACCATGTGGGAGTCTCACTGATTAACACACGAACCCTATGGGAGTCTCACTGATTAACACTGAACCATATGGGAGTATCACTGATTAACACTGAACCCTATGGGAGTCTCACTGAGTAACACTGAACCCTATGGGAGTCTCACTGGTTAACACTGAATCCTATGGGTGTCTCACTGATTAACACTGAACCCTGTGGGAGTCTCACTGATTAACACTGAACCCTGTGGGAGTCTCACTGATTTACACTGAACCCTATGGGATGCTCACTAATTAACACTGAACCCTGTGGGAGTCTCACTGATTAACACTGAACACTGTGGGAGTCTCACTGATTAACACTGAACCCTATGAGAGTCTCACTGATTAACATTGAACCCTATGGGAGTCTCACTGATTAATACTGAACCCTGTGGGAGTCTAACTGATTAACACTGAACCCTGTGGGAGTCTCACTGATTAACACTGAACCCTATGGGGGTCTCCCTGATTAACACTGAACCCTATCGGAGTCTCACTGATTAACACTGGAACCTGTGGGAGTCTCACTGAATAACACTGAACCCTATGGGAGTCTCAGTGATTAACACTGAACCCTATTGGAGTCTCATTGATTAACTCTGGACCATACGGGAGTCTCATTGATTAACACTGAACACTATGGGAGTCTCACTGATTAACACTGAACCCTACGGGAGTCTCACTGATTAACATTGAACCCTATGGGAGTCTCACTGATGAACACTGAACTCAATGGGAGTCTCACTGATTAACACTGAACACTATGGGAGTCTCACTGATTAACACTGAACCCTATGGGAGTCTCACTGATTAACACTGAACCCTGTGGGAGTCTCACTGATGAACACTGAACCCTGTGGGAGTCTCAATGATTAACACTGAACCCTGTGGGAGTCTCAATGATTAACACTGAACCCTGTGGGAGTCTCACTGATTAACACTGAACCCTATGGGAATCTCACTGATTAACATTGAACCCTATGGGAGTCTCACTGATTAATACTGAACCCTGTGGGAGTCTAACTGATTAACACTGAACCCTGTGGGAGTCTCACTGATTAACACTGAACCCTATGGGGGTCTCCCTGATTAACACTGAACCTTATCGGAGTCTCACTGATTAACACTGAAACCTGTGGGAGTCTCACTGAATAACACTGAACCCTAGGTGTGTCTCACTGATTAACACTGAACCCTATGGGAGTCTCACTGATTAACACTGAACCCTATGGGAGTCTCAGTGATTAACACTGAACCCTATGGGAGTCTCATTGATTAACTCTGAACCCTACGGGAGTCTCATTGATTAACACTGAAACCTGTGGGAGTCTCACTGAATAACACTGAACCCTATGTGTGTCTCACTGATTAACACTGAACCCTATGGGAGTCTCACTGATCAACACTGAACCCTATGGGAATCTCACTGATTAACACTGAACCCTATGGGAGTCTCATTGATTAACTCTGAACCCTACGGGAGTCTCATTGATTAACACTGAACACTATGGGAGTCTCACTGATTAACACTGAACCCTACGGGAGTCTCACTGATGAACACTGAACTCAATGGGAGTCTCACTGATTAACACTGAACACTATGGGAGTCTCACTGATTAACACTGAACCCTATGGGAGTCTCACTGATTAACACTGAACCCTATGGGAGTCTCACTGATTAACACTGAACACTATGGGAGTCTCATTGATTAACTCTGAACCATACGGGAGTCTCATTGATTAACACTGAACACTATGGGAGTCTCACTGATTAACACTGAACCCTACGGGAGTCTCACTGATTAACATTGAACCCTATGGGAGTCTCACTGATGAACACTGAACTCAATGGGAGTCTCACTGATTAACACTGAACACTATGGGAGTCTCACTGATTAACACTGAACCCTATGGGAGTCTCACTGATTAACACTGAACCCTGTGGGAGTCTCACTGATTAACACTGAACCCTGTGGGAGTCTCAATTATTAACACTGAACCCTGTGGGAGTCTCACTGATTAACACTGAACCCTATGGGAATCTCACTGATTAACATTGAACCCTATGGGAGTCTCACTGATTAATACTGACCCCTGTGGGAGTCTAACTGATTAACACTGAACCCTGCGGGAGTCTCACTGATTAACACTGAACCCTATTGGGGTCTCCCTGATTAACACTGAACCTTATCGAGTCTCACTGATTAACACTGAAACCTGTGGGAGTCTCACTGAATAACACTGAACCCTATGTGTGTCTCACTGATTAACACTGAACCCTATGGGAGTCTCACTGATTAACACTGAACCCTATGGGAGTCTCAGTAATTAACACTGAACCCTATGGGAGTCTCATTGATTAACTCTGAACCCTACGGGAGTCTCATTGATTAACACTGAAACCTGTGGGAGTCTCACTGAATAACACTGAACCCTATGTGTGTCTCACTGATTAACACTGAACCCTATGGGAGTCTCACTGATCAACACTGAACCCTATGGGAATCTCACTGATTAACACTGAACCCTATGGGAGTCTCATTGATTAACTCTGAACCCTACGGGAGTCTCATTGATTAACACTGAACACTATGGGAGTCTCACTGATTAACACTGAACCCTACGGGAGTCTCACTGATGAACACTGAACTCAATGGGAGTCTCACTGATTAACACTGAACACTATGGGAGTCTCACTCATTAACACTGAACCCTATGGGAGTCTCACTGATTAACACTGAACCCTGTGGGAGTCTCACTGATTAACACTGAACCCTGTGGGAGTCTCAATGATTAACACTGAACCCTGTGGGAGTCTCACTGATTAACACTGAACCCTATGGGAATCTCATTGATTAACACTGGACCATGTGGGAGTCTCACTGATTAACACACGAACCCTATGGGAGTCTCACTGATTAACACTGAACCATATGGGAGTATCACTGATTAACACTGAACCCTATGGGAGTCTCACTGAGTAACACTGAACCCTATGGGAGTCTCACTGGTTAACACTGAATCCTATGGGTGTCTCACTGATTAACACTGAACCCTGAGGGAGTCTCACTGATTAACACTGAACCCGGTGGAAGTCTCAGTGATTAACAGTGAACCCTATGGGAGTCTCACTGATTAACACTGAACTCTGTGGGAGTCTCACTGATTAACACTGAACCCTGTGGGAGTCTCACTGATTAACACTGAACCCTATGGGAGTCTCACTGATTAACACTGAACCCTGGGGGAGTCTCACTGATTAACACTGAACCCTGTGGGAGTCTCACTGATTAACACTGAACCCTGTGGGAGTCTCACTGATTAACACTGAACCCTTTGGGATGCTCACTAATTAACACTGAACCCTGTGGGAGTCTCACTGATTAACACTGAACCCTATGGGAGTCTCACTGATTAACACTGAACACTGTGGGAGTCTCACTGATTAACACTGAACACTATGGGAGTCTCACTGATTAACACTGAACACTGTGGGAGTCTCCCTGATTAACACTGAAACCTGTGGGAGTCTCACTGAATAACACTGAACCCTATGTGTGTCTCACTGATTAACACTGAACCCTATGGGAGTCTCACTGATTAACACTGAACCCTATGGGAGTCTCATTGATTAACTCTGAACCATACGGGAGTCTCATTGATTAACACTGAAACCTGTGGGAGTCTCACTGAATAACACTGAACGATATGTGTCTCACTGATTAACACTGAACCCTATGGGAGTCTCACTGATTAACACTGAACCCTATGGGAGTCTCACTGATTAACACTGAACCCTATGGGAGTCTCACTGATTAACACTGAACACTATGGGAGTCTCATTGATTAACTCTGAACCATACGGGAGTCTCATTGATTAACACTGAACACTATGGGAGTCTCACTGATTAACACTGAACCCTACGGGAGTCTCACTGATTAACATTGAACCCTATGGGAGTCTCACTGATGAACACTGAACTCAATGGGAGTCTCACTGATTAACACTGAACACTATGGGAGTCTCACTGATTAACACTGAACCCTATGGGAGTCTCACTGATTAACACTGAACCCTGTGGGAGTCTCACTGATTAACACTGAACCCTGTGGGAGTCTCAATTATTAACACTGAACCCTGTGGGAGTCTCACTGATTAACACTGAACCCTATGGGAATCTCACTGATTAACATTGAACCCTATGGGAGTCTCACTGATTAATACTGAACCCTGTGGGAGTCTAACTGATTAACACTGAACCCTGCGGGAGTCTCACTGATTAACACTGAACCCTATTGGGGTCTCCCTGATTAACACTGAACCTTATCGAGTCTCACTGATTAACACTGAAACCTGTGGGAGTCTCACTGAATAACACTGAACCCTATGTGTGTCTCACTGATTAACACTGAACCCTATGGGAGTCTCACTGATTAACACTGAACCCTATGGGAGTCTCAGTAATTAACACTGAACCCTATGGGAGTCTCATTGATTAACTCTGAACCCTACGGGAGTCTCATTGATTAACACTGAAACCTTTGGGAGTCTCACTGAATAACACTGAACCCTATGTGTGTCTCACTGATTAACACTGAACCCTATGGGAGTCTCACTGATCAACACTGAACCCTATGGGAATCTCACTGATTAACACTGAACCCTATGGGAGTCTCATTGATTAACTCTGAACCCTACGGGAGTCTCATTGATTAACACTGAACACTATGGGAGTCTCATTGATTAACACTGAACCCTACGGGAGTCTCACTGATGAACACTGAACTCAATGGGAGTCTCACTGATTAACA
This sequence comes from Petromyzon marinus, assembly GCF_048934315.1. Taxonomy (NCBI): domain Eukaryota; kingdom Metazoa; phylum Chordata; class Hyperoartia; order Petromyzontiformes; family Petromyzontidae; genus Petromyzon; species Petromyzon marinus. The sequence continues at coordinate 1,759,225 of NW_027423058.1, read as the reverse complement.
CTGAACACTATGGGAGTCTCACTCATTAACACTGAACCCTATGGGAGTCTCACTGATTAACACTGAACCCTGTGGGAGTCTCACTGATTAACACTGAACCCTGTGGGAGTCTCAATGATTAACACTGAACCCTGTGGGAGTCTCACTGATTAACACTGAACCCTATGGGAATCTCATTGATTAACACTGGACCATGTGGGAGTCTCACTGATTAACACACGAACCCTATGGGAGTCTCACTGATTAACACTGAACCATATGGGAGTATCACTGATTAACACTGAACCCTATGGGAGTCTCACTGAGTAACACTGAACCCTATGGGAGTCTCACTGGTTAACACTGAATCCTATGGGTGTCTCACTGATTAACACTGAACCCTGAGGGAGTCTCACTGATTAACACTGAACCCGGTGGAAGTCTCAGTGATTAACAGTGAACCCTATGGGAGTCTCACTGATTAACACTGAACTCTGTGGGAGTCTCACTGATTAACACTGAACCCTGTGGGAGTCTCACTGATTAACACTGAACCCTATGGGAGTCTCACTGATTAACACTGAACCCTGGGGGAGTCTCACTGATTAACACTGAACCCTGTGGGAGTCTCACTGATTAACACTGAACCCTGTGGGAGTCTCACTGATTAACACTGAACCCTATGGGATGCTCACTAATTAACACTGAACCCTGTGGGAGTCTCACTGATTAACACTGAACCCTATGGGAGTCTCACTGATTAACACTGAACACTGTGGGAGTCTCACTGATTAACACTGAACACTATGGGAGTCTCACTGATTAACACTGAACACTGTGGGAGTCTCCCTGATTAACACTGAAACCTGTGGGAGTCTCACTGAATAACACTGAACCCTATGTGTGTCTCACTGATTAACACTGAACCCTATGGGAGTCTCACTGATTAACACTGAACCCTATGGGAGTCTCATTGATTAACTCTGAACCATACGGGAGTCTCATTGATTAACACTGAAACCTGTGGGAGTCTCACTGAATAACACTGAACGATATGTGTCTCACTGATTAACACTGAACCCTATGGGAGTCTCACTGATTAACACTGAACCCTGGGGGAGTCTCACTGATTAACATTGAACCCTATGGGAGTCTCACTGATTAATACTGAACCCTGTGGGAGGCTCACTGATTAACACTGAACCCTATGAGAGTCTCACTGATTAACATTGAACCCTATGGGAGTCTCACTGATTAATACTGAACCCTGTGGGAGTCTCACTGATTAACACTGAACCCTATGGGCGTCTCACTGATTAAGACTGAACCCTATGGGAGTCTCACTGGTTAACACTGAATCCTATGGGTGTCTCACTGATTAACACTGAACCCTGTGGGAGTCTCACTGATTAACACTGAACCCAGTGGAAGTCTCAGTTATTAACAGTGAACCCTATGGGAGTCTCACTGATTAACACTGAACCCTGTGGGAGTCTCACTGATTAACACTGAACCCTATGGGAGTCTCACTGATTAACACTGAACCCTGGGGGAGTCTTACTGATTAACAGTGAACCCTGTGGGAGTCTCACTGATTAACACTGAACCCTGTGGGAGTCTCACTGATTAACACTGAACCCTATGGGATGCTCACTAATTAACACTGAACCCTGTGGGAGTCTCACTGATTAACACTGAACACTGTGGGAGTCTCACTGATTAACACTGAACCCTATGAGAGTCTCACTGATTAACATTGAACCCTATGGGAGTCTCACTGATTAATACTGAACCCTGTGGGAGTCTAACTGATTAACACTGAACCCTGTGGGAGTCTCACTGATTAACACTGAACCCTATGGGGGTCTCCCTGATTAACACTGAACCCTATCGGAGTCTCACTGATTAACACTGGAACCTGTGGGAGTCTCACTGAATAACACTGAACCCTATGGGAGTCTCAGTGATTAACACTGAACCCTATTGGAGTCTCATTGATTAACTCTGGATTATACGGGAGTCTCATTGATTAACATTGAAACATGTGGGAGTCTCACTGAATAACACTGAACGATATGTGTGTCTCACTGATTAACACTGAACCCTATGGGAGTCTCACTGATTAACACTGAACCCTATGGGAGTCTCACTGATTAACACTGAACACTATGGGAGTCTCATTGATTAACTCTGAACCATACGGGAGTCTCATTGATTAACACTGAACACTATGGGAGTCTCACTGATTAACACTGAACCCTACGCGAGTCTCACTGATTAACATTGAACCCTATGGGAGTCTCACTGATGAACACTGAACTCAATGGGAGTCTCACTGATTAACACTGAACACTATGGGACTCTCACTGATTAACACTGAACCCTATGGGAGTCTCACTGATTAACACTGAACCCTGTGGGAGTCTCACTGATTAACACTGAACCCTGTGGGAGTCTCAATGATTAACACTGAACCCTGTGGGAGTCTCACTGATTAACACTGAACCCTATGGGAATCTCACTGATTAACATTGAACCCTATGGGAGTCTCACTGATTAATACTGAACCCTGTGGGAGTCTAACTGATTAACACTGAACCCTGTGGGAGTCTCACTGATTAACACTGAACCCTATGGGGGTCTCCCTGATTAACACTGAACCTTATCGGAGTCTCACTGATTAACACTGAAACCTGTGGGAGTCTCACTGAATAACACTGAACCCTATGTGTGTCTCACTGATTAACACTGAACCCTATGGGAGTCTCACTGATTAACACTGAACCCTATGGGAGTCTCAGTGATTAACACTGAACCCTATGGGAGTCTCATTGATTAACTCTGAACCCTACGGGAGTCTCATTGATTAACACTGAAACCTGTGGGAGTCTCACTGAATAACACTGAACCCTATGTGTGTCTCACTGATTAACACTGAACCCTGTGGGAGTCTCACTGATTAACACTGAACCCGGTGGAAGTCTCAGTTATTAACAGTGAACCCTATGGGATTCTCACTGATTAACACTGAACTCTGTGGGAGTCTCACTGATTAACACTGAACCCTGTGGGAGTCTCACTGATTAACACTGAACCCTATGGGAGTCTCACTGATTAACACTGAACCCTGGGGGAGTCTTACTGATTAACACTGAACCCTGTGGGAGTCTCACTGATTAACACTGAACCCTGTGGGAGTCTCACTGATTAACACTGAACCCTATGGGATGCTCACTAATTAACACTGAACCCTGTGGGAGTCTCACTGATTAACACTGAACACTGTGGGAGTCTCACTGATTAACACTGAACCCTATGAGAGTCTCACTGATTAACATTGAACCCTATGGGAGTCTCACTGATTAATACTGAACCCTGTGGGAGTCTAACTGATTAACACTGAACCCTGTGGGAGTCTCACTGATTAACACTGAACCCTATGGGGGTCTCCCTGATTAACACTGAACCCTATCGGAGTCTCACTGATTAACACTGGAACCTGTGGGAGTCTCACTGAATAACACTGAACCCTATGGGAGTCTCAGTGATTAACACTGAACCCTATTGGAGTCTCATTGATTAACTCTGGACCATACGGGAGTCTCATTGATTAACACTGAAACATGTGGGAGTCTCACTGAATAACACTGAACGATATGTGTGTCTCACTGATTAACACTGAACCCTATGGGAGTCTCACTGATTAACACTGAACCCTATGGGAGTCTCACTGATTAACACTGAACACTATGGGAGTCTCATTGATTAACTCTGAACCATACGGGAGTCTCATTGATTAACACTGAACACTATGGGAGTCTCACTGATTAACACTGAACCCTACGGGAGTCTCACTGATTAACATTGAACCCTATGGGAGTCTCACTGATGAACACTGAACTCAATGGGAGTCTCACTGATTAACACTGAACACTATGGGAGTCTCACTGATTAACACTGAACCCTATGGGAGTCTCACTGATTAACACTGAACCCTGTGGGAGTCTCACTGATTAACACTGAACCCTGTGGGAGTCTCAATGATTAACACTGAACCCTGTGGGAGTCTCACTGATTAACACAGAACCCTATGGGAATCTCACTGATTAACATTGAACCCTATGGGAGTCTCACTGATTAATACTGAACCCTGTGGGAGTCTAACTGATTAACACTGAACCCTGTGGGAGTCTCACTGATTAACACTGAACCCTATGGGGGTCTCCCTGATTAACACTGAACCTTATCAGAGTCTCACTGATTAACACTGAAACCTGTGGGAGTCTCACTGAATAACACTGAACCCTATGTGTGTCTCACTGATTAACACTGAACCCTATGGGAGTCTCACTGATTAACACTGAACCCTATGGGAGTCTCAGTGATTAACACTGAACCCTATGGGAGTCTCATTGATTAACTCTGAACCCTACGGGAGTCTCATTGATTAACACTGAAACCTGTGGGAGTCTCACTGAATAACACTGAACCCTATGTGTGTCTCACTGATTAACACTGAACCCTATGGGAGTCTCAATGATCAACACTGAACCCTATGGGAATCTCACTGATTAACACAGAACCCTATGGGAGTCTCATTGATTAACTCTGAACCCTACGGGAGTCTCATTGATTAACACTGAACACTATGGGAGTCTCACTGATTAACACTGAACCCTACGGGAGTCTCACTGATGAACACTGAACTCAATGGGAGTCGCACTGATTAACACTGAACACTATGGGAGTCTCACTGATTAACACTGAACCCTATGGGAGTCTCACTGATTAACACTGAACCCTATGGGAGTCTCACTGATTAACACTGAACACTATGGGAGTCTCATTGATTAACTCTGAACCATACGGGAGTCTCATTGATTAACACTGAACACTATGGGAGTCTCACTGATTAACACTGAACCCTACGGGAGTCTCACTGATTAACATTGAACCCTATGGGAGTCTCACTGATGAACACTGAACTCAATGGGAGTCTCACTGATTAACACTGAACACTATGGGAGTCTCACTGATTAACACTGAACCCTATGGGAGTCTCACTGATTAACACTGAACCCTGTGGGAGTCTCACTGATTAACACTGAACCCTGTGGGAGTCTCAATTATTAACACTGAACCCTGTGGGAGTCTCACTGATTAACACTGAACCCTATGGGAATCTCACTGATTAACATTGAACCCTATGGGAGTCTCACTGATTAATACTGAACCCTGTGGGAGTCTAACTGATTAACACTGAACCCTGTGGGAGGCTCACTGATTAACACTGAACCCTATGGGGGTCTCCCTGATTAACACTGAACCTTATCGGAGTCTCACTGATTAACACTGAAACCTGTTGGAGTCTCACTGAATAACACTGAACCCTATGTGTGTCTCACTGATTAACACTGAACCCTATGGGAGTCTCACTGATTAACACTGAACCCTATGGGAGTCTCAGTGATTAACACTGAACCCTATGGGAGTCTCATTGATTAACTCTGAACCCTACGGGAGTCTCATTGATTAACACTGAAACCTGTGGGAGTCTCACTGAATAACACTGAACCCTATGTGTGTCTCACTGATTAACACTGAACCCTATGGGAGTCTCACTGATCAACACTGAACCCTATGGGAATCTCACTGATTAACACTGAACCCTATGGGAGTCTCATTGATTAACTCTGAACCCTACGGGAGTCTCATTGATTAACACTGAACACTATGGGAGTCTCACTGATTAACACTGAACCCTACGGGAGTCTCACTGATGAACACTGAACTCAATGGGAGTCTCACTGATTAACACTGAACACTATGGGAGTCTCACTGATTAACACTGAACCCTATGGGAGTCTCACTGATTAACACTGAACCCTGTGGGAGTCTCACTGATTAACACTGAACCCTGTGGGAGTCTCAATGATTAACACTGAACCCTGTGGGAGTCTCACTGATTAACACTGAACCCTATGGGAATCTCATTGATTAACACTGGACCATGTGGGAGTCTCACTGATTAACACACGAACCCTATGGGAGTCTCACTGATTAACACTGAACCATATGGGAGTATCACTGATTAACACTGAACCCTATGGGAGTCTCACTGAGTAACACTGAACCCTATGGGAGTCTCACTGGTAACACTGAATCCTATGGGTGTCTCACTGATTAACACTGAACCCTGTGGGAGTCTCACTGATTAACACTGAACCCTGTGGGAGTCTCACTGATTAACACTGAACCCTATGGGATGCTCACTAATTAACACTGAACCCTGTGGGAGTCTCACTGATTAACACTGAACACTGTGGGAGTCTCACTGATTAACACTGAACCCTATGAGAGTCTCACTGATTAACATTGAACCCTATGGGAGTCTCACTGATTAATACTGAACCCTGTGGGAGTCTAACTGATTAACACTGAACCCTGTGGGAGTCTCACTGATTAACACTGAACCCTATGGGGGTCTCCCTGATTAACACTGAACCCTATCGGAGTCTCACTGATTAACACTGGAACCTGTGGGAGTCTCACTGAATAACACTGAACCCTATGGGAGTCTCAGTGATTAACACTGAACCCTATTGGAGTCTCATTGATTAACTCTGGACCATACGGGAGTCTCATTGATTAACACTGAAACATGTGGGAGTCTCACTGAATAACACTGAACGATATGTGTGTCTCACTGATTAACACTGAACCCTATGGGAGTCTCACTGATTAACACTGAACCCTATGGGAGTCTCACTGATTAACACTGAACACTATGGGAGTCTCATTGATTAACTCTGAACCATACGGGAGTCTAATTGATTAACACTGAACACTATGGGAGTCTCACTGATTAACACTGAACCCTACGGGAGTCTCACTGATTAACATTGAACCCTATGGGAGTCTCACTGATGAACACTGAACTCAATGGGAGTCTCACTGATTAACACTGAACACTATGGGAGTCTCACTGATTAACACTGAACCCTATGGGAGTCTCACTGATTAACACTGAACCCTGTGGGAGTCTCACTGATTAACACTGAACCCTGTGGGAGTCTCAATGATTAACACTGAACCCTGTGGGAGTCTCAATGATTAACACTGAACCCTGTGGGAGTCTCACTGATTAACACTGAACCCTATGGGAATCTCACTGATTAACATTGAACCCTATGGGAGTCTCACTGATTAATACTGAACCCTGTGGGAGTCTAACTGATTAACACTGAACCCTGTGGGAGTCTCACTGATTAACACTGAACCCTATGGGGGTCTCCCTGATTAACACTGAACCTTATCGGAGTCTCACTGATTAACACTGAAACCTGTGGGAGTCTCACTGAATAACACTGAACCCTATGTGTGTCTCACTGATAAACACTGAACCCTATGGGAGTCTCACTGATTAACACTGAACCCTATGGGAGTCTCAGTGATTAACACTGAACCCTATGGGAGTCTCATTGATTAACTCTGAACCCTACGGGAGTCTCATTTATTAACACTGAAACCTGTGGGAGTCTCACTGAATAACACTGAACCCTATGTGTGTCTCACTGATTAACACTGAACCCTATGGGAGTCTCACTGATCAACACTGAACCCTATGGGAATCTCACTGATTAACACTGAACCCTATGGGAGTCTCATTGATTAACTCTGAACCCTACGGGAGTCTCATTGATTAACACTGAACACTATGGGAGTCTCACTGATTAACACTGAACCCTACGGGAGTCTCACTGATGAACACTGAACTCAATGGGAGTCTCACTGATTAACACTGAACACTATGGGAGTCTCACTGATTAACACTGAACCCTATGGGAGTCTCACTGATTAACACTGAACCCTATGGGAGTCTAACTGATTAACACTGAACACTATGGGAGTCTCATTGATTAACTCTGAACCATACGGGAGTCTCATTGATTAACACTGAACACTATGGGAGTCTCACTGATTAACACTGAACCCTACGGGAGTCTCACTGATTAACATTGAACCCTATGGGAGTCTCACTGATGAACACTGAACTCAATGGGAGTCTCACTGATTAACACTGAACACTATGGGAGTCTCACTGATGAACACTGAACTCAATGGGAGTCTCACTGATTAACACTGAACACTATGGGAGTCTCACTGATTAACACTGAACCCTGTGGGAGTCTCACTGATTAACACTGAACCCTGTGGGAGTCTCAATTATTAACACTGAACCCTGTGGGAGTCTCACTGATTAACACTGAACCCTATGGGAATCTCACTGATTAACATTGAACCCTATGGGAGTCTCACTGATTAATACTGAACCCTGTGGGAGTCTAACTGATTAACACTGAACCCTGTGGGAGTCTCACTGATTAACACTGAACCCTATGGGGGTCTCCCTGATTAACACTGAACCTTATCGAGTCTCACTGATTAACACTGAAACCTGTGGGAGTCTCACTGAATAACACTGAACCCTATGTGTGTCTCACTGATTAACACTGAACCCTATGGGAGTCTCACTGATTAACACTGAACCCTATGGGAGTCTCAGTAATTAACACTGAACCCTATGGGAGTCTCATTGATTAACTCTGAACCCTACGGGAGTCTCATTGATTAACACTGAAACCTGTGGGAGTCTCACTGAATAACACTGAACCCTATGTGTGTCTCACTGATTAACACTGAACCCTATGGGAGTCTCACTGATCAACACTGAACCCTATGGGAATCTCACTGATTAACACTGAACCCTATGGGAGTCTCATTGATTAACTCTGAACCCTACGGGAGTCTCATTGATTAACACTGAACACTATGGGAGTCTCACTGATTAACACTGAACCCTACGGGAGTCTCACTGATGAACACTGAACTCAATGGGAGTCTCACTGATTAACACTGAACACTATGGGAGTCTCACTCATTAACACTGAACCCTATGGGAGTCTCACTGATTAACACTGAACCCTGTGGGAGTCTCACTGATTAACACTGAACCCTGTGGGAGTCTCAATGATTAACACTGAACCCTGTGGGAGTCTCACTGATTAACACTGAACCCTATGGGAATCTCATTGATTAACACTGGACCATGTGGGAGTCTCACTGATTAACACACGAACCCTATGGGAGTCTCACTGATTAACACTGAACCATATGGGAGTATCACTGATTAACACTGAACCCTATGGGAGTCTCACTGAGTAACACTGAACCCTATGGGAGTCTCACTGGTTAACACTGAATCCTATGGGTGTCTCACTGATTAACACTGAACCCTGAGGGAGTCTCACTGATTAACACTGAACCCGGTGGAAGTCTCAGTGATTAACAGTGAACCCTATGGGAGTCTCACTGATTAACACTGAACCCTGAGGGAGTCTCACTGATTAACACTGAACCCGGTGGAAGTCTCAGTGATTAACAGTGAACCCTATGGGAGTCTCACTGATTAACACTGAACTCTGTGGGAGTCTCACTGATTAACACTGAACCCTGTGGGAGTCTCACTGATTAACACTGAACCCTATGGGAGTCTCACTGATTAACACTGAACCCTGGGGGAGTCTCACTGATTAACACTGAACCTTGTGGGAGTCTCACTGATTAACACTGAACCCTGTGGGAGTCTCACTGATTAACACTGAACCCTATGGGATGCTCACTAATTAACACTGAACCCTGTGGGAGTCTCACTGATTAACACTGAACCCTATGGGAGTCTCACTGATTAACACTGAACACTGTGGGAGTCTCACTGATTAACACTGAACCCTATGGGAGTCTCACTGATTAACACTGAACACTGTGGGAGTCTCCCTGATTAACACTGAAACCTGTGGGAGTCTCACTGAATAACACTGAACCCTATGTGTGTCTCACTGATTAACACTGAACCCTATGGGAGTCTCACTGATTAACACTGAACCCTATGGGAGTCTCATTGATTAACTCTGAACCATACGGGAGTCTCATTGATTAACACTGAAACCTGTGAGAGTCTCACTGAATAACACTGAACGATATGTGTCTCACTGATTAACACTGAACCCTATGGGAGTCTCACTTATTAACACTGAACCCCGGGGGAGTCTCACTGATTAACATTGAACCCTATGGGAGTCTCACTGATTAATACTGAACCCTGTGGGAGTCTCACTGATTAACACTGAACCCTATGAGAGTCTCACTGATTAACATTGAACCCTATGGGAGTCTCACTGATTAATACTGAACCCTGTGGGAGTCTAACTGATTAACACTGAACCCTGTGGGAGTCTCACTGATTAACACTGAAACCTGTGGGAGTCTCACTGAATAACACTGAACCCTATGTGTGTCTCACTGATTAACACTGAACCCTATGGGAGTCTCACTGATTAACACTGAACCCTATTGGAGTCTCAGTGATTAACACTGAACCCTATGGGAGTCTCATTGATTAACTCTGAACCATACGGAAGTCTCTATGATTAACACTGAAACCTGTGGGAGTCTCACTGAATAACACTGAACGATATGTGTGTCTCACTGATTAACACTGAACCCTATGGGAGTCTCACTGATTAACACTGAACCCTATGGGAGTCTCACTGATTAACACTGAACCCTATGGGAGTCTCATTGATTAACTCTGAACCCTACGGGAGTCTCATTGATTAACACCGAACACTATGGGAGTCTCACTGATTAACACTGAACCCTACGGGAGTCTCACTGATTAACATTGAACCCTATGGGAGTCTCACTGATGAACACTGAACTCAATGGGAGTCTCACTGATTAACACTGAACACTATGGGAGTCTCACTGATTAATACTGAACCCTGTGGGAGTCTAACTGATTAACACTGAACCCTGTGGGAGTCTCACTGATTAACACTGAACCCTATGGGGGTCTCCCTGATTAACACTGAACCCTATCGGAGTCTCATTGATTAACTCTGGACCATACGGGAGTCTCATTGATTAACACTGAAACATGTGGGAGTCTCACTGAATAACACTGAACGATATGTGTGTCTCACTGATTAACACTGAACCCTATGGGAGTCTCACTGATTAACACTGAACCCTATGGGAGTCTCACTGATTAACACTGAACACTATGGGAGTCTCATTGATTAACTCTGAACCATACGGGAGTCTAATTGATTAACACTGAACACTATGGGAGTCTCACTGATTAACACTGAACCCTACGGGAGTCTCACTGATTAACATTGAACCCTATGGGAGTCTCACTGATGAACACTGAACTCAATGGGAGTCTCACTGATTAACACTGAACACTATGGGAGTCTCACTGATTAACACTGAACCCTATGGGAGTCTCACTGATTAACACTGAACCCTGTGGGAGTCTCACTGATTAACACTGAACCCTGTGGGAGTCTCAATGATTAACACTGAACCCTGTGGGAGTCTCAATGATTAACACTGAACCCTGTGGGAGTCTCACTGATTAACACTGAACCCTATGGGAATCTCACTGATTAACATTGAACCCTATGGGAGTCTCACTGATTAATACTGAACCCTGTGGGAGTCTAACTGATTAACACTGAACCCTGTGGGAGTCTCACTGATTAACACTGAACCCTATGGGGGTCTCCCTGATTAACACTGAACCTTATCGGAGTCTCACTGATTAACACTGAAACCTGTGGGAGTCTCACTGAATAACACTGAACCCTATGTGTGTCTCACTGATAAACACTGAACCCTATGGGAGTCTCACTGATTAACACTGAACCCTATGGGAGTCTCAGTGATTAACACTGAACCCTATGGGAGTCTCATTGATTAACTCTGAACCCTACGGGAGTCTCATTTATTAACACTGAAACCTGTGGGAGTCTCACTGAATAACACTGAACCCTATGTGTGTCTCACTGATTAACACTGAACCCTATGGGAGTCTCACTGATCAACACTGAACCCTATGGGAATCTCACTGATTAACACTGAACCCTATGGGAGTCTCATTGATTAACTCTGAACCCTACGGGAGTCTCATTGATTAACACTGAACACTATGGGAGTCTCACTGATTAACACTGAACCCTACGGGAGTCTCACTGATGAACACTGAACTCAATGGGAGTCTCACTGATTAACACTGAACACTATGGGAGTCTCACTGATTAACACTGAACCCTATGGGAGTCTCACTGATTAACACTGAACCCTATGGGAGTCTAACTGATTAACACTGAACACTATGGGAGTCTCATTGATTAACTCTGAACCATACGGGAGTCTCATTGATTAACACTGAACACTATGGGAGTCTCACTGATTAACACTGAACCCTACGGGAGTCTCACTGATTAACATTGAACCCTATGGGAGTCTCACTGATGAACACTGAACTCAATGGGAGTCTCACTGATTAACACTGAACACTATGGGAGTCTCACTGATGAACACTGAACTCAATGGGAGTCTCACTGATTAACACTGAACACTATGGGAGTCTCACTGATTAACACTGAACCCTGTGGGAGTCTCACTGATTAACACTGAACCCTGTGGGAGTCTCAATTATTAACACTGAACCCTGTGGGAGTCTCACTGATTAACACTGAACCCTATGGGAATCTCACTGATTAACATTGAACCCTATGGGAGTCTCACTGATTAATACTGAACCCTGTGGGAGTCTAACTGATTAACACTGAACCCTGTGGGAGTCTCACTGATTAACACTGAACCCTATGGGGGTCTCCCTGATTAACACTGAACCTTATCGAGTCTCACTGATTAACACTGAAACCTGTGGGAGTCTCACTGAATAACACTGAACCCTATGTGTGTCTCACTGATTAACACTGAACCCTATGGGAGTCTCACTGATTAACACTGAACCCTATGGGAGTCTCAGTAATTAACACTGAACCCTATGGGAGTCTCATTGATTAACTCTGAACCCTACGGGAGTCTCATTGATTAACACTGAAACCTGTGGGAGTCTCACTGAATAACACTGAACCCTATGTGTGTCTCACTGATTAACACTGAACCCTATGGGAGTCTCACTGATCAACACTGAACCCTATGGGAATCTCACTGATTAACACTGAACCCTATGGGAGTCTCATTGATTAACTCTGAACCCTACGGGAGTCTCATTGATTAACACTGAACACTATGGGAGTCTCACTGATTAACACTGAACCCTACGGGAGTCTCACTGATGAACACTGAACTCAATGGGAGTCTCACTGATTAACACTGAACACTATGGGAGTCTCACTCATTAACACTGAACCCTATGGGAGTCTCACTGATTAACACTGAACCCTGTGGGAGTCTCACTGATTAACACTGAACCCTGTGGGAGTCTCAATGATTAACACTGAACCCTGTGGGAGTCTCACTGATTAACACTGAACCCTATGGGAATCTCATTGATTAACACTGGACCATGTGGGAGTCTCACTGATTAACACACGAACCCTATGGGAGTCTCACTGATTAACACTGAACCATATGGGAGTATCACTGATTAACACTGAACCCTATGGGAGTCTCACTGAGTAACACTGAACCCTATGGGAGTCTCACTGGTTAACACTGAATCCTATGGGTGTCTCACTGATTAACACTGAACCGTGAGGGAGTCTCACTGATTAACACTGAACCCGGTGGAAGTCTCAGTGATTAACAGTGAACCCTATGGGAGTCTCACTGATTAACACTGAACCCTGAGGGAGTCTCACTGATTAACACTGAACCCGGTGGAAGTCTCAGTGATTAACAGTGAACCCTATGGGAGTCTCACTGATTAACACTGAACTCTGTGGGAGTCTCACTGATTAACACTGAACCCTGTGGGAGTCTCACTGATTAACACTGAACCCTATGGGAGTCTCACTGATTAACACTGAACCCTGGGGGAGTCTCACTGATTAACACTGAACCCTGTGGGAGTCTCACTGATTAACACTGAACCCTGTGGGAGTCTCACTGATTAACACTGAACCCTATGGGATGCTCACTAATTAACACTGAACCCTGTGGGAGTCTCACTGATTAACACTGAACCCTATGGGAGTCTCACTGATTAACACTGAACACTGTGGGAGTCTCACTGATTAACACTGAACCCTATGGGAGTCTCACTGATTAACACTGAACACTGTGGGAGTCTCCCTGATTAACACTGAAACCTGTGGGAGTCTCACTGAATAACACTGAACCCTATGTGTGTCTCACTGATTAACACTGAACCCTATGGGAGTCTCACTGATTAACACTGAACCCTATGGGAGTCTCATTGATTAACTCTGAACCATACGGGAGTCTCATTGATTAACACTGAAACCTGTGAGAGTCTCACTGAATAACACTGAACGATATGTGTCTCACTGATTAACACTGAACCCTATGGGAGTCTCACTTATTAACACTGAACCCTGGGGGAGTCTCACTGATTAACATTGAACCCTATGGGAGTCTCACTGATTAATACTGAACCCTGTGGGAGTCTCACTGATTAACACTGAACCCTATGAGAGTCTCACTGATTAACATTGAACCCTATGGGAGTCTCACTGATTAATACTGAACCCTGTGGGAGTCTAACTGATTAACACTGAACCCTGTGGGAGTCTCACTGATTAACACTGAAACCTGTGGGAGTCTCACTGAATAACACTGAACCCTATGTGTGTCTCACTGATTAACACTGAACCCTATGGGAGTCTCACTGATTAACACTGAACCCTATTGGAGTCTCAGTGATTAACACTGAACCCTATGGGAGTCTCATTGATTAACTCTGAACCATACGGAAGTCTCTATGATTAACACTGAAACCTGTGGGAGTCTCACTGAATAACACTGAACGATATGTGTGTCTCACTGATTAACACTGAACCCTATGGGAGTCTCACTGATTAACACTGAACCCTATGGGAGTCTCACTGATTAACACTGAACCCTATGGGAGTCTCATTGATTAACTCTGAACCCTACGGGAGTCTCATTGATTAACACCGAACACTATGGGAGTCTCACTGATTAACACTGAACCCTACGGGAGTCTCACTGATTAACATTGAACCCTATGGGAGTCTCACTGATGAACACTGAACTCAATGGGAGTCTCACTGATTAACACTGAACACTATGGGAGTCTCACTGATTAACACTGAACCCTATGGGAGTCTCACTGATTAACACTGAACCCTGTGGGAGTCTCACTGATTAACACTGAACCCTATGGGGGTCTCCCTGATTAACACTGAACCCTATCGGAGTCTCAGTGATTGTCACTGAACCCTGTGGGAGTCTCACTGATTAACACTGAACCCGGTGGAAGTCTCAGTGATTAACAGTGAAACCTATGGGAGTCTCACTGATTAACACCGAACCATATGAGAGTCTCACTGATTAACACTGAACCCTGTGGGAGTCTCAATGATAAACACTGAACCCTGTGGGAGTCTCACTGATTAACACTGAACCCTATGGGAATCTCATTGATTAACACTGGACCATGTGGGAGTCTCACTGATTAACACACGAACCCTATGGGAGTCTCACTGATTAACACTGAACCATATGGGAGTATCACTGATTAACACTGAACCCTATGGGAGTCTCACTGAGTAACACTGAACCCTATGGGTGTCTCACTGATTAACACTGAACCCTGTGGGAGTCTGACTGATTAACACTGAACCCGGTGGAAGTCTCAGTGATTAACAGTGAACCCTATGGGAGTCTCACTGATTAACACTGAACTCTGTGGGAGTCTCACTGATTAACACTGAACCCTGTGGGAGTCTCACTGATTAACACTGAACCCTATGGGAGTCTCACTGATTAACACTGAACCCTGGGGGAGTCTCACTGATTAACACTGAACCCTGTGGGAATCTCACTGATTAACACTGAACCCTGTGGGAGTCTCACTGATTAACACTGAACCCTATGGGATGCTCACTAATTAACACTGAACCCTGTGGGAGTCTCACTGATTAACACTGAACCCTATGGGAGTCTCACTGATTAACACTGAACACTGTGGGAGTCTCACTGATTAACACTGAACCCTATGAGAGTCTCACTGATTAACATTGCACCCTATGGGAGTCTCACTGATTAATACTGAACCCTGTGGGAGTCTAACTGATTAACACTGAACCCTGTGGGAGTCTCACTGATTAACACTGAACCCTATGGGGGTCTCCCTGATTAACACTGAACCCTATCGGAGTCTCACTGATTAACACTGAAACCTGTGGGAGTCTCACTGAATAACACTGAACCCTATGTGTGTCTCACTGATAAACACTGAACCCTATGGGAGTCTCACTGATTAACACTGAACCCTATTGGAGTCTCAGTGATTAACACTGAACCCTATGGGAGTCTCATTGATTAACTCTGAACCATACGGGAGTCTCATTGATTAACACTGAAACCTGTGGGAGTCTCACTGAATAACACTGAACGATATGTGTGTCTCACTGATTAACACTGAACCCTATGGGAGTCTCACTGATTAACACTGAACCCTATGGGAGTCTCACTGATTAACACTGAACCCTATGGGAGTCTCACTGATTAACACCGAACCCTATGGGAGTCTCATTGATTAACACTGAACCCTATGGGAGTCTCACTGATTAACACCGAACCCTATGGGAGTCTCACTGATTAACACTGAACCCTATGGGAGTCTCATTGATTAACACCGAACCCTATGGGAGTCTCACTGATTAACACTGGGCCCTGTGGGAGTCTCACTGATTAACACTGAACCCTGTGGGAGTCTCACTGATTAACAGTGGACCCTGTGGGAGTCTCACTGATTAACACTGAACCCTGTGGGAGTCTCACTGATTAACACTGAACCCTATGGGAGTCTCACTGATAAACACTGAACCGTGTGGGAGTCTCACTGATTAACACTGAACCATATGGGAGTCTCACTGATTAACACTGAACCCTGTGGGAGTCTCACTGATTAACACTGAACCCTGTGGGAATTTCACTGATTAACACTGAACCCTGTGGTAGTCTCACTGATTAACACTGAACCCTATGGGAGTCTCACTGATTAACACTGAACCCTATGGGAGTCTCACCGATTAATACTGACCCAATGGGAGTCTCACTGATTAACACTGAACCCTGTGGGAGTCTCACTGATTAACACTGAACCCGATGGGAGTCTCACTGATTAACACTGAACCCTATGGGAGTCTCACTGATTAACACTGAACCCTATGGGAGTCTCACTGATTAAAACTGAACCCTATGGGAGTCTCACTGATTAAAACTGAACCCTATGGGAGTCTCACTGATTAACACCGAACCCAATGGGAGTCTCAGTGATTTACACTGAACACTATGGGAGTCTCACTGATTAACACTGAACCCTGTGGGAATCTCACTGATTAACACTGAACCCTGTGGGAGTCTCACTGATTAACACTGAACCCTGTTGGAGTCTCACTGATTAACACTGAACCCTTTGGGAGTCTCATTGATTAACACTGAACCCTATGGGAGTCTCACTGATTAACACATGAACCCTGTGGGAGTCTCACTGATTAACACTGAACCGTATGGGAGTCTCACTGATTAACACTGAACCCTATGGGAGTCTCACTGATTAACATCGAACCCTATGGGAGTCTCACTGATTAACACTGAACCCTATGGGAGTCTCACTGATTAACAACGAACCCTATGGGAGTCTCACTGATTAACACTGAACCCTATGGGAGGCTCACCGATTAATACTGAACCCTGTGGGAGTCTCATTGATTAAAACTGAACCCTGTGGGAGTCTCACTGATTAACACTGAACCCTGTGGGAGTCTCATTGATTAAAACTGAACCCTGTGGGAGTCTCACTGATTAACACTGAACCCTATGGGAGTCTCATTGATTAACACTGAACCCTGTGGGAGTCTCACTGATTAACACTGAACCCTGTGGGAGTCTCACTGATTAACACTGAACCCTATGGGAGTCTCACTGATTAACACTGAACCCTATGGGAGTCTCACTGATTAACAACGGACCCTATGGGAGTCTCACTGATTAACACAGAACCCTGTGGGTGTCTCTCTGATTAACACTGAACCCTGTGGGAGTCTCACTGATTAACACTGAACCCTATGGGAGTCTCACTGATTAACACTGAACCCTATGGGAGTCTCACTGATTAACACTGAACCCTATGGGAGTCTCACTGATTAACACTGAACCCTATGGGAGTCTCACTGATTAAAACTGAAACCTATGGGAGTCTCACTGATTAAAACTGAACCCTATGGGAGTCTCACTGATTAATACCGAACCCAATGGGAGTCTCAGTAATTTACACTGAACACTATGGGAGTCTCACTGATTAACACTGAACCCTGTGGGAATCTCACTGATTAACACTGAACCCTGTGGGAGTCTCAATGATTAACACTGAACCCTGTTGGAGTCTCACTGATTAACACTGAACCCTTTGGGAGTCTCATTGATTAACACTGAACCCTATGGGAGTCTCACTGATTAACACATGAACCCTGTGGGAGTCTCAATGATTAACACTGAACCCTATGGGAGTCTCACTGATTAACACTGAACCCTATGGGAGTCTCACTAATTAACATCGAACCCTATGGGAGTATCACTGATTAACACTGAACCCTATGGGAGTCTCACTGATTAACAACGTACCCTATGGGAGTCTCACTGATTAACACCGAACCCTATGGGTGTCTCACCGATAAATACTGAACCCTGTGGGAGTCTCATTGATTAAAACTGAACCCTGTGGGAGTCTCACTGATTAACACTGAACCCTGTGGGAGTCTCACTGATTAACACTGAACCCTATAGGAGTCTCACTGATTAACACTGAACCGTATGGGAGTCTCATTGATTAACACTGAACCCTGTGGGAGTCTCACTGATTAACACTGAACCCTGTGGGAGTCTCACTGATTAACACTGAACCCTGTGGAAGTCTCACTGATTAACACTGAACCCTGAGGGAGTCTCACTGATTAACACATGAACCCTGTGGGAGTCTCACTGATTAACACTGAACCCTATGGGAGTCTCACTGATTAACACTGAACCCTATGGGAGTCTCACTGATTAACACCGAACCCTATGGGAGTCTCATTGATTAACACTGAACCCTATGGGAGTCTCACTGATTAACACCGAACCCTATGGGAGTCTCACTGATTAACACTGAACCCTATGGGAGTCTCATTGATTAACACCGAACCCTATGGGAGTCTCACTGATTAACACTGGGCCCTGTGGGAGTCTCACTGATTAACACTGAACCCTGTGGGAGTCTCACTGATTAACAGTGGACCCTGTGGGAGTCTCACTGATTAACACTGAACCCTGTGGGAGTCTCACTGATTAACACTGAACCCTATGGGAGTCTCACTGATAAACACTGAACCGTGTGGGAGTCTCACTGATTAACACTGAACCCTATGGGAGTCTCACTGATTAACACTGAACCCTGTGGGAGTCTCACTGATTAACACTGAACCCTGTGGGAATTTCACTGATTAACACTGAACCCTGTGGTAGTCTCACTGATTAACACTGAACCCTATGGGAGTCTCACTGATTAACACTGAACCCTATGGGAGTCTCACCGATTAATACTGACCCAATGGGAGTCTCACTGATTAACACTGAACCCTGTGGGAGTCTCACTGATTAACACTGAACCCGATGGGAGTCTCACTGATTAACACTGAACCCTATGGGAGTCTCACTGATTAACACTGAACCCTATGGGAGTCTCACTGATTAAAACTGAACCCTATGGGAGTCTCACTGATTAAAACTGAACCCTATGGGAGTCTCACTGATTAACACCGAACCCAATGGGAGTCTCAGTGATTTACACTGAACACTATGGGAATCTCACTGATTAACACTGAACCCTGTGGGAATCTCACTGATTAACACTGAACCCTGTGGGAGTCTCACTGATTAACACTGAACCCTGTTGGAGTCTCAATGATTAACACTGAACCCTTTGGGAGTCTCATTGATTAACACTGAACCCTATGGGAGTCTCACTGATTAACACATGAACCCTGTGGGAGTCTCACTGATTAACACTGAACCGTATGGGAGTCTCACTGATTAACACTGAACCCTATGGGAGTCTCACTGATTAACATCGAACCCTATGGGAGTCTCACTGATTAACACTGAACCCTATGGGAGTCTCACTGATTAACAACGAACCCTATGGGAGTCTCACTGATTAACACTGAACCCTATGGGAGTCTCACCGATTAATACTGAACCCTGTGGGAGTCTCATTGATTAAAACTGAACCCTGTGGGAGTCTCACTGATTAACACTGAACCCTGTGGGAGTCTCACTGATTAACACTGAACCCTATAGGAGTCTCACTGATTAACACTGAACCCTATGGGAGTCTCATTGATTAACACTGAACCCTGTGGGAGTCTCACTGATTAACACTGAACCCTGTGGGAGTCTCACTGATTAACACTGAACCCTGTGGGAGTCTCACTGATTAACACTGAACCCTGAGGGAGTCTCACTGATTAACACATGAACCCTGTGGGAGTCTCACTGATTAACACTGAACCCTATGGGAGTCTCACTGATTAACACCGAACCCTATGGGAGTCTTATTGATTAACACTGAACCCTATGGGAGTCTCACTGATTAACACTGAACCCTATGGGAGTCTCACTGATTAACACTGAACCCTATGGGAGTCTCACTGATTAACACTGAACCCTATGGGAGTCTCACTGATTAAAACTGAACCCTATGGGAGTCTCACTGATTAAAACTGAACCCTATGGGAGTCTCACTGATTAAAACCGAACCCAATGGGAGTCTCAGTGATTTACACTGAACACTATGGGAGTCTCACTGATTAACACTGAACCCTGTGGGAATCTCACTGATTAACACTGAACCCTGTGGGAGTCTCACTGATTAACACTGAACCCTATGGGAGTCTCACTGATTAACACATGAACCCTGTGGGAGTCTCACTGATTAACACTGAACCTTATGGGAGTCTCACTGATTAACACTGAACCCTATGGGAGTCTCACTGATTAACATCGAACCCTATGGGAGTCTCACTGATTAACACTGAACCCTATGGGAGTCTCACTGATTAACAACGGACCCTATGGGAGTCTCACTGATTAACACAGAACCCTGTGGGTGTCTCACTGATTAACACTGAACCCTGTGGGAGTCTCACTGATTAACACTGAACCCTATGGGAGTCTCACTGATTAACACTGAACCCTATGGGAGTCTCACTGATTAAAACTGAAACCTATGGGAGTCTCACTGATTAAAACTGAACCCTATGGGAGTCTCACTGATTAACACCGAACCCAATGGGAGTCTCAGTAATTTACACTGAACACTATGGGAGTCTCACTGATTAACACTGAACCCTGTGGGAATCTCACTGATTAACACTGAACCCTGTGGGAGTCTCAATGATTAACACTGAACCCTGTTGGAGTCTCACTGATTAACACTGAACCCTTTGGGAGTCTCATTGATTAACACTGAACCCTATGGGAGTCTCACTGATTAACACATGAACCCTGTGGGAGTCTCAATGATTAACACTGAACCCTATGGGAGTCTCACTGATTAACACTGCACCCTATGGGAGTCTCACTGATTAACATCGAACCCTATGGGAGTCTCACTGATTAACACTGAACCCTATGGGAGTCTCACTGATTAACAACGAACCCTATGGGAGTCTCACTGATTAACACCGAACCCTATGGGTGTCTCACCGATAAATACTGAACCCTGTGGGAGTCTCATTGATTAAAACTGAACCCTGTGGGAGTCTCACTGATTAACACTGAACCCTGTGGGAGTCTCACTGATTAACACTGAACCCTATAGGAGTCTCACTGATTAACACTGAACCGTATGGGAGTCTCATTGATTAACACTGAACCCTGTGGGAGTCTCACTGATTAACACTGAACCCTGTGGGAGTCTCACTGATTAACACTGAACCCTGTGGGAGTCTCACTGATTAACACTGAACCCTGAGGGAGTCTCACTGATTAACACATGAACCCTGTGGGAGTCTCACTGATTAACACTGAACCCTATGGGAGTCTCACTGATTAACACTGAACCCTATGGGAGTCTCACTGATTAACACCGAACCCTATGGGAGTCTCATTGATTAACACTGAACCCTATGGGAGTCTCACTGATTAACACCGAACCCTATGGGAGTCTCACTGATTAACACTGAACCCTATGGGAGTCTCATTGATTAACACCGAACCCTATGGGAGTCTCACTGATTAACACTGGGCCCTGTGGGAGTCTCACTGATTAACACTGAACCCTGTGGGAATCTCACAGATTAACAGTGGACCCTGTGGGAGTCTCACTGATTAACACTGAACCCTGTGGGAGTCTCACTGATTAACACTGAACCCTATGGGAGTCTCACTGATAAAAACTGAACCCTGTGGGAGTGTCACTGATTAACACTGAACCCTATGGGAGTCTCACTGATTAACACTGAACCCTGTGGGAGTCTCACTGATTAACACTGAACCCTGTGGGAATTTCACTGATTAACACTGAACCCTGTGGTAGTCTCACTGATTAACACTGAACCCTATGGGAGTCTCACTGATTAACACTGAACCCTATGGGAGTCTCACCGATTAATACTGACCCAATGGGAGTCTCACTGATTAACACTGAACCCTGTGGGAGTCTCACTGATTAACACTGAACCCGATGGGAGTCTCACTGATTAACACTGAACCCTATGGGAGTCTCACTGATTAACACTGAACCCTATGGGAGTCTCACTGATTAAAACTGAACCCTATGGGAGTCTCACTGATTAAAACTGAACCCTATGGGAGTCTCACTGATTAACACCGAACCCAATGGGAGTCTCAGTGATTTACACTGAACACTATGGGAGTCTCACTGATTAACACTGAACCCTGTGGGAATCTCACTGATTAACACTGAACCCTGTGGGAGTCTCACTGATTAACACTGAACCCTGTTGGAGTCTCACTGATTAACACTGAACCCTTTGGGAGTCTCATTGATTAACACTGAACCCTATGGGAGTCTCACTGATTAACACCGAACCCTATGGGAGTCTCATTGATTAACACTGAACCCTATGTGAGTCTCACTGATTAACACTGAACCCTATGGGAGTCTCACTGATTAACACTGAACCCTATGGGAGTCTCACTGATTAACACTGAACCCTATGGGAGTCTCACTGATTAAAACTGAACCCTATGGGAGTCTCACTGATTAAAACTGAACCCTATGGGAGTCTCACTGATTAAAACCGAACCCAATGGGAGTCTCAGTGATTTACACTGAACACTATGGGAGTCTCACTGATTAACACTGAACCCTGTGGGAATCTCACTGATTAACACTGAACCCTGTGGGAGTCTCACTGATTAACACTGAACCCTGTTGGAGTCTCACTGATTAACACTGAACCCTTTGGGAGTCTCATTGATTAACACTGAACCCTATGGGAGTCTCACTGATTAACACATGAACCCTGTGGGAGTCTCACTGATTAACACTGAACCTTATGGGAGTCTCACTGATTAACACTGAACCCTATGGGAGTCTCACTGATTAACATCGAACCCTATGGGAGTCTCACTGATTAACACTGAACCCTATGGGAGTCTCACTGATTAACAACGGACCCTATGGGAGTCTCACTGATTAACACAGAACCCTGTGGGTGTCTCACTGATTAACACTGAACCCTGTGGGAGTCTCACTGATTAACAACGGACCCTATGGGAGTCTCACTGATTAACACAGAACCCTGTGGGTGTCTCACTGATTAACACTGAACCCTATGGGAGTCTCACTGATTAAAACTGAACCCTATGGGAGTCTCACTGATTAAAACTGAACCCTATGGGAGTCTCACTGATTAAAACCGAACCCAATGGGAGTCTCAGTGATTTACACTGAACACTATGGGAGTCTCACTGATTAACACTGAACCCTGTGGGAATCTCACTGATTAACACTGAACCCTGTGGGAGTCTCACTGATTAACACTGAACCCTGTTGGAGTCTCACTGATTAACACTGAACCCTTTGGGAGTCTCATTGATTAACACTGAACCCTATGGGAGTCTCACTGATTAACACATGAACCCTGTGGGAGTCTCACTGATTAACACTGAACCTTATGGGAGTCTCACTGATTAACACTGAACCCTATGGGAGTCTCACTGATTAACATCGAACCCTATGGGAGTCTCACTGATTAACACTGAACCCTATGGGAGTCTCACTGATTAACAACGGACCCTATGGGAGTCTCACTGATTAACACAGAACCCTGTGGGTGTCTCACTGATTAACACTGAACCCTGTGGGAGTCTCACTGATTAACACTGAACCCTATGGGAGTCTCACTGATTAACACTGAACCCTATGGGAGTCTCACTGATTAACACTGAACCCTATGGGAGTCTCACTGATTAACACTGAACCCTATGGGAGTCTCACTGATTAAAACTGAAACCTATGGGAGTCTCACTGATTAAAACTGAACCCTATGGGAGTCTCACTGATTAACACCGAACCCAATGGGAGTCTCAGTAATTTACACTGAACACTATGGGAGTCTAACTGATTAACACTGAACCCTGTGGGAATCTCACTGATTAACACTGAACCCTGTGGGAGTCTCAATGATTAACACTGAACCCTGTTGGAGTCTCACTGATTAACACTGAACCCTTTGGGAGTCTCATTGATTAACACTGAACCCTATGGGAGTCTCACTGATTAACACATGAACCCTGTGGGAGTCTCAATGATTAACACTGAACCCTATGGGAGTCTCACTGATTAACACTGCACCCTATGGGAGTCTCACTGATTAACATCGAACCCTATGGGAGTCTCACTGATTAACACTGAACCCTATGGGAGTCTCACTGATTAACAACGAACCCTATGGGAGTCTCACTGATTAACACCGAACCCTATGGGTGTCTCACCGATAAATACTGAACCCTGTGGGAGTCTCATTGATTAAAACTGAACCCTGTGGGAGTCTCACTGATTAACACTGAACCCTGTGGGAGTCTCACTGATTAACACTGAACCCTATAGGAGTCTCACTGATTAACACTGAACCGTATGGGAGTCTCATTGATTAACACTGAACCCTGTGGGAGTCTCACTGATTAACACTGAACCCTGTGGGAGTCTCACTGATTAACACTGAACCCTGTGGGAGTCTCACTGATTAACACTGAACCCTGAGGGAGTCTCACTGATTAACACATGAACCCTGTGGGAGTCTCACTGATTAACACTGAACCCTATGGGAGTCTCACTGATTAACACTGAACCCTATGGGAGTCTCACTGATTAACACCGAACCCTATGGGAGTCTCATTGATTAACACTGAACCCTATGGGAGTCTCACTGATTAACACCGAACCCTATGGGAGTCTCACTGATTAACACTGAACCCTATGGGAGTCTCATTGATTAACACCGAACCCTATGGGAGTCTCACTGATTAACACTGGGCCCTGTGGGAGTCTCACTGATTAACACTGAACCCTGTGGGAATCTCACAGATTAACAGTGGACCCTGTGGGAGTCTCACTGATTAACACTGAACCCTGTGGGAGTCTCACTGATTAACACTGAACCCTATGGGAGTCTCACTGATAAAAACTGAACCCTGTGGGAGTCTCACTGATTAACACTGAACCCTATGGGAGTCTCACTGATTAACACTGAACCCTGTGGGAGTCTCACTGATTAACACTGAACCCTGTGGGAATTTCACTGATTAACACTGAACCCTGTGGTAGTCTCACTGATTAACACTGAACCCTATGGGAGTCTCACTGATTAACACTGAACCCTATGGGAGTCTCACCGATTAATACTGACCCAATGGGAGTCTCACTGATTAACACTGAACCCTGTGGGAGTCTCACTGATTAACACTGAACCCTGTGGGAATCTCACTGATTAACACTGAACCCTGTGGGAGTCTCACTGATTAACACTGAACCCTGTTGGAGTCTCACTGATTAACACTGAACCCTTTGGGAGTCTCATTGATTAACACTGAACCCTATGGGAGTCTCACTGATTAACACCGAACCCTATGGGAGTCTCATTGATTAACACTGAACCCTATGTGAGTCTCACTGATTAACACTGAACCCTATGGGAGTCTCACTGATTAACACTGAACCCTATGGGAGTCTCACTGATTAACACTGAACCCTATGGGAGTCTCACTGATTAAAACTGAACCCTATGGGAGTCTCACTGATTAAAACCGAACCCAATGGGAGTCTCAGTGATTTACACTGAACACTATGGGAGTCTCACTGATTAACACTGAACCCTGTGGGAATCTCACTGATTAACACTGAACCCTGTGGGAGTCTCACTGATTAACACTGAACCCTGTTGGAGTCTCACTGATTAACACTGAACCCTTTGGGAGTCTCATTGATTAACACTGAACCCTATGGGAGTCTCACTGATTAACACATGAACCCTGTGGGAGTCTCACTGATTAACACTGAACCTTATGGGAGTCTCACTGATTAACACTGAACCCTATGGGAGTCTCACTGATTAACATCGAACCCTATGGGAGTCTCACTGATTAACACTGAACCCTATGGGAGTCTCACTGATTAACAACGGACCCTATGGGAGTCTCACTGATTAACACAGAACCCTGTGGGTGTCTCACTGATTAACACTGAACCCTGTGGGAGTCTCACTGATTAACACTGAACCCTATGGGAGTCTCACTGATTAACACTGAACCCTATGGGAGTCTCACTGATTAACACTGAACCCTATGGGAGTCTCACTGATTAACACTGAACCCTATGGGAGTCTCACTGATTAAAACTGAAACCTATGGGAGTCTCACTGATTAAAACTGAACCCTATGGGAGTCTCACTGATTAACACCGAACCCAATGGGAGTCTCAGTAATTTACACTGAACACTATGGGAGTCTCACTGATTAACACTGAACCCTGTGGGAATCTCACTGATTAACACTGAACCCTGTGGGAGTCTCAATGATTAACACTGAACCCTGTTGGAGTCTCACTGATTAACACTGAACCCTTTGGGAGTCTCATTGATTAACACTGAACCCTATGGGAGTCTCACTGATTAACACATGAACCCTGTGGGAGTCTCAATGATTAACACTGAACCCTATGGGAGTCTCACTGATTAACACTGCACCCTATGGGAGTCTCACTGATTAACATCGAACCCTATGGGAGTCTCACTGATTAACACTGAACCCTATGGGAGTCTCACTGATTAACAACGAACCCTATGGGAGTCTCACTGATTAACACCGAACCCTATGGGTGTCTCACCGATAAATACTGAACCCTGTGGGAGTCTCATTGATTAAAACTGAACCCTGTGGGAGTCTCACTGATTAACACTGAACCCTGTGGGAGTCTCACTGATTAACACTGAACCCTATAGGAGTCTCACTGATTAACACTGAACCGTATGGGAGTCTCATTGATTAACACTGAACCCTGTGGGAGTCTCACTGATTAACACTGAACCCTGTGGGAGTCTCACTGATTAACACTGAACCCTGTGGGAGTCTCACTGATTAACACTGAACCCTGAGGGAGTCTCACTGATTAACACATGAACCCTGTGGGAGTCTCACTGATTAACACTGAACCCTATGGGAGTCTCACTGATTAACACCGAACCCTATGGGAGTCTCATTGATTAACACTGAACCCTATGGGAGTCTCACTGATTAACACCGAACCCTATGGGAGTCTCACTGATTAACACTGAACCCTATGGGAGTCTCATTGATTAACACCGAACCCTATGGGAGTCTCACTGATTAACACTGGGCCCTGTGGGAGTCTCACTGATTAACACTGAACCCTGTGGGAATCTCACAGATTAACAGTGGACCCTGTGGGAGTCTCACTGATTAACACTGAACCCTGTGGGAGTCTCACTGATTAACACTGAACCCTATGGGAGTCTCACTGATAAAAACTGAACCCTGTGGGAGTCTCACTGATTAACACTGAACCCTATGGGAGTCTCACTGATTAACACTGAACCCTGTGGGAGTCTCACTGATTAACACTGAACCCTGTGGGAATTTCACTGATTAACACTGAACCCTGTGGTAGTCTCACTGATTAACACTGAACCCTATGGGAGTCTCACTGATTAACACTGAACCCTATGGGAGTCTCACCGATTAATACTGACCCAATGGGAGTCTCACTGATTAACACTGAACCCTGTGGGAGTCTCACTGATTAACACTGAACCCGATGGGAGTCTCACTGATTAACACTGAACCCTATGGGAGTCTCACTGATTAACACTGAACCCTATGGGAGTCTCACTGATTAAAACTGAACCCTATGGGAGTCTCACTGATTAAAACTGAACCCTATGGGAGTCTCACTGATTAACACCGAACCCAATGGGAGTCTCAGTGATTTACACTGAACACTATGGGAGTCTCACTGATTAACACTGAACCCTGTGGGAATCTCACTGATTAACACTGAACCCTGTGGGAGTCTCACTGATTAACACTGAACCCTGTTGGAGTCTCACTGATTAACACTGAACCCTTTGGGAGTCTCATTGATTAACACTGAACCCTATGGGAGTCTCACTGATTAACACATGAACCCTGTGGGAGTCTCACTGATTAACACTGAACCGTATGGGAGTCTCACTGATTAACACTGAACCCTATGGGAGTCTCACTGATTAACATCGAACCCTATGGGAGTCTCACTGATTAACACTGAACCCTATGGGAGTCTCACTGATTAACAACGAACCCTATGGGAGTCTCACTGATTAACACTGAACCCTATGGGAGTCTCACCGATTAATACTGAACCCTGTGGGAGTCTCATTGATTAAAACTGAACCCTGTGGGAGTCTCACTGATTAACACTGAACCCTGTGGGAGTCTCACTGATTAACACTGAACCCTATAGGAGTCTCACTGATTAACACTGAACCCTATGGGAGTCTCATTGATTAACACTGAACCCTGTGGGAGTCTCACTGATTAACACTGAACCCTGTGGGAGTCTCACTGATTAACACTGAACCCTGTGGGAGTCTCACTGATTAACACTGAACCCTGAGGGAGTCTCACTGATTAACACATGAACCCTGTGGGAGTCTCACTGATTAACACTGAACCCTATGGGAGTCTCACTGATTAACACTGAACCCTATGGGAGTCTCACTGATTAACACCGAACCCTATGGGAGTCTCATTGATTAACACTGAACCCTATGGGAGTCTCACTTATTAACACCGAACCCTATGAGAGTCTCACTGATTAACACTGAACCCTATGGGAGTCTCATTGATTAACACCGAACCCTATGGGAGTCTCACTGATTAACACTGGGCCCTGTGGGAGTCTCACTGATTAACACTGAACCCTGTGGGAGTCTCACTGATTAACACTGGACCCTGTGGGAGTCTCACTGATTAACACTGAACCCTGTGGGAATCTCACTGATTAACACTGAACCCTGTGGGAGTCTCACTGATTAACACTGAACCCTGTTGGAGTCTCACTGATTAACACTGAACCCTTTGGGAGTCTCATTTATTAACACCGAACCCTATGAGAGTCTCACTGATTAACACTGAACCCTATGGGAGTCTCATTGATTAACACCGAACCCTATGGGAGTCTCACTGATTAACACTGGGCCCTGTGGGAGTCTCACTGATTAACACTGAACCCTGTGGGAGTCTCACTGATTAACACTGGACCCTGTGGGAGTCTCACTGATTAACACTGAACCCTGTGGGAATCTCACTGATTAACACTGAACCCTGTGGGAGTCTCACTGATTAACACTGAACCCTGTTGGAGTCTCACTGATTAACACTGAACCCTTTGGGAGTCTCATTTATTAACACTGAACCCTATGGGAGTCTCACTGATTAACACATGAACCCTGTGGGAGTCTCACTGATTAACACTGAACCTTATGGGAGTCTCACTGATTAACACTGAACCCTATGGGAGTCTCACTGATTAACATCAAACCCTATGGGAGTCTCACTGATTAACACTGAACCCTATGGCAGTCTCACTGATTAACAACCGACCCTATGGGAGTCTCACTGATTAACACAGAACCCTGTGGGTGTCTCACTGATTAACACTGAACCCTGTGGGAGTCTCACTGATTAACACTGAACCCTATGGGAGTCTCACTGATTAAAACTGAACCCTATGGGAGTCTCACTGATTAAAACTGAACCCTATGGGAGTCTAACTGATTAACACCGAACCCAATGGGAGTCTCAGTGATTTACACTGAACACTATGGGAGTCTCACTGATTAACACTGAACCCTGTGGGAATCTCACTGATTAACACTGAACCCTGTGGGAGTCTCACTGATTAACACTGAACCATGTTGGAGTCTCACTGATTAACACTGAACCCTTTGGGAGTCTCATTGATTAACACTGAACCCTATGGGAGTCTCACTGATTAACACATGAACCCTGTGGGAGTCTTACTGATTAACACTGAACCCTATGGGAGTCTCACTGATTAACACTGAACCCTATGGGAGTCTCACTGATTAACATCGAACCCTATGGGAGTCTCACTGATTAACACTGAACCCTATGGGAGTCTCACTGATTAACAACGAACCCTATGGGAGTCTCACTGATTAACACCGAACCCTATGGGAGTCTCACCGATAAATACGGAACCCTGTGGGAGTCTCATTGATTAAAACTGAACCCTGTGGGAGTCTCACTGATTAACACTGAACCCTGTGGGAGTCTCACTGATTAACACTGAACCCTATAGGAGTCTCACTGATTAACACTGAACCCTATGGGAGTCTCATTGATTAACACTGAACCCTGTGGGAGTCTCACTGATTAACACTGAACCCTGTGGGAGTCTCACTGATTAACACTGAACCCTGTGGGAGTCTCATTGATTAACACTGAACCCTGTGGGAGTCTCACTGATTAACACTGAACCCTGTGGGAGTCTCACTGATTAACACTGAACCCTGTGGGAGTCTCACTGATTAACACTGAACCCTGAGGGAGTCTCACTGATTAACACATGAACCCTGTGGGAGTCTCACTGATTAACACTGAACCCTATGGGAGTCTCACTGATTAACACTGAACCCTATGGGAGTCTCACTGATTAACACCGAACCCTATGGGAGTCTCATTGATTAACACTGAACCCTATGGGAGTCTCACTTATTAACACCGAACCCTATGAGAGTCTCACTGATTAACACTGAACCCTATGGGAGTCTCATTGATTAACACCGAACCCTATGGGAGTCTCACTGATTAACACTGGGCCCTGTGGGAGTCTCACTGATTAACACTGAACCCTGTGGGAGTCTCACTGATTAACACTGGACCCTGTGGGAGTCTCACTGATTAACACTGAACCCTGTGGGAATCTCACTGATTAACACTGAACCCTGTGGGAGTCTCACTGATTAACACTGAACCCTGTTGGAGTCTCACTGATTAACACTGAACCCTTTGGGAGTCTCATTTATTAACACTGAACCCTATGGGAGTCTCACTGATTAACACATGAACCCTGTGGGAGTCTCACTGATTAACACTGAACCTTATGGGAGTCTCACTGATTAACACTGAACCCTATGGGAGTCTCACTGATTAACATCAAACCCTATGGGAGTCTCACTGATTAACACTGAACCCTATGGCAGTCTCACTGATTAACAACCGACCCTATGGGAGTCTCACTGATTAACACAGAACCCTGTGGGTGTCTCACTGATTAACACTGAACCCTGTGGGAGTCTCACTGATTAACACTGAACCCTATGGGAGTCTCACTGATTAACACTGAACCCTATGGGAGTCTCACTGATTAACACTGAACTCTATGGGAGTCTCACTGATTAACACTGAACCCTATGGGAGTCTCACTGATTAACACTGAACCATATGGGAGTCTCACTGATTAACACTGAACTCTATGGGAGTCTCACTGATTAAAACTGAACCCTATGGGAGTCTCACTGATTAAAACTGAACCCTATGGGAGTCTAACTGATTAACACCGAACCCAATGGGAGTCTCAGTGATTTACACTGAACACTATGGGAGTCTCACTGATTAACACTGAACCCTGTGGGAATCTCACTGATTAACACTGAACCCTGTGGGAGTCTCACTGATTAACACTGAACCATGTTGGAGTCTCACTGATTAACACTGAACCCTTTGGGAGTCTCATTGATTAACACTGAACCCTATGGGAGTCTCACTGATTAACACATGAACCCTGTGGGAGTCTTACTGATTAACACTGAACCCTATGGGAGTCTCACTGATTAACACTGAACCCTATGGGAGTCTCACTGATTAACATCGAACCCTATGGGAGTCTCACTGATTAACACTGAACCCTATGGGAGTCTCACTGATTAACAACGAACCCTATGGGAGTCTCACTGATTAACACCGAACCCTATGGGAGTCTCACTGATTAACACTGAACCCTGTGGGAGTCTCACTGATTAACACTGAACCCTGTGGGAGTCTCACTGATTAACACTGAACCCTGAGGTAGTCTCACTGATTAACACATGAACCCTGTGGGAGTCTCACTGATTAACACTGAACCCTATGGGAGTCTCACTGATTAACACTGAACCCTATGGGAGTCTCACTGATTAACACTGAACCCTATGGGAGTCTCATTGATTAACACTGAACCCTATGGGAGTCTCACTGATTAACACCGAACCCTATGGGAGTCTAACTGATTAACACTGAACCCTATGGGAGTCTCATTGATTAACACCGAACCCTATGGAAGTCTCACTGATTAACACTGGGCCCTGTGGGAGTCTCACTGATTAACACTGATCCCTGTTGGAGTCTCACTGATTAACACTGGACCCTGTGGGAGTCTCACTGATTAACACTGAACCCTGTGGGAGTCTCACTGATTAACACTGAACCCTATAGGAGTCTCACTGATTAACACTGAACCCTATGGGAGTCTCACTGATTAACACTGAACCCTATGGGAGTCTCATTGATTAACACTGAACCCAGTGGGAGTCTCACTGATTAACACTGAACCCTGTGGGAGTCTCACTGATTAACACTGAACCCTGTGGGAGTCTCACTGATTAACACTGAACCCTGAGGGAGTCTCACTGATTAACACATGAACCCTGTGGGAGTTTCACTGATTAACACTGAACCCTATGGGAGTCTCACTGATTAACACTGAACCCTATGGGAGTCTCACTGATTAACACCGAACCCTATGGGAGTCTCATTGATTAACACTGAACCCTATGGGAGTCTCACTTATTAACACCGAACCCTATGGGAGTCTCACTGATTAACACTGAACCCTATGGGAGTCTCATTGATTAACACCGAACCCTATGGGAGTCTCACTGATTAACACTGGGCCCTGTGGGAGTCTCACTGATTAACACTGAACCCTGTGGGAGTCTCACTGATTAACACTGGACCCTGTGGGAGTCTCACTGATTAACACTGAACCCTGTGGGAATCTCACTGATTAACACTGAACCCTGTGGGAGTCTCACTGATTAACACTGAACCCTGTTGGAGTCTCACTGATTAACACTGAACCCTTTGGGAGTCTCATTGATTAACACTGAACCCTATGGGAGTCTCACTGATTAACACATGAACCCTGTGGGAGTCTCACTGATTAACACTGAACCTTATGGGAGTCTCACTGATTAACACTGAACCCTATGGGAGTCTCACTGATTAACATCAAACCCTATGGGAGTCTCACTGATTAACACTGAACCCTATGGGAGTCTCACTGATTAACAACGGACCCTATGGGAGTCTCACTGATTAACACAGAACCCTGTGGGTGTCTCACTGATTAACACTGAACCCTGTGGGAGTCTCACTGATTAACACTGAACCCTATGGGAGTCTCACTGATTAACACTGAACCCTATGGGAGTCTCACTGATTAACACTGAACTCTATGGGATTCTCACTGATTAACACTGAACCCTATGGGAGTCTCACTGATTAAAACTGAACCCTTTGGGAGTCTCACTGATTAAAACTGAACCCTATGGGAGTCTCACTGATTAACACCGAACCCAATGGGAGTCTCAGTGATTTACACTGAACACTATGGGAGTCTCACTGATTAACACTGAACCCTGTGGGAATCTCACTGATTAACACTGAACCCTGTGGGAGTCTCACTGATTAACACTGAACCCTGTTGGAGTCTCACTGATTAACACTGAACCCTTTGGGAGTCTCATTGATTAACACTGAACCCTATGGGAGTCTCACTGATTAACACATGAACCCTGTGGGAGTCTCACTGATTAACACTGAACCCTATGGGAGTCTCACTGATTAACACTGAACCCTATGGGAGTCTCACTGATTAACATCGAACCCTATGGGAGTCTCACTGATTAACACTGAACCCTATGGGAGTCTCACTGATTAACAACAAACCCTATGGGAGTCTCACTGATTAACACCGAACCCTATGGGAGTCTCACCGATAAATACTGAACCCTGTGGGAGTCTCATTGATTAAAACTGAACCCTGTGGGAGTCTCACTGATTAACACTGAACCCTGTGGGAGTCTCACTGATTAACACTGAACCCTATAGGAGTCTCACTGATTAACACTGAACCCTATGGGAGTCTCATTGATTAACACTGAACCCTGTGGGAGTCTCACTGATTAACACTGATCCCTGTGGGAGTCTCACTGATTAACACTGAACCCTGTGGGAGTCTCACTGATTAACACTGAACCCTGAGGGAGTCTCACTGATTAACACATGAACCCTGTGGGAGTCTCACTGATTAACACTGAACCCTATGGGAGTCTCACTGATTAACACTGAACCCTATGGGAGTCTCACTGATTAAAACTGAACCCTATGGGAGTCTCATTGATTAACACTGAACCCTATGGGAGTCTCACTGATTAACACCGAACCCTATGGGAGTCTCACTGATTAACACTGAACCCTATGGGAGTCTCATTGATTAACACCGAACCCTATGGGAGTCTCACTGATTAACACTGGGCCCTGTGGGAGTCTCACTGATTAACACTGAACCCTGTTGGAGTCTCACTGATTAACACTGGACCCTGTGGGAGTCTCACTGATTAACACTGAACCCTGTGGGAGTCTCAGTGATTAACACTGAACCCTATGGGAGTCTCACTGATAAACACTGAACCCTGTGGGAGTCTCACTGATTAACACTGAACCCTATGGGAGTTTCACTGATTAACACTGAACCCTGTGGGAGTCTCACTGATTAACACTGAACCCTGTGGGAATTTCACTGATTAACATTGAACCCTGTGGTAGTCTCACTGATTAACACTGAACCCTATGGGAGTCTCACTGATTAACACTGAACCCTATGGGAGTCTCACCGATTAATACTGACCCAATGGGAGTCTCACTGATTAACACTGAACCCTGTGGGAGTCTCACTGATTAACACTGAACCCGATGGGAGTCTCACTGATTAACACTGAACCCTATGGGAGTCTCACTGATTAACACTGAACCCTATGGGAGTCTCACTGATTAAAACTGAACCCTATGGGAGTCTCACTGATTAAAACTGAACCCTATGGGAGTCTCACTGATTAACACCGAACCCAATGGGAGTCTCAGTGATTTACACTGAACACTATGGGAGTCTCACTGATTAACACTGAACCCTGTGGGAATCTCACTGATTAACACTGAACCCTGTGGGAGTCTCACTGATTAACACTGAACCCTGTTGGAGTCTCACTGATTAACACTGAACCCTTTGGGAGTCTCATTGATTAACACTGAACCCTATGGGAGTCTCACTGATTAACACATGAACCCTGTGGGAGTCTCACTGATTAACACTGAACCCTATGGGAGTCTCACTGATTAACACTGAACCCTATGGGAGTCTCACTGATTAACATCGAACCCTATGGGAGTCTCACTGATTAACACTGAACCCTATGGGAGTCTCACTGATTAACAACGAACCCTATGGGAGTCTCACTGATTAACACTGAACCCTATGGGAGTCTCACCGATTAATACTGAACCCTGTGGGAGTCTCATTGATTATAACTGAACCCTGTGGGAGTCTCACTGATTAACACTGAACCCTGTGGGAGTCTCACTGATTAACACTGAACCCTATAGGAGTCTCACTGATTAACACTGAACCCTATGGGAGTCTCATTGATTAACACTGAACCCTGTGGGAGTCTCACTGATTAACACTGAACCCTGTGGGAGTCTCACTGATTAACACTGAACCCTGTGGGAGTCTCACCGATTAACACTGAACCCTGAGGGAGTCTCACTGATTAACACATGAACCCTGTGGGAGTCTCACTGATTAACACTGAACCCTATGGGAGTCTCACTGATTACACTGAACCCTATGGGAGTCTCACTGATTAACACCGAACCCTATGGGAGTCTCATTGATTAACACTGGACCCTATGGGAGTCTCACTGATTAACACCGAACCCTATGGGAGTCTCACTGATTAACACTGAACCCTATGGGAGTCTCATTGATTAACACCGAACCCTTTGGGAGTCTCACTGATTAACACTCGGCCCTGTGGGAGTCTCACTGATTAACACTGAACCCTGTGGGAGTCTCACTGATTAACACTGGACCCTGTGGGAGTCTCACTGATTAACACTGAACCCTGTGGGAGTCTCACTGATTAACACTGAACCGTATGGGAGTCTCACTGATAAACACTGAACCCTGTGGTAGTCTCACTGATTAACACTGAACCCTATGGGAGTCTCACCGATTAATAATGACCCAATGGGAGTCTCACTGATTAACACTGAACCCTGTGGGAGTCTCACTGATTAACACTGAACCCTATGGGAGTCTCACTGATTAACACCGAACCCTTTGGGAGTCTCATTGATTAACACTGGACCCTATGGGAGTCTCACTGATTAACACCGAACCCTATGGGAGTCTCACTGATTAACACTGAACCCTATGGGAGTCTCATTGATTAACACCGAACCCTATGGGAGTCTCACTGATTAACACTCGGCCCTGTGGGAGTCTCACTGATTAACACTGAACCCTGTGGGAGTCTCACTGATTAACACTGGACCCTGTGGGAGTCTCACTGATTAACACTGAACCCTGTGGGAGTCTCACTGATTAACACTGAACCCTATGGGAGTCTCACTGATAAACACTGAACCCTGTGGTAGTCTCACTGATTAACACTGAACCCTATGGGAGTCTCACCGATTAATACTGACCCAATGGGAGTCTCACTGATTAACACTGAACCCTGTGGGAGTCTCACTGATTAACACTGAACCCGATGGGAGTTTCACTGATTAAAACTGAACCCTGTGGGAGTCTCACTGATGAACACTGAACCCTGTGGGAGTCTCACTGATTAACACTGAACCCTGTGAGAGTCTCACTGATTAACACTGGACCCTATGGGAGTCTCACTGATTAACACTGAACCCTGTGGGAGTCTCACTGATTAACACTGAACCCTATGGGAGTCTCACTGATTAACACAGAACCCTGTGGGTGTCTCACTAATTAACACTGAACCCTGTGGGAGTCTCACTGATTAACACTGAACCCTATGGGAGTCTCACTGATTAACACTGAACCCTATGGGAGTCTCACTGATTAACACTGAACCCTATGGGAGTCTCAGTGATTAACACTGAACCCTATGGGAGTCTCACTGATTAAAACTGAACCCTATGGGAGTCTCACTGATTAAAACTGAACCCTATGGGAGTCTCACTGATTAACACCAAACCCAATGGGAGTCTCAGTGATTTACACTGAACACTATGGGAGTCTCACTGATTAACACTGAACCCTGTTGGAGTCTCAATGATTAACACTGAACCCTATGGGAGTCTCATTGATTAACACTGAACCCTATGGGAGTCTCACTGATTAACACCGAACCCTATGGGAGTCTCACTGATTAACACTGAACCCTATGGGAGTCTCACTGATTAACACCAAACCCTATGGGAGTCTCACTGATTAACACTGAACCCTATGGGAGTCTCACCGATTAATACTGAACCCTGTGGGAGTCTCACTGATTAACACTGAACCCTATGGGAGTCTCACCGATTAATACTGAACCCTGTGGGAGTCTCATTGATTAAAACTGAACCCTGTGGGAGTCTCACTGATTAACACTGAACCCTATGGGAGTCTCACTGATTAACACTGAACCCTGTGGGAGTCTCACTGATTAACACTACCTGTGGGAGTCTCACTGATTAACACTGAACCCTGTGGGAGTCTCACTGATTAACACGGAACCCTGAGGGAGTCTCACTGATTAACACATGAACCCTGTGGGAGTCTCACTGATTAACACTGAACCCTATGGGAGTCTCACTGATTAACACTGAACCCTATGGGAGTCTCACTGATTAACACCGAACCCTATGGGAGTCTCACTGATTAACACTGAACCCTATGGGAGTCTCACTGATTAACACCGAACCCTATGGGAGTCTCACTGATTAACACTGAACCCTATGGGAGTCTCATTGATTGACACCGAACCCTATGGGAGTCTCACTGATTAACACTGGGCCCTGTGGGAGTCTCACTGATTAACACTGAACCCTGTGGGAGTCTCACTGATTAACACTGGACCCTGTGGGAGTCTCACTGATTAACACTGAACCTGTGGAAGTCTCACTGATTAACACTGAACCCTATGGGAGTCTCACTGATTAACACTGAACCCTATGGGAGTCTCACTGATAAACACTGAACCCTGTGGGAGTCTCACTGATTAACACTGAACCCTATGGGAGTCTCACTGATTAACACCGAACCCTATGGGAGTCTCACTGATTAACACTGAACCCTATGGGAGTCTCACCGATTAATACTGAACCCTGTGGGAGTCTCATTGATTAAAACTGAACCCTGTGGGAGTCTCACTGTTTAACACTGAACCCTATGGGAGTCTCATTGATTAACACTGAACCCTGTGGGAGTCTCACTGATTAACACTGAACCCTGTGGGAGTCTCACTGATTAACAATGAACCCTATGGGAGTCTCACTGATTAACACTGAACCCTGTGGGAGCCCCACTGATTAACACTGAACCCTATGGGAGTCTCACTGATTAACACTGAACACTGTGAAAGCCCCACTGATTAACACTGAACCTATGGGAGTCTCACTGATTAACACTGAACCCTATGGGAGTCTCACCGATTAATACTGAACCCTGTGGGAGTCTCATTGATTAAAACTGAACCATGTGGGAGTCTCACTGATTAACACTGAACCCTATGGGAGTCTCATTGATTAACACTGAACCCTGTGGGAGTCTCACTGATTAACACTGAACCCTGTGGGAGTCTCACTGATTAACACTGAACCCTATGGGAGTCTCACTGATTAACACTGAACCCTATGGGAGTCTCACTGATTAACACTGAACCCTATGGGAGTCTCACTGATTAACACTGAACCCTATGGGAGTCTCACTGATTAAAACTGAACCCTATGGGAGTCTCACTGATTAAAACTGAACCCTATGGGAGTCTCACTGATTAACACCAAACCCAATGGGAGTCTCAGTGATTTACACTGAACACTATGGGAGTCTCACTGATTAACACTGAACCCTGTTGGAGTCTCAATGATTAACACTGAACCCTATGGGAGTCTCATTGATTAACACTGAACCCTATGGGAGTCTCACTGATTAACACCGAACCCTATGGGAGTCTCACTGATTAACACTGAACCCTATGGGAGTCTCACTGATTAACACCAAACCCTATGGGAGTCTCACTGATTAACACTGAACCCTATGGGAGTCTCACCGATTAATACTGAACCCTGTGGGAGTCTCATTGATTAAAACTGAACCCTGTGGGAGTCTCACTGATTAACACTGAACCCTGTGGGAGTCTCACTGATTAACACTGAACCCTATGGGAGTCTCACTGATTAACACCGAACCCTATGGGAGTCTCACTGATTAACACTGAACCCTATGGGAGTCTCACTGATTAACACCGAACCCTATGGGAGTCTCACTGATTAACACTGAACCCTATGGGAGTCTCACCGATTAATACTGAACCCTGTGGGAGTCTCATTGATTAAAACTGAACCCTGTGGGAGTCTCACTGATTAACACTGAACCCTATGGGAGTCTCATTGATTAACACTGAACCCTGTGGGAGTCTCACTGATTAACACTACCTGTGGGAGTCTCACTGATTAACACTGAACCCTGTGGGAGTCTCACTGATTAACACTGAACCCTGAGGGAGTCTCACTGATTAACACATGAACCCTGTGGGAGTCTCACTGATTAACACTGAACCCTATGGGAGTCTCACTGATTAACACTGAACCCTATGGGAGTCTCACTGATTAACACCGAACCCTATGGGAGTCTCACTGATTAACACTGAACCCTATGGGAGTCTCACTGATTAACACCGAACCCTATGGGAGTCTCACTGATTAACACTGAACCCTATGGGAGTCTCATTGATTGACACCGAACCCTATGGGAGTCTCACTGATTAACACTGGGCCCTGTGGGAGTCTCACTGATTAACACTGAACCCTGTGGGAGTTTCACTGATTAACACTGGACCCTGTGGGAGTCTCACTGATTAACACTGAACCCTGTGGAAGTCTCACTGATTAACACTGAACCCTATGGGAGTCTCACTGATTAACACTGAACCCTATGGGAGTCTCACCGATTAATACTGAACCCTGTGGGAGTCTCATTGATTAAAACTGAACCCTGTGGGAGTCTCACTGTTTAACACTGAACCCTATGGGAGTCTCATTGATTAACACTGAACCCTGTGGGAGTCTCACTGATTAACACTGAACCCTGTGGGAGTCTCACTGATTAACAATGCACCCTATGGGAGTCTCACTGATTAACACTGAACCCTGTGGGAGCCCCACTGATTAACACTGAACCCTATGGGAGTCTCACTGATTAACACTGAACACTGTGAAAGCCCCACTGATTAACACTGAACCTATGGGAGTCTCACTGATTAACACTGAACCCTATGGGAGTCTCACCGATTAATACTGAACCCTGTGGGAGTCTCATTGATTAAAACTGAACCCTGTGGGAGTCTCACTGATTAACACTCAACCCTATGGGAGTCTCATTGATTAACACTGAACCCTGTGGGAGTCTCACTGATTAACATTACCTGTGGGAGTCTCACTGATTAACACTGAACCCTGTGGGAGTCTCACTGATTAACACTGAACCCTGAGGGAGTCTCACTGATTAACACATGAACCCTGTGGGAGTCTCACTGATTAACACTGAACCCTATGGGAGACTAACTGATTAACACTGAACCCTATGGGAGTCTCACTGATTAATACTGAACCCTGTGGGAGTCTCATTGATTAAAACTGAACCCTGTGGGAGTCTCACTGATTAACACTGAACCCTATGGGAGTCTCACTGATTAACACTGAACCCTGTGGGAGTCTCACTGATTAACACTACCTGTGGGAGTCTCACTGATTAACACTGAACCCTGTGGGAGTCTCACTGATTAACACGGAACCCTGAGGGAGTCTCACTGATTAACACATGAACCCTGTGGGAGTCTCACTGATTAACACTGAACCCTATGGGAGTCTCACTGATTAACACTGAACCCTATGGGAGTCTCACTGATTAACACCGAACCCTATGGGAGTCTCACTGATTAACACTGAACCCTATGGGAGTCTCACTGATTAACACCGAACCCTATGGGAGTCTCACTGATTAACACTGAACCCTATGGGAGTCTCATTGATTGACACCGAACCCTATGGGAGTCTCACTGATTAACACTGGGCCCTGTGGGAGTCTCACTGATTAACACTGAACCCTGTGGGAGTCTCACTGATTAACACTGGACCCTGTGGGAGTCTCACTGATTAACACTGAACCTGTGGAAGTCTCACTGATTAACACTGAACCCTATGGGAGTCTCACTGATTAACACTGAACCCTATGGGAGTCTCACTGATAAACACTGAACCCTGTGGGAGTCTCACTGATTAACACTGAACCCGGTGGGAGTCTCACTGATTAACACTGAACCCTATGGGAGTCTCACTGATTAACACCGAACCCTATGGGAGTCTCACTGATTAACACTGAACCCTATGGGAGTCTCACTGATTAACACCGAACCCTATGGGAGTCTCACTGATTAACACTGAACCCTATGGGAGTCTCACCGATTAATACTGAACCCTGTGGGAGTCTCATTGATT
Organism: Petromyzon marinus; assembly: GCF_048934315.1. Lineage (NCBI taxonomy): Eukaryota > Metazoa > Chordata > Hyperoartia > Petromyzontiformes > Petromyzontidae > Petromyzon > Petromyzon marinus. Next base: position 1,716,724 of record NW_027423058.1, on the reverse strand, counting down.
AAAACTGAACCCTGTGGGAGTCTCACTGATTAACACTGAACCCTATGGGAGTCTCATTGATTAACACTGAACCCTGTGGGAGTCTCACTGATTAACACTACCTGTGGGAGTCTCACTGATTAACACTGAACCCTGTGGGAGTCTCACTGATTAACACTGAACCCTGAGGGAGTCTCACTGATTAACACATGAACCCTGTGGGAGTCTCACTGATTAACACTGAACCCTATGGGAGTCTCACTGATTAACACTGAACCCTATGGGAGTCTCACTGATTAACACCGAACCCTATGGGAGTCTCACTGATTAACACTGAACCCTATGGGAGTCTCACTGATTAACACCGAACCCTATGGGAGTCTCACTGATTAACACTGAACCCTATGGGAGTCTCATTGATTGACACCGAACCCTATGGGAGTCTCACTGATTAACACTGGGCCCTGTGGGAGTCTCACTGATTAACACTGAACCCTGTGGGAGTTTCACTGATTAACACTGGACCCTGTGGGAGTCTCACTGATTAACACTGAACCCTGTGGAAGTCTCACTGATTAACACTGAACCCTATGGGAGTCTCACTGATTAACACTGAACCCTATGGGAGTCTCACTGATTAATACTGAACCCTGTGGGAGTCTCATTGATTAAAACTGAACCCTGTGGGAGTCTCACTGATTAACACTGAACCCTATGGGAGTCTCACTGATTAACACTGAACCCTATGGGAGTCTCATTGATTGACACCGAACCCTATGGGAGTCTCACTGATTAACACTGGGCCTTGTGGGAGTCTCACTGATTAACACTGAACCCTGTGGGAGTCTCACTGATTAACACTGGACCCTGTGGGAGTCTCACTGATTAACACTGAACCCTGTGGAAGTCTCACTGATTAACACTGAACCCTATGGGAGTCGCACTGATTAACACTGAACCCTATGGGGGTCTCACTGATAAACACTGAACCCTGTGGGAGTCTCACTGATTAACACTGAACCCTATGGGAGTCTCACTGATTAACACCGAACCCTATGGGAGTCTCACTGATTAACACTGAACCCTATGGGAGTCTCACCGATTAATACTGAACCCTGTGGGAGTCTCATTGATTAAAACTGAACCCTGTGGGAGTCTCACTGTTTAACACTGAACCCTATGGGAGTCTCATTGATTAACACTGAACCCTGTGGGAGTCTCACTGATTAACACTGAACCCTGTGGGAGTCTCACTGATTAACACTGAACCCTGTGGGAGTCTCACTGATTAACACTCAACCCTGAGGGAGTCTCACTGATTAACACATGAACCCTGTGGGAGTCTCACTGATTAACACTGAACCCTATGGGAGTCTCACTGATTAACACTGAACCCTATGGGAGTCTCACTGATTAACACCGAACCCTATGGGAGTCTCACTGATTAACACTGAACCCTATGGGAGTCTCACTGATTAACACTGAACCCTGAGGGAGTCTCACTGATTAACACATGCACCCTGTGGGAGTCTCCCTGATTAACACTGAACCCTATGGGAGTCTCACTGATTAACACTGAACCCTATGGGAGTCTCACTGATTAACACCGAACCCTATGGGAGTCTCACTGATTAACACTGAACCCTATGGGAGTCTCACTGATTAACACCGAACCCTATTGAAGTCTCACTGATTAACACTGAACCCTATGGGAGTCTCATTGATTGACACCGAACCCTATGGGAGTCTCACTGATTAACACTGGGCCCTGTGGGAGTCTCACTGATTAACACTGAACCCTGTGGGAGTCTCACTGATTAACACTGGGCCCTGTGGGAGTCTCACTGATTAACACTGAACCCTGTGGGAGTCTCACTGATTAACACTGGACCCTGTGGGAGTCTCACTGATTAACACTGAACCCTGTGGAAGTCTCACTGATTAACACTGAACCCTATGGGAGTCTCACTGATTAACACCGAACCCTATGGGAGTCTCACTGATTAACACTGAACCCTATGGGAGTCTCACTGATTAACACCGAACCCTATGGGAGTCTCACTGATTAACACTGAACCCTATGGGAGTCTCACCGATTAATACTGAACCCTGTGGGAGTCTCATTGATTAAAACTGAACCCTGTGGGAGTCTCACTGATTAACACTGAACCCTATGGGAGTCTCATTGATTAACACTGAACCCTGTGGGAGTCTCACTGATTAACACTACCTGTGGGAGTCTCACTGATTAACACTGAACCCTGTGGGAGTCTCACTGATTAACACTGAACCCTGAGGGAGTCTCACTGATTAACACATGAACCCTGTGGGAGTCTCACTGATTAACACTGAACCCTATGGGAGTCTCACTGATTAACACTGAACCCTATGGGAGTCTCACTGATTAACACCGAACCCTATGGGAGTCTCACTGATTAACACTGAACCCTTTGGGAGTCTCACTGATTAACACCGAACCCTATGGGAGTCTCACTGATTAACACTGAACCCTATGGGAGTCTCATTGATTGACACCGAACCCTATGGGAGTCTCACTGATTAACACTGGGCCCTGTGGGAGTCTCACTGATTAACACTGAACCCTGTGGGAGTCTCACTGATTAACACTGGACCCTGTGGGAGTCTCACTGATTAACACTGAACCCTGTGGAAGTCTCACTGATTAACACTGAACCCTATGGGAGTCTCACTGATTAACACTGAACCCTATGGGAGTCTCACTGATAAACACTGAACCCTGTGGGAGTCTCACTGATTAACACTGAACCCTATGGGAGTCTCACTGATTAACACCGAACCCTATGGGAGTCTCACTGATTAACACTGAACCCTATGGGAGTCTCACCGATTAATACTGAACCCTGTGGGAGTCTCATTGATTAAAACTGAACCCTGTGGGAGTCTCACTGTTTAACACTGAACCCTATGGGAGTCTCATTGATTAACACTGAACCCTGTGGGAGTCTCACTGATTAACACTGAACCCTGTGGGAGTCTCACTGATTAACACTGAACCCTGTGGAAGTCTCACTGATTAACACTGAACCCTATGGGAGTCTCACTGATTAACACTGAACCCTATGGGAGTCTCACTGATAAACACTGAACCCTGTGGGAGTCTCACTGATTAACACTGAACCCTATGGGAGTCTCACTGATTAACACTGAACCCTATGGGAGTCTCACCGATTAATACTGAACCCTGTGGGAGTCTCATTGATTAAAACTGAACCCTGTGGGAGTCTGACTGTTTAACACTGAACCCTATGGGAGTCTCATTGATTAACACTGAACCCTGTGGGAGTCTCACTGATTAACACTGAACCCTGTGGGAGTCTCACTGATTAACAATGAACCCTATGGGAGTCTCACTGATTAACACTGAACCCTGTGGGAGCCCCACTGATTAACACTGAACCCTATGGGAGTCTCACTGATTAACACTGAACACTGTGAAAGCCCCACTGATTAACACTGAACCTATGGGAGTCTCACTGATTAACACTGAACCCTATGGGAGTCTCACCGATTAATACTGAACCCTGTGGGAGTCTCATTGATTAAAACTGAACCCTGTGGGAGTCTCACTGATTAACACTGAACCCTATGGGAGTCTCATTGATTAACACTGAACCCTGTGGGAGTCTCACTGATTAACATTACCTGTGGGAGTCTCACTGATTAACACTGAACCCTGTGGGAGTCTCACTGATTAACACTGAACCCTGAGGGAGTCTCACTGATTAACACATGAACCCTGTGGGAGTCTCACTGATTAACACTGAACCCTATGGGAGTCTAACTGATTAACACTGAACCCTATGGGAGTCTCACTGATTAACACCGAACCCTATGGGAGTCTCACTGATTAACACTGAACCCTATGGGAGTCTCACTGATTAACACCGAACCCTATGGGAGTCTCACTGATTAACACTGAACCCTATGGGAGTCTCATTGATTGACACCGAACCCTATGGGAGTCTCACTGATTAACACTGGGCCTTGTGGGAGTCTCACTGATTAACACTGAACCCTGGGGGAGTCTCACTGATTAACACTGGACCCTGTGGGAGTCTCACTGATTAACACTGAACCCTGTGGAAGTCTCACTGATTAACACTGAACCCTATGGGAGTCTCACTGATTAACACTGAACCCTATGGGAGTCTCACTGATAAACACTGAACCCTGTGGGAGTCTCACTGATTAACACTGAACCCTATGGGAGTCTCACTGATTAACACCGAACCCTATGGGAGTCTCACTGATTAACACTGAACCCTATGGGAATCTCACCGATTAATACTGAACCCTGTGGGAGTCTCATTGATTAAAACTGAACCCTGTGGGAGTCTCACTGTTTAACACTGAACCCTATGGGAGTCTCATTGATTAACACTGAACCCTGTGGGAGTCTCACTGATTAACACTGAACCCTGTGGGAGTCTCACTGATTAACACTGAACCCTGTGGGAGTCTCACTGATTAACACTGAACCCTGAGGGAGTCTCACTGATTAACACATGAACCCTGTGGGAGTCTCACTGATTAACACTGAACCCTATGGGAGTCTCACTGATTAACACTGAACCCTATGGGAGTCTCACTGATTAACACCGAACCCTATGGGAGTCTCACTGATTAACACTGAACCCTATGGGAGTCTCACTGATTAACACTGAACCCTGAGGGAGTCTCACTGACTAACACATGAACCCTGTGGGAGTCTCCCTGATTAACACTGAACCCTATGGGAGTCTCACTGATTAACACTGAACCCTATGGGAGTCTCACTGATTAACACCGAACCCTATGGGAGTCTCACTGATTAACACTGAACCCTATGGGAGTCTCACTGATTAACACCGAACCCTATTGAAGTCTCACTGATTAACACTGAACCCTATGGGAGTCTCATTGATTGACACCGAACCCTATGGGAGTCTCACTGATTAACACTGGGCCCTGTGGGAGTCTCACTGATTAACACTGAACCCTGTGGGAGTCTCACTGATTAACACTGGACCCTGTGGGAGTCTCACTGATTAACACTGAACCCTGTGGAGGTCTCACTGATTAACACTGAACCCTATGGGAGTCTCACTGATTAACACTGAACCCTATGGGAGTCTCACTGATAAACACTGAACCCTGTGGGAGTCTCACTGATTAACACTGGGCCCTGTGGGAGTCTCACTGATTAACACTGAACCCTGTGGGAGTCTCACTGATTAACACTGGACCCTGTGGGAGTCTCACTGATTAACACTGAACCCTGTGGAAGTCTCACTGATTAACACTGAACCCTATGGGAGTCTCACTGATTAACACCGAACCCTATGGGAGTCTCACTGATTAACACTGAACCCTATGGGAGTCTCACTGATTAACACCGAACCCTATGGGAGTCTCACTGATTAACACTGAACCCTATGGGAGTCTCACCGATTAATACTGAACCCTGTGGGAGTCTCATTGATTAAAACTGAACCCTGTGGGAGTCTCACTGATTAACACTGAACCCTATGGGAGTCTCATTGATTAACACTGAACCCTGTGGGAGTCTCACTGATTAACACTACCTGTGGGAGCCTCACTGATTAACACTGAACCCTGTGGGAGTCTCACTGATTAACACTGAACCCTGAGGGAGTCTCACTGATTAACACATGAACCCTGTGGGAGTCTCACTGATTAACACTGAACCCTATGGGAGTCTCACTGATTAACACTGAACCCTGTGGGAGTCTCACTGATTAACACTGGACCCTGTGGGAGTCTCACTGATTAACACTGAACCCTGTGGAAGTCTCACTGATTAACACTGAACCCTATGGGAGTCTCACTGATTAACACTGAACCCTATGGGAGTCTCACTGATAAACACTGAACCCTGTGGGAGTCTCACTGATTAACACTGAACCCTATGGGAGTCTCACTGATTAACACCGAACCCTATGGGAGTCTCACTGATTAACACTGAACCCTATGGGAGTCTCACCGATTAATACTGAACCCTGTGGGAGTCTCATTGATTAAAACTGAACCCTGTGGGAGTCTCACTGTTTAACACTGAACCCTATGGGAGTCTCATTGATTAACACTGAACCCTGTGGGAGTCTCACTGATTAACACTGAACCCTGTGGGAGTCTCACTGATTAACACTGAACCCTGTGGAAGTCTCACTGATTAACACTGAACCCTATGGGAGTCTCACTGATTAACACTGAACCCTATGGGAGTCTCACTGATAAACACTGAACCCTGTGGGAGTCTCACTGATTAACACTGAACCCTATGGGAGTCTCACTGATTAACACTGAACCCTATGGGAGTCTCACCGATTAATACTGAACCCTGTGGGAGTCTCATTGATTAAAACTGAACCCTGTGGGAGTCTCACTGTTTAACACTGAACCCTATGGGAGTCTCATTGATTAACACTGAACCCTGTGGGAGTCTCACTGATTAACACTGAACCCTGTGGGAGTCTCACTGATTAACAATGATCCCTATGGGAGTCTCACTGATTAACACTGAACCCTGTGGGAGCCCCACTGATTAACACTGAACCCTATGGGAGTCTCACTGATTAACACTGAACACTGTGAAAGCCCCACTGATTAACACTGAACCTATGGGAGTCTCACTGATTAACACTGAACCCTATGGGAGTCTCACCGATTAATACTGAACCCTGTGGGAGTCTCATTGATTAAAACTGAACCCTGTGGGAGTCTCACTGATTAACACTGAACCCTATGGGAGTCTCATTGATTAACACTGAACCCTGTGGGAGTCTCACTGATTAACATTACCTGTGGGAGTCTCACTGATTAACACTGAACCCTGAGGGAGTCTCACTGATTAACACATGAACCCTGTGGGAGTCTCACTGATTAACACTGAACCCTATGGGAGTCTAACTGATTAACACTGAACCCTATGGGAGTCTCACTGATTAACACCGAACCCTATGGGAGTCTCACTGATTAACACTGAACCCTATGGGAGTCTCACTGATTAACACCAAACCCTATGGGAGTCTCACTGATTAACACTGAACCCTGTGGGAGTCTCACTGTTTAACACTGAACCCTATGGGAGTCTCATTGATTAACACTGAACCCTGTGGGAGTCTCACTGATTAACACTGAACCCTGTGGGAGTCTCACTGATTAACACTGAACCCTGTGGAAGTCTCACTGATTAACACTGAACCCTATGGGAGTCTCACTGATTAACACTGAACCCTATGGGAGTCTCACTGATAAACACTGAACCCTGTGGGAGTCTCACTGATTAACACTGAACCCTATGGGAGTCTCACTGATTAACACTGAACCCTATGGGAGTCTCACCGATTAATACTGAACCCTGTGGGAGTCTCATTGATTAAAACTGAACCCTGTGGGAGTCTCACTGTTTAACACTGAACCCTATGGGAGTCTCATTGATTAACACTGAACCCTGTGGGAGTCTCACTGATTAACACTGAACCCTGTGGGAGTCTCACTGATTAACAATGATCCCTATGGGAGTCTCACTGATTAACACTGAACCCTGTGGGAGCCCCACTGATTAACACTGAACCCTATGGGAGTCTCACTGATTAACACTGAACACTGTGAAAGCCCCACTGATTAACACTGAACCTATGGGAGTCTCACTGATTAACACTGAACCCTATGGGAGTCTCACCGATTAATACTGAACCCTGTGGGAGTCTCATTGATTAAAACTGAACCCTGTGGGAGTCTCACTGATTAACACTGAACCCTATGGGAGTCTCATTGATTAACACTGAACCCTGTGGGAGTCTCACTGATTAACATTACCTGTGGGAGTCTCACTGATTAACACTGAACCCTGTGGGAGTCTCACTGATTAACACTGAACCCTGAGGGAGTCTCACTGATTAACACATGAACCCTGTGGGAGTCTCACTGATTAACACTGAACCCGATGGGAGTCTAACTGATTAACACTGAACCCTATGGGAGTCTCACTGATTAACACCGAACCCTATGGGAGTCTCACTGATTAACACTGAACCCTATGGGAGTCTCACTGATTAACACCAAACCCTATGGGAGTCTCACTGATTAACACTGAACCCTATGGGAGTCTCATTGATTGACACCGAACCCTATGGGAGTCTCACTGATTAACACTGGGCCTTGTGGGAGTCTCACTGATTAACACTGAACCCTGGGGGAGTCTCACTGATTAACACTGGACCCTGTGGGAGTCTCACTGATTAACACTGAACCCTGTGGAAGTCTCACTGATTAACACTGAACCCTATGGGAGTCTCACTGATTAACACTGAACCCTATGGGAGTCTCACTGATAAACACTGAACCCTGTGGGAGTCTCACTGATTAACACTGAACCCTATGGGAGTCTCACTGATTAACACCGAACCCTATGGGAGTCTCACTGATTAACACTGAACCCTATGGGAGTCTCACCGATTAATACTGAACCCTGTGGGAGTCTCATTGATTAAAACTGAACCCTGTGGGAGTCTCACTGTTTAACACTGAACCCTATGGGAGTCTCATTGATTAACACTGAACCCTGTGGGAGTCTCACTGATTAACACTGAACCCTGTGGGAGTCTCACTGATTAACACTGAACCCTGTGGGAGTCTCACTGATTAACACTGAACCCTGAGGGAGTCTCACTGATTAACACATGAACCCTGTGGGAGTCTCACTGATTAACATTACCTGTGGGAGTCTCACTGATTAACACTGAACCCTGAGGGAGTCTCACTGATTAACACATGAACCCTGTGGGAGTCTCACTGATTAACACTGAACCCTATGGGAGTCTAACTGATTAACACTGAACCCTATGGGAGTCTCACTGATTAACACCGAACCCTATGGGAGTCTCACTGATTAACACTGAACCCTATGGGAGTCTCACTGATTAACACCAAACCCTATGGGAGTCTCACTGATTAACACTGAACCCTGTGGGAGTCTCACTGTTTAACACTGAACCCTATGGGAGTCTCATTGATTAACACTGAACCCTGTGGGAGTCTCACTGATTAACACTGAACCCTGTGGGAGTCTCACTGATTAACACTGAACCCTGTGGAAGTCTCACTGATTAACACTGAACCCTATGGGAGTCTCACTGATTAACACTGAACCCTATGGGAGTCTCACTGATAAACACTGAACCCTGTGGGAGTCTCACTGATTAACACTGAACCCTATGGGAGTCTCACTGATTAACACTGAACCCTATGGGAGTCTCACCGATTAATACTGAACCCTGTGGGAGTCTCATTGATTAAAACTGAACCCTGTGGGAGTCTCACTGTTTAACACTGAACCCTATGGGAGTCTCATTGATTAACACTGAACCCTGTGGGAGTCTCACTGATTAACACTGAACCCTGTGGGAGTCTCACTGATTAACAATGATCCCTATGGGAGTCTCACTGATTAACACTGAACCCTGTGGGAGCCCCACTGATTAACACTGAACCCTATGGGAGTCTCACTGATTAACACTGAACACTGTGAAAGCCCCACTGATTAACACTGAACCTATGGGAGTCTCACTGATTAACACTGAACCCTATGGGAGTCTCACCGATTAATACTGAACCCTGTGGGAGTCTCATTGATTAAAACTGAACCCTGTGGGAGTCTCACTGATTAACACTGAACCCTATGGGAGTCTCATTGATTAACACTGAACCCTGTGGGAGTCTCACTGATTAACATTACCTGTGGGAGTCTCACTGATTAACACTGAACCCTGTGGGAGTCTCACTGATTAACACTGAACCCTGAGGGAGTCTCACTGATTAACACATGAACCCTGTGGGAGTCTCACTGATTAACACTGAACCCGATGGGAGTCTAACTGATTAACACTGAACCCTATGGGAGTCTCACTGATTAACACCGAACCCTATGGGAGTCTCACTGATTAACACTGAACCCTATGGGAGTCTCACTGATTAACACCAAACCCTATGGGAGTCTCACTGATTAACACTGAACCCTATGGGAGTCTCATTGATTGACACCGAACCCTATGGGAGTCTCACTGATTAACACTGGGCCTTGTGGGAGTCTCACTGATTAACACTGAACCCTGGGGGAGTCTCACTGATTAACACTGGACCCTGTGGGAGTCTCACTGATTAACACTGAACCCTGTGGAAGTCTCACTGATTAACACTGAACCCTATGGGAGTCTCACTGATTAACACTGAACCCTATGGGAGTCTCACTGATAAACACTGAACCCTGTGGGAGTCTCACTGATTAACACTGAACCCTATGGGAGTCTCACTGATTAACACCGAACCCTATGGGAGTCTCACTGATTAACACTGAACCCTATGGGAGTCTCACCGATTAATACTGAACCCTGTGGGAGTCTCATTGATTAAAACTGAACCCTGTGGGAGTCTCACTGTTTAACACTGAACCCTATGGGAGTCTCATTGATTAACACTGAACCCTGTGGGAGTCTCACTGATTAACACTGAACCCTGTGGGAGTCTCACTGATTAACACTGAACCCTGTGGGAGTCTCACTGATTAACACTGAACCCTGAGGGAGTCTCACTGATTAACACATGAACCCTGTGGGAGTCTCACTGATTAACACTGAACCCTATGGGAGTCTCACTGATTAACACTGAACCCTATGGGAGTCTCACTGATTAACACCGAACCCTATGGGAGTCTCACTGATTAACACTGAACCCTATGGGAGTCTCACTGATTAACACTGAACCCTGAGGGAGTCTCACTGATTAACACATGAACCCTGTGGGAGTCTCCCTGATTAACACTGAACCCTATGGGAGTCTCACTGATTAACACTGAACCCTATGGGAGTCTCACTGATTAACACCGAACCCTATGGGAGTCTCACTGATTAACACTGAACCCTATGGGAGTCTCACTGATTAACACCGAACCCTATGGGAGTCTCACTGATTAACACTGAACCCTATGGGAGTCTCACTGATTAACACCAAACCCTATGGGAGTCTCACTGATTAACACTGAACCCTATGGGAGTCTCACTGATTAACACCAAACCCTATGGGAGTCTCACTGATTAACACTGAACCCTGTGGGAGTCTCACTGTTTAACACTGAACCCTATGGGAGTCTCATTGATTAACACTGAACCCTGTGGGAGTCTCACTGATTAACACTGAACCCTGTGGGAGTCTCACTGATTAACACTGAACCCTGTGGAAGTCTCACTGATTAACACTGAACCCTATGGGAGTCTCACTGATTAACACTGAACCCTATGGGAGTCTCACTGATAAACACTGAACCCTGTGGGAGTCTCACTGATTAACACTGAACCCTATGGGAGTCTCACTGATTAACACTGAACCCTATGGGAGTCTCACCGATTAATACTGAACCCTGTGGGAGTCTCATTGATTAAAACTGAACCCTGTGGGAGTCTCACTGTTTAACACTGAACCCTATGGGAGTCTCATTGATTAACACTGAACCCTGTGGGAGTCTCACTGATTAACACTGAACCCTGTGGGAGTCTCACTGATTAACAATGATCCCTATGGGAGTCTCACTGATTAACACTGAACCCTGTGGGAGCCCCACTGATTAACACTGAACCCTATGGGAGTCTCACTGATTAACACTGAACACTGTGAAAGCCCCACTGATTAACACTGAACCTATGGGAGTCTCACTGATTAACACTGAACCCTATGGGAGTCTCACCGATTAATACTGAACCCTGTGGGAGTCTCATTGATTAAAACTGAACCCTGTGGGAGTCTCACTGATTAACACTGAACCCTATGGGAGTCTCATTGATTAACACTGAACCCTGTGGGAGTCTCACTGATTAACATTACCTGTGGGAGTCTCACTGATTATCACTGAACCCTGTGGGAGTCTCACTGATTAACACTGAACCCTGAGGGAGTCTCACTGATTAACACATGAACCCTGTGGGAGTCTCACTGATTAACACTGAACCCGATGGGAGTCTAACTGATTAACACTGAACCCTATGGGAGTCTCACTGATTAACACCGAACCCTATGGGAGTCTCACTGATTAACACTGAACCCTATGGGAGTCTCACTGATTAACACCAAACCCTATGGGAGTCTCACTGATTAACACTGAACCCTATGGGAGTCTCATTGATTGACACCGAACCCTATGGGAGTCTCACTGATTAACACTGGGCCTTGTGGGAGTCTCACTGATTAACACTGAACCCTGGGGGAGTCTCACTGATTAACACTGGACCCTGTGGGAGTCTCACTGATTAACACTGAACCCTGTGGAAGTCTCACTGATTAACACTGAACCCTATGGGAGTCTCACTGATTAACACTGAACCCTATGGGAGTCTCACTGATAAACACTGAACCCTGTGGGAGTCTCACTGATTAACACTGAACCCTATGGGAGTCTCACTGATTAACACCGAACCCTATGGGAGTCTCACTGATTAACACTGAACCCTATGGGAGTCTCACCGATTAATACTGAACCCTGTGGGAGTCTCATTGATTAAAACTGAACCCTGTGGGAGTCTCACTGTTTAACACTGAACCCTATGGGAGTCTCATTGATTAACACTGAACCCTGTGGGAGTCTCACTGATTAACACTGAACCCTGTGGGAGTCTCACTGATTAACACTGAACCCTGTGGGAGTCTCACTGATTAACACTGAACCCTGAGGGAGTCTCACTGATTAACACATGAACCCTGTGGGAGTCTCACTGATTAACACTGAACCCTATGGGAGTCTCACTGATTAACACTGAACCCTATGGGAGTCTCACTGATTAACACCGAACCCTATGGGAGTCTCACTGATTAACACTGAACCCTATGGGAGTCTCACTGATTAACACTGAACCCTGAGGGAGTCTCACTGATTAACACATGAACCCTGTGGGAGTCTCCCTGATTAACACTGAACCCTATGGGAGTCTCACTGATTAACACTGAACCCTATGGGAGTCTCACTGATTAACACCGAACCCTATGGGAGTCTCACTGATTAACACTGAACCCTATGGGAGTCTCACTGATTAACACCGAACCCTATGGGAGTCTCACTGATTAACACTGAACCCTATGGGAGTCTCACTGATTAACACCAAACCCTATGGGAGTCTCACTGATTAACACTGAACCCTATGGGAGTCTCATTGATTGACACCGAACCCTATGGGAGTCTCACTGATTAACACTGGGCCTTGTGGGAGTCTCACTGATTAACACTGAACCCTGGGGGAGTCTCACTGATTAACACTGGACCCTGTGGGAGTCTCACTGATTAACACTGAACCCTGTGGAAGTCTCACTGATTAACACTGAACCCTATGGGAGTCTCACTGATTAACACTGAACCCTATGGGAGTCTCACTGATAAACACTGAACCCTGTGGGAGTCTCACTGATTAACACTGAACCCTATGGGAGTCTCACTGATTAACACCGAACCCTATGGGAGTCTCACTGATTAACACTGAACCCTATGGGAGTCTCACCGATTAATACTGAACCCTGTGGGAGTCTCATTGATTAAAACTGAACCCTGTGGGAGTCTCACTGTTTAACACTGAACCCTATGGGAGTCTCATTGATTAACACTGAACCCTGTGGGAGTCTCACTGATTAACACTGAACCCTGTGGGAGTCTCACTGATTAACACTGAACCCTGTGGGAGTCTCACTGATTAACACTGAACCCTGAGGGAGTCTCACTGATTAACACATGAACCCTGTGGGAGTCTCACTGATTAACACTGAACCCTATGGGAGTCTCACTGATTAACACTGAACCCTATGGGAGTCTCACTGATTAACACCGAACCCTATGGGAGTCTCACTGATTAACACTGAACCCTATGGGAGTCTCACTGATTAACACTGAACCCTGAGGGAGTCTCACTGATTAACACATGAACCCTGTGGGAGTCTCCCTGATTAACACTGAACCCTATGGGAGTCTCACTGATTAACACTGAACCCTATGGGAGTCTCACTGATTAACACCGAACCCTATGGGAGTCTCACTGATTAACACTGAACCCTATGGGAGTCTCACTGATTAACACCGAACCCTATTGAAGTCTCACTGATTAACACTGAACCCTATGGGAGTCTCATTGATTGACACCGAACCCTATGGGAGTCTCACTGATTAACACTGGGCCCTGTGGGAGTCTCACTGATTAACACTGAACCCTGTGGGAGTCTCACTGATTAACACTGGACCCTGTGGGAGTCTCACTGATTAACACTGAACCCTGTGGAGGTCTCACTGATTAACACTGAACCCTATGGGAGTCTCACTGATTAACACTGAACCCTATGGGAGTCTCACTGATAAACACTGAACCCTGTGGGAGTCTCACTGATTAACACTGGGCCCTGTGGGAGTCTCACTGATTAACACTGAACCCTGTGGGAGTCTCACTGATTAACACTGGACCCTGTGGGAGTCTCACTGATTAACACTGAACCTTGTGGAAGTCTCACTGATTAACACTGAACCCTATGGGAGTCTCACTGATTAACACCGAACCCTATGGGAGTCTCACTGATTAACACTGAACCCTATGGGAGTCTCACTGATTAACACCGAACCCTATGGGAGTCTCACTGATTAACACTGAACCCTATGGGAGTCTCACCGATTAATACTGAACCCTGTGGGAGTCTCATTGATTAAAACTGAACCCTGTGGGAGTCTCACTGATTAACACTGAACCCTATGGGAGTCTCATTGATTAACACTGAACCCTGTGGGAGTCTCACTGATTAACACTACCTGTGGGAGTCTCACTGATTAACACTGAACCCTGTGGGAGTCTCACTGATTAACACTGAACCCTGAGGGAGTCTCACTGATTAACACATGAACCCTGTGGGAGTCTCACTGATTAACACTGAACCCTATGGGAGTCTCACTGATTAACACTGAACCCTATGGGAGTCTCACTGATTAACACCGAACCCTATGGGAGTCTCACTGATTAACACTGAACCCTATGGGAGT
Organism: Petromyzon marinus; assembly: GCF_048934315.1. NCBI lineage: Eukaryota > Metazoa > Chordata > Hyperoartia > Petromyzontiformes > Petromyzontidae > Petromyzon > Petromyzon marinus. The sequence goes on along the minus strand of NW_027423058.1, from coordinate 1,701,651 downwards.
CTCACTGATTAACACCGAACCCTATGGGAGTCTCACTGATTAACACTGAACCCTATGGGAGTCTCATTGATTGACACCGAACCCTATGGGAGTCTCACTGATTAACACTGGGCCCTGTGGGAGTCTCACTGATTAACACTGAACCCTGTGGGAGTCTCACTGATTAACACTGGACCCTGTGGGAGTCTCACTGATTAACACTGAACCCTGTGGAAGTCTCACTGATTAACACTGAACCCTATGGGAGTCTCACTGATTAACACTGAACCCTATGGGAGTCTCACTGATAAACACTGAACCCTGTGGGAGTCTCACTGATTAACACTGAACCCTATGGGAGTCTCACTGATTAACACCGAACCCTATGGGAGTCTCACTGATTAACACTGAACCCTATGGGAGTCTCACCGATTAATACTGAACCCTGTGGGAGTCTCATTGATTAAAACTGAACCCTGTGGGAGTCTCACTGTTTAACACTGAACCCTATGGGAGTCTCATTGATTAACACTGAACCCTGTGGGAGTCTCACTGATTAACACTGAACCCTGTGGGAGTCTCACTGATTAACACTGAACCCTGTGGAAGTCTCACTGATTAACACTGAACCCTATGGGAGTCTCACTGATTAACACTGAACCCTATGGGAGTCTCACTGATAAACACTGAACCCTGTGGGAGTCTCACTGATTAACACTGAACCCTATGGGAGTCTCACTGATTAACACCGAACCCTATGGGAGTCTCACTGATTAACACTGAACCCTATGGGAGTCTCACCGATTAATACTGAACCCTGTGGGAGTCTCATTGATTAAAACTGAACCCTGTGGGAGTCTCACTGTTTAACACTGAACCCTATGGGAGTCTCAATGATTAACACTGAACCCTGTGGGAGTCTCATTGATTAACACTGAACCCTGTGGGAGTCTCACTGATTAACACTGAACCCTGTGGGAGTCTCACTGATTAACACTGAACCCTGAGGGAGTCTCACTGATTAACACATGAACCCTGTGGGAGTCTCACTGATTAACACTGAACCCTATGGGAGTCTCACTGATTAACACTGAACCCTATGGGAGTCTCACTGATTAACACCGAACCCTAAGGGAGTCTCACTGATTAACACTGAACCCTATGGGAGTCTCACTGATTAACACTGAACCCTATGGGAGTCTCACTGATAAACACCGAACCCTGTGGGAGTCTCACTGATTAACACTGGGCCCTGTGGGAGTCTCACTGATTAACACTGAACCCTGTGGGAGTCTCACTGATTAACACTGGACCCTGTGGGAGTCTCACTGATTAACACTGAACCCTGTGGAAGTCTCACTGATTAACACTGAACCCTATGGGAGTCTCACTGATTAACACTGAACCCTATGGGAGTCTCACTGATAAACACTGAACCCTGTGGGAGTCTCACTGATTAACACTGAACCCTATGGGAGTCTCACTGATTAACACCGAACCCTATGGGAGTCTCACTGATTAACACTGAACCCTATGGGAGTCTCACCGATTAATACTGAACCCTGTGGGAGTCTCATTGATTAAAACTGAACCCTGTGGGAGTCTCACTGTTTAACACTGAACCCTATGGGAGTCTCATTGATTAACACTGAACCCTGTGGGAGTCTCATTGATTAACACTGAACCCTGTGGGAGTCTCACTGATTAACACTGAACCCTGTGGGAGTCTCACTGATTAACACTGAACCCTGAGGGAGTCTCACTGATTAACACATGAACCCTGTGGGAGTCTCACTGATTAACACTGAACCCTATGGGTGTCTCACTGATTAACACTGAACCCTATGGGAGTCTCACTGATTAACACTGAACCCTATGGGAGTCTCACTGATTAACACTGAACCCTATGGGAGTCTCACTGATTAACACTGAACCCTGAGGGAGTCTCACTGATTAACACATGAACCCTGTGGGAGTCTCACTGATTAACACTGAACCCTATGGGAGTCTCACTGATTAACACTGAACCCTATGGGAGTCTCACTGATTAACACCGAACCCTATGGGAGTCTCACTGATTAACACTGAACCCTATGGGAGTCTCACTGATTAACACCGAACCCTATTGGAGTCTCACTGATTAACACTGGACCCTATGGGAGTCTCATTGATTGACACCGAACCCTATGGGAGGCTCACTGATTAACACTGGGCCCTGTGGGAGTCTCACTGATTAACACTGAACCCTGTGGGAGTCTCACTGATTAACACTGGACCCTGTGGGAGTCTCACTGATTAACACTGAACCCTGTGGAAGTTTCACTGATTAACACTGAACCCTATGGGAGTCTCACTGATTAACACTGAACCCTATGGGAGTCTCACTGATAAACACTGAACCCTGTGGGAGTCTCACTGATTAACACTGAACCCTATGGGAGTCTCACTGATTAACACTGAACCCTGTGGGAGTCTCACTGATTAACACTGGACCCTGTGGGAGTCTCACTGATTAACACTGAACCCTGTGGAGGTTTCACTGATTAACACTGAACCCTATGGGAGTCTCACTGATTAACACTGAACCCTATGGGAGTCTCACTGATAAACACTGAACCCTGTGGGAGTCTCACTGATTAACACTGGGCCCTGTGGGAGTCTCACTGATTAACACTGAACCCTGTGGGAGTCTCACTGATTAACACTGGACCCTGTGGGAGTCTCACTGATTAACACTGAACCCTGTGGAAGTCTCACTGATTAACACTGAACCCTATGGGAGTCTCACTGATTAACACTGAACCCTATGGGAGTCTCACTGATAAACACTGAACCCTGTGGGAGTCTCACTGATTAACACTGAACCCTATGGGAGTCTCACTGATTAACACCGAACCCTATGGGAGTCTCACTGATTAACACTGAACCCTATGGGAGTCTCACTGATTAACACCGAACCCTATTGAAGTCTCACTGATTAACACTGAACCCTATGGGAGTCTCATTGATTGACACCGAACCCTATGGGAGTCTCACTGATTAACACTGGGCCCTGTGGGAGTCTCACTGATTAACACTGAACCCTGTGGGAGTCTCACTGATTAACACTGGACCCTGTGGGAGTCTCACTGATTAACACTGAACCCTGTGGAGGTCTCACTGATTAACACTGAACCCTATGGGAGTCTCACTGATTAACACTGAACCCTATGGGAGTCTCACTGATAAACACTGATCCCTGTGGGAGTCTCACTGATTAACACTGGGCCCTGTGGGAGTCTCACTGATTAACACTGAACCCTGTGGGAGTCTCACTGATTAACACTGGACCTTGTGGGAGTCTCACTGATTAACACTGAACCCTGTGGAAGTCTCACTGATTAACACTGAACCCTATGGGAGTCTCACTGATTAACACTGAACCCTATGGGAGTCTCACTGATAAACACTGAACCCTGTGGGAGTCTCACTGATTAACACTGAACCCTATGGGAGTCTCACTGATTAACACCGAACCCTATGGGAGTCTCACTGATTAACACTGAACCCTATGGGAGTCTCACCGATTAATACTGAACCCTGTGGGAGTCTCATTGATTAAAACTGAACCCTGTGGGAGTCTCACTGTTTAACACTGAACCCTATGGGAGTCTCATTGATTAACACTGAACCCTGTGGGAGTCTCATTGATTAACACTGAACCCTGTGGGAGTCTCACTGATTAACACTGAACCCTGTGGGAGTCTCACTGATTAACACTGAACCCTGAGGGAGTCTCACTGATTAACACATGAACCCTGTGGGAGTCTCACTGATTAACACTGAACCCTATGGGAGTCTCACTGATTAACACTGAACCCTATGGGAGTCTCACTGATTAACACCGAACCCTAAGGGAGTCTCACTGATTAACACTGAACCCTATAGGAGTCTCACTGATTAACACTGAACCCTATGGGAGTCTCACTGATAAACACTGAACCCTGTGGGAGTCTCACTGATTAACACTGGGCCCTGTGGGAGTCTCACTGATTAACACTGAACCCTGTGGGAGTCTCACTGATTAACACTGGACCCTGTGGGAGTCTCACTGATTAACACTGAACCCTGTGGAAGTCTCACTGATTAACACTGAACCCTATGGGAGTCTCACTGATTAACACTGAACCCTATGGGAGTCTCACTGATAAACACTGAACCCTGTGGGAGTCTCACTGATTAACACTGAACCCTATGGGAGTCTCACTGATTAACACTGAACCCTATGGGAGTCTCACTGATTAACACTGAACCCTATGGGAGTCTCACCGATTAATACTGAACCCTGTGGGAGTCTCATTGATTAAAACTGAACCCTGTGGGAGTCTCACTGTTTAACACTGAACCCTATGGGAGTCTCATTGATTAACACTGAACCCTGTGGGAGTCTCATTGATTAACACTGAACCCTGTGGGAGTCTCACTGATTAACACTGAACCCTGTGGGAGTCTCACTGATTAACACTGAACCCTGAGGGAGTCTCACTGATTAACACATGCACCCTGTGGGAGTCTCACTGATTAACACTGAACCCTATGGGAGTCTCACTGATTAACACTGAACCCTATGGGAGTCTCACTGATTAACACTGAACCCTATGGGAGTCTCACTGATTAACACTGAACCCTATGGGAGTCTCACTGATTAACACTGAACCCTGAGGGAGTCTCACTGATTAACACATGAACCCTGTGGGAGTCTCACTGATTAACACTGAACCCTATGGGAGTCTCACTGATTAACACTGAACCCTATGGGAGTCTCACTGATTAACACCGAACCCTATGGGAGTCTCACTGATTAACACTGAACCCTATGGGAGTCTCACTGATTAACACCGAACCCTATTGGAGTCTCACTGATTAACACTGGACCCTATGGGAGTCTCATTGATTGACACCGAACCCTATGGGAGGCTCACTGATTAACACTGGGCCCTGTGGGAGTCTCACTGATTAACACTGAACCCTGTGGGAGTCTCACTGATTAACACTGAACCCTGTGGGAGTCTCACTGATTAACAATGAACCCTATGGGAGTCTCACTGATTAACACTGAACACTGTGGGAGCCCCACTGATTAACACTGAACCCTATGGGAGTCTCACTGATTAACACTGAACACTGTGGGAGCCCCACTGATTAACACTGAACCCTATGGGAGTCTCAATGATTAACACTGAACCCGATGGGAGTCTCACTGATTAACACTGAACCCTAAGGGAGTCTCACTGATTAACACTGAACCCTATGGGAGTCTCACCGATTAATTCTGAACCCTATGGGAGTCTCATTGATTAACACTGAACCCTGTGGGAATCTCACTGATTAACACAGAACCCTATGGGAATCTCGCTGATTAACACTGAACCCTGTGCGTGTCTCACTGATTAACACTGAACCCTGTGGGAGTCTCACTGATTAACACTGAACCCTGAGGGAGTCTCACTGATTAACACTGAACCCTGTGGGATTCTCACTGATTAACACTGAACCCTATTGGAGTCTCACTGATTAACGCAGAACCCTGTGGGTGTCTCACTGATTAACACTGAACCCTGTGGGAGTTTCACTGATTAACACTGAACCCTATGGGAGTCTCACTGATTTACACTGAACCCTATGGGAGTCTCACTGATTAACAATGAACCCTGTGGGAGTGTCAATGATTAACACTGAACCCTGTGGGAGTCTCACTGATTAACACTGAACCCTATGGGATTCTCACTGATTAAGAATGAACCCTGTGGGAGTCTCACTGATTAACACTGAACCCTGTGGGAGTCTCACTGATTAACGCTGAACCCTGTGGGTGTCTCACTGATTAACACTGAACGCTGTGGGAGTCTCACTGATTAACACTGAACCCTATGGGAGTCTCACTGATTAACACATGAACCCTGTGGGAGTCTCACTGATTAACACTGAACCCTATGGGAGTCTCACTGATTAACACTGAACCCTGTGGTAGTCTCACTGATTAACACTGAACCCTATGGGAGTCTCACTGATAAACACTGAACCCTGTGGGAGTCTCACTGATTAACACTGAACCCTATGGGAGTCTCACTGATTAACACTGAACCCTAAGGGAGTCTCACTGATTAACACTGAACCCTATGGGAGTCTCACCGATTAATACTGACCCAATGGGAGTCTCACTGATTAACACTGAACCCTGTTGGAGTCTCACTGATTAACACTGAACCCTATGGGAATCTCGCTGATTAACACTGAACCCTGTGGGAGTCTCACTGATTAACACTGAACCCTATGGGAGTCTCACTGATTAACACTGAACCCTGTGAGAGTCTCACTGATTAACACTGGACCCTATGGGAGTCTCACTGATTAACACTGAACCCTATGGGAGTCTCATTGATTAACACTGAACCCTGTGGGAGTCTCACTGATTAACACTGAACCCTGTGGGAGTCTCACTGATTAACACTGAACCCTATGGGAGTCTCACTGATAAACACTGAACCCTGTGGGAGTCTCACTGATTAACACTGAACCCTATGGGGGTCTCACTGATTAACACTGACCCCTATGGGAGTCTCACTGATTAACACTGAACCCTATGGGAGTCTCACCGATTAATACTGACCCAATGGGAGTCTCACTGATTAACACTGAAACCTGTGGGAGTCTCACTGATTAACACTGAACCCTATGGGAATCTCGCTGATCGAACACTGAACCCTGTGGGAGTCTCACTGATTAACACTGAACCCTATGGGAGTCTCACTGATTAACACTGAAACCTATGGGAGTCTCATTGATTAACACTGAACCCTATGGGAGTCTCACTGATTAACACTGAACCCTATGGGAGTCTCCCTGATTAACACTGAACCCTGTGGGAGTCTCACTGATTAACACTGAACCCTATGGAAGTCTCACTGATTACAACTGAACCCTGTGGGAGTCTCACTGATTAACACTGAACCCTGTGGGAGTCTCACTGATTAACACTGAACCCTGTGGGAGTCTCACTGATTAACAATGAACCCTATGGGAGTCTCACTGATTAACACTGAACACTGTGGGAGCCCCACTGATTAACACTGAACCCTATGGGAGTCTCACTGATTAACACTGAACACTCTGGGAGCCCCACTGATTAACACTGAACCCTATGGGAGTCTCAATGATTAACACTGAACCCGATGGGAGTCTCACTGATTAACACTGAACCCTAAGGGAGTCTCACTGATTAACACTGAACCCTATGGGAGTCTCACCGATTAATACTGAACCCTATGGGAGTCTCATTGATTAACACTGAACCCTGTGGGAATCTCACTGATTAACACAGAACCCTATGGGAATCTCGCTGATTAACACTGAACCCTGTGCGTGTCTCACTGATTAACACTGAACCCTGTGGGAGTCTCACTGATTAACACTGAACACTGTGGGAGCCCCACTGATTAACACTGAACCCTATGGGAGTCTCACTGATTAACACTGAACACTGTGGGAGCCCCACTGATTAACACTGAACCCTATGGGAGTCTCAATGATTAACACTGAACCCGATGGGAGTCTCACTGATTAACACTGAACCCTAAGGGAGTCTCACTGATTAACACTGAACCCTATGGGAGTCTCACCGATTAATACTGAACCCTATGGGAGTCTCATTGATTAACACTGAACCCTGTGGGAATCTCACTGATTAACACAGAACCCTATGGGAATCTCGCTGATTAACACTGAACCCTGTGCGTGTCTCACTGATTAACACTGAACCCTGTGGGAGTCTCACTGATTAACACTGAACCCTGAGGGAGTCTCACTGATTAACACTGAATCCTGTGGGATTCTCACTGATTAACACTGAACCCTATTGGAGTCTCACTGATTAACGCAGAACCCTGTGGGTGTCTCACTGATTAACACTGAACCCTGTGGGAGTTTCACTGATTAACACTGAACCCTATGGGAGTCTCACTGATTTACACTGAACCCTATGGGAGTCTCACTGATTAACAATGAACCCTGTGGGAGTGTCAATGATTAACACTGAACCCTGTGGGAGTCTCACTGATTAACACTGAACCCTATGGGAGTCTCACTGATTAAGAATGAACCCTGTGGGAGTCTCACTGATTAACACTGAACCCTGTGGGAGTCTCACTGATTAACACTGAACCCTGTGGGTGTCTCACTGATTAACACTGAACGCTGTGGGAGTCTCACTGATTAACACTGAACCCTATGGGAGTCTCACTGATTAACACATGAACCCTGTGGGAGTCTCACTGATTAACACTGAACCCTATGGGAGTCTGACTGATTAACACTGAACCCTGTGGTAGTCTCACCGATTAACACTGAACCCTATGGGAGTCTCACTGATAAACACTGAACCCTGTGGGAGTCTCACTGATTAACACTGAACCCTATGGGAGTCTCACTGATTAACACTGAACCCTAAGGGAGTCTCACTGATTAACACTGAACCCTATGGGAGTCTCACCGATTAATACTGACCCAATGGGAGTCTCACTGATTAACACTGAACCCTGTTGGAGTCTCACTGATTAACACTGAACCCTATGGGAATCTCGCTGATTAACACTGAACCCTGTGGGAGTCTCACTGATTAACACTGAACCCTATGGGAGTCTCACTGATTAACACTGAACCCTGTGAGAGTCTCACTGATTAACACTGGACCCTATGGGAGTCTCACTGATTAACACTGAACCCTATGGGAGTCTCATTGATTAACACTGAACCCTGTGGGAGTCTCACTGATTAACACTGAACCCTGTGGGAGTCTCACTGATTAACACTGAACCCTATGGGAGTCTCACTGATAAACACTGAACCCTGTGGGAGTCTCACTGATTAACACTGAACCCTATGGGGTTCTCACTGATTAACACTGAACCCTGTGGGAGTCTCACTGATTAACACTGAACCCTGTGGGAATTTCACTGATTAACACTGAACCCTGTGGTAGTCTCACTGATTAACACTGACCCCTATGGGAGTCTCACTGATTAACACTGAACCCTATGGGAGTCTCACCGATTAATACTGACCCAATGGGAGTCTCACTGATTAACACTGAAACCTGTGGGAGTCTCACTGATTAACACTGAACCCTATGGGAATCTCGCTGATCGAACACTGAACCCTGTGGGAGTCTCACTGATTAACACTGAACCCTATGGGAGTCTCACTGATTAACACTGAACCCTGTGGGAGTCTCACTGATTAACACTGAACCCTATGGGAGTCTCACTGATTAACACTGAAACCTATGGGAGTCTCACTGATTAACACTGAACCCTATGGGAGTCTCACTGTTAACACTGAACCCTATGGGAGTCTCCCTGATTAACACTGAACCCTGTGGGAGTCTCACTGATTAACACTGAACCCTATGGAAGTCTCACTGATTACCACTGAACCCTGTGGGAGTCTCACTGATTAACACTGAACCCTGTGGGAGTCTCACTGATTAACACTGAACCCTGTGGGAGTCTCACTGATTAACAATGAACCCTATGGGAGTCTCACTGATTAACACTGAACACTGTGGGAGCCCCACTGATTAACACTGAACCCTATGGGAGTCTCACTGATTAACACTGAACACTGTGGGAGCCCCACTGATTAACACTGAACCCTATGGGAGTCTCAATGATTAACACTGAACCCGATGGGAGTCTCACTGATTAACACTGAACCCTAAGGGAGTCTCACTGATTAACACTGAACCCTATGGGAGTCTCACCGATTAATACTGAACCCTATGGGAGTCTCATTGATTAACACTGAACCCTGTGGGAATCTCACTGATTAACACAGAACCCTATGGGAATCTCGCTGATTAACACTGAACCCTGTGTGTGTCTCACTGATTAACACTGAACCCTGTGGGAGTCTCACTGATTAACACTGAACCCTGAGGGAGTCTCACTGATTAACACTGAACCCTGTGGGATTCTCACTGATTAACACTGAACCCTATTGGAGTCTCACTGATTAACGCAGAACCCTGTGGGTGTCTCACTGATTAACACTGAACCCTGTGGGAGTTTCACTGATTAACACTGAACCCTATGGGAATCTCGCTGATCGAACACTGAACCCTGTGGGAGTCTCACTGATTAACACTGAACCCTATGGGAGTCTCACTGATTAACACTGAACCCTGTGGGAGTCTCACTGATTAACACTGAACCCTATGGGAGTCTCACTGATTAACACTGAAACCTATGGGAGTCTCACTGATTAACACTGAACCCTATGGGAGTCTCACTGATTAACACTGAACCCTATGGGAGTCTCCCTGATTAACACTGAACCCTGTGGGAGTCTCACTGATTAACACTGAACCCTATGGAAGTCTCACTGATTACCACTGAACCCTGTGGGAGTCTCACTGATTAACACTGAACCCTGTGGGAGTCTCACTGATTAACACTGAACCCTGTGGGAGTCTCACTGATTAACAATGAACCCTATGGGAGTCTCACTGATTAACACTGAACACTGTGGGAGCCCCACTGATTAACACTGAACCCTATGGGAGTCTCACTGATTAACACTGAACACTGTGGGAGCCCCACTGATTAACACTGAACCCTATGGGAGTCTCAATGATTAACACTGAACCCGATGGGAGTCTCACTGATTAACACTGAACCCTAAGCGAGTCTCACTGATTAACACTGAACCCTATGGGAGTTTCACCGATTAATACTGAACCCTATGGGAGTCTCATTGATTAACACTGAACCCTGTGGGAATCTCACTGATTAACACAGAACCCTATGGGAATCTCGCTGATTAACACTGAACCCTGTGCGTGTCTCACTGATTAACACTGAACCCTGTGGGAGTCTCACTGATTAACACTGAACCCTGAGGGAGTCTCACTGATTAACACTGAACCCTGTGGGATTCTCACTGATTAACACTGAACCCTATTGGAGTCTCACTGATTAACGCAGAACCCTGTGGGTGTCTCACTGATTAACACTGAACCCTGTGGGAGTCTCACTGATTTACACTGAACCCTATGGGAGTCTCACTGATTAACAATGAACCCTGTGGGAGTGTCAATGATTAACACTGAACCCTGTGGGAGTCTCACTGATTAACACTGAACCCTATGGGAGTCTCACTGATTAAGAATGAACCCTGTGGGAGTCTCACTGATTAACACTGAACCCTGTGGGAGTCTCACTGATTAACACTGAACCCTGTGGGTGTCTCACTGATTAACACTGAACGCTGTGGGAGTCTCACTGATTGACACTGAACCCTATGGGAGTCTCACTGATTAACACATGAACCCTGTGGGAGTCTCACTGATTAACACTGAACCCTATGGGAGTCTGACTGATTAACACTGAACCCTGTGGTAGTCTCACTGATTAACACTGAACCCTATGGGAGTCTCACTGATAAACACTGAACCCTGTGGGAGTCTCACTGATTAACACTGAACCCTATGGGAGTCTCACTGATTAACACTGAACCCTAAGGGAGTCTCACTGATTAACACTGAACCCTATGGGAGTCTCACCGATTAATACTGAACCAATGGGAGTCTCACTGATTAACACTGAACCCTGTTGGAGTCTCACTGATTAACACTGAACCCTATGGGAATCTCGCTGATTAACACTGAACCCTGTGGGAGTCTCACTGATTAACACTGAACCCTATGGGAGTCTCACTGATTAACACTGAACCCTGTGAGAGTCTCACTGATTAACACTGGATCCTATGGGAGTCTCACTGATTAACACTGAATCCTGTGGGAGTCTCACTGATTAACACTGAACCCTATGGGAGTCTCACTGATTAACACAGAACCCTGTGGGTGTCTCACTGATTAACACTGAACCCTGTGGGAGTCTCACTGATTAACACTCAACCCTATGGGAGTCTCACTGATTAACACTGAACCCTATGGGAGTCTCACTGATTAAAACTGAACCCTATGGGAGTCTCACTGATTAAAACTGAACCCTATGGGAGTCTCACTGATTAACACTGAACCCTATGGGAGTCTCACTGATTAACACTGAACCCTATGGGAGTCTCACTGATTAACACTGAACCCTATGGGAGTCTCACTGATTAAAACTGAACCCTATGGGAGTCTCACTGATTAAAACTGAACCCTATGGGAGTCTCACTGATTAACACCGAACCCAATGGGAGTCTCAGTGATTTACACTGAACACTATGGGAGTCTCACTGATTAACACTGAACCCTGTGGGAATCTCACTGATTAACACTGAACCCTATGGGAGTCTCACTGATTAACACTGAACCCTGTTGGAGTCTCACTGATTAACACTGAACCCTATGGGAGTCTCATTGATTAACACTGAACCCTATGGGAGTCTCACTGATTAACACATGAACCCTGTGGGAGTCTCACTGATTAACACTGAACCCTATGGGAGTCTCACTGATTAACATTGAACCCTATGGGAGTCTCACTGATTAACATCGAACCCTATGGGAGTCTCACTGATTAACACTGAACCCTATGGGAGTCTCACTGATTAACACTGAACCCTATGGGAGACTCACTGATAAACACTGAACCCTGTGGGAGTCTCACTGATTAACACTGAACCCTATGGGAGTCTCACTGATTAACACTGAACCCTGTGGGAGTCTCACTGATTAACACTGAAACCTGTGGGAATTTCACTGATTAACACTGAACCCTGTGGTAGTCTCACTGATTAACACTGAACCCTAAGGGAGTCTCACTGATTAACACTGAACGCTATGGGAGTCTCACCGATTAATGCTGACCCAATGGGAGTCTCACTGATTAACACTGAACCCTGTGGGAGTCTCACTGATTAACACTGAACCCTATGGGAATCTCGCTGATTAACACTGAACCCTGTGGGAGTCTCACTGATTAACACTGAACCCTATGGGAGTCTCACTGATTAACACTGAACCCTGTGAGAGTCTCACTGATTAACACTGAACCCTGTAGGAGTCTCACTGATTAACACTGAACCCTATGGGAGTCTCACTGATTAACACTGAACCCTGTGAGAGTCTCACTGATTAACACTGGACCCTATGGGAGTCTCACTGATTAACACTGAACCCTGTGGGAGACTCACTGATTAACACTGCACCCTATGAGAGTCTCACTGATTAACACTGAACCCTATGGGAGTCTCACTGATTAACACTGAACCCTGTGGGAGTCTCACTGATTAACACTGAACCCTATGGGAGTCTCACTGATTAACACTGAACCCTATGGGAGTCTCACTGATTAACACTGAACCCTGTGGGAGTCTCACTGATTAACACTGAACCCTATGGGAGTCTCACTGATTAACACTGAACCCTATGGGAGTCTCACTGATTAACATCGAACCCTATGGGAGTCTCACTGATTAACACTGAACCCTATGGGAGTCTCACTGATTAACACTGAACCCTATGGGAGTCTCACTGATAAACACTGAACCCTGTGGGAGTCTCACTGATTAACACTGAACCCTATGGGAGTCTCACTGATTAACACTGAACCCTGTGGGAGTCTCACTGATTAACACTGAAACCTGTGGGAATTTCACTGATTAACATTGAACCCTGTGGTAGTCTCAATGATTAACACTGAACCCTAAGGGAGTCTCACTGATTAACACTGAACCCTATGGGAGTCTCACCGATTAATACTGACCCAATGGGAGTCTCACTGATTAACACTGAACCCTGTGGGAGTCTCACTGATTAACACTGAACCCTATGGGAATCTCGCTGATTAACACTGAACCCTGTGGGAGTCTCACTGATTAACACTGAACCCTATGGGAGTCTCACTGATTAACACTGAACCCTATGGGAGTCTCACTGATAAACACTGAACCCTGTGGGAGTCTCACTGATTAACACTGAACCCTTTGGGAGTCTCACTGATTAACACTGAACCCTGTGGGAGTCTCACTGATTAACACTGAAACCTGTGGGAATTTCACTGATTAACATTGAACCCTGTGGTAGTCTCAATGATTAACACTGAACCCTATGGGAGTCTCACTGATTAACACTGAACCCTGTGGGAGTCTCACCGATTAATACTGACCCAATGGGAGTCTCACTGATTAACACTGAACCCTGTGGGAGTCTCACTGATTAACACTGAACCCTATGGGAATCTCGCTGATTAACACTGAACCCTGTGGGAGTCTCACTGATTAACACTGAACCCTATGGGAGTCTCACTGATTAACACTGAACCCTGTGAGAGTCTCACTGATTAACACTGGACCCTATGGGAGTCTCACTGATTAACACTGAACCCTGTGGGAGTCTCACTGATTAACACTGAACCCTATGGGAGTCTCACTGATTAACACAGAACCCTGTGGGTGTCTCACTGATTAACACTGAACCCTGTGGGAGTCTCAATGATTAACACTGAACCCTAGGGGAGTCTCACTGATTAACACTGAACCCTATGGGAGTCTCACTGATTAACACTGAACCCTATGGGAGTCTCACTGATTAACACTGAACCCTATGGGAGTCTCACTGATTAAAACTGAACCCTATGGGAGTCTCACTGATTAAAACTGAACCCTATGGGAGTCTCACTGATTAACACCGAACCCAATGGGAGTCTCAGTGATTTACACTGAACACTAAGGGAGTCTCACTGATTAACACTGAACCCTGTGGGAATCTCACTGATTAACACTGAACCCTGTGGGAGTCTCACTGATTAACACTGAACCCTGTTGGAGTCTCACTGATTAACACTGAACCCTATGGGAGTCTCATTGATTAACACTGAACCCTATGGGAGTCTCACTGATTAACACATGAACCTTGTGGGAGTCTCACTGATTAACACTGAACCCTATGGGAGTCTCATTGATTAACACTGAACCCTATGGGAGTCTCACTGATTAACACATGAACCCTATGGGAGTCTCACTGATTAACACTGAACCCTATGGGAGTCTCACTGATTAACACTGAACCCTATGGGAGTCTCACTGATAAACACTGAACCCTGTGGGAGTCTCACTGATTAACACTGACCCCTATGGGAGTCTCACTGATTAACACTGAACCCTGTGGGAGTCTCACTGATTAACACTGAAACCTGTGGGAATTTCACTGATTAACACTGAACCCTGTGGTAGTCTCACTGATTAACACTGAACCCTAAGGGAGTCTCACTGATTAACACTGAACCCTATGGGAGTCTCACCGATTAATACTGACCAAATGGGAGTCTCACTGATTAACACTGAACCCTGTGGGAGTCTCACTGATTAACACTGGACCCTATGGGAGTCTCACTGATTAACACTGAACCCTGTGGGAGTCTCACTGATTAACAGTGAACCCTATGGGCAGTCTCACTGATTAACACAGAACCCTGTGGGTGTCTCACTGATTAACACTGAACCCTGTGGGAGTCTCACTGATTAACACTGAACCCCATGGGAGTCTCACTGATTAACACTGAACCCTATGGGAGTCTCACTGATTAACACTGAACCCTGTGGGAGTCTCACTGATTAACACTGAACCCTATGGGAGTCTCACTGATTAACACTGAACCCTATGGGAGTCTCACTGATTAACATTGAACCCTATGGGAGTCTCACTGATTAACACTGAACCCTATGGGAGTCTCACTGATTAACACTGAACCCTATGGGAGTCTCACTGATAAACACTGAACCCTGTGGGAGTCTCACTGATTAACACTGAACCCTATGGGAGTCTCACTGATTAACACTGAACCCTGTGGGAGTCTCACTGATTAACACTGAAACCTGTGGAAATTTCACTGATTAACACTGAACCCTGTGGTAGTCTCACTGATTAACACTGAACCCTAAGGGAGTCTCACTGATTAACACTGAACCCTATGGGAGTCTCACCGATTAATACTGACCCAATCGGAGTCTCACTGATTAACACTGAACCCTGTGGGTGTCTCACTGATTAACACTGAACCCTGTGGGAGTCTCAATGATTAACACTGAACCCTAGGGGAGTCTCACTGATTAACACTGAACCCTATGGGAGTCTCACTGATTAACACTGAACCCTATGGGAGTCTCACTGATTAACACTGAACCCTATGGGAGTCTCACTGATTAAAACTGAACCCTATGGGAGTCTCACAGATTAAAACTGAACCCTATGGGAGTCTCACTGATTAACACCAAACCCAATGGGAGTCTCAGTGATTTACACTGAACACTATGGGAGTCTCACTGATTAACACTGAACCCTGTGGGAATCTCACTGATTAACACTGAACCCTGTGGGAGTCTCACTGATTAACACTGAACCCTGTGGGAGTCTCACTGATTAACACTGAACCCTATGGGAGTCTCACTGATTAACACTGAACCCTATGGGAGTCTCACTGATTAACATTGAACCCTATGGGAGTCTCACTGATTAACACTGAACCCTATGGGAGTCTCACTGATTAACACTGAACCCTATGGGAGTCTCACTGATAAACACTGAACCCTGTGGGAGTCTCACTGATTAACACTGAACCCTATGGGAGTCTCACTGATTAACACTGAACCCTGTGGGAGTCTCACTGATTAACACTGAAACCTGTGGAAATTTCACTGATTAACACTGAACCCTGTGGTAGTCTCACTGATTAACACTGAACCCTAAGGGAGTCTCACTGATTAACACTGAACCCTATGGGAGTCTCACCGATTAATACTGACCCAATCGGAGTCTCACTGATTAACACTGAACCCTGTGGGTGTCTCACTGATTAACACTGAACCCTGTGGGAGTCTCAATGATTAACACTGAACCCTAGGGGAGTCTCACTGATTAACACTGAACCCTATGGGAGTCTCACTGATTAACACTGAACCCTATGGGAGTCTCACTGATTAACACTGAACCCTATGGGAGTCTCACTGATTAAAACTGAACCCTATGGGAGTCTCACAGATTAAAACTGAACCCTATGGGAGTCTCACTGATTAACACCAAACCCAATGGGAGTCTCAGTGATTTACACTGAACACTATGGGAGTCTCACTGATTAACACTGAACCCTGTGGGAATCTCACTGATTAACACTGAACCCTGTGGGAGTCTCACTGATTAACACTGAACCCTGTGGGAGTCTCACTGATTAACACTGAACACTATGGGAATCTCGCTGATTAACACTGAACCCTGTGGGAGTCTCACTGATTAACACTGAACCCTATGGGAGTCTCACTGATTAACACTGAACCCTGTGAGAGTCTCACTGATTAACACTGGACCCTATGGAGTCTCACTGATTAACACTGAACCCTGTGGGAGACTCACTGATTAACACTGCACCCTATGGGAGTCTCACTGATTAACACAGAACCCTGTGGGTGTCTCACTGATTAACACTGAACCCTGTGGGAGTCTCACTGATTAACACTGAACCCTATGGAAGTCTCACTGATTAACACTGAACCCTATGGGAGTCTCACTGATTAACACTGAACCCTGTGGGATTCTCACTGATTAACACTGAACCCTATGGGAGTCTCACTGATTAACACTGAACCCTATGGGAGGCTCACTGATTAACATCGAACCCTATGGGAGTCTCACTGATTAACACTGAACCCTATGGGAGTCTCACTGATTAACACTGAACCCTATGGGAGTCTCACTGATAAACACTGAACCCTGTGGGAGTCTCACTGATTAACACTGAACCCTATGGGAGTCTCACTGATTAACACTGAACCCTGTGGGAGTCTCACTGATTAACACTGAAACCTGTGGGAATTTCACTGATTAACATTGAACCCTGTGGTAGTCTCACTGATTAACACTGAACCCTAAGGGAGTCTCACTGATTAACACTGAACCCTATGGGAGTCTCACCGATTAATACTGACCCAATGGGAGTCTCACTGATTAACACTGAACCCTGTGGGAGTCTCACTGATTAACACTGAACCCTATGGGAATCTCGCTGATTAACACTGAACCCTGTGGGAGTCTCACTGATTAACACTTAACCCTATGGGAGTCTCACTGATTAACACTGAACCCTGTGAGAGTCTCACTGATTAACACTGGACCCTATGGGAGTCTCACTGATTAACACTGAACCCTGTGGGAGTCTCACTGATTAACACTGAACCCTATGGGAGTCTCACTGATTAACACAGAACCCTGTGGGTGTCTCACTGATTAACACTGAACCCTGTGGGAGTCTCAATGATTAACACTGAACCCTATGGGAGTCTCACTGATTAACACTGAACCCTATGGGAGTCTCACTGATTAACACTGAACCCTATGGGAGTCTCACTGATTAAAACTGAACCCTATGGGAGTCTCACTGATTAAAACTGAACCCTATGGGAGTCTCACTGATTAACACCGAACCCAATGGGAGTCTCAGTGATTTACACTGAACACTATGGGAGTCTCACTGATTAACACTGAACCCTGTGGGAGTCTCACTGATTAACACTTAACCCTATTGGAGTCTCACTGATTAACACTGAACCCTGTGGGAGTCTCACTGATTAACACTGGACCCTATGGGAGTCTCACTGATTAACACTGAACCCTGTGGGAGTCTCACTGATTAACACTGAACCCTATGGGAGTCTCACTGATTAACACAGAACCCTGTGGGTGTCTCACTGATTAACACTGAACCCTGTGGGAGTCTCACTGATTAACACTGAACCCTATGGGAGTCTCACTGATTAACACTGAACCCTATGGGAGTCTCACTGATTAACACTGAACCCTGTGGGAGTCTCACTGATTAACACTGAACCCTATGGGAGTCTCACTGATTAACACTGAACCCTATGGGAGTCTCACTGATTAACATTGAACCCTATGGGAGTCTCACTGATTAACACTGAACCCTATGGGAGTCTCACTGATTAACACTGAACCCTATGGGAGTCTCACTGATAAACACTGAACCCTGTGGGAGTCTCACTGATTAACACTGAACCCTATGGGAGTCTCACTGATTAACACTGAACCCTGTGGGAGTCTCACTGATTAACACTGAAACCTGTGGAAATTTCACTGATTAACACTGAACCCTGTGGTAGTCTCACTGATTAACACTGAACCCTAAGGGAGTCTCACTGATTAACACTGAACCCTATGGGAGTCTCACCGATTAATACTGACCCAATGGGAGTCTCACTGATTAACACTGAACCCTGTGGGTGTCTCACTGATTAACACTGAACCCTGTGGGAGTCTCAATGATTAACACTGAACCCTAGGGGAGTCTCACTGATTAACACTGAACCCTATGGGAGTCTCACTGATTAACACTGAACCCTATGGGAGTCTCACTGATTAACACTGAACCCTATGGGAGTCTCACTGATTAAAACTGAACCCTATGGGAGTCTCACAGATTAAAACTGAACCCTATGGGAGTCTCACTGATTAACACCAAACCCAATGGGAGTCTCAGTGATTTACACTGAACACTATGGGAGTCTCACTGATTAACACTGAACCCTGTGGGAATCTCACTGATTAACACTGAACCCTGTGGGAGTCTCACTGATTAACACTGAACCCTGTGGGAGTCTCACTGATTAACACTGAACCCTATGGGAATCTCGCTGATTAACACTGAACCCTGTGGGAGTCTCACTGATTAACACTGAACCCTATGGGAGTCTCACTGATTAACACTGAACCCTGTGAGAGTCTCACTGATTAACACTGGACCCTATGGAGTCTCACTGATTAACACTGAACCCTGTGGGAGACTCACTGATTAACACTGCACCCTATGGGAGTCTCACTGATTAACACAGAACCCTGTGCGTGTCTCACTGATTAACACTGAACCCTGTGGGAGTCTCACTGATTAACACTGAACCCTATGGGAGTCTCACTGATTAACACTGAACCCTATGTGAGTCTCACTGATTAACACTGAACCCTGTGGGAGTCTCACTGATTAACACTGAACCCTATGGGAGTCTCACTGATTAACACTGAACCCTATGGGAGGCTCACTGATTAACATCGAACCCTATGGGAGTCTCACTGATTAACACTGAACCCTATGGGAGTCTCAATGATTAACACTGAACCCTATGGGAGTCTCACTGATAAACACTGAACCCTGTGGGAGTCTCACTGATTAACACTGAACCCTATGGGAGTCTCACTGATTAACACTGAACCCTGTGGGAGTCTCACTGATTAACACTGAAACCTGTGGGAATTTCACTGATTAACATTGAACCCTGTGGTAGTCTCACTGATTAACACTGAACCCTAAGGGAGTCTCACTGATTAACACTGAACCCTATGGGAGTCTCACCGATTAATACTGACCCAATGGGAGTCTCACTGATTAACACTGAACCCTGTGGGAGTCTCACTGATTAACACTGAACCCTATGGGAATCTCGCTGATTAACACTGAACCCTGTGGGAGTCTCACTGATTAACACTTAACCCTATGGGAGTCTCACTGATTAACACTGAACCCTGTGAGAGTCTCACTGATTAACACTGGACCCTTTGGGAGTCTCACTGATTAACACTGAACCCTGTGGGAGTCTCACTGATTAACACTGAACCCTATGGGAGTCTCACTGATTAACACAGAACCCTGTGGGTGTCTCACTGATTAACACTGAACCCTGTGGGAGTCTCAATGATTAACACTGAACCCTATGGGAGTCTCACTGATTAACACTGAACCCTATGGGAGTCTCACTGATTTACACTGAACATTATGGGAGTCTCACTGATTAACACTGAACCCTGTGGGAATCTCACTGATTAACACTGAACCCTGTGGGAGTCTCACTGATTAACACTGAACCCTGTTGGAGTCTCACTGATTAACACTGAACCCTATGGGAGTCTCATTGATTAACACTGAACCCTATGGGAGTCTCACTGATTAACACATGAACCTTGTGGGAGTCTCACTGATTAACACTGAACCCTATGGGAGTCTCATTGATTAACACTGAACCCTATGGGAGTCTCACTGATTAACACATGAACCCTATGGGAGTCTCACTGATTAACACTGAATCCTATGGGAGTCTCACTGATTAACACTGAACCCTATGGGAGTCTCACTGATAAACACTGAACCCTGTGGGAGTCTCACTGATTAACACTGAACCCTATGGGAGTCTCACTGATTAACACTGAACCCTGTGGGAGTCTCACTGATTAACACTGAAACCTGTGGGAATTTCACTGATTAACACTGAACCCTGTGGTAGTCTCACTGATTAACACTGAACCCTAAGGGAGTCTCACTGATTAACACTGAACCCTATGTGAGTCTCACCGATTAATACTGACCAAATGGGAGTCTCACTGATTAACACTGAACCCTGTGGGAGTCTCACTGATTAACACAGAACCCTGTGGGTGTCTCACTGATTAACACTGAACCCTGTGGGAGTCTCACTGATTAACACTGAACCCTGTGGGAGTCTCACTGATTAACACTGAAACCTGTGGGAATTTCACTGATTAACACTGAACCCTGTGGTAGTCTCACTGATTAACACTGAACCCTAAGGGAGTCTCACTGATTAACACTGGACCCTATGGGAGTCTCACTGATTAACACTGAACCCTGTGGGAGTCTCACTGATTAACACTGAACCCTATGGGAGTCTCACTGATTAACACAGAACCCTGTGGGTGTCTCACTGATTAACACTGAACCCTGTGGGAGTCTCACTGATTAACACTGAACCCTATGGGAGTCTCACTGATTAACACTGAACCCTATGGGAGTCCCACTTGTTAACACTGAACCCTGTGGGAGTCTCACTGATTAACACTGAACCCTATGGGAGTCTCACTGATTAACACTGAACCCTATGGGAGTCTCACTGATTAACATTGAACCCTATGGGAGTCTCACTGATTAACACTGAACCCTATGGGAGTCTCACTGATTAACACTGAACCCTATGGGAGTCTCACTGATAAACACTGAACCCTGTGGGAGTCTCACTGATTAACACTGAACCCTATGGGAGTCTCACTGATTAACACTGAACCCTGTGGGAGTCTCACTGATTAACACTGAAACCTGTGGGAATTTCACTGATTAACACTGAACCCTGTGGTAGTCTCACTGATTAACACTGAACCCTAAGGGAGTCTCACTGATTAACACTGAACCCTATGGGAGTCTCACCGATTAATACTGACCCAATGGGAGTCTCACTGATTAACACTGAACCCTAGGGGAGTCTCACTGATTAACACTGAACCCTATGGGAGTCTCACTGATTAAAACTGAACCCTATGGGAGTCTCACTGATTAACACCGAACCCAATGGGAGTCTCAGTGATTTACACTGAACACTATGGGAGTCTCACTGATTAACACTGAAGCCTGTGGGAATCTCACTGATTAACACTGAACCCTGTGGGAGTCTCACTGATTAACACTGAACCCTGTTGGAGTCTCACTGATTAACACTGAACCCTATGGGAGTCTCATTGGTTAACACTGAACCCTATGGGAGTCTCACTGATTAACACATGAACCTTGTGGGAGTCTCACTGATTAACACTGAACCCTATGGGAGTCTCATTGATTAACACTGAACCCTATGGGAGTCTCACTGATTAACACATGAACCCTATGGGAGTCTCACTGATTAACACTGAACCCTATGGGAGTCTCACTGATTAACACTGAACCCTATGGGAGTCTCACTGATAAACACTGAACCCTGTGGGAGTCTCACTGATTAACACTGAACCCTATGGGAGTCTCACTGATTAACACTGAACCCTGTGGGAGTCTCACTAATTAACACTGAAACCTGTGGGAATTTCACTGATTAACACTGAACCCTGTGGTAGTCTCACTGATTAACACTGAACCCTAAGGGAGTCTCACTGATTAACACTGAACCCTATGGGAGTCTCACCGATTAATACTGACCCAATGGGAGTCTCACCGATTAACACTGAACCCTGTGGGAGTCTCACTGATTAACACTGGACCCTATGGGAGTCTCACTGATTAACACTGAACCCTGTGGGAGTCTCACTGATTAACACTGAACCCTATGGGAGTCTCACTGATTAACACAGAACCCTGTGGGTGTCTCACTGATTAACACTGAACCCTGTGGGAGTCTCACTGATTAACACTGAACCCTATGGGAGTCTCACTGATTAACACTGAACCCTATGGGAGTCTCACTGATTAACACTGAACCCTGTGGGAGTCTCACTGATTAACACTGAACCCTATCGGAGTCTCACTGATTAACACTGAACCCTATGGGAGTCTCACTGATTAACACTGAACCCTATGGGAGTCTCACTGATTAACACTGAACCCTGTGAGAGTCTCACTGATTAACACTGGACCCTATGGGAGTCTCACTGATTAACACTGAACCCTGTGGGAGTCTCAATGATTAACACTGAACCCTATGGGAGTCTCACTGATTAACACAGAACCCTGTGGGTGTCTCAATGATTAACACTGAACCCTGTTGGAGTCTCACTGATTAACACTGAACCCTATGGGAGTCTCACTGATTAACACTGAACCCTATGGGAGTCTCACTGATTAACACTGAACCCTATGGGAGTCTCACTGATAAACACTGAACCCTGTGGGAGTCTCACTGATTAACACTGAACCCTATGGGAGTCTCACTGATTAACACTGAACCCTGTGGGAGTCTCACTAATTAACACTGAAACCTGTGGGAATTTCACTGATTAACACTGAACCCTGTGGTAGTCTCACTGATTAACACCGAACCCTAAGGGAGTCTCACTGATTAACACTGAACCCTATGGGAGTCTCACCGATTAATACTGACCCAATGGGAGTCTCACTGATTAACACTGAACCCTGTGGGAGTCTCACTGATTAACACTGGACCCTATGGGAGTCTCACTGATTAACACTGAACCCTGTGGGAGTCTCACTGATTAACACTGAACCCTATGGGAGTCTCACTGATTAACACAGAACCCTGTGGGTGTCTCACTGATTAACACTGAACCCTGTGGGAGTCTCACTGATTAACACTGAACCCTATGGGAGTCTCACTGATTAACACTGATCCCGATGGGAGTCTCACTGATTAACACTGAACCCTGTGGGAGTCTCACTGATTAACACTGAACCCTATGGGAGTCTCACTGATTAACACTGAACCCTATGGGAGTCTCACTGATTAACATCGAACCCTATGGGAGTCTCACTGATTAACACTGAACCCTATGGGAGTCTCACTGATTAACACTGAACCCTATGTGAGTCTCACTGATAAACACTGAACCCTGTGGGAGTCTCACTGATTAACACTGAACCCTATGGGAGTCTCACTGATTAACACTGAACCCTGTGGGAGTCTCACTGATTAACACTGAAACCTGTGGGAATTTCACTGATTAACACTGAACCCTGTGGTAGTCTCACTGATTAACACTGAACCCTAAGGGAGTCTCACTGATTAACACTGAACCCTATGGGAGTCTCACCGATTAATACTGACCCAATGGGAGTCTCACTGATTAACACTGAACCCTGTGGGAGTCTCACTGATTAATACTGAACCCTATGGGAATCTCGCTGATTAACACTGAACCCTGTGGGAGTCTCACTGATTAACACTGAACCCTATGGGAGTCTCACTGATTAACACTGAACCCTGTGAGAGTCTCACTGATTAACACTGGAACCCTATGGGAGTCTCACTGATTAACACTGAACCCTGTGGGAGTCTCACTGATTAACACTGAACCCTATGGGAGTCTCACTGATTAACACAGAACCCTGTGGGTGTCTCACTGATTAACACTGAACCCTGTGGGAGTCTCACTGATTAACACTGAAACCTAGGGGAGTCTCACTGATTAACACTGAACCCTATGGGAGTCTCACTGATTAACACTGAACCCTATGGGAGTCTCACTGATTAACACTGAACCCTGTGAGAGTCTCACTGATTAACACTGGACCCTATGGGAGTATCACTGATTAACACTGAACCCTGTGGGAGTCTCAATGATTAACACTGAACCCTATGGGAGTCTCACTGATTAACACAGAACCCTGTGGGTGTCTCAATGATTAACACTGAACCCTATGGGAGTCTCACTGATTAACACTGAACCCTATGGGAGTCTCACTGATTAACACTGAACCCTATGGGAGTCTCACTGATTAACACTGAACCCTATGGGAGTCTCACTGATTAAAACTGAACCCTATGGGAGTCTCACTGATTAAAACTGAACCCTATGGGAGTCTCACTGATTAACACCGAACCCAATGGGAGTCTCAGTGATTTACACTGAACACTATGGGAGTCTCACTGATTAACACTGAACCCTGTGGGAATCTCACTGATTAACACTGAACCCTGTGGGAGTCTCACTGATTAACACTGAACCCTGTTGGAGTCTCACTGATTAACACTGAACCCTATGGGAGTCTCATTGATTAACATTGAACCCTATGGGAGTCTCACTGATTAACACATGAACCCTGTGGGAGTCTCACTGATTAACACTGAACCCTATGGGAGTCTCACTGATTAACACTGAACCCTATGGGAGTCTCACTGATTAACATCGAACCCTATGGGAGTCTCACTGATTAACACTGAACCCTATGGGAGTCTCACTGATTAACACTGAACCCTATGGGAGTCTCACTGATAAACACTGAACCCTGTGGGAGTCTCACTGATTAACACTGAACCCTATGGGAGTCTCACTGATTAACACTGAACCCTGTGGGAGTCTCACTGATTAACACTGAAACCTGTGGGAATTTCACTGATTAACACTGAACCCTGTGGTAGTCTCACTGATTAACACTGAACCCTAAGGGAGTCTCACTGATTAACACTGAACCCTATGGGAGTCTCACCGATTAATACTGACCCAATGGGAGTCTCACTGATTAACACTGAACCCTGTGGGAGTCTCACTGATTAACACTGAACCCTATGGGAATCTCGCTGATTAACACTGAACCCTGTGGGAGTCTCACTGATTAACACTGAACCCTATGGGAGTCTCACTGATTAACACTGAACCCTGTGAGAGTCTCACTGATTAACACTGGACCCTATGGGAGTCTCACTGATTAACACTGAACCCTGTGGGAGTCTCACTGATTAACACTGAACCCTATGGGAGTCTCACTGATTAACACAGAACCCTGTGGGTGTCTCACTGATTAACACTGAACCCTGTGGGAGTCTCACTGATTAACACTGAACCCTATGGGAGTCTCACTGATTAACACTGAACCCTATGGGAGTCTCACTGATTAACACTGAACCCTGTGGGAGTCTCACTGATTAACACTGAAACCTGTGGGAGTCTCACTGATTAACACAGAACCCTGTGGGTGTCTCAATGATTAACACTGAACCCTGTTGGAGTCTCACTGATTAACACTGAACCCTTAGGGAGTCTCACTGATTAACACTGAACCCTATGGGAGCCTCACTGATTAACACTGAACCCTATGGGAGTCTCACTGATTAACACTGAACCCTATGGGAGTCTCACTGATTAAAACTGAACCCTATGGGAGTCTCACTGATTAAAACTGAACCCTATGGGAGTCTCACTGATTAACACCGAACCCAATGGGAGTCTCAGTGATTTACACTGAACACTATGGGAGTCTCACTGATTAACACTGAACCCTGTGGGAATCTCACTGATTAACACTGAACCCTGAGGGAGTCTCACTGATTAACACTGAACCCTGTTGGAGTCTCACTGATTAACACTGAACCCTATGGGAGTCTCATTGATTAACACTGAACCCTATGGGAGTCTCACTGATTAACACATGAACCCTGTGGGAGTCTCACTGATTAACACTGAACCTTATGGGAGTCTCACTGATTAACACTGAACCCTATGGGAGTCTCATAGATTAACATCGAACCCTATGGGAGTCTCACTGATTAACACTGAACCCTATGGGAATCTCACTGATTAACACTGAACCCTATGGGAGTCTCACTGATAAACACTGAACCCTGTGGGAGTCTCACTGATTAACACTGAACCCTATGGGAGTCTCACTGATTAACACTGAACCCTGTGGGAGTCTCACTGATTAACACTGAAACCTGTGGGAATTTCACTGATTAACACTGAACCCTGTGGTAGTCTCACTGATTAACACTGAACCCTAAAGGAGTCTCACTGATTAACACTGAACCCTATGGGAGTCTCACCGATTAATACTGACCCAATGGGAGTCTCACTGATTAACACTGAACCCTGTGGGAATCTCACTGATTAACACTGAACCCTATGGGAATCTCGCTGATTAACACTGAACCCTGTGGGAGTCTCACTGATTAACACTGAACCCTATGGGAGTCTCACTGATTAACACTGAACCCTGTGAGAGTCTCACTGATTAACACTGGACCCTATGGGAGTCTCACTGATTAACACTGAACCCTGTGGGAGTCTCACTGATTAACACTGAACCCTATGGGAGTCTCACTGATTAACACAGAACCCTGTGGGTGTCTCACTGATTAACACTGAACCCTGTGGGAGTCTCACTGATTAACACTGAACCCTATGGGAGTATCACTGATTAACACTGAACCCTATGGGAGTCTCACTGATTAACACTGAACCCTGTGGGAGTCTCACTGATTAACACTGAACCCTATGGGAGTCTCACTGATTAACACTGAACCCTATGGGAGTCTCACTGATTAACATCGAACCCTATGGGAGTCTCACTGATTAACACTGAACCCTATGGGAGTCTCACTGATTAACACTGAACCCTATGGGAGTCTCACTGATAAACACTGAACCCTGTGGGAGTCTCACTGATTAACACTGAACCCTATGGGAGTCTCACTGATTAACACTGAACCCTGTGGGAGTCTCACTGATTAACACTGAAACCTGTGGGAATTTCACTGATTAACACTGAACCCTGTGGTAGTCTCACTGATTAACACTGAACCCTAAGGGAGTCTCACTGATTAACACTGAACCCTATTGGAGTCTCACCGATTAATACTGACCCAATGGGAGTCTCACTGATTAACACTGAACCCTGTGGGAGTCTCACTGATTAACACTGAACCCTATGGGAATCTCGCTGATTAACACTGAACCCTGTGGGAGTCTCACTGATTAACACTGAACCCTATGGGAGTCTCACTGATTAACACTGAATCCTGTGAGAGTCTCACTGATTAACACTGGACCCTATGGGAGTCTCACTGATTAACACTGAACCCTGTGGGAGTCTCACTGATTAACACTGAACCCTATGGGAGTCTCACTGATTAACACAGAACCCTGTGGGTGTCTCACTGATTAACACTGAACCCTGTGGGAGTCTCACTGATTAACACTGAACCCTAGGGGAGTCTCACTGATTAACACTGAACCCTATGGGAGTCTCACTGATTAACACTGAACCCTATGGGAGTCTCACTGATTAACACTGAACCCTATGGGAGTCTCACTGATTAACACTGAACCCTATGGGAGTCTCACTGATTAACACTGAACCCTGTGGGAGTCTCACTGATTAACACTGAAACCTGTGGGAATTTCACTGATTAACACTGAACCCTGTGGTAGTCTCACTGATTAACACTGAACCCTAAGGGAGTCTCACTGATTAACACTAAACCCTATGGGAGTCTCACCGATTAATACTGACCCAATGGGAGTCTCACTGATTAACACTGAACCCTGTGGGAGTCTCACTGATTAACACTGAACCCTATGGGAGTCTCACTGATTAACACTGAACCCTGTGGGAGTCTCACTGATTAACACTGAAACCTGTGGGAATTTCACTGATTAACACTGAACCCTGTGGTAGTCTCACTGATTAACACTGAACCCTAAGGGAGTCTCACTGATTAACACTGAACCCTATGGGAGTCTCACCGATTAATACTGACCCAATGGGAGTCTCACTGATTAACACTGAACCCTGTGGGAGTCTCACTGATTAACACTGAACCCTATGGGAATCTCGCTGATTAACACTGAACCCTGTGGGAGTCTCACTGATTAACACTGAACCCTATGGGAGTCTCACTGATTAACACTGAACCCTGTGAGAGTCTCACTGATTAACACTGGACCCTATGGGAGTCTCACTGATTAACACTGAACCCTGTGGGAGTCTCACTGATTAACACTGAACCCTATGGGAGTCTCACTGATTAACACAGAACCCTGTGGGTGTCTCACTGATTAACACTGAACCCTGTGGGAGTCTCACTGATTAACACTGAACCCTATGGGAGTCTCACTGATTAACACTGAACCCTATGGGAGTCTCACTGATTAACACTGAACCCTGTGGGAGTCTCACTGATTAACACTGAACCCTATGGGAGTCTCACTGATTAACACTGAACCCTATGGGAGTCTCACTGATTAACATCGAACCCTATGGGAGTCTCACTGATTAACACTGAACCCTATGGGAGTCTCACTGATTAACACTGAACCCTATGGGAGTCTCACTGATAAACACTGAACCCTGTGGGAGTCTCACTGATTAACACTGAACCCTATGGGAGTCTCACTGATTAACACTGAACCCTGTGGGAGTCTCACTGATTAACACTGAAATCTGTGGGAATTTCACTGATTAACACTGAACCCTGTGGTAGTCTCACTGATTAACACTGAACCCTAAGGGAGTCTCACTGATTAACACTGAACCCTATGGGAGTCTCACCGATTAATACTGACCCAATGGGAGTCTCACTGATTAACACTGAACCCTGTGGGAGTCTCACTGATTAACACTGAACCCTATGGGAATCTCGCTGATTAACACTGAACCCTGTGGGAGTCTCACTGATTAACACTGAACCCTATGGGAGTCTCACTGATTAACACTGAATCCTATGAGAGTCTCACTGATTAACACTGGACCCTATGGGAGTCTCACTGATTAACACTGAACCCTGTGGGAGTCTCACTGATTAACACTGAACCCTATGGGAGTCTCACTGATTAACACAGAACCCTGTGGGTGTCTCACTGATTAACACTGAACCCTGTGGGAGTCTCACTGATTAACACTGAACCCTAGGGGAGTCTCACTGATTAACACTGAACCCTATGGGAGTCTCACTGATTAACACTGAACCCTATGGGAGTCTCACTGATTAACACTGAACCCTATGGGAGTCTCACTGATTAAAACTGAACCCTATGGGAGTCTCACTGATTAAAACTGAACCCTATGGGAGTCTCACTGATTAACACACAACCCAATGGGAGTCTCAGTGATTTACACTGAACACTATGGGAGTCTCACTGATTAACACTGAACCCTGTGGGAATCTCACTGATTAACACTGAACCCTGTGGGAGTCTCACTGATTAACACTGAACCCTGTTGGAGTCTCACTGATTAACACTGAACCCTGTGGGAGTCTCACTGATTAACACTGAACCCTATGGGAGTCTCACTGATTAAGACAGAACCCTGTGGGTGTCTCACTGATTAACACTGAACCCTGTTGGAGTCTCACTGATTAACACTGAACCCTATGGGAGTCTCACTGATTAACACTGAACCCTATGGGAGTCTCACTGATTAACACTGAACCCTATGGGAGTCTCACTGATTAACACTGAAACCTATGGGAGTCTCACTGATTAAAACTGAACCCTATGGGAGTCTCACTGATTAAAACTGAACCCTATGGGAGTCTCACTGATTAACACCGAACCCAATGGGAGTCTCAGTGATTTACACTGAACACTATGGGAGTCTCACTGATTAACACTGAACCCTGTGGGAATCTCACTGATTAACACTGAACCCTGTGGGAGTCTCACTGATTAACACAGAACCCTGTGGGTGTCTCACTGATTAACACTGAACCCTGTGGGAGTCTCACTGATTAACACTGAACCCTAGGGGAGTCTCACTGATTAACACTGAACCCTATGGGAGTCTCACTGATTAACACTGAACCCTATGGGAGTCTCACTGATTAACACTGAACCCTATGGGAGTCTCACTGATTAAAACTGAACCCTATGGGAGTCTCACTGATTAAAACTGAACCCTATGGGAGTCTCACTGATTAACACACAACCCAATGGGAGTCTCAGTGATTTACACTGAACACTATGGGAGTCTCACTGATTAACACTGAACCCTGTGGGAATCTCACTGATTAACACTGAACCCTGTGGGAGTCTCACTGATTAACACTGAACCCTGTTGGAGTCTCACTGATTAACACTGAACCCTGTGGGAGTCTCACTGATTAACACTGAACCCTATGGGAGTCTCACTGATTAAGACAGAACCCTGTGGGTGTCTCACTGATTAACACTGAACCCTGTTGGAGTCTCACTGATTAACACTGAACCCTATGGGAGTCTCACTGATTAACACTGAACCCTATGGGAGTCTCACTGATTAACACTGAACCCTATGGGAGTCTCACTGATTAACACTGAAACCTATGGGAGTCTCACTGATTAAAACTGAACCCTATGGGAGTCTCACTGATTAAAACTGAACCCTATGGGAGTCTCACTGATTAACACCGAACCCAATGGGAGTCTCAGTGATTTACACTGAACACTATGGGAGTCTCACTGATTAACACTGAACCCTGTGGGAATCTCACTGATTAACACTGAACCCTGTGGGAGTCTCACTGATTAACACTGAACCCTGTTGGAGTCTCACTGATTAACACTGAACCCTATGGGAGTCTCATTGATTAACACTGAACCCTATGGGAGTCTCACTGATTAACACATGAACACTGTGGGAGTCTCACTGATTAACACTGAACCCTATGGGAGTCTCACTGATTAACACTGAACCCTATGGGAGTCTCACTGATTAACATCGAACCCTATGGGAGTCTCACTGATTAACACTGAACCCTATGGGAGTCTCACTGATTAACACTGAACCCTATGGGAGTCTCACTGATAAACACTGAACCCTGTGGGAGTCTGACTGATTAACACTGAACCCTATGGGAGTCTCACTGATTAACACAGAACCCTGTGGGTGTCTCACTGATTAACACTGAACCCTGTGGGAGTCTCACTGATTAACACTGAACCCTAGGCGAGTCTCACTGATTAACACTGAACCCTATGGGAGTCTCACTGATTAACACTGAACCCTATGGGAGTCTCACTGATTAACACTGAACCCTATGGGAGTCTCACTGATTAAAACTGAACCCTATGGGAGTCTCACTGATTAAAACTGAACCCTATGGGAGTCTCACTGATTAACACCGAACCCAATGGGAGTCTCAGTGATTTACACTGAACACTATGGGAGTCTCACTGATTAACACTGAACCCTGTGGGAATCTCACTGATTAACACTGAACCCTGTGGGAGTCTCACTGATTAACACTGAACCCTGTTGGAGTCTCACTGATTAACACAGAACCCTGTGGGAGTCTCACTGATTAACACTGAACCCTATGGGAGTCTCACTGATTAAGACAGAACCCTGTGGGTGTCTCACTGATTAACACTGAACCCTGTTGGAGTTTCACTGATTAACACTGAACCCTATGGGAGTCTCACTGATTAACACTGAACCCTATGGGAGTCTCACTGATTAACACTGAACCCTATGGGAGTCTCACTGATTAACACTGAAACCTATGGGAGTCTCACTGATTAAAACTGAACCCTATGGGAGTCTCACTGATTAAAACTGAACCCTATTGGAGTCTCACTGATTAACACCGAACCCAATGGGAGTCTCAGTGATTTACACTGAACACTATGGGAGTCTCACTGATTAACACTGAACCCTGTGGGAATCTCACTGATTAACACTGAACCCTGTGGGAGTCTCACTGATTAACACTGAACCCTGTTGGAGTCTCACTGATTAACACTGAACCCTATGGGAGTCTCACTGATTAACACTGAAACCTATGGGAGTCTCACTGATTAAAACTGAACCCTATGGGAGTCTCACTGATTTAAACTGAACCCTATTGGAGTCTCACTGATTAACACCGAACCCAATGGGAGTCTCAGTGATTTACACTGAACACTATGGGAGTCTCACTGATTAACACTGAACCCTGTGGGAATCTCACTGATTAACACTGAACCCTGTGGGAGTCTCACTGATTAACACTGAACCCTGTTGGAGTCTCACTGATTAACACTGAACCCTATGGGAGTCTCAATGATTAACACTGAACCCTATGGGAGTCTCACTGATTAACACTGAAACCTATGGGAGTCTCACTGATTAAAACTGAACCCTATGGGAGTCTCACTGATTAAAACTGAACCCTATGGGAGTCTCACTGATTAACACCGAACCCAATGGGAGTCTCAGTGATTTACACTGAACACTATGGGAGTCTCACTGATTAACACTGAACCCTGTGGGAATCTCACTGATTAACACTGAACCCTGTGGGAGTCTCACTGATTAACACTGAACCCTGTTGGAGTCTCACTGATTAACACTGAACCCTATGGGAGTCTCATTGATTAACACTGAACCCTATGGGAGTCTCACTGATTAACACATGAACCCTGTGGGAGTCTCACTGATTAACACTGAACCCTATGGGAGTCTCACTGATTAACACTGAACCCTATGGGAGTCTCACTGATTAACATCGAACCCTATGGGAGTCTCACTGATTAACACTGAACCCTATGGGAGTCTCACTGATTAACACTGAACCCTATGGGAGTCTCACTGATAAACACTGAACCCTGTGGGAGTCTCACTGATTAACACTGAACCCTATGGGAGTCTCACTGATTAACACAGAACCCTGTGGGTGTCTCACTGATTAACACTGAACCCTATGGGAGTCTCACTGATTAACACTGAACCCTGTGGGAGTCTCACTGATTAACACTGAACCCTGTGGGAGTCTCACTGATTAACACTGAACCCTAGGGGAGTCTCACTGATTAACACTGAACCCTATGGGAGTCTCACTGATTAACACTGAACCCTATGGGAGTCTCACTGATTAACACTGAACCCTATGGGAGTCTCACTGATTAAAACTGAACCCTATGGGAGTCTCACTGATTAAAACTGAACCCTATGGGAGTCTCACTGATTAACACCGAACCCAATGGGAGTCTCAGTGATTTACACTGAACACTATGGGAGTCTCACTGATTAACACTGAACCCTGTGGGAATCTCACTGATTAACACTGAACCCTGTGGGAGTCTCACTGATTAACACTGAACCCTGTTGGAGTCTCACTGATTAACACAGAACCCTGTGGGAGTCTCACTGATTAACACTGAACCCTATGGGAGTCTCACTGATTAAGACAGAACCCTGTGGGTGTCTCACTGATTAACACTGAACCCTGTTGGAGTTTCACTGATTAAGACTGAACCCTATGGGAGTCTCACTGATTAACACTGAACCCTATGGGAGTCTCACTGATTAACACTGAACCCTATGGGAGTCTCACTGATTAACACTGAAACCTATGGGAGTCTCACTGATTAAAACTGAACCCTATGGGAGTCTCACTGATTAAAACTGAACCCTATTGGAGTCTCACTGATTAACACCGAACCCAATGGGAGTCTCACTGATTTACACTGAACACTATGGGAGTCTCACTGATTAACAGTGAACCCTGTGGGAATCTCACTGATTAACACTGAACCCTGTGGGAGTCTCACTGATTAACACTGAACCCTGTTGGAGTCTCACTGATTAACACTGAACCCTATGGGAGTGTCATTGATTAACACTGAACCCTATGGGAGTCTCACTGATTAACACATGAACCCTGTGGGAGTCTCATTGATTAACACTGAACCCTATGGGAGTCTCACTGATTAACACTGAACCCTATGGGAGTCTCACTGATTAACATCGAACCCTATGGGAGTCTCACTGATTAACACTGAACCCTATGGGAGTCTCACTGATTAACACTGAACCCTATGGGAGTCTCACTGATAAACACTGAACCCTGTGGGAGTCTCACTGATTAACACTGAACCCTATGGGAGTCTCACTGATTAACACTGAACCCTGTGGGAGTCTCACTGATTAACACAGAACCCTGTGGGTGTCTCACTGATTAACACTGAACCCTATGGGAGTCTCACTGATTAACACTGAACCCTGTGGGAGTCTCACTGATTAACACTGAACCCTGTGGGAGTCTCACTGATTAACACTGAACCCTAGGGGAGTCTCACTGATTAACACTGAACCCTATGGGAGTCTCACTGATTAACACTGAACCCTATGGGAGTCTCACTGATTAACACTGAACCCTATGGGAGTCTCACTGATTAAAACTGAACC
Organism: Petromyzon marinus; assembly: GCF_048934315.1. Classification (NCBI taxonomy): domain Eukaryota; kingdom Metazoa; phylum Chordata; class Hyperoartia; order Petromyzontiformes; family Petromyzontidae; genus Petromyzon; species Petromyzon marinus. Next base: position 1,666,261 of record NW_027423058.1, on the reverse strand, counting down.
CTATGGGAGTCTCACTGATTAAAACTGAACCCTATGGGAGTCTCACTGATTAACACCGAACCCAATGGGAGTCTCAGTGATTTACACTGAACACTATGGGAGTCTCACTGATTAACACTGAACCCTGTGGGAATCTCACTGATTAACACTGAACCCTGTGGGAGTCTCACTGATTAACACTGAACCCTGTTGGAGTCTCACTGATTAACACAGAACCCTGTGGGAGTCTCACTGATTAACACTGAACCCTATGGGAGTCTCACTGATTAAGACAGAACCCTGTGGGTGTCTCACTGATTAACACTGAACCCTGTTGGAGTTTCACTGATTAAGACTGAACCCTATGGGAGTCTCACTGATTAACACTGAACCCTATGGGAGTCTCACTGATTAACACTGAACCCTATGGGAGTCTCACTGATTAACACTGAAACCTATGGGAGTCTCACTGATTAAAACTGAACCCTATGGGAGTCTCACTGATTAAAACTGAACCCTATTGGAGTCTCACTGATTAACACCGAACCCAATGGGAGTCTCACTGATTTACACTGAACACTATGGGAGTCTCACTGATTAACAGTGAACCCTGTGGGAATCTCACTGATTAACACTGAACCCTGTGGGAGTCTCACTGATTAACACTGAACCCTGTTGGAGTCTCACTGATTAACACTGAACCCTATGGGAGTGTCATTGATTAACACTGAACCCTATGGGAGTCTCACTGATTAACACATGAACCCTGTGGGAGTCTCATTGATTAACACTGAACCCTATGGGAGTCTCACTGATTAACACTGAACCCTATGGGAGTCTCACTGATTAACATCGAACCCTATGGGAGTCTCACTGATTAACACTGAACCCTATGGGAGTCTCACTGATTAACACTGAACCCTATGGGAGTCTCACTGATAAACACTGAACCCTGTGGGAGTCTCACTGATTAACACTGAACCCTATGGGAGTCTCACTGATTAACACTGAACCCTGTGGGAGTCTCACTGATTAACACTGAAACCTGTGGGAATTTCAGTGATTAACACTGAACCCTGTGGTAGTCTCACTGATTAACACTGAACCCTAAGGGAGTCTCACTGATTAACACTGAACCCTATGGGAGTCTCACCGATTAATACTGACCCAATGGGAGTCTCACTAATTAACACTGAACCCTGTGGGAGTCTCACTGATTAACACTGAACCCTATGGGAATCTCGCTGATTAACACTGAACCCTGTGGGAGTCTCACTGATTAACACTGAACCCTGTGAGAGTCTCACTGATTAACACTGGACCCTATGGGAGTCTCACTGATTAACACTGAACCCTGTGGGAGTCTCACTGATTAACACTGAACCCTAAGGGAGTCTCACTGATTAACACAGAACCCTGTGGGTGTCTCACTAATTAACACTGAACCCTGTGGGAGTCTCACTGATTAACACTGAACCCTATGGGAGTCTCCCTGATTAACACTGAACCCTATGGGAGTCTCACTGATTAACACTGAACCCTGTGGGAGTCTCACTGATTAACACCGAACCCTATGGGAGTCTCACTGATTAACACTGAACCCTATGGGAGTCTCACTGACTAACATCGAACCCTATGGGAGTCTCACTGATTAACACTGAACCCTATGGGAGTATCACTGATTAACACTGAACCCTATGGGAGTCTCACTGATAAACACTGAACCCTGTGGGAGTCTCACTGATTAACACTGAACCCTATGGGAGTCTCACTGATTAACACTGAATCCTGTGGGAGTCTCACTGATTAACACTGAAACCTGTGGGAATTTCACTGATTAACACTGAACCCTGTGGTAGTCTCACTGATTAACACTGAACCCTAAGGGAGTCTCACTGATTAACACTGAACCCTATGGGAGTCTCACCGATTAATACTGACCCAATGGGAGTCTCACTAATTAACACTGAACCCTGTGGGAGTCTCACTGATTAACACTGAACCCTATGGGAATCTCGCTGATTAACACTGAACCCTGTGGGAGTCTCACTGATTAACACTGAACCCTATGGGAGTCTCACTGATTAACACTGAACCCTGTGAGAGTCTCACTGATTAACACTGGACCCTATGGGAGTCTCACTGATTAACACTGAACCCTGTGGGAGTCTCACTGATTAACACTGAACCCTAAGGGAGTCTCACTGATTAACACAGAACCCTGTGGGTGTCTCACTAATTAACACTGAACCCTGTGGGAGTCTCACTGATTAACACTGAACCCTATGGGAGTCTCCCTGATTAACACTGAACCCTATGGGAGTCTCACTGATTAACACTGAACCCTGTGGGAGTCTCACTGATTAACACCGAACCCTATGGGAGTCTCACTGATTAACACTGAACCCTATGGGAGTCTCACTGACTAACATCGAACCCTATGGGAGTCTCACTGATTAACACTGAACCCTGTTGGAGTCTCACTGATTAACACTGAACCCTATGGGAGTGTCATTGATTAACACTGAACCCTATGGGAGTCTCACTGATTAACACATGAACCCTGTGGGAGTCTCATTGATTAACACTGAACCCTATGGGAGTCTCACTGATTAACACTGAACCCTATGGGAGTCTCACTGATTAACATCGAACCCTATGGGAGTCTCACTGATTAACACTGAACCCTATGGGAGTCTCACTGATTAACACTGAACCCTATGGGAGTCTCACTGATAAACACTGAACCCTGTGGGAGACTCACTGATTAACACTGAACCCTATGGGAGTCTCACTGATTAACACTGAACCCTGTGGGAGTCTCACTGATTAACACTGAAACCTGTGGGAATTTCAGTGATTAACACTGAACCCTGTGGTAGTCTCACTGATTAACACTGAACCCTAAGGGAGTCTCACTGATTAACACTGAACCCTATGGGAGTCTCACCGATTAATACTGACCCAATGGGAGTCTCACTAATTAACACTGAACCCTGTGGGAGTCTCACTGATTAACACTGAACCCTATGGGAATCTCGCTGATTAACACTGAACCCTGTGGGAGTCTCACTGATTAACACTGAACCCTGTGAGAGTCTCACTGATTAACACTGGACCCTATGGGAGTCTCACTGATTAACACTGAACCCTGTGGGAGTCTCACTGATTAACACTGAACCCTAAGGGAGTCTCACTGATTAACACAGAACCCTGTGGGTGTCTCACTAATTAACACTGAACCCTGTGGGAGTCTCACTGATTAACACTGAACCCTATGGGAGTCTCCCTGATTAACACTGAACCCTATGGGAGTCTCACTGATTAACACTGAACCCTGTGGGAGTCTCACTGATTAACACCGAACCCTATGGGAGTCTCACTGATTAACACTGAACCCTATGGGAGTCTCACTGACTAACATCGAACCCTATGGGAGTCTCACTGATTAACACTGAACCCTATGGGAGTATCACTGATTAACACTGAACCCTATGGGAGTCTCACTGATAAACACTGAACCCTGTGGGAGTCTCACTGATTAACACTGAACCCTATGGGAGTCTCACTGATTAACACTGAACCCTGTGGGAGTCTCACTGATTAACACTGAAACCTGTGGGAATTTCAGTGATTAACACTGAACCCTGTGGTAGTCTCACTGATTAACACTGAACCCTAAGGGAGTCTCACTGATTAACACTGAACCCTATGGGAGTCTCACCGATTAATACTGACCCAATGGGAGTCTCACTAATTAACACTGAACCCTGTGGGAGTCTCACTGATTAACACTGAACCCTATGGGAATCTCGCTGATTAACACTGAACCCTGTGGGAGTCTCACTGATTAACACTGAACCCTATGGGAGTCTCACTGATTAACACTGAACCCTGTGAGAGTCTCACTGATTAACACTGGACCCTATGGGAGTCTCACTGATTAACACTGAACCCTGTGGGAGTCTCACTGATTAACACTGAACCCTAAGGGAGTCTCACTGATTAACACAGAACCCTGTGGGTGTCTCACTAATTAACACTGAACCCTGTGGGAGTCTCACTGATTAACACTGAACCCTATGGGAGTCTCCCTGATTAACACTGAACCCTATGGGAGTCTCACTGATTAACACTGAACCCTGTGGGAGTCTCACTGATTAACACCGAACCCTATGGGAGTCTCACTGATTAACACTGAACCCTATGGGAGTCTCACTGACTAACATCGAACCCTATGGGAGTCTCACTGATTAACACTGAACCCTATGGGAGTATCACTGATTAACACTGAACCCTATGGGAGTCTCACTGATAAACACTGAACCCTGTGGGAGTCTCACTGATTAACACTGAACCCTATGGGAGTCTCACTGATTAAGACTGAACCCTGTGGGAGTCTCACTGATTAACACTGAAACCTGTGGGAATGTCACTGATTAACACTGAACCCTGTGGTAGTCTCACTGATTAACACTGAACCCTAAGGGAGTCTCACTGATTAACACTGAACCCTATGGGAGTCTCACCGATTAATACTGACCCAATGGGAGTCTCACTGATTAACACTGAACCCTGTGGGAGTCTCACTGATTAACACTGAACCCTATGGGAATCTCGCTGATTAACACTGAACCCTGTGGGAGTCTCACTGATTAACACTGAACCCTATGGGAGTCTCACTGATTAACACTGAACCCTGTGAGAGTCTCACTGATTAACACAGGACCCTATGGGAGTCTCACTGATTAACACTGAACCCTGTGGGAGTCTCACTGATTAACACTGAACCCTATGGGAGTCTCACTGATTAACACAGAACCCTGTGGGTGTCTCACTGATTAACACTGAACCCTGTGGGAGTCTCACTGATTAACACTGAACCCTAGGGGAGTCTCACTGATTAACACTGAACCCTATGGGAGTCTCACTGATTAACACTGAACCCTATGGGAGTCTCACTGATTAACACTGAACCCTGTGGGAGTCTCACTGATTAACACTGAACCCTATGGGAGTCTCACTGATTAACACTGAACCCTATGGGAGTCTCACTGATTAACATCGAACCCTATGGGAGTCTCACTGATTAACACTGAACCCTATGGGAGTCTCACTGATTAACACTGAACCCTATGGGAGTCTCACTGATAAACACTGAACCCTGTGGGAGTCTCACTGATTAACACTGAACCCTATGGGAGTCTCACTGATTAACACTGAACCCTGTGGGAGTCTCACTGATTAACACTGAAATCTGTGGGAATTTCACTGATTAACACTGAACCCTGTGGTAGTCTCACTGATTAACACTGAACCCTAAGGGAGTCTCACTGATTAACACTGAACCCTATGGGAGTCTCACCGATTAATACTGACCCAATGGGAGTCTCACTGATTAACACTGAACCCTGTGGGAGTCTCACTGATTAACACTGAACCCTATGGGAATCTCGCTGATTAACACTGAACCCTGTGGGAGTCTCACTGATTAACACTGAACCCTATGGGAGTCTCACTGATTAACACTGAATCCTATGAGAGTCTCACTGATTAACACTGGACCCTATGGGAGTCTCACTGATTAACACTGAACCCTGTGGGAGTCTCACTGATTAACACTGAACCCTATGGGAGTCTCACTGATTAACACAGAACCCTGTGGGTGTCTCACTGATTAACAATGAACCCTGTGGGAGTCTCACTGATTAACACTGAACCCTAGGGGAGTCTCACTGATTAACACTGAACCCTATGGGAGTCTCACTGATTAACACTGAACCCTATGGGAGTCTCACTGATTAACACTGAACCCTATGGGAGTCTCACTGATTAAAACTGAACCCTATGGGAGTCTCACTGATTAAAACTGAACCCTATGGGAGTCTCACTGATTAACACCGAACCCAATGGGAGTCTCAGTGATTTACACTGAACACTATGGGAGTCTCACTGATTAACACTGAACCCTGTGGGAATCTCACTGATTAACACTGAACCCTGTGGGAGTCTCACTGATTAACACTGAACCCTGTTGGAGTCTCACTGATTAACACTGAACCCTGTGGGAGTCTCACTGATTAACACTGAACCCTATGGGAGTCTCACTGATTAAGACAGAACCCTGTGGGTGTCTCACTGATTAACACTGAACCCTGTTGGAGTCTCACTGATTAACACTGAACCCTATGGGAGTCTCACTGATTAACACTGAACCCTATGGGAGTCTCACTGATTAACACTGAACCCTATGGGAGTCTCACTGATTAACACGGAAACCTATGGGAGTCTCACTGATTAAAACTGAACCCTATGGGAGTCTCACTGATTAAAACTGAACCCTATGGGAGTCTCACTGATTAACACCGAACCCAATGGGAGTCTCAGTGATTTACACTGAACACTATGGGAGTCTCACTGATTAACACTGAACCCTGTGGGAATCTCACTGATTAACACTGAACCCTGTGGGAGTCTCACTGATTAACACTGAACCCTGTTGGAGTCTCACTGATTAACACTGAACCCTATGGGAGTCTCATTGATTAACACTGAACCCTATGGGAGTCTCACTGATTAACACATGAACACTGTGGGAGTCTCACTGATTAACACTGAACCCTATGGGAGTCTCACTGATTAACACTGAACCCTATGGGAGTCTCACTGATTAACATCGAACCCTATGGGAGTCTCACTGATTAACACTGAACCCTATGGGAGTCTCACTGATTAACACTGAACCCTATGGGAGTCTCACTGATAAACACTGAACCCTGTGGGAGTCTCACTGATTAACACTGAACCCTATGGGAGTCTCACTGATTAACACAGAACCCTGTGGGTGTCTCACTGATTAACACTGAACCCTGTGGGAGTCTCACTGATTAACACTGAACCCTAGGGGAGTCTCACTGATTAACACTGAACCCTATGGGAGTCTCACTGATTAACACTGAACCCTATGGGAGTCTCACTGATTAACACTGAACCCTATGGGAGTCTCACTGATTAAAACTGAACCCTATGGGAGTCTCACTGATTAAAACTGAACCCTATGGGAGTCTCAGTGATTAACACCGAACCCAATGGGAGTCTCAGTGATTTACACTGAACACTATGGGAGTCTCACTGATTAACACTGAACCCTGTGGGAATCTCACTGATTAACACTGAACCCTGTGGGAGTCTCACTGATTAACACTGAACCCTGTTGGAGTCTCACTGATTAACACAGAACCCTGTGGGAGTCTCACTGATTAACACTGAACCCTATGGGAGTCTCACTGATTAAGACAGAACCCTGTGGGTGTCTCACTGATTAACAATGAACCCTGTTGGAGTTTCACTGATTAACACTGAACCCTATGGGAGTCTCACTGATTAACACTGAACCCTATGGGAGTCTCACTGATTAACACTGAACCCTATGGGAGTCTCACTGATTAACACTGAAACCTATGGGAGTCTCACTGATTAAAACTGAACCCTATGGAAGTCTCACTGATTAAAACTGAACCCTATTGGAGTCTCACTGATTAACACCGAACCCAATGGGAGTCTCAGTGATTTACACTGAACACTATGGGAGTCTCACTGATTAACACTGAACCCTGTGGGAGTCTCACTGATTAACACTGAACCCTGTTGGAGTCTCACTGATTAACACTGAACCCTATGGGAGTCTCACTGATTAACACTGAAACCTATGGGAGTCTCACTGATTAAAACTGAACCCTATGGGAGTCTCACTGATTAAAACTGAACCCTATTGGACTCTCACTGATTAAAACTGAACCCTATTGGAGTCTCAGTGATTTACACTGAACACTATGGGAGTCTCACTGATTAACAATGAACCCTGTGGGAATCTCACTGATTAACACTGAACCCTGTGGGAGTCTCACTGATTAACACTGAACCCTGTTGGAGTCTCACTGATTAACACTGAACCCTATGGGAGTCTCACTGATTAACACTGAACCCTATGGGAGTCTCACTGATTAACACTGAACCCTATGGGAGTCTCACTGATTAAAACTGAAACCTATGGGAGTCTCACTGATTAAAACTGAACCCTATGGGAGTCTCACTGATTAAAACTGAACCCTATGGGAGTCTCACTGATTAACACCGAACCCAATGGGAGTCTCACTGATTAACACTGAACACTGTGGGAGTCTCACTGATTAACACTGAACCCTGTGGGAATCTCACTGATTAACACTGAACCCTGTGGGAGTCTCACTGATTAACACTGAACCCTGTTGGAGTCTCACTGATTAACACTGAACCCTATGGGAGTCTCATTGATTAACACTGAACCCTATGGGAGTCTCACTGATTAACACATGAACCCTGTGGGAGTCTCACTGATTAACACTGAACCCTATGGGAGTCTCACTGATTAACACTGAACCCTATGGGAGTCTCACTGATTAACATCGAACCCTATGGGAGTCTCACTGATTAACACTGAACCCTATGGGAGTCTCACTGATAAACACTGAACCCTGTGGGAGTCTCACTGATTAACACTGAACCCTATGGGAGTCTCACTGATTAACACAGAACCCTGTGGGTGTCTCACTGATTAACACTGAACCCTATGGGAGTCTCACTGATTAACACTGAACCCTGTGGGAGTCTCACTGATTAACACTGAACCCTGTGGGAGTCTCACTGATTAACACTGAACCCTGTGGGAATCTCACTGATTAACACTGAACCCTGTGGGAGTCTCACTGATTAACACTGAACCCTGTTGGAGTCTCACTGATTAACACTGAACCCTATGGGAGTCTCATTGATTAACACTGAACCCTATGGGAGTCTCACTGATTAACACATGAACCCTGTGGGAGTCTCACTGATTAACACTGAACCCTATGGGAGTCTCACTGATTAACACTGAACCCTATGGGAGTCTCACTGATTAACATCGAACCCTATGGGAGTCTCACTGATTAACACTGAACCCTATGGGAGTCTCACTGATAAACACTGAACCCTGTGGGAGTCTCACTGATTAACACTGAACCCTATGGGAGTCTCACTGATTAACACAGAACCCTGTGGGTGTCTCACTGATTAACACTGAACCCTATGGGAGTCTCACTGATTAACACTGAACCCTGTGGGAGTCTCACTGATTAACACTGAACCCTGTGGGAGTCTCACTGATTAACACTGAACCCTAGGGGAGTCTCACTGATTAACACTGAACCCTATGGGAGTCTCACTGATTAACACTGAACCCTATGGGAGTCTCACTGATTAACACCGAACCCAATGGGAGTCTCAGTGATTTACACTGAACACTATGGGAGTCTCACTGATTAACACTGAACCCTGTGGGAATCTCACTGATTAACACTGAACCCTGTGGGAGTCTCACTGATTAACACTGAACTCTGTTGGAGTCTCACTGATTAACACAGAACCCTGTGGGAGTCTCACTGATTAACACTGAACCCTATGGGAGTCTCACTGATTAAGACAGAACCCTGTGGGTGTCTCACTGATTAACACTGAACCCTGTTGGAGTTTCACTGATTAACACTGAACCCTATGGGAGTCTCACTGATTAACACTGAACCCTATGGGAGTCTCACTGATTAACACTGAACCCTATGGGAGTCTCACTGATTAACACTGAAACCTATGGGAGTCTCACTGATTAAAACTGAACCCTATGGGAGTCTCACTGATTAAAACTGAACCCTATTGGAGTCTCACTGATTAACACCGAACCCAATGGGAGTCTCACTGATTTACACTGAACACTATGGGAGTCTCACTGATTAACAGTGAACCCTGTGGGAATCTCACTGATTAACACTGAACCCTGTGGGAGTCTCACTGATTAACACTGAACCCTGTTGGAGTCTCACTGATTAACACTGAACCCTATGGGAGTGTCATTGATTAACACTGAACCCTATGGGAGTCTCACTGATTAACACATGAACCCTGTGGGAGTCTCATTGATTAACACTGAACCCTATGGGAGTCTCACTGATTAACACTGAACCCTATGGGAGTCTCACTGATTAACATCGAACCCTATGGGAGTCTCACTGATTAACACTGAACCCTATGGGAGTCTCACTGATTAACACTGAACCCTATGGGAGTCTCACTGATAAACACTGAACCCTGTGGGAGTCTCACTGATTAACACTGAACCCTATGGGAGTCTCACTGATTAACACTGAACCCTGTGGGAGTCTCACTGATTAACACTGAAACCTGTGGGAATTTCAGTGATTAACACTGAACCCTGTGGTAGTCTCACTGATTAACACTGAACCCTAAGGGAGTCTCACTGATTAACACTGAACCCTATGGGAGTCTCACCGATTAATACTGACCCAATGGGCGTCTCACTAATTAACACTGAACCCTGTGGGAGTCTCACTGATTAACACTGAACCCTATGGGAATCTCGCTGATTAACACTGAACCCTGTGGGAGTCTCACTGATTAACACTGAACCCTATGGGAGTCTCACTGATTAACACTGAACCCTGTGAGAGTCTCACTGATTAACACTGGACCCTATGGGAGTCTCACTGATTAACACTGAACCCTGTGGGAGTCTCACTGATTAACACTGAACCCTAAGGGAGTCTCACTGATTAACACAGAACCCTGTGGGTGTCTCACTAATTAACACTGAACCCTGTGGGAGTCTCACTGATTAACACTGAACCCTATGGGAGTCTCCCTGATTAACACTGAACCCTATGGGAGTCTCACTGATTAACACTGAACCCTGTGGGAGTCTCACTGATTAACACCGAACCCTATGGGAGTCTCACTGATTAACACTGAACCCTATGGGAGTCTCACTGACTAACATCGAACCCTATGGGAGTCTCACTGATTAACACTGAACCCTATGGGAGTATCACTGATTAACACTGAACCCTATGGGAGTCTCACTGATAAACACTGAACCCTGTGGGAGTCTCACTGATTAACACTGAACCCTATGGGAGTCTCACTGATTAACACTGAACCCTGTGGGAGTCTCACTGATTAACACTGAAACCTGTGGGAATTTCAGTGATTAACACTGAACCCTGTGGTAGTCTCACTGATTAACACTGAACCCTAAGGGAGTCTCACTGATTAACACTGAACCCTATGGGAGTCTCACCGATTAATACTGACCCAATGGGAGTCTCACTAATTAACACTGAACCCTGTGGGAGTCTCACTGATTAACACTGAACCCTATGGGAATCTCGCTGATTAACACTGAACCCTGTGGGAGTCTCACTGATTAACACTGAACCCTATGGGAGTCTCACTGATTAACACTGAACCCTGTGAGAGTCTCACTGATTAACACTGGACCCTATGGGAGTCTCACTGATTAACACTGAACCCTGTGGGAGTCTCACTGATTAACACTGAACCCTAAGGGAGTCTCACTGATTAACACAGAACCCTGTGGGTGTCTCACTAATTAACACTGAACCCTGTGGGAGTCTCACTGATTAACACTGAACCCTATGGGAGTCTCCCTGATTAACACTGAACCCTATGGGAGTCTCACTGATTAACACTGAACCCTGTGGGAGTCTCACTGATTAACACCGAACCCTATGGGAGTCTCACTGATTAACACTGAACCCTATGGGAGTCTCACTGACTAACATCGAACCCTATGGGGGTCTCACTGATTAACACTGAACCCTATGGGAGTATCACTGATTAACACTGAACCCTATGGGAGTCTCACTGATAAACACTGAACCCTGTGGGAGTCTCACTGATTAACACTGAACCCTATGGGAGTCTCACTGATTAAGACTGAACCCTGTGGGAGTCTCACTGATTAACACTGAAACCTGTGGGAATTTCACTGATTAACACTGAACCCTGTGGTAGTCTCACTGATTAACACTGAACCCTAAGGGAGTCTCACTGATTAACACTGAACCCTATGGGAGTCTCACCGATTAATACTGACCCAATGGGAGTCTCACTGATTAACACTGAACCCTGTGGGAGTCTCACTGATTAACACTGAACCCTATGGGAATCTCGCTGATTAACACTGAACCCTGTGGGAGTCTCACTGATTAACACTGAACCCTATGGGAGTCTCACTGATTAACACTGAACCCTGTGAGAGTCTCACTGATTAACACAGGACCCTATGGGAGTCTCACTGATTAACACTGAACCCTGTGGGAGTCTCACTGATTAACACTGAACCCTATGGGAGTCTCACTGATTAACACAGAACCCTGTGGGTGTCTCACTGATTAACACTGAACCCTGTGGGAGTCTCACTGATTAACACTGAACCCTAGGGGAGTCTCACTGATTAACACTGAACCCTATGGGAGTCTCACTGATTAACACTGAACCCTATGGGAGTCTCACTGATTAACACTGAACCCTATGGGAGTCTCACTGATTAAAACTGAACCCTATGGGAGTCTCACTGATTAAAACTGAACCCTATGGGAGTCTCACTGATTAACACCGAACCCAATGGGAGTCTCAGTGATTTACACTGAACACTATGGGAGTCTCACTGATTAACACTGAACCCTGTGGGAATCTCACGGATTAACACTGAACCCTGTGGGAGTCTCAATGATTAACACTGAACCCTGTTGGAGTCTCACTGATTAACACTGAACCCTATGGGAGTCTCATTGATTAACACTGAACCCTATGGGAGTCTCACTGATTAGCACATGAACCCTGTGGGAGTCTCACTGATTAACACTGAACCCTATGGGAGTCTCACTGATTAACACTGAACCCTATGGGAGTCTCACTGATTAACATCGAACCCTGTGGGAGTCTCACTGATTAACACTGAACCCTGTGGGAGTCTCACTGATTAACACTGAAACCTGTGGGAATTTCACTGATTAACACTGCACCCTGTGGTAGTCTCACTGATTAACACTGAACCCTATGGGAGTCTCATTGATTAACACTGAACCCTATGGGAGTCTCACTGATTAGCACATGAACCCCGTGGGAGTCTCACTGATTAACACTGAACCCTATGGGAGTCTCACTGATTAACACAGAACCCTATGGGAGTCTCACTGATTAACATCGAACCCTGTGGGAGTCTCACTGATTAACACTGAACCCTGTGGGAGTCTCACTGATTAACACTGAAACCTGTGGGAATTTCACTGATTAACACTGCACCCTGTGGTAGTCTCACTGATTAACACTGAACCCTAAGGGAGTCTCACTGATTAACACTGAACCCTATGGGAGTCTCACCGATTAATACCGACCCAATGGGAGTCTCACTGATTAACACTGAACCCTGTGGGAGTCTCACTGATTAACACTGAACCCTATGGGAATCTCGCTGATTAACACTGAACCCTGTGGGAGTCTCACTGATTAACACTGAACCCTGTGAGAGTCTCACTGATTAACACTGGACCCTATGGGAGTCTCACTGATTAACCCTGAACCCTGTGGGAGTCTCACTGATTAACACTGAACCCTATGGGAGTCTCACTGATTAACACAGAACCCTGTGGGTGTCTCACTGATTAACACTGAACCCTGTGGGAGTCTCACTGATTAACACTGAACCCTATGGGAGTCTCACTGATTAACACTGAACCCTATGGGAGTCTCACTGATTAACACTGAACCCTATGGGAGTCTCACTGATTAACACTGAACCCTATGGGAGTCTCACTGATTAAAACTGAACCCTATGGGAGTCTCACTGATTAAAACTGAACCCTATGGGAGTCTCACTGATTAAAACTGAACCGTATGGGAGTCTCACTGATTAACACCGAACCCAATGGGAGTCTCAGTGATTTACACTGAACACTATGGGAGTCTCACTGATTAACACTGAACCCTGTGGGAATCTCACTGATTAACACTGAACCCTGTGGGAATCTCACTGATTAACACTGAACCCTGTGGGAGTCTCACTGATTAACACTGAACCCTGTGGGAGTCTCACTGATTAACACTGAACCCTATGGGAGTCTCACTGATTAAGACAGAACCCTGTGGGTGTCTCACTGATTAACACTGAACCCTGTTGGAGTCTCACTGATTAACACTTAACCCTATGGGAGTCTCACTGATTAACACTGAACCCTATGGGAGTCTCACTGATTAACACTGAACCCTATGGGAGTCTCACTGATTAACACTGAAACCTATGGGAGTCTCACTGATTAAAACTGAACCCTATGGGAGTCTCACTGATTAAAACTGAACCCTATGGGAGTCTCGCTGATTAACACCGAACCCAATGGGAGTCTCAGTGATTTACACTGAACACTATGGGAGTCTCACTGATTAACACTGAACCCTGTGGGAATCTCACTGATTAACACTGAACCCTGTGGGAGTCTCACTGATTAACACTGATCCCTATTGGAGTCTCACTGATTAACACTGAACCCTATGGGAGTCTCATTGATTAACACTGAACCCTATGGGAGTCTCACTGATTAACACATGAACCCTGTGGGAGTCTCACTGATTAACACTGAACCCTATGGGAGTCTCACTGATTAACACTGAACCCTATGGGAGTCTCACTGATTAACATCGAACCCTATGGGAGTCTCACTGATTAACACTGAACCCTATGGGAGTCTCACTGATTAACACTGAACCCTATGGGAGTCTCACTGATAAACACTGAACCCTGTGGGAGTCTCACTGATTAACACTGAACCCTATGGGAGTCTCACTGATTAACACTGAACCCTGTGGGAGTCTCACTGATTAACACTGAAACCTGTGGGAATTTCACTGATTAACACTGAACCCTGTGGTAGTCTCACTGATTAACACTGAACCCTAAGGGAGTCTCACTGATTAACACTGAACCCTATGGGAGTCTCACCAATTAATACTGACCCAATGGGAGTCTCACTAATTAACACTGAACCCTGTGGGAGTCTCACTGATTAACACTGAACCCTATGGGAATCTCGCTGATTAACACTGAACCCTGTGGGAGTCTCAATGATTAACACTGAACCCTATGGGAGTCTCACTGATTAACACTGAACCCTGTGAGAGTCTCACTGATTAACACTGGACCCTATGGGAGTCTCACTGATTAACACTGAACCCTGTGGGAGTCTCACTGATTAACACTGATCCCTGTTGGAGTCTCACTGATTAACACTGAACCCTATGGGAGTCTCACTAATTAACACTGAACCCTGTGGGAGTCTCACTGATTAAGACTGAACCCTATGGAAGTCTCACTGATTAACACTGAACCCTATGGGAGTCTCACTGATTAACACAGAACCCTGTGGGTGTCTCACTGCTTAACACTGAACCCTGTGGGAGTCTCACTGATTAACACTGAACCCTAGCGGAGTCTCACTGATTAACACTGAACACTATGGGAGTCTCACTGATTAACACTGAACCCTATGGGAGTCGCACTGATTAACACTGAACCCTATGGGAGTCTCACTGATTAAAACTGAACCCTATGGGAGTCTCACTGATTAAAACTGAACCCTATGGGAGTCTCACTGATTAACACCGAACCCAATGGGAGTCTCAGTGATTTACACTGAACACTATGGGAGTCTCACTGATTAACACTGAACCCTGTGGGAATCTCACTGATTAACACTGAACCCTGTGGGAGTCTCACTGATTAACACTGAACCCTGTTGGAGTCTCACTGATTAACACTGAACCCTGTGGGAGTCTCACTGATTAACACTGAACCCTATGGGAGTCTCACTGATTAAGACAGAACCCTGTGGGTGTCTCACTGATTAACACTGAACCCTGTTGGAGTCTCACTGATTAACACTGAACCCTATGGGAGTCTCACTGATTAACACTGAACCCTATGGGAGTCTCACTGATTAACACTGAACCCTATGGGAGTCTCACTGATTAACACTGAAACCTATGGGAGTCTCACTGATTAAAACTGAACCCTATGGGAGTCTCACTGATTAAAACTGAACCCTATGGGAGTCTCGCTGATTAACACCGAACCCAATGGGAGTCTCAGTGATTTACACTGAACACTATGGGAGTCTCACTGATTAACACTGAACCCTGTGGGAATCTCACTGATTAACACTGAACCCTGTGGGAGTCTCACTGATTAACACTGATCCCTGTTGGAGTCTCACTGATTAACACTGAACCCTATGGGAGTCTCATTGATTAACACTGAACCCTATGGGAGTCTCACTGATTAACACATGAACCCTGTGGGAGTCTCACTGATTAACACTGAACCCTATGGGAGTCTCACTGATTAACACTGAACCCTATGGGAGTCTCACTGATTAACATCGAACCCTATGGGAGTCTCACTGATTAACACTGAACCCTATGGGAGTCTCACTGATTAACACTGAACCCTATGGGAGTCTCACTGATAAACACTGAACCCTGTGGGAGTCTCACTGATTAACACTGAACCCTATGGGAGTCTCACTGATTAACACTGAACCCTGTGGGAGTCTCACTGATTAACACTGAAACCTGTGGGAATTTCACTGATTAACACTGAACCCTGTGGTAGTCTCACTGATTAACACTGAACCCTAAGGGAGTCTCACTGATTAACACTGAACCCTATGGGAGTCTCACCAATTAATACTGACCCAATGGGAGTCTCACTAATTAACACTGAACCCTGTGGGAGTCTCACTGATTAACACTGAACCCTATGGGAATCTCGCTGATTAACACTGAACCCTGTGGGAGTCTCACTGATTAACACTGAACCCTATGGGAGTCTCACTGATTAACACTGAACCCTGTGAGAGTCTCACTGATTAACACTGGACCCTATGGGAGTCTCACTGATTAACACTGAACCCTGTGGGAGTCTCACTGATTAACACTGAACCCTATGGGAGTCTCACTGATTAACACAGAACCCTGTGGGTGTCTCACTAATTAACACTGAACCCTGTGGGAGTCTCACTGATTAACACTGAACCCTATGGGAGTCTCACTGATTAACACTGAACCCTATGGGAGTCTCACTGATTAACACTGAACCCTATGGGAGTCTCACTGATTAAAACTGAACCCTATGGGAGTCTCACTGATTAAAACTGAACCCTATGGGAGTCTCACTGATTAACACCGAACCCAATGGGAGTCTCAGTGATTTACACTGAACACTATGGGAGTCTCACTGATTAACACTGAACCCTGTGGGAATCTCACTGATTAACACTGAACCCTGTGGGAGTCTCACTGATTAACACTGAACCCTGTTGGAGTCTCACTGATTAACACTGAACCCTGTGGGAGTCTCACTGATTAACACTTAACCCTATGGGAGTCTCACTGATTAAGACAGAACCCTGTGGGTGTCTCACTGATTAACACTGAACCCTGTTGGAGTCTCACTGATTAACACTGAACCCTATGGGAGTCTCACTGATTAACACTGAACCCTATGGGAGTCTCACTGATTAACACTGAACCCTATGGGAGTCTCACTGATTAACACTGAAACCTATGGGAGTCTCACTGATTAAAACTGAACCCTATGGGAGTCTCACTGATTAAAACTGAACCCTATGGGAGTCTCGCTGATTAACACCGAACCCAATGGGAGTCTCAGTGATTTACACTGAACACTATGGGAGTCTCACTGATTAACACTGAACCCTGTGGGAATCTCACTGATTAACACTGAACCCTGTGGGAGTCTCACTGATTAACACTGATCCCTGTTGGAGTCTCACTGATTAACACTGAACCCTATGGGAGTCTCATTGATTAACACTGAACCCTATGGGAGTCTCACTGATTAACACTGAACCCTATGGGAGTCTCACTGATTAACATCGAACCCTATGGGAGGCTCACTGATTAACACTGAACCCTGTGGGAGTCTCACTGATTAACACTGAACCCTATGGGAGTCTCACTGATTAACACTGAACCCTGTGGGAGTCTCACTGATTAACACTGAAACCTGTGGGAATTTCACTGATTAACACTGAACCCTGTGGTAGTCTCACTGATTAACACTGAACCCTAAGGGAGTCTCACTGATTAACACTGAACCCTATGGGAGTCTCACCGATTAATACTGACCCAATGGGAGTCTCACTAATTAACACTGAACCCTGTGGGAGTCTCACTGATTAACACTGAACCCTATGGGAATCTCGCTGATTAACACTGAACCCTGTGGGAGTCTCACTGATTAACACTGAACCCTATGGGAGTCTCACTGATTAACACTGAACCCTGTGAGAGTCTCACTGATTAACACTGGACCCTATGGGAGTCTCACTGATTAACACTGAACCCTGTGGGAGTCTCACTGATTAACACTGAACCCTATGGGAGTCTCACTGATTAACACAGAACCCTGTGGGTGTCTCACTAATTAACACTGAACCCTGTGGGAGTCTCACTGATTAACACTGAACCCTATGGGAGTCTCACTGATTAACACTGAACCCTATGGGAGTCTCACTGATTAACACTGAACCCTGTGGGAGTCTCACTGATTAACACCGAACCCTATGGGAGTCTCACTGATTAACACTGAACCCTATGGGAGTCTCACTGAATAACATCGAACCCTATGGGAGTCTCACTGATTAACACTGAACCCTATGGGAGTCTCACTGATTAACACTGAACCCTACGGGAGTCTCACTGATAAACACTGAACCCTGTGGGAGTCTCACTGATTAACACTGAACCCTATGGGAGTCTCACTGATTAACACTGAACCCTGTGGGAGTCTCACTGATTAACACTGAAACCTGTGGGAATTTCACTGATTAACACTGAACCCTGTGGTAGTCTCACTGATTAACACTGAACCCTAAGGGAGTCTCACTGATTAACACTGAACCCTATGGGAGTTTCACCGATTAATACTGACCCAATGGGAGTCTCACTGATTAACACTGAACCCTGTGGGATTCTCACTGATTAACACTGAACCCTATGGGAATCTCGCTGATTAACACTGAACCCTGTGGGAGTCTCACTGATTAACACTGAACCCTATGGGAGTCTCACTGATTAACACTGAACCCTGTGAGAGTCTCACTGATTAACACTGGACCCTATGGGAGTCTCACTGATTAACACTGAACCCTGTGGGAGTCTCACTGATTAACACTGAACCCTATGGGAGTCTCACTGATTAACACAGAACCCTGTGGGTGTCTCACTGATTAACACTGAACCCTGTGGGAGTCTCACTGATTAACACTGAACCCTAGGGGAGTCTCACTGATTAACACTGAACCCTATGGGAGTCTCACTGATTAACACTGAACCCTATGGGAGTCTCACTGATTAACACTGAACCCTATGGGAGTCTCACTGATTAAAACTGAACCCTATGGGAGTCTCACTGATTAAAACTGAACCCTATGGGAGTCTCACTGATTAACACCGAACCCAATGGGAGTCTCAGTGATTTACACTGAACACTATGGGAGTCTCACTGATTAACACTGAACCCTGTGGGAATCTCACTGATTAACACTGAACCCTGTGGGAGTCTCACTGATTAACACTGAACCCTGTTGGAGTCTCACTGATTAACACTGAACCCTGTTGGAGTCTCATTGATTAACACTGAACCCTGTGGGAGTCTCACTGATTAATACTGAACCCTATGGGAGTCTCACTGATTAACATCGAACCCTATGGGAGTCTCACTGATTAACACTGAACCCTATGGGAGTCTGACTGATTAACACTGAACCCTATGGGAGTCTCACTGATTAACACAGAACCCTGTGGGTGTCTCACTGATTAACACTGAACCCTGTGGGAGTCTCACTGATTAACACTGAACCCTATGGGAGTCTCACTGATTAACACTGAACCCTATGGGAGTCTCACTGATTAACACTGAACCCTATGGGAGTCTCACTGATTAACACTGAACCCTATGGGAGTCTCACTGATTAAAACTGAACCCTATGGGAGTCTCACTGATTAAAACTGAACCCTATGGGAGTCTCACTGATTAAAACTGAACCGTATGGGAGTCTCACTGATTAACACCGAACCCAATGGGAGTCTCAGTGATTTACACTGAACACTATGGGAGTCTCACTGATTAACACTGAACCCTGTGGGAATCTCACTGATTAACACTGAACCCTGTGGGAATCTCACTGATTAACACTGAACCCTGTGGGAGTCTCACTGATTAACACTGAACCCTGTGGGAGTCTCACTGATTAACACTGAACCCTATGGGAGTCTCACTGATTAAGACAGAACCCTGTGGGTGTCTCACTGATTAACACTGAACCCTGTTGGAGTCTCACTGATTAACACTGAACCCTATGGGAGTCTCACTGATTAACACTGAACCCTATGGGAGTCTCACTGATTAACACTGAACCCTATGGGAGTCTCACTGATTAACACTGAAACCTATGGGAGTCTCACTGATTAAAACTGAACCCTATGGGAGTCTCACTGATTAAAACTGAACCCTATGGGAGTCTCGCTGATTAACACCGAACCCAATGGGAGTCTCAGTGATTTACACTGAACACTATGGGAGTCTCACTGATTAACACTGAACCCTGTGGGAATCTCACTGATTAACACTGAACCCTGTGGGAGTCTCACTGATTAACACTGATCCCTGTTGGAGTCTCACTGATTAACACTGAACCCTATGGGAGTCTCATTGATTAACACTGAACCCTATGGGAGTCTCACTGATTAACACATGAACCCTGTGGGAGTCTCACTGATTAACACTGAACCCTATGGGAGTCTCACTGATTAACACTGAACCCTATGGGAGTCTCACTGATTAACATCGAACCCTATGGGAGTCTCACTGATTAACACTGAACCCTATGGGAGTCTCACTGATTAACACTGAACCCTATGGGAGTCTCACTGATAAACACTGAACCCTGTGGGAGTCTCACTGATTAACACTGAACCCTATGGGAGTCTCACTGATTAACACTGAACCCTGTGGGAGTCTCACTGATTAACACTGAAACCTGTGGGAATTTCACTGATTAACACTGAACCCTGTGGTAGTCTCACTGATTAACACTGAACCCTAAGGGAGTCTCACTGATTAACACTGAACCCTATGGGAGTCTCACCAATTAATACTGACCCAATGGGAGTCTCACTAATTAACACTGAACCCTGTGGGAGTCTCACTGATTAACACTGAACCCTATGGGAATCTCGCTGATTAACACTGAACCCTGTGGGAGTCTCACTGATTAACACTGAACCCTATGGGAGTCTCACTGATTAACACTGAACCCTGTGAGAGTCTCACTGATTAACACTGGACCCTATGGGAGTCTCACTGATTAACACTGAACCCTGTGGGAGTCTCACTGATTAACACTGATCCCTGTTGGAGTCTCACTGATTAACACTGAACCCTATGGGAGTCTCACTAATTAACACTGAACCCTGTGGGAGTCTCACTGATTAACACTGAACCCTATGGGAGTCTCACTGATTAACACTGAACCCTATGGGAGTCTCACTGATTAACACAGAACCCTGTGGGTGTCTCACTGCTTAACACTGAACCCTGTGGGAGTCTCACTGATTAACACTGAACCCTAGCGGAGTCTCACTGATTAACACTGAACACTATGGGAGTCTCACTGATTAACACTGAACCCTATGGGAGTCTCACTGATTAACACTGAACCCTATGGGAGTCTCACTGATTAAAACTGAACCCTATGGGAGTCTCACTGATTAAAACTGAACCCTATGGGAGTCTCACTGATTAACACCGAACCCAATGGGAGTCTCAGTGATTTACACTGAACACTATGGGAGTCTCACTGATTAACACTGAACCCTGTGGGAATCTCACTGATTAACACTGAACCCTGTGGGAGTCTCACTGATTAACACTGAACCCTGTTGGAGTCTCACTGATTAACACTGAACCCTGTGGGAGTCTCACTGATTAACACTGAACCCTATGGGAGTCTCACTGATTAAGACAGAACCCTGTGGGTGTCTCACTGATTAACACTGAACCCTGTTGGAGTCTCACTGATTAACACTGAACCCTATGGGAGTCTCACTGATTAACACTGAACCCTATGGGAGTCTCACTGATTAACACTGAAACCTATGGGAGTCTCACTGATTAAAACTGAACCCTATGGGAGTCTCACTGATTAAAACTGAACCCTATGGGAGTCTCGCTGATTAACACCGAACCCAATGGGAGTCTCAGTGATTTACACTGAACACTATGGGAGTCTCACTGATTAACACTGAACCCTGTGGGAATCTCACTGATTAACACTGAACCCTGTGGGAGTCTCACTGATTAACACTGATCCCTGTTGGAGTCTCACTGATTAACACTGAACCCTATGGGAGTCTCATTGATTAACACTGAACCCTATGGGAGTCTCACTGATTAACACATGAACCCTGTGGGAGTCTCACTGATTAACACTGAACCCTATGGGAGTCTCACTGATTAACACTGAACCCTATGGGAGTCTCACTGATTAACATCGAACCCTATGGGAGTCTCACTGATTAACACTGAACCCTATGGGAGTCTCACTGATTAACACTGAACCCTATGGGAGTCTCACTGATAAACACTGAACCCTGTGGGAGTCTCACTGATTAACACTGAACCCTATGGGAGTCTCACTGATTAACACTGAACCCTGTGGGAGTCTCACTGATTAACACTGAAACCTGTGGGAATTTCACTGATTAACACTGAACCCTGTGGTAGTCTCACTGATTAACACTGAACCCTAAGGGAGTCTCACTGATTAACACTGAACCCTATGGGAGTCTCACCAATTAATACTGACCCAATGGGAGTCTCACTAATTAACACTGAACCCTGTGGGAGTCTCACTGATTAACACTGAACCCTATGGGAATCTCGCTGATTAACACTGAACCCTGTGGGAGTCTCACTGATTAACACTGAACCCTATGGGAGTCTCACTGATTAACACTGAACCCTGTGAGAGTCTCACTGATTAACACTGGACCCTATGGGAGTCTCACTGATTAACACTGAACCCTGTGGGAGTCTCACTGATTAACACTGAACCCTATGGGAGTCTCACTGATTAACACAGAACCCTGTGGGTGTCTCACTAATTAACACTGAACCCTGTGGGAGTCTCACTGATTAACACTGAACCCTATGGGAGTCTCACTGATTAACACTGAACCCTATGGGAGTCTCACTGATTAACACTGAACCCTATGGGAGTCTCACTGATTAAAACTGAACCCTATGGGAGTCTCACTGATTAAAACTGAACCCTATGGGAGTCTCACTGATTAACACCGAACCCAATGGGAGTCTCAGTGATTTACACTGAACACTATGGGAGTCTCACTGATTAACACTGAACCCTGTGGGAATCTCACTGATTAACACTGAACCCTGTGGGAGTCTCACTGATTAACACTGAACCCTGTGGGAGTCTCACTGATTAACACTTAACCCTATGGGAGTCTCACTGATTAAGACAGAACCCTGTGGGTGTCTCACTGATTAACACTGAACCCTGTTGGAGTCTCACTGATTAACACTGAACCCTATGGGAGTCTCACTGATTAACACTGAACCCTATGGGAGTCTCACTGATTAACACTGAACCCTATGGGAGTCTCACTGATTAACACTGAAACCTATGGGAGTCTCACTGATTAAAACTGAACCCTATGGGAGTCTCGCTGATTAACACCGAATCCAATGGGAGTCTCAGTGATTTACACTGAACACTATGGGAGTCTCACTGATTAACACTGAACCCTGTGGGAATCTCACTGATTAACACTGAACCCTGTGGGAGTCTCACTGATTAACACTGATCCCTGTTGGAGTCTCACTGATTAACACTGAACCCTATGGGAGTCTCATTGATTAACACTGAACCCTATGGGAGTCTCACTGATTAACACATGAACCCTGTGGGAGTCTCACTGATTAACACTGAACCCTATGGGAGTCTCACTGATTAACACTGAACCCTATGGGAGTCTCACTGATTAATATCGAACCCTATGGGAGGCTCACTGATTAACACTGAACCCTAAGGGAGTCTCACTGATTAACACTGAACCCTATGGGAGTCTCACTGATAAACACTGAACCCTGTGGGAGTCTCACTGATTAACACTGAACCCTATGGGAGTCTCACTGATTAACACTGAACCCTGTGGGAGTCTCACTGATTAACACTGAAACCTGTGGGAATTTCACTGATTAACACTGAACCCTGTGGTAGTCTCACTGATTAACACTGAACCCTAAGGGAGTCTCACTGATTAACACTGAACCCTATGGGAGTCTCACCGATTAATACTGACCCAATGGGAGTCTCACTAATTAACACTGAACCCTGTGGGAGTCTCACTGATTAACACTGAACCCTATGGGAATCTCGCTGATTAACACTGAACCCTGTGGGAGTCTCACTGATTAACACTGAACCCTATGGGAGTCTCACTGATTAACACTGAACCCTGTGAGAGTCTCACTGATTAACACTGGACCCTATGGGAGTCTCACTGATTAACACTGAACCCTGTGGGAGTCTCACTGATTAACACTGAACCCTATGGGAGTCTCACTGATTAACACAGAACCCTGTGGGTGTCTCACTAATTAACACTGAACCCTGTGGGAGTCTCACTGATTAACACTGAACCCTATGGGAGTCTCACTGATTAACACTGAACCCTATGGGAGTCTCACTGATTAACACTGAACCCTGTGGGAGTCTCACTGATTAACACCGAACCCTATGGGAGTCTCACTGATTAACACTGAACCCTATGGGAGTCTCACTGAATAACATCGAACCCTATGGGAGTCTCACTGATTAACACTGAACCCTATGGGAGTCTCACTGATTAACACTGAACCCTATGGGAGTCTCACTGATAAACACTGAACCCTGTGGGAGTCTCACTGATTAACACTGAATCCTATGGGAGTCTCACTGATTAACACTGAACCCTGTGGGAGTCTCACTGATTAACACTGAAACCTGTGGGAATTTCACTGATTAACACTGAACCCTGTGGTAGTCTCACTGATTAACACTGAACCCTAAGGGAGTCTCACTGATTAACACTGAACCCTATGGGAGTTTCACCGATTAATACTGACCCAATGGGAGTCTCACTGATTAACACTGAACCCTGTGGGATTCTCACTGATTAACACTGAACCCTATGGGAATCTCGCTGATTAACACTGAACCCTGTGGGAGTCTCACTGATTAACACTGAACCCTATGGGAGTCTCACTGATTAACACTGAACCCTGTGAGAGTCTCACTGATTAACACTGGACCCTATGGGAGTCTCACTGATTAACACTGAACCCTGTGGGAGTCTCACTGATTAACACTGAACCCTATGGGAGTCTCACTGATTAACACAGAACCCTGTGGGTGTCTCACTGATTAACACTGAACCCTGTGGGAGTCTCACTGATTAACACTGAACCCTAGGGGAGTCTCACTGATTAACACTGAACCCTATGGGAGTCTCACTGATTAACACTGAACCCTATGGGAGTCTCACTGATTAACACTGAACCCTATGGGAGTCTCACTGATTAAAACTGAACCCTATGGGAGTCTCACTGATTAAAACTGAACCCTATGGGAGTCTCACTGATTAACACCGAACCCAATGGGAGTCTCAGTGATTTACACTGAACACTATGGGAGTCTCACTGATTAACACTGAACCCTGTGGGAATCTCACTGATTAACACTGAACCCTGTGGGAGTCTCACTGATTAACACTGAACCCTGTTGGAGTCTCACTGATTAACACTGAACCCTGTTGGAGTCTCATTGATTAACACTGAACCCTGTGGGAGTCTCACTGATTAACACTGAACCCTATGGGAGTCTCACTGATTAACATCGAACCCTATGGGAGTCTCACTGATTAACACTGAACCCTATGGGAGTCTGACTGATTAACACTGAACCCTATGGGAGTCTCACTGATTAACACTGAACCCTATGGGAGTCTCACTGATAAACACTGAACCCTGTGGGAGTCTCACTGATTAACACTGAACCCTATGGGAGTCTCACTGATTAACACTGAACCCTGTGGGAGTCTCACTGATTAACACTGAAACCTGTGGGAATTTCACTGATTAACACTGAACCCTATGGGAGTCTCACCGATTAATACTGACCCAATGGGAGTCTCACTGATTAACACTGAACCCTGTGGGAGTCTCACTGATTAACACTGAACCCTAGGGGAGTCTCACTGATTAACACTGAACCCTATGGGAGTCTCACTGATTAACACTGAACCCTGTTGGAGTCTCACTGATTAACACTGAACCCTATGGGAGTCTCACTGATTAACACTGAACCCTGTTGGAGTCTCACTGATTAACACTGAACCCTGTTGGAGTCTCATTGATTAATACTGAACCCTGTGGGAGTCTCACTGATTAACACTGAACCCTATGGGAGTCTCACTGATTAACATCGAACCCTATGGGAGTCTCACTGATTAACACTGAACCCTATGGGAGTCTGACTGATTAACACTGAACCCTATGGGAGTCTCACTGATTAACACTGAACCCTATGGGAGTCTCACTGATAAACACTGAACCCTGTGGGAGTCTCACTGATTAACACTGAACCCTATGGGAGTCTCACTGATTAACACTGAACCCTGTGGGAGTCTCACTGATTAACACTGAAACCTGTGGGAATTTCACTGATTAACACTGCACCCTGTGGTAGTCTCACTGATTAACACTGAACTCTATGGGAGTCTCACTGATTAACACTGAACCCTATGGGAGTCTCACTGATTAAAACTGAACCCTATGGGAGTCTCACTGATTAAAACTGAACCCTATGGGAGTCTCACTGATTAACACCGAACCCAATGGGAGTCTCAGTGATTTACACTGAACACTATGGGAGTCTCACTGATTAACACTGAACCCTGTGGGAATCTCACTGATTAACACTGAACCCTGTGGGAGTCTCACTGATTAACACTGAACCCTGTTGGAGTCTCACTGATTAACACTGAACCCTGTGGGAGTCTCACTGATTAACACTGAACCCTATGGGAGTCTCACTGATTAAGATAGAACCCTGTGGGTGTCTCACTGATTAACACTGAACCCTGTTGGAGTCTCACTGATTAACACTGAAACCTATGGGAGTCTCACTGATTAAAACTGAACCCTATGGGAGTCTCACTGATTAAAACTGAACCCTATGGGAGTCTCACTGATTAACACCGAACCCAATGGGAGTCTCAGTGATTTACATTGAACACTATGGGAGTCTCACTGATTAACACTGAACCCTGTGGGAATCTCACTGATTAACACTGAACCCTGTGGGAGTCTCACTGATTAACACTGAACCCTGTTGGAGTCTCACTGATTAACACTGAACCCTATGGGAGTCTCATTGATTAACACTGAACCCTATGGGAGTCTCACTGATTAACACATGAACCCTGTGGGAGTCTCACTGATTAACACTGAACCCTATGGGAGTCTCACTGATTAACAGTGAACCCTATGGGAGTCTCACTGATTAACATCGAACCCTATGGGAGTCTCACTGATTAACACTGAACCCTATGGGAGTCTCACTGATTAACACTGAACCCTATGGGAGTCTCACTGATAAACACTGAACCCTGTGGGAGTCTCACTGATTAACACTGAACCCTATGGGAGTCTCACTGATTAACACTGAACCCTGTGGGAGTCTCACTGATTAACACTGAAACCTGTGGGAATTTCACTGATTAACACTGAACCATGTGGTAGTCTCACTGATTAACACCGAACCCTAAGGGAGTCTCACTGATTAACACTGAACCCTATGGGAGTCTCACCGATTAATACTGACCCAATGGGAGTCTCACTAATTAACACTGAACCCTGTGGGAGTCTCACTGATTAACACTGAACCCTATGGGAATCTCGCTGATTAACACTGAACCCTGTGGGAGTCTCACTGATTAACACTGAACCCTATGGGAGTCTCACTGATTAACACTGAACCCTATGGGAGTCTCACTGATTAACACTGAACCCTATGGGAGTCTGACTGATTAACACTGAACCCTATGGGAGTCTCACTGATTAACACTGAACCCTATGGGAGTCTCACTAATAAACACTGAACCCTGTGGGAGTCTCACTGATTAACACTGAACCCTATGGGAGTCTCACTGATTAACACTGAACCCTGTGGGAGTCTCACTGATTAACACTGAAACCTGTGGGAATTTCACTGATTAACACTGCACCCTGTGGTAGTCTCACTGATTAACACTGAACCCTAAGGGAGTCTCACTGATTAACACTGAACCCTATGGGAGTCTCACCGATTAATACTGACCCAATGGGAGTCTCACTGATTAACACTGAACCCTGTGGGAGTCTCACTGATTAACACTGAACCCTGTGGGAGTCTCACTGATTAACACTGAACCCTAGGGGAGTCTCACTGATTAACACTGAACCCTATGGGAGTCTCACTGATTAACACTGAACCCTATGGGAGTCTCACTGATTAACACTGAACCCTATGGGAGTCTCACTGATTAAAACTGAACCCTATGGGAGTCTCACTGATTAAAACTAAACCCTATGGGAGTCTCACTGATTAACACCGAACCCAATGGGAGTCTCAGTGATTTACACTGAACCCTATGGGAGTCTCACTGATTAACACTGAACCCTATGGGAGTCTCACTGATTAACACTGAACCCTATGGGAGTCTGACTGATTAACACTGAACCCTATGGGAGTCTCACTGATTAACACTGAACCCTATGGGAGTCTCACTAATAAACACTGAACCCTGTGGGAGTCTCACTGATTAACACTGAACCCTATGGGAGTCTCACTGATTAACACTGAACCCTGTGGGAGTCTCACTGATTAACACTGAAACCTGTGGGAATTTCACTGATTAACACTGCACCCTGTGGTAGTCTCACTGATTAACACTGAACCCTAAGGGAGTCTCACTGATTAACACTGAACCCTATGGGAGTCTCACCGATTAATACTGACCCAATGGGAGTCTCACTGATTAACACTGAACCCTGTGGGAGTCTCACTGATTAACACTGAACCCTGTGGGAGTCTCACTGATTAACACTGAACCCTAGGGGAGTCTCACTGATTAACACTGAACCCTATGGGAGTCTCACTGATTAACACTGAACCCTATGGGAGTCTCACTGATTAACACTGAACCCTATGGGAGTCTCACTGATTAAAACTGAACCCTATGGGAGTCTCACTGATTAAAACTAAACCCTATGGGAGTCTCACTGATTAACACCGAACCCAATGGGAGTCTCAGTGATTTACACTGAACACTATGGGAGTCTCACTGATTAACACTGAACCCTGTGGGAATCTCACTGATTAACACTGAACCCTGTGGGAGTCTCACTGATTAACACTGAACCCTGTTGGAGTCTCACTGATTAACACTGAACCCTGTTGGAGTCTCACTGATTAACACTGAACCCTATGGGAGTCTCACTGATTAACACTGAAACCTATGGGAGTCTCACTGATTAAAACTGAACCCTATGGGAGTCTCACTGATTAAAACTGAACCCTATGGGAGTCTCACTGATTAACACCGAACCCAATGGGAGTCTCAGTGATTTACACTGAACACTATGGGAGTCTCACTGATTAACACTGAACCCTGTGGGAATCTCACTGATTAACACTGAACCCTGTGGGAGTCTCACTGATTAACACTGAACCCTGTTGGATTCTCACTGATTAACACTGAACCCTATGGGAGTCTCATTGATTAACACTGAACCCTATGGGAGTCTCACTGATTAACACATGAACCCTGTGGGAGTCTCACTGATTAACACTGAACCCTATGGGAGTCTCAATGATTAACACTGAACCCTATGGGAGTCTCACTGATTAACATCGAACCCTATGGGAGTCTCACTGATTAACACTGAACCCTATGGGAGTCTCACTGATTAACACTGAACCCTATGGGAGTCTCACTGATAAACACTGAACCCTGTGGGAGTCTCACTGATTAACACTGAACCCTATGGGAGTCTCACTGATTAACACTGAACCCTGTGGGAGTCTCACTGATTAACACTGAAACCTGTGGGAATTTCACTGATTAACACTGAACCATGTGGTAGTCTCACTGATTAACACTGAACCCTAAGGGAGTCTCACTGATTAACACTGAACCCTATGGGAGTCTCACCGATTAATACTGACCCAATGGGAGTCTCACTAATTAACACTGAACCCTGTGGGAGTCTCACTGATTAACACTGAACCCTATGGGAATCTCGCTGATTAACACTGAACCCTGTGGGAGTCTCACTGATTAACACTGAACCCTATGGGAGTCTCACTGATTAACACTGAACCCTGTGAGAGTCTCACTGATTAACAGTGGACCCTATGGGAGTCTCACTGATTAACACTGAACCCTGTGGGAGTCTCACTGGTTAACACTGAACCCTATGGGAGTCTCACTGATTAACACAGAACCCTGTGGGTGTCTCACTAATTAACACTGAACCCTGTGGGAGTCTCACTGATTAACACTGAACCCTATGGGAGTCTCACTGATTAACACTGAACCCTATGGGAGTCTCACTGATTAACACTGAACCCTGTGGGAGTCTCACTGATTAACACCGAACCCTATGGGAGTCTCACTGATTAACACTGAACCCTATGGGAGTCTCACTGATTAACATCGAACCCTATGGGAGTCTCACTGATTAACACTGAACCCTATGGGAGTCTCACTGATTAACACTGAACCCTATGGGAGTCTCACTGATAAACACTGAACCCTGTGGGAGTCTCACTGATTTACACTGAACACTATGGGAGTCTCACTGATTAACACTGAACCCTGTGGGAATCTCACTGATTAACACTGAACCCTGTGGGAGTCTCACTGATTAACACTGAACCCTGTTGGAGTCTCACTGATTAACACTGAACCCTATGGGAGTCTCATTGATTAACACTGAACCCTATGGGAGTCTCACTGATTAACACATGAACCCTGTGGGAGTCTCACTGATTAACACTGAACCCTATGGGAGTCTCACTGATTAACCCTGAACCCTATGGGAGTCTCACTGATTAACATCGAACCCTATGGGAGTCTCACTGATTAACACTGAACCCTATGGGAGTCTCACTGATTAACACTGAACCCGATGGGAGTCTCACTGATAAACACTGAACCCTGTGGGAGTCTCACTGATTAACACTGGACCCTATGGGAGTCTCACTGATTAACACTGAAGCCTGTGGGAGTCTCACTGATTAACACTGAAACCTGTGGGAATTTCACTGATTAACACTGAACCATGTGGTAGTCTCACTGATTAACACTGAACCCTAAGGGAGTCTCACTGATTAACACTGAACCCTATGGGAGTCTCACCGATTAATACTGACCCTATGGGAGTCTCACTGATTACCACTGAACCCTGTGGGAGTCTCACTGATTAACACTGAAACCTGTGGGAATTTCACTGATTAACACTGAACCCTGTGGTAGTCTCACTGATTAACACTGCACCCTAAGGGAGTCTCACTGATTAACACTGAACCCTATGGGAGTCTCACCGATTAATACTGACCCAATGGGAGTCTCACTAATTAACACTGAACCCTGTGGGAGTCTCACTGATTAACACTGAACCCTATGGGAATCTCGCTGATTAACACTGAACCCTGTGGGAGTCTCACTGATTAACACTGAACCCTATGGGAGTCTCACTGATTAACACTGAACCCTGTGAGAGTCTCACTGATTAACACTGGACCCTATGGGAGTCTCACTGATTAACACTGAACCCTGTGGGAGTCTCACTGATTAACACTGAACCCTATGGGAGTCTCACTGATTAACACAGAACCCTGTGGGTATCTCACTAATTAACACTGAACCCTGTGGGAGTCTCACTGATTAACACTGAACCCTATGGGAGTCTCACTGATTAACACTGAACCCTATGGGAGTCTCACTGATTAACACTGAACCCTGTGGGAGTCTCACTGATTAACACCGAACCCTATGGGAGTCTCACTGATTAACACTGAACCCTATGGGAGTCTCACTGATTAACATCGAACCCTATGGGATACTCACTGATTAACACTGAACCCTATGGGAGTCTCACTGATTAACACTGAACCCTATGGGAGTCTCACTGATTAACACTGAACCCTGTGGGAGTCTCACTGATTAACACTGAAACCTGTGGGAATTTCACTGATTAACACTGAACCCTGTGGTAGTCTCACTGATTAACACTGAACCCTAAGGGAGTCTCACTGATTAACACTGGACCCTATGGGAGTCTCACCGATTAATACTGACCCAATGGGAGTCTCACTGATTAACACTGAACCCTGTGGGAGTCTCACTGATTAACACTGAACCCTATGGGAATCTCGCTGATTAACACTGAACCCTGTGGGAGTCTCACTGATTAACACTGAACCCTATGGGAGTCTCACTGATTAACACTGAACCCTGTGAGAGTCTCACTGATTAACACTGGACCCTATGGGAGTCTCACTGATTAACACTGAACCCTGTGGGAGTCTCACTGATTAACACTGAACCCTATGGGAGTCTCACTGATTAACACAGAACCCTGTGGGTGTCTCACTGATTAACACTGAACCCTGTGGGGGCTCACTGATTAACACTGAACCCTATGGGAGTCTCACTGATTAACACTGAACCCTATGGGAGTCTCACTGATTAACACTGAACCCTATGGGAGTCTCACTGATTAACACTGAACCCTATGGGAATCTCGCTGATTAACACTGAACCCTGTGGGAGTCTCACTGATTAACACTGAACCCTATGGGAGTCTCACTGATTAACACTGAACCCTGTGAGAGTCTCACTGATTAACAGTGGACCCTATGGGAGTCTCACTGATTAACACTGAACCCTGTGGGAGTCTCACTGGTTAACACTGAACCCTATGGGAGTCTCACTGATTAACACAGAACCCTGTGGGTGTCTCACTAATTAACACTGAACCCTGTGGGAGTCTCACTGATTAACACTGAACCCTATGGGAGTCTCACTGATTAACACTGAACCCTATGGGAGTCTCACTGATTAACACTGAACCCTGTGGGAGTCTCACTGATTAACACCGAACCCTATGGGAGTCTCACTGATTAACACTGAACCCTATGGGAGTCTCACTGATTAACATCGAACCCTATGGGAGTCTCACTGATTAACACTGAACCCTATGGGAGTCTCACTGATTAACACATGAACCCTGTGGGAGTCTCACTGATTAACACTGAACCCTATGGGAGTCTCACTGATTAACCCTGAACCCTATGGGAGTCTCACTGATTAACATCGAACCCTATGGGAGTCTCACTGATTAACACTGAACCCTATGGGAGTCTCACTGATTAACACTGAACCCTATGGGAGTCTCACTGATAAACACTGAACCCTGTGGGAGTCTCACTGATTAACACTGGACCCTATGGGAGTCTCACTGATTAACACTGAAGCCTGTGGGAGTCTCACTGATTAACACTGAAACCTGTGGGAATTTCACTGATTAACACTGAACCATGTGGTAGTCTCACTGATTAACACTGAACCCTAAGGGAGTCTCACTGATTAACACTGAACCCTATGGGAGTCTCACCGATTAATACTGACCCAATGGGAGTCTCACTAATTAACACTGAACCCTGTGGGAGTCTCACTGATTAACACTGAACCCTATGGGAATCTCGCTGATTAACACTGAACCCTGTGGTAGTCTCACTGATAACACTGAACCCTAAGGGAGTCTCACTGATTAACACTGAACCCTATGGGAGTCTCACCGATTAATACTGACCCAATGGGAGTCTCACTAATTAACACTGAACCCTGTGGGAGTCTCACTGATTAACATCGAACCCTATGGGAGTATCACTGATTAACATCGAACCCTATGGGAGTCTCACTGATTAACACTGAACCCTATGGGAGTCTCACTGATTAACACTGAACCCTATGGGAGTCTTACTGATAAACACTGAACCCTGTGGGAGTCTCACTGATTAACACTGAACCCTATGGGAGTCTCACTGATTACCACTGAACCCTGTGGGAGTCTCACTGATTAACACTGAAACCTGTGGGAATTTCACTGATTAACACTGAACCCTGTGGTAGTCTCACTGATTAACACTGAACCCTAAGGGAGTCTCACTGATTAACACTGAACCCTATGGGAGTCTCACCGATTAATACTGACCCAATGGGAGTCTCACTAATTAACACTGAACCCTGTGGGAGTCTCACTGATTAACACTGAACCCTATGGGAATCTCGCTGATTAACACTGAACCCTGTGGGAGTCTCACTGATTAACACTGAACCCTATGGGAGTCTCACTGATTAACACTGAACCCTGTGAGAGTCTCACTGATTAACACTGGACCCTATGGGAGTCTCACTGATTAACACTGAACCCTGTGGGAGTCTCACTGATTAACACTGAACCCTATGGGAGTCTCACTGATTAACACAGAACCCTGTGGGTGTCTCACTAATTAACACTGAACCCTGTGGGAGTCTCACTGATTAACACTGAACCCTATGGGAGTCTCACTGATTAACACTGAACCCTATGGGAGTCTCACTGATTAACACTGAACCCTGTGGGAGTCTCACTGATTAACACCGAACCCTATGGGAGTCTCACTGATTAACACTGAACCCTATGGGAGTCTCACTGATTAACATCGAACCCTATGGGAGTCTCACTGATTAACACTGAACCCTATGGGAGTCTCACTGATTAACACTGAACCCTATGGGAGTCTCACTGATTAACACTGAACCCTGTGGGAGTCTCACTGATTAACACTGAAACCTGTGGGAATTTCACTGATTAACACTGAACCCTGTGGTAGTCTCTCTGATTAACACTGAACCCTAAGGGAGTCTCACTGATTAACACTGGACCCTATGGGAGTCTCACCGATTAATACTGACCCAATGGGAGTCTCACTGATTAACACTGAACCCTGTGGGAGTCTCACTGATTAACACTGAACCCTATGGGAATCTCGCTGATTAACACTGAACCCTGTGGGAGTCTCACTGATTAACACTGAACCCTATGGGAGTCTCACTGATTAACACTGAACCCTGTGAGAGTCTCACTGATTAACACTGGACCCTATGGGAGTCTCACTGATTAACACTGAACCCTGTGGGAGTCTCACTGATTAACACTGAACCCTATGGGAGTCTCACTGATTAACACAGAACCCTGTGGGTGTCTCACTGATTAACACTGAACCCTGTGGGGGCTCACTGATTAACACTGAACCCTAGGGGAGTCTCACTGATTAACACTGAACCCTATGGGAGTCTCACTGATTAACACTGAACCCTATGGGAGTCTCACTGATTAACACTGAACCCTATGGGAGTCTCACTGATTAAAACTGAACCCCATGGGAGTCTCACTGATTAAAACTGAACCCTATGGGAGTCTCACTGATTAACACCGAACCCAATGGGAGTCTCAGTGATTTACACTGAACACTATGGGAGTCTCACTGATTAACACTGAACCCTGTGGGAATCTCACTAATTAACACTGAACCCTGTGGGAGTCTCACTGATTAACACTGAACCCTGTTGGAGTCTCACTGATTAACACTGAACCCTGTTGGAGTCTCATTGATTAACACTGAACCCTGTGGGAGTCTCACTGATTAACACTGAACCCTATGGGAGTCTCACTGATTAACATCGAACCCTATGGGAGTCTCACTGATTAACACTGAACCCTATGGGAGTCTGACTGATTAACACTGAACCCTATGGGAGTCTCACTGATTAACACTGAACCCTATGGGAGTCTCACTGATAAACACTGAACCCTGTGGGAGTCTCACTGATTAACACTGAACCCTATGGGAGTCTCACTGATTAACACTGAACCCTGTGGGAGTCTCACTGATTAACACTGAAACCTGTGGGAATTTCACTGATTAACACTGCACCCTGTGGTAGTCTCACTGATTAACACTGAACCCTAAGGGAGTCTCACTGATTAACACTGAACCCTATGGGAGTCTCACCGATTAATACTGACCCACATGGGAGTCTCACTGATTAACACTGAACCCTGTGGGAGTCTCACTGATTAACACTGAACCCTATGGGAGTCTCACTGATTAACATCGAACCCTATGGGAGTCTCACTGATTAACACTGAACCCTATGGGAGTCTCACTGATTAACACTGAACCCTATGGGAGTCTCACTGATAAACACTGAACCCTGTGGGAGTCTCACTGATTTACACTGAACACTATGGGAGTCTCACTGATTAACACTGAACCCTGTGGGAATCTCACTGATTAACACTGAACCCTGTGGGAGTCTCACTGATTAACACTGAACCCTGTTGGAGTCTCACTGATTAACACTGAACCCTATGGGAGTCTCATTGATAAACACTGAACCCTATGGGAGTCTCACTGATTAACACATGAACCCTGTGGGAGTCTCACTGATTAACACTGAACCCTATGGGAGTCTCACTGATTAACCCTGAACCCTATGGGAGTCTCACTGATTAACATCGAACCCTATGGGAGTCTCACTGATTAACACTGAACCCTATGGGAGTCTCACTGATTAACACTGAACCCTATGGGAGTCTCACTGATAAACACTGAACCCTGTGGGAGTCTCACTGATTAACACTGGACCCTATGGGAGTCTCACTGATTAACACTGAAGCCTGTGGGAGTCTCACTGATTAACACTGAAACCTGTGGGAATTTCACTGATTAACACTGAACCATGTGGTAGTCTCACTGATTAACACTGAACCCTAAGGGAGTCTCACTGATTAACACTGAACCCTATGGGAGTCTCACCGATTAATACTGACCCAATGGGAGTCTCACTAATTAACACTGAACCCTGTGGGAGTCTCACTGATTAACACTGAACCCTATGGGAATCTCGCTGATTAACACTGAACCCTGTGGTAGTCTCACTGATAACACTGAACCCTAAGGGAGTCTCACTGATTAACACTGAACCCTATGGGAGTCTCACCGATTAATACTGACCCAATGGGAGTCTCACTAATTAACACTGAACCCTGTGGGAGTCTCACTGATTAACATCGAACCCTATGGGAGTATCACTGATTAACATCGAACCCTATGGGAGTCTCACTGATTAACACTGAACCCTATGGGAGTCTCACTGATTAACACTGAACCCTATGGGAGTCTTACTGATAAACACTGAACCCTGTGGGAGTCTCACTGATTAACACTGAACCCTATGGAAGTCTCACTGATTACCACTGAACCCTGTGGGAGTCTCACTGATTAACACTGAAACCTGTGGGAATTTCACTGATTAACACTGAACCCTGTGGTAGTCTCACTGATTAACACTGAACCCTAAGGGAGTCTCACTGATTAACACTGAACCCTATGGGAGTCTCACCGATTAATACTGACCCAATGGGAGTCTCACTAATTAACACTGAACCCTGTGGGAGTCTCACTGATTAACACTGAACCCTATGGGAATCTCGCTGATTAACACTGAACCCTGTGGGAGTCTCACTGATTAACACTGAACCCTATGGGAGTCTCACTGATTAACACTGAACCCTGTGAGAGTCTCACTGATTAACACTGGACCCTATGGGAGTCTCACTGATTAACACTGAACCCTGTGGGAGTCTCACTGATTAACACTGAACCCTATGGGAGTCTCACTGATTAACACAGAACCCTGTGGGTGTCTCACTAATTAACACTGAACCCTGTGGGAGTCTCACTGATTAACACTGAACCCTATGGGAGTCTCACTGATTAACACTGAACCCTATGGGAGTCTCACTGATTAACACTGAACCCTGTGGGAGTCTCACTGATTAACACCGAACCCTATGGGAGTCTCACTGATTAACACTGAACCCTATGGGAGTCTCACTGATTAACATCGAACCCTATGGGAGTCTCACTGATTAACACTGAACCCTATGGGAGTCTCACTGATTAACACTGAACCCTATGGGAGTCTCACTGATTAACACTGAACCCTGTGGGAGTCTCACTGATTAACACTGAAACCTGTGGGAATTTCACTGATTAACACTGAACCCTGTGGTAGTCTCACTGATTAACACTGAACCCTAAGGGAGTCTCACTGATTAACACTGGACCCTATGGGAGTCTCACCGATTAATACTGACCCAATGGGAGTCTCACTGATTAACACTGAACCCTGTGGGAGTCTCACTGATTAACACTGAACCCTATGGGAATCTCGCTGATTAACACTGAACCCTGTGGGAGTCTCACTGATTAACACTGAACCCTATGGGAGTCTCACTGATTAACACTGAACCCTGTGAGAGTCTCACTGATTAACACTGGACCCTATGGGAGTCTCACTGATTAACACTGAACCCTGTGGGAGTCTCACTGATTAACACTGAACCCTATGGGAGTCTCACTGATTAACACAGAACCCTGTGGGTGTCTCACTGATTAACACTGAACCCTGTGGGGGCTCACTGATTAACACTGAACCCTAGGGGAGTCTCACTGATTAACACTGAACCCTATGGGAGTCTCACTGATTAACACTGAACCCTATGGGAGTCTCACTGATTAACACTGAACCCTATGGGAGTCTCACTGATTAAAACTGAACCCCATGGGAGTCTCACTGATTAAAACTGAACCCTATGGGAGTCTCACTGATTAACACCGAACCCAATGGGAGTCTCAGTGATTTACACTGAACACTATGGGAGTCTCACTGATTAACACTGAACCCTGTGGGAATCTCACTAATTAACACTGAACCCTGTGGGAGTCTCACTGATTAACACTGAACCCTGTTGGAGTCTCACTGATTAACACTGAACCCTGTTGGAGTCTCATTGATTAACACTGAACCCTATGGGAGTCTCACTGATTAACATCGAA
This sequence comes from Petromyzon marinus, assembly GCF_048934315.1. Taxonomy (NCBI): domain Eukaryota; kingdom Metazoa; phylum Chordata; class Hyperoartia; order Petromyzontiformes; family Petromyzontidae; genus Petromyzon; species Petromyzon marinus. The sequence continues at coordinate 1,627,193 of NW_027423058.1, read as the reverse complement.
CCCTATGGGAGTCTCACTGATTAACACTGAACCCTATGGGAGTCTGACTGATTAACACTGAACCCTATGGGAGTCTCACTGATTAACACTGAACCCTATGGGAGTCTCACTGATAAACACTGAACCCTGTGGGAGTCTCACTGATTAACACTGAACCCTATGGGAGTCTCACTGATTAACACTGAACCCTGTGGGAGTCTCACTGATTAACACTGAAACCTGTGGGAATTTCACTGATTAACACTGCACCCTGTGGTAGTCTCACTGATTAACACTGAACCCTAAGGGAGTCTCACTGATTAACACTGAACCCTATGGGAGTCTCACCGATTAATACTGACCCACATGGGAGTCTCACTGATTAACACTGAACCCTGTGGGAGTCTCACTGATTAACACTGAACCCTATGGGAGTCTCACTGATTAACATCGAACCCTATGGGAGTCTCACTGATTAACACTGAACCCTATGGGAGTCTCACTGATTAACACTGAACCCTATGGGAGTCTCACTGATAAACACTGAACCCTGTGGGAGTCTCACTGATTTACACTGAACACTATGGGAGTCTCACTGATTAACACTGAACCCTGTGGGAATCTCACTGATTAACACTGAACCCTGTGGGAGTCTCACTGATTAACACTGAACCCTGTTGGAGTCTCACTGATTAACACTGAACCCTATGGGAGTCTCATTGATAAACACTGAACCCTATGGGAGTCTCACTGATTAACACATGAACCCTGTGGGAGTCTCACTGATTAACACTGAACCCTATGGGAGTCTCACTGATTAACCCTGAACCCTATGGGAGTCTCACTGATTAACATCGAACCCTATGGGAGTCTCACTGATTAACACTGAACCCTATGGGAGTCTCACTGATTAACACTGAACCCTATGGGAGTCTCACTGATAAACACTGAACCCTGTGGGAGTCTCACTGATTAACACTGGACCCTATGGGAGTCTCACTGATTAACATCGAACCCTATGGGAGTCTCACTGATTAACACTGAACCCTATGGGAGTCTCACTGATTAACACTGAACCCTATGGGAGTCTCACTGATTAACACTGAACCCTGTGGGAGTCTCACTGATTAACACTGAAACCTGTGGGAATTTCACTGATTAACACTGAACCCTGTGGTAGTCTCACTGATTAACACTGAACCCTAAGGGAGTCTCACTGATTAACACTGGACCCTATGGGAGTCTCACCGATTAATACTGACCCAATGGGAGTCTCACTGATTAACACTGAACCCTGTGGGAGTCTCACTGATTAACACTGAACCCTATGGGAATCTCGCTGATTAACACTGAACCCTGTGGGAGTCTCACTGATTAACACTGAACCCTATGGGAGTCTCACTGATTAACACTGAACCCTGTGAGAGTCTCACTGATTAACACTGGACCCTATGGGAGTCTCACTGATTAACACTGAACCCTGTGGGAGTCTCACTGATTAACACTGAACCCTATGGGAGTCTCACTGATTAACACAGAACCCTGTGGGTGTCTCACTGATTAACACTGAACCCTGTGGGGGCTCACTGATTAACACTGAACCCTAGGGGAGTCTCACTGATTAACACTGAACCCTATGGGAGTCTCACTGATTAACACTGAACCCTATGGGAGTCTCACTGATTAACACTGAACCCTATGGGAGTCTCACTGATTAAAACTGAACCCCATGGGAGTCTCACTGATTAAAACTGAACCCTATGGGAGTCTCACTGATTAACACCGAACCCAATGGGAGTCTCAGTGATTTACACTGAACACTATGGGAGTCTCACTGATTAACACTGAACCCTGTGGGAATCTCACTAATTAACACTGAACCCTGTGGGAGTCTCACTGATTAACACTGAACCCTGTTGGAGTCTCACTGATTAACACTGAACCCTGTTGGAGTCTCATTGATTAACACTGAACCCTATGGGAGTCTCACTGATTAACATCGAACCCTATGGGAGTCTCACTGATTAACACTGAACCCTATGGGAGTCTGACTGATTAACACTGAACCCTATGGGAGTCTCACTGATTAACACTGAACCCTATGGGAGTCTCACTGATAAACACTGAACCCTGTGGGAGTCTCACTGATTAACACTGAACCCTATGGGAGTCTCACTGATTAACACTGAACCCTGTGGGAGTCTCACTGATTAACACTGAACCCTGTTGGAGTCTCACTGATTAACACTGAACCCTATGGGAGTCTCATTGATAAACACTGAACCCTATGGGAGTCTCACTGATTAACACATGAACCCTGTGGGAGTCTCACTGATTAACACTGAACCCTATGGGAGTCTCACTGATTAACCCTGAACCCTATGGGAGTCTCACTGATTAACATCGAACCCTATGGGAGTCTCACTGATTAACACTGAACCCTATGGGAGTCTCACTGATTAACACTGAACCCTATGGGAGTCTCACTGATAAACACTGAACCCTGTGGGAGTCTCACTGATTAACACTGGACCCTATGGGAGTCTCACTGATTAACATCGAACCCTATGGGAGTCTCACTGATTAACACTGAACCCTATGGGAGTCTCACTGATTAACACTGAACCCTATGGGAGTCTCACTGATTAACACTGAACCCTGTGGGAGTCTCACTGATTAACACTGAAACCTGTGGGAATTTCACTGATTAACACTGAACCCTGTGGTAGTCTCACTGATTAACACTGAACCCTAAGGGAGTCTCACTGATTAACACTGGACCCTATGGGAGTCTCACCGATTAATACTGACCCAATGGGAGTCTCACTGATTAACACTGAACCCTGTGGGAGTCTCACTGATTAACACTGAACCCTATGGGAATCTCGCTGATTAACACTGAACCCTGTGGGAGTCTCACTGATTAACACTGAACCCTATGGGAGTCTCACTGATTAACACTGAACCCTGTGAGAGTCTCACTGATTAACACTGGACCCTATGGGAGTCTCACTGATTAACACTGAACCCTGTGGGAGTCTCACTGATTAACACTGAACTCTATGGGAGTCTCACTGATTAACACAGAACCCTGTGGGTGTCTCACTGATTAACACTGAACCCTGTGGGGGCTCACTGATTAACACTGAACCCTAGGGGAGTCTCACTGATTAACACTGAACCCTATGGGAGTCTCACTGATTAACACTGAACCCTATGGGAGTCTCACTGATTAACACTGAACCCTATGGGAGTCTCACTGATTAAAACTGAACCCCATGGGAGTCTCACTGATTAAAACTGAACCCTATGGGAGTCTCACTGATTAACACCGAACCCAATGGGAGTCTCAGTGATTTACACTGAACACTATGGGAGTCTCACTGATTAACACTGAACCCTGTGGGAATCTCACTAATTAACACTGAACCCTGTGGGAGTCTCACTGATTAACACTGAACCCTGTTGGAGTCTCACTGATTAACACTGAACCCTGTTGGAGTCTCATTGATTAACACTGAACCCTATGGGAGTCTCACTGATTAACATCGAACCCTATGGGAGTCTCACTGATTAACACTGAACCCTATGGGAGTCTGACTGATTAACACTGAACCCTATGGGAGTCTCACTGATTAACACTGAACCCTATGGGAGTCTCACTGATAAACACTGAACCCTGTGGGAGTCTCACTGATTAACACTGAACCCTATGGGAGTCTCACTGATTAACACTGAACCCTGTGGGAGTCTCACTGATTAACACTGAAACCTGTGGGAATTTCACTGATTAACACTGCACCCTGTGGTAGTCTCACTGATTAACACTGAACCCTAAGGGAGTCTCACTGATTAACACTGAACCCTATGGGAGTCTCACCGATTAATACTGACCCACATGGGAGTCTCACTGATTAACACTGAACCCTGTGGGAGTCTCACTGATTAACACTGAACCCTATGGGAGTCTCACTGATTAACATCGAACCCTATGGGAGTCTCACTGATTAACACTGAACCCTATGGGAGTCTCACTGATTAACACTGAACCCTATGGGAGTCTCACTGATAAACACTGAACCCTGTGGGAGTCTCACTGATTTACACTGAACACTATGGGAGTCTCACTGATTAACACTGAACCCTGTGGGAATCTCACTGATTAACACTGAACCCTGTGGGAGTCTCACTGATTAACACTGAACCCTGTTGGAGTCTCACTGATTAACACTGAACCCTATGGGAGTCTCATTGATAAACACTGAACCCTATGGGAGTCTCACTGATTAACACATGAACCCTGTGGGAGTCTCACTGATTAACACTGAACCCTATGGGAGTCTCACTGATTAACCCTGAACCCTATGGGAGTCTCACTGATTAACATCGAACCCTATGGGAGTCTCACTGATTAACACTGAACCCTATGGGAGTCTCACTGATTAACACTGAACCCTATGGGAGTCTCACTGATAAACACTGAACCCTGTGGGAGTCTCACTGATTAACACTGGACCCTATGGAAGTCTCACTGATTAACACTGAAGCCTGTGGGAGTCTCACTGATTAACACTGAAACCTGTGGGAATTTCACTGATTAACACTGAACCATGTGGTAGTCTCACTGATTAACACTGAACCCTAAGGGAGTCTCACTGATTAACACTGAACCCTATGGGAGTCTCACCGATTAATACTGACCCAATGGGAGTCTCACTAATTAACACTGAACCCTGTGGGAGTCTCACTGATTAACACTGAACCCTATGGGAATCTCGCTGATTAACACTGAACCCTGTGGTAGTCTCACTGATAACACTGAACCCTAAGGGAGTCTCACTGATTAACACTGAACCCTATGGGAGTCTCACCGATTAATACTGACCCAATGGGAGTCTCACTAATTAACACTGAACCCTGTGGGAGTCTCACTGATTAACATCGAACCCTATGGGAGTCTCACTGATTAACATCGAACCCTATGGGAGTCTCACTGATTAACACTGAACCCTATGGGAGTCTCACTGATTAACACTGAACCCTATGGGAGTCTTACTGATAAACACTGAACCCTGTGGGAGTCTCACTGATTAACACTGAACCCTATGGGAGTCTCACTGATTACCACTGAACCCTGTGGGAGTCTCACTGATTAACACTGAAACCTGTGGGAATTTCACTGATTAACACTGAACCCTGTGGTAGTCTCACTGATTAACACTGAACCCTAAGGGAGTCTCACTGATTAACACTGAACCCTATGGGAGTCTCACCGATTAATACTGACCCAATGGGAGTCTCACTAATTAACACTGAACCCTGTGGGAGTCTCACTGATTAACACTGAACCCTATGGGAATCTCGCTGATTAACACTGAACCCTGTGGGAGTCTCACTGATTAACACTGAACCCTATGGGAGTCTCACTGATTAACACTGAACCCTGTGAGAGTCTCACTGATTAACACTGGACCCTATGGGAGTCTCACTGATTAACACTGAACCCTGTGGGAGTCTCACTGATTAACACTGAACCCTATGGGTGTCTCACTAATTAACACTGAACCCTGTGGGAGTCTCACTGATTAACACTGAACCCTATGGGAGTCTCACTGATTAACACTGAACCCTATGGGAGTCTCACTGATTAACACTGAACCCTGTGGGAGTCTCACTGATTAACACCGAACCCTATGGGAGTCTCACTGATTAACACTGAACCCTATGGGAGTCTCACTGATTAACATCGAACCCTATGGGAGTCTCACTGATTAACACTGAACGTTATGGGAGTCTCACTGATTAACACTGAACCCTATGGGAGTCTCACTGATTAACACTGAACCCTGTGGGAGTCTCACTGATTAACACTGAAACCTGTGGGAATTTCACTGATTAACACTGAACCCTGTGGTAGTCTCACTGATTAACACTGAACCCTAAGGGAGTCTCACTGATTAACACTGGACCCTATGGGAGTCTCACCGATTAATACTGACCCAATGGGAGTCTCACTGATTAACACTGAACCCTGTGGGAGTCTCACTGATTAACACTGAACCCTATGGGAATCTCGCTGATTAACACTGAACCCTGTGGGAGTCTCACTGATTAACACTGAACCCTATGGGAGTCTCACTGATTAACACTGAACCCTGTGAGAGTCTCACTGATTAACACTGGACCCTATGGGAGTCTCACTGATTAACACTGAACCCTGTGGGAGTCTCACTGATTAACACTGAACCCTATGGGAGTCTCACTGATTAACACAGAACCCTGTGGGTGTCTCACTGATTAACACTGAACCCTGTGGGGGCTCACTGATTAACACTGAACCCTAGGGGAGTCTCACTGATTAACACTGAACCCTATGGGAGTCTCACTGATTAACACTGAACCCTATGGGAGTCTCACTGATTAACACTGAACCCTATGGGAGTCTCACTGATTAAAACTGAACCCCATGGGAGTCTCACTGATTAAAACTGAACCCTATGGGAGTCTCACTGATTAACACCGAACCCAATGGGAGTCTCAGTGATTTACACTGAACACTATGGGAGTCTCACTGATTAACACTGAACCCTGTGGGAATCTCACTAATTAACACTGAACCCTGTGGGAGTCTCACTGATTAACACTGAACCCTGTTGGAGTCTCACTGATTAACACTGAACCCTATGGGTGTCTCACTAATTAACACTGAACCCTGTGGGAGTCTCACTGATTAACACTGAACCCTATGGGAGTCTCACTGATTAACACTGAACCCTATGGGAGTCTCACTGATTAACACTGAACCCTGTGGGAGTCTCACTGATTAACACCGAACCCTATGGGAGTCTCACTGATTAACACTGAACCCTATGGGAGTCTCACTGATTAACATCGAACCCTATGGGAGTCTCACTGATTAACACTGAACGTTATGGGAGTCTCACTGATTAACACTGAACCCTATGGGAGTCTCACTGATTAACACTGAACCCTGTGGGAGTCTCACTGATTAACACTGAAACCTGTGGGAATTTCACTGATTAACACTGAACCCTGTGGTAGTCTCACTGATTAACACTGAACCCTAAGGGAGTCTCACTGATTAACACTGGACCCTATGGGAGTCTCACCGATTAATACTGACCCAATGGGAGTCTCACTGATTAACACTGAACCCTGTGGGAGTCTCACTGATTAACACTGAACCCTATGGGAATCTCGCTGATTAACACTGAACCCTGTGGGAGTCTCACTGATTAACACTGAACCCTATGGGAGTCTCACTGATTAACACTGAACCCTGTGAGAGCCTCACTGATTAACACAGGACCCTATGGGAGTCTCACTGATTAACACTGAACCCTGTGGGAGTCTCACTGATTAACACTGAACCCTATGGGAGTCTCACTGATTAACACAGAACCCTGTGGGTGTCTCACTGATTAACACTGAACCCTGTGGGGGCTCACTGATTAACACTGAACCCTAGGGGAGTCTCACTGATTAACACTGAACCCTATGGGAGTCTCACTGATTAACACTGAACCCTATGGGAGTCTCACTGATTAACACTGAACCCTATGGGAGTCTCACTGATTAAAACTGAACCCCATGGGAGTCTCACTGATTAAAACTGAACCCTATGGGAGTCTCACTGATTAACACCAAACCCAATGGGAGTCTCAGTGATTTACACTGAACACTATGGGAGTCTCACTGATTAACACTGAACCCTGTGGGAATCTCACTAATTAACACTGAACCCTGTGGGAGTCTCACTGATTAACACTGAACCCTGTTGGAGTCTCACTGATTAACACTGAACCCTGTTGGAGTCTCATTGATTAACACTGAACCCTGTGGGAGTCTCACTGATTAACACTGAACCCTATGGGAGTCTCACTGATTAACATCGAACCCTATGGGAGTCTCACTGATTAACACTGAACCCTATGGGAGTCTGACTGATTAACACTGAACCCTATGGGAGTCTCACTGATTAACACTGAACCCTATGGGAGTCTCACTGATAAACACTGAACCCTGTGGGAGTCTCACTGATTAACACTGAACCCTATGGGAGTCTCACTGATTAACACTGAACCCTGTGGGAGTCTCACTGATTAACACTGAAACCTGTGGGAATTTCACTGATTAACACTGCACCCTGTGGTAGTCTCACTGATTAACACTGAACCCTAAGGGAGTCTCACTGATTAACACTGAACCCTATGGGAGTCTCACCGATTAATACTGACCCACATGGGAGTCTCACTGATTAACACTGAACCCTGTGGGAGTCTCACTGATTAACACTGAACCCTGTGGGAGTCTCACTGATTAACACTGAACCCTAGGGGAGTCTCACTGATTAACACTGAACCCTATGGGAGTCTCACTGATTAACACTGAACCCTATGGGAGTCTCACTGATTAACACTGAACCCTATGGGAGTCTCACTGATTAACACTGAACCCTGTGGGAGTCTCACTGATTAACACTGAAACCTGTGGGAATTTCACTGATTAACACTGCACCCTGTGGTAGTCTCACTGATTAACACTGAACCCTAAGGGAGTCTCACTGATTAACACTGAACCCTATGGGAGTCTCACCGATTAATACTGACCCAATGGGAGTCTCACTGATTAACACTGAACCCTGTGGGAGTCTCACTGATTAACACTGAACCCTGTGGGAGTCTCACTGATTAACACTGAACCCTAGGGGAGTCTCACTGATTAACACTGAACCCTATGGGAGTCTCACTGATTAACACTGAACCCTATGGGAGTCTCACTGATTAACACTGAACCCTATGGGAGTCTCACTGATTAAAACTGAACCCTATGGGAGTCTCACTGATTAAAACTGAACCCTATGGGAGTCTCACTGATTAACACCGAACCCAATGGGAGTCTCAGTGATTTACACTGAACACTATGGGAGTCTCACTGATTAACACTGAACCCTGTGGGAATCTCACTGATTAACACTGAACCCTGTGGGAGTCTCACTGATTAACACTGAACCCTGTTGGAGTCTCACTGATTAACACTGAACCCTGTGGGAGTCTCACTGATTAACACTGAACCCTATGGGAGTCTCACTGATTAAGACAGAACCCTGTGGGTGTCTCACTGATTAACACTGAACCCTGTTGGAGTCTCACTGATTAACACTGAACCCTATGGGAGTCTCACTGATTAACACTGAACCCTATGGGAGTCTCACTGATGAACACTGAACCCTATGGGAGTCTCACTGATTAACACTGAAACCTATGGGAGTCTCACTGATTAAAACTGAACCCTATGGGAGTCTCACTGATTAAAACTGAACCCTATGGGAGTCTCACTGATTAACACCGAACCCAATGGGAGTCTCAGTGATTTACACTGAACACTATGGGAGTCTCACTGATTAACACTGAACCCTGTGGGAATCTCACTGATTAACACTGAACCCTGTGGGAGTCTCACTGATTAACACTGAACCCTGTTGGAGTCTCACTGATTAACACTGAACCCTATGGGAGTCTCATTGATTAACACTGAACCCTATGGGAGTCTCACTGATTAACACATGAACCCTGTGGGAGTCTCACTGATTAACACTGAACCCTATGGGAGTCTCACTGATTAACACTGAACCCTATGGGAGTCTCACTGATTAACATCGAACCCTATGGGAGTCTCACTGATTAACACTGAACCCTATGGGAGTCTCACTGATTAACACTGAACCCTATGGGAGTCTCACTGATAAACACTGAACCCTGTAGGAAGCTCACTGATTAACACTGAACCCTATGGGAGTCTCACTGATTAACACTGAACCCTGTGGGAGTCTCACTGATTAACACTGAAACCTGTGGGAATTTCACTGATTAATACTGCACCCTGTGGTAGTCTCACTGATTAACACTGAACCCTAAGGGAGTCTCACTGATTAACACTGAACCCTATGGGAGTCTCACCGATTAATACTGACCCACATGGGAGTCTCACTGATTAACACTGAACCCTGTGGGAGTCTCACTGATTAACACTGAACCCTGTGGGAGTCTCACTGATTAACACTGAACCCTAGGGGAGTCTCACTGATTAACACTGAACCCTATGGGAGTCTCACTGATTAACACTGAACCCTATGGGAGTCTCACTGATTAACACTGAACCCTATGGGAGTCTCACTGATTAACACTGAACCCTGTGGGAGTCTCACTGATTAACACTGAAACCTGTGGGAATTTCACTGATTAACACTGCACCCTGTGGTAGTCTCACTGATTAACACTGAACCCTAAGGGAGTCTCACTGATTAACACTGAACCCTATGGGAGTCTCACCGATTAATACTGACCCAATGGGAGTCTCACTGATTAACACTGAACCCTGTGGGAGTCTCACTGATTAACACTGAACCCTGTGGGAGTCTCATTGATTAACACTGAACCCTAGGGGAGTCTCACTGATTAACAATGAACCCTATGGGAGTCTCACTGATTAACACTGAACCCTATGGGAGTCTCACTGATTAACACTGAACCCTATGGGAGTCTCACTGATTAAAACTGAACCCTATGGGAGTCTCACTGATTAAAACTGAACCCTATGGGAGTCTCACTGATTAACACCGAACCCAATGGGAGTCTCAGTGATTTACACTGAACACTATGGGAGTCTCACTGATTAACACTGAACCCTGTGGGAATCTCACTGATTAACACTGAACCCTGTGGGAGTCTCACTGATTAACACTGAACCCTGTTGGAGTCTCACTGATTAACACTGAACCCTGTGGGAGTCTCACTGATTAACACTGAACCCTATTGGAGTCTCACTGATTAAGACAGAACCCTGTGGGTGTCTCACTGATTAACACTGAACCCTGTTGGAGTCTCACTGATTAACGCTGAACCCTATGGGAGTCTCACTGATTAACACTGAACCCTATGGGAGTCTCACTGATTAACACTGAACCCTATGGGAGTTTCACTGATTAACACTGAAACCTATGGGAGTCTCACTGATTAAAACTGAACCCTATGGGAGTCTCACTGATTAAAACTGAACCCTATGGGAGTCTCACTGATTAACACCGAACCCAATGGGAGTCTCAGTGATTTACACTGAACACTATGGGAGTCTCACTGATTAACACTGAACCCTGTGGGAATCTCACTGATTAACACTGAACCCTGTGGGAGTCTCACTGATTAACACTGAACCCTGTTGGAGTCTCACTGATTAACACTGAACCCTATGGGAGTCTCATTGATTAACACTGAACCCTATGGGAGTCTCACTGATTAACACATGAACCCTGTGGGAGTCTCACTGATTAACACTGAACCCTATGGGAGTCTCACTGATTAACACTGAACCCTATGGGAGTCTCACTGATTAACATCGAACCCTATGGGAGTCTCACTGATTAACACTGAACCCTATGGGAGTCTCACTGATTAACACTGAACCCTATGGGAGTCTCACTGATAAACACTGAACCCTGTGGGAGTCTCACTGATTAACACTGAACCCTATGGGAGTCTCACTGATTAACACTGAACCCTGTGGGAGTCTCACTGATTAACACTGAAACCTGTGGGAATTTCACTGATTAACACTGAACCATGTGGTAGTCTCACTGATTAACACTGAACCCTAAGGGAGTCTCACTGATTAACACTGAACCCTATGGGAGTCTCACCGATTAATACTGACCCAATGGGAGACTCACTAATTAACACTGAACCCTGTGGGAGTCTCACTGATTAACACTGAACCCTATGGGAATCTCGCTGATTAACACTGAACCCTGTGGGAGTCTCACTGATTAATACTGAACCCTATGGGAGTCTCACTGATTAACACTGAACCCTGTGAGAGTCTCACTGATTAACACTGGTCCCTATGGGAGTCTCACTGATTAACATTGAACCCTGTGGGAGTCTCACTGATTAACACTGAACCCTATGGGAGTCTCACTGATTAACACAGAACCCTGTGGGAGTCTCACTGATTAACACTGAACCCTATGGGAGTCTCACTGATTAACACTGAACCCTGTGGGAGTCTCACTGATTAACACTGAAACCTGTGGGAATTTCACTGATTAACACTGCACCCTGTGGTAGTCTCACTGATTAACACTGAACCCTAAGGGAGTCTCACTGATTAACACTGAACCCTATGGGAGTCTCACCGATTAATACTGACCCAATGGGAGTCTCACTGATTAACACTGAACCCTGTGGGAGTCTCACTGATTAACACTGAACCCTGTGGGAGTCTCACTGATTAACACTGAACCCTAGGGGAGTCTCACTGATTAACACTGAACCCTATGGGAGTCTCACTGATTAACACTGAACCCTGTGGGAGTCTCACTGATTAACACTGAAACCTGTGGGAATTTCACTGATTAACACTGAACCCTGTGGTAGTCTCACTGATTAACACTGAACCCTAAGGGAGTCTCACTGATTAACACTGAACCCTATGGGAGTCTCACCGATTAATACTGACCCAATGGGAGTCTCACTGATTAACACTGAACCCTGTGGGAGTCTCACTGATTAACACTGAACCCTATGGGAATCTCGCTGATTAACACTGAACCCTGTTGGAGTCTCACTGATTAACACTGAACCCTATGGGAGTCTCACCGATTAATACTGACCCAATGGGAGTCTCACTGATTAACACTGAACCCTGTGGGAGTCTCACTGATTAACACTGAACCCTATGGGAATCTCGCTGATTAACACTGAACCCTGTTGGAGTCTCACTGATTAACACTGAACCTTGTTGGAGTCTCATTGATTAACACTGAACCCTGTGGGAGTCTCACTGATTAACACTGAACCCTGTGGGAGTCTCACTGATTAACACTGAACCCTGTGGGAGTCTCACTGATTAACACTGAACCCTAGGGGAGTCTCACTGATTAACACTGAACCCTATGGGAGTCTCACTGATTAACACTGAACCCTGTGGGAGTCTCACTGATTAACACTGAACCCTATGGGAGTCTCACCGATTAATACTGACCCAATGGGAGTCTCACTGATTAACACTGAACCCTGTGGGAGTCTCACTGATTAACACTGAACCCTATGGGAATCTCGCTGATTAACACTGAACCCTGTTGGAGTCTCACTGATTAACACTGAACCTTGTTGGAGTCTCATTGATTAACACTGAACCCTGTGGGAGTCTCACTGATTAACACTGAACCCTATGGGAGTCTCACTGATTAACATCGAACCCTATGGGAGTCTCACTGATTAACACTGAACCCTATGGGAGTCTGACTGATTAACACTGAACCCTATGGGAGTCTCACTGATTAACACTGAACCCTATGGGAGTCTCACTGATAAACACTGAACCCTGTGGGAGTCTCACTGATTAACACTGAACCCTATGGGAGTCTCACTGATTAACACTGAACCCTGTGGGAGTCTCACTGATTAACACTGAACCCTGTGGGAGTCTCACTGATTAACACTGAACCCTAGGGGAGTCTCACTGATTAACACTGAACCCTATGGGAGTCTCACTGATTAACACTGAACCCTATGGGAGTCTCACTGATTAACACTGAACCCTATGGGAGTCTCACTGATTAACACTGAACCCTGTGGGAGTCTCACTGATTAACACTGAAACCTGTGGGAATTTCACTGATTAACACTGCACCCTGTGGTAGTCTCACTGATTAACACTGAACCCTAAGGGAGTCTCACTGATTAACACTCAACCCTATGGGAGTCTCACCGATTAATACTGACACAATGGGAGTCTCACTGATTAACACTGAACCCTGTGGGAGTCTCACTGATTAACACTGAACCCTGTGGGAGTCTCACTGATTAACACTGAACCCTAGGGGAGTCTCACTGATTAACACTGAACCCTATGGGAGTCTCACTGATTAACACTGAACCCTATGGGAGTCTCACTGATTAACACTGAAACCTGTGGGAATTTCACTGATTAACACTGAACCCTGTGGTAGTCTCACTGATTAACACTGAACCCTAAGGGAGTCTCACTGATTAACACTGAACCCTATGGGAGTCTCACCGATTAATACTGACCCAATGGGAGTCTCACTGATTAACACTGAACCCTGTGGGAGTCTCACTGATTAACACTGAACCCTATGGGAATCTCGCTGATTAACACTGAACCCTGTTGGAGTCTCACTGATTAACACTGAACCTTGTTGGAGTCTCATTGATTAACACTGAACCCTGTGGGAGTCTCACTGATTAACACTGAACCCTATGGGAGTCTCACTGATTAACATCGAACCCTATGGGAGTCTCACTGATTAACACTGAACCCTATGGGAGTCTGACTGATTAACACTGAACCCTATGGGAGTCTCACTGATTAACACTGAACCCTATGGGAGTCTCACTGATAAACACTGAACCCTGTGGGAGTCTCACTGATTAACACTGAACCCTATGGGAGTCTCACTGATTAACACTGAACCCTGTGGGAGTCTCACTGATTAACACTGAACCCTATGGGAGTCTCACTGATTAACACAGAACCCTGTGGGAGTCTCACTGATTAACACTGAACCCTATGGGAGTCTCACTGATTAACACTGAACCCTGTGGGAGTCTCACTGATTAACACTGAAACCTGTGGGAATTTCACTGATTAACACTGCACCCTGTGGTAGTCTCACTGATTAACACTGAACCCTAAGGGAGTCTCACTGATTAACACTGAACCCTATGGGAGTCTCACTGATTAACACTGAACCCTATGGGAGTCTCACTGATTAACACTGAACCCTATGGGAGTCTCACTGATTAACACTGAACCCTGTGGGAGTCTCACTGATTAACACTGAAACCTGTGGGAATTTCACTGATTAACACTGCACCCTGTGGTAGTCTCACTGATTAACACTGAACCCTAAGGGAGTCTCACTGATTAACACTGAACCCTATGGGAGTCTCACCGATTAATACTGACCCAATGGGAGTCTCACTGATTAACACTGAACCCTGTGGGAGTCTCACTGATTAACACTGAACCCTGTGGGAGTCGCACTGATTAACACTGAACCCTAGGGGAGTCTCACTGATTAACACTGAACCCTATGGGAGTCTCACTGATTAACACTGAACCCTATGGGAGTCTCACTGATTAACACTGAAACCTGTGGGAATTTCACTGATTAACACTGAACCCTGTGGTAGTCTCACTGATTAACACTGAACCCTAAGGGAGTCTCACTGATTAACACTGAACCCTATGGGAGTCTCACCGATTAATACTGACCCAATGGGAGTCTCACTGATTAACACTGAACCCTGTGGGAGTCTCACTGATTAACACTGAACCCTATGGGAATCTCGCTGATTAACACTGAACCCTGTTGGAGTCTCACTGATTAACACTGAACCTTGTTGGAGTCTCATTGATTAACACTGAACCCTGTGGGAGTCTCACTGATTAACACTGAACCCTATGGGAGTCTCACTGATTAACATCGAACCCTATGGGAGTCTCACTGATTAACACTGAACCCTATGGGAGTCTGACTGATTAACACTGAACCCTATGGGAGTCTCACTGATTAACACTGAACCCTATGGGAGTCTCACTGATAAACACTGAACCCTGTGGGAGTCTCACTGATTAACACTGAACCCTATGGGAGTCTCACTGATTAACACTGAACCCTGTGGGAGTCTCACTGATTAACACTGAAACCTGTGGGAATTTCACTGATTAACACTGCACCCTGTGGTAGTCTCACTGATTAACACTGAACCCTAAGGGAGTCTCACTGATTAACACTGAACCCTATGGGAGTCTCACCGATTAATACTGACCCACATGGGAGTCTCACTGATTAACACTGAACCCTGTGGGAGTCTCACTGATTAACACTGAACCCTGTGGGAGTCTCACTGATTAACACTGAACCCTAGGGGAGTCTCACTGATTAACACTGAACCCTATGGGAGTCTCACTGATTAACACTGAACCCTATGGGAGTCTCACTGATTAACACTGAACCCTATGGGAGTCTCACTGATTAACACTGAACCCTGTGGGAGTCTCACTGATTAACACTGAAACCTGTGGGAATTTCACTGATTAACACTGCACCCTGTGGTAGTCTCACTGATTAACACTGAACCCTAAGGGAGTCTCACTGATTAACACTGAACCCTATGGGAGTCTCACCGATTAATACTGACCCAATGGGAGTCTCACTGATTAACACTGAACCCTGTGGGAGTCTCACTGATTAACACTGAACCCTGTGGGAGTCTCACTGATTAACACTGAACCCTAGGGGAGTCTCACTGATTAACACTGAACCCTATGGGAGTCTCACTGATTAACACTGAACCCTATGGGAGTCTCACTGATTAACACTGAACCCTATGGGAGTCTCACTGATTAAAACTGAACCCTATGGGAGTCTCACTGATTAAAACTGAACCCTATGGGAGTCTCACTGATTAACACCGAACCCAATGGGAGTCTCAGTGATTTACACTGAACACTATGGGAGTCTCACTGATTAACACTGAACCCTGTGGGAATCTCACTGATTAACACTGAACCCTGTGGGAGTCTCACTGATTAACACTGAACCCTGTTGGAGTCTCACTGATTAACACTGAACCCTGTGGGAGTCTCACTGATTAACACTGAACCCTATGGGAGTCTCACTGATTAAGACAGAACCCTGTGGGTGTCTCACTGATTAACACTGAACCCTGTTGGAGTCTCACTGATTAACACTGAACCCTATGGGAGTCTCACTGATTAACACTGAACCCTATGGGAGTCTCACTGATTAACACTGAACCCTATGGGAGTCTCACTGATTAACACTGAAACCTATGGGAGTCTCACTGATTAAAACTGAACCCTATGGGAGTCTCACTGATTAAAACTGAACCCTATGGGAGTCTCACTGATTAACACCGAACCCAATGGGAGTCTCAGTGATTTACACTGAACACTATGGGAGTCTCACTGATTAACACTGAACCCTGTGGGAATCTCACTGATTAACACTGAACCCTGTGGGAGTCTCACTGATTAACACTGAACCCTGTTGGAGTCTCACTGATTAACACTGAACCCTATGGGAGTCTCATTGATTAACACTGAACCCTATGGGAGTCTCACTGATTAACACATGAACGCTGTGGGAGTCTCACTGATTAACACTGAATGATATGGGAGTCTCACTGATTAACACTGAACCCTATGGGAGTCTCACTGATTAACATCGAACCCTATGGGAGTCTCACTGATTAACACTGAACCCTATGGGAGTCTCACTGATTAACACTGAACCCTATGGGAGTCTCACTGATAAACACTGAACCCTGTGGGAGTCTCACTGATTAACACTGAACCCTATGGGAGTCTCACTGATTAACACTGAACCCTGTGGGAGTCTCACTGATTAACACTGAAACCTGTGGGAATTTCACTGATTAACACTGAACCATGTGGTAGTCTCACTGATTAACACTGAACCCTAAGGGAGTCTCACTGATTAACACTGAACCCTATGGGAGTCTCACCGATTAATACTGACCCAATGGGAGTCTCACTAATTAACACTGAACCCTGTGGGAGTCTCACTGATTAACACTGAACCCTATGGGAATCTCGCTGATTAACACTGAACCCTGTGGGAGTCTCACTGATTAATACTGAACCCTATGGGAGTCTCACTGATTAACACTGAACCCTGTGAGAGTCTCACTGATTAACACTGGACCCTATGGGAGTCTCACTGATTAACACTGAACCCTGTGGGAGTCTCACTGATTAACACTGAACCCTATGGGAGTCTCACTGATTAACACAGAACCCTGTGGGAGTCTCACTGATTAACACTGAACCCTATGGGAGTCTCACTGATTAACACTGAACCCTGTGGGAGTCTCACTGATTAACACTGAAACCTGTGGGAATTTCACTGATTAACACTGCACCCTGTGGTAGTCTCACTGATTAACACTGAACCCTAAGGGAGTCTCACTGATTAACACTGAACCCTATGGGAGTCTCACCGATTAATACTGACCCAATGGGAGTCTCACTGATTAACACTGAACCCTGTGGGAGTCTCACTGATTAACACTGAACCCTGTGGGAGTCTCACTGATTAACACTGAACCCTAGGAGAGTCTCACTGATTAACACTGAACCCTATGGGAGTCTCACTGATTAACACTGAACCCTGTGGGAGTCTCACTGATTAACACTGAAACCTGTGGGAATTTCACTGATTAACACTGAACCCTGTGGTAGTCTCACTGATTAACACTGAACCCTAAGGGAGTCTCACTGATTAACACTGAACCCTATGGGAGTCTCACCGATTAATACTGACCCAATGGGAGTCTCACTGATTAACACTGAACCCTGTGGGAGTCTCACTGATTAACACTGAACCCTATGGGAATCTCGCTGATTAACACTGAACCCTGTGGGAGTCTCACTGATTAACATTGAACCCTATGGGAGTCTCACTGATTAACACTGAACCCTGTGAGAGTCTCACTGATTAACACTGGACCCTATGGGAGTCTCACTGATTAACACTGAACCCTGTGGGAGTCTCACTGATTAACACTGAACCCTATGGGAGTCTCACTGATTAACACAGAACCCTGTGGGTGTCTCACTGATTAACACTGAACCCTGTGGGGGCTCACTGATTAACACTGAACCCTAGGGGAGTCTCACTGATTAACACTGAACCCTATGGGAGTCTCACTGATTAACACTGAACCCTATGGGAGTCTCACTGATTAACACTGAACCCTATGGGAGTCTCACTGATTAAAACTGAACCCCATGGGAGTCTCACTGATTAAAACTGAACCCTATGGGAGTCTCACTGATTAACACCGAACCCAATGGGAGTCTCAGTGATTTACACTGAACACTATGGGAGTCTCACTGATTAACACTGAACCCTGTGGGAATCTCACTAATTAACACTGAACCCTGTGGGAGTCTCACTGATTAACACTGAACCCTGTTGCAGTCTCACTGATTAACACTGAACCCTGTTGGAGTCTCATTGATTAACACTGAACCCTGTGGGAGTCTCACTGATTAACACTGAACCCTATGGGAGTCTCACTGATTAACATCGAACCCTATGGGAGTCTCACTGATTAACACTGAACCCTATGGGAGTCTGACTGATTAACACTGAACCCTATGGGAGTCTCACTGATTAACACTGAACCCTATGGGAGTCTCACTGATAAACACTGAACCCTGTGGGAGTCTCACTGATTAACACTGAACCCTATGGGAGTCTCACTGATTAACACTGAACCCTGTGGGAGTCTCACTGATTAACACTGAAACCTGTGGGAATTTCACTGATTAACACTGCACCCTGTGGTAGTCTCACTGATTAACAATGAACCCTAAGGGAGTCTCACTGATTAACACTGAACCCTATGGGAGTCTCACCGATTAATACTGACCCAATGGGAGTCTCACTGATTAACACTGAACCCTGTGGGAGTCTCACTGATTAACACTGAACCCTGTGGGAGTCTCACTGATTAACACTGAACCCTAGGGGAGTCTCACTGATTAACACTGAACCCTATGGGAGTCTCACTGATTAACACTGAACCCTATGGGAGTCTCACTGATTAACACTGAACCCTATGGGAGTCTCACTGATTAAAACTGAACCCTATGGGAGTCTCACTGATTAAAACTGAACCCTATGGGAGTCTCACTGATTAACACCGAACCCAATGGGAGTCTCAGTGATTTACACTGAACACTATGGGAGTCTCACTAATTAACACTGAACCCTGTGGGAATCTCACTGATTAACACTGAACCCTGTGGGAGTCTCACTGATTAACACTGAACCCTGTTGGAGTCTCACTGATTAACACTGAACCCTGTGGGAGTCTCACTGATTAACACTGAACCCTATGGGAGTCTCACTGATTAAGACAGAACCCTGTGGGTGTCTCACTGATTAACACTGAACCCTGTTGGAGTCTCACTGATTAACACTGAACCCTATGGGAGTCTCACTGATTAACACTGAACCCTATGGGAGTCTCACTGATTAACACTGAACCCTATGGGAGTTTCACTGATAAACACTGAACCCTGTGGGAGTCTCACTGATTAACACTGAACCCTATGGGAGTCTCACTGATTAACACTGAACCCTGTGGGAGTCTCACTGATTAACACTGAAACCTGTGGGAATTTCACTGATTAACACTGAACCATGTGGTAGTCTCACTGATTAACACTGAACCCTAAGGGAGTCTCACTGATTAACACTGAACCCTATGGGAGTTTACCGATTAATACTGACCCAATGGGAGTCTCACTAATTAACACTGAACCCTGTGGGAGTCTCACTGATTAACACTGAACCCTATGGGAATCTCGCTGATTAACACTGAACCCTGTGGGAGTCTCACTGATTAATAACTGAACCCTATGGGAGTCTCACTGATTAACACTGAACCCTGTGAGAGTCTCACTGATTAACACTGGACCCTATGGGAGTCTCACTGATTAACACTGAACCCTGTGGGAGTCTCACTGATTAACACTGAACCCTATGGGAGTCTCACTGATTAACACAGAACCCTGTGGGAGTCTCACTGATTAACACTGAACCCTGTGGGAGTCTCACTGATTAACACTGAACCCTGTTGGAGCCTCACTGATTAACACTGAACCCTGTTGGAGTCTCATTGATTAACACTGAACCCTGTGGGAGTCTCACTGATTAACACTGAACCCTATGGGAGTCTCACTGATTAACATCGAACCCTATGGGAGTCTCACTGATTAACACTGAACCCTATGGGAGTCTGACTGATTAACACTGAACCCTATGGGAGTCTCACTGATTAACATTGAACCCTATGGGAGTCTCACTGATAAACACTGAACCCTGTGGGAGTCTCACTGATTAACACTGAACCCTATGGGAGTCTCACTGATTAACACTGAACCCTGTGGGAGTCTCACTGATTAACACTGAAACCTGTGGGAATTTCACTGATTAACACTGCACCCTGTGGTAGTCTCACTGATTAACACTGAACCCTAAGGGAGTCTCACTGATTAACACTGAACCCTATGGGAGTCTCACCGATTAATACTGACCCAATGGGAGTCTCACTGATTAACACTGAACCCTGTGGGAGTCTCACTGATTAACACTGAACCCTGTGGGAGTCTCACTGATTAACACTGAACCCTAGGGGAGTCTCACTGATTAACACTGAACCCTATGGGAGTCTCACTGATTAACACTGAACCCTATGGGAGTCTCACTGATTAACACTGAACCCTATGGGAGTCTCACTGATTAAAACTGAACCCTATGGGAGTCTCACTGATTAAAACTGAACCCTATGGGAGTCTCACTGATTAACACCGAACCCAATGGGAGTCTCAGTGATTTACACTGAACACTATGGGAGTCTCACTAATTAACACTGAACCCTGTGGGAATCTCACTGATTAACACTGAACCCTGTGGGAGTCTCAATGATTAACACTGAACCCTGTTGGAGTCTCACTGATTAACACTGAACCCTGTGGGAGTCTCACTGATTAACACTGAACCCTATGGGAGTCTCACTGATTAAGACAGAACCCTGTGGGTGTCTCACTGATTAACACTGAACCCTGTTGGAGTCTCACTGATTAACACTGAACCCTATGGGAGTCTCACTGATTAACACTGAACCCTATGGGAGTCTCACTGATTAACACTGAACCCTATGGGAGTCTCACTGATTAACACTGAAACCTATGGGAGTCTCACTGATTAAAACTGAACCCTATGGGAGTCTCACTGATTAAAACTGAACCCTATGGGAGTCTCACTGATTAACACTGAACCCAATGGGAGTCTCAGTGATTTACACTGAACACTATGGGAGTCTCACTGATTAACACTGAACCCTGTGGGAATCTCACTGATTAACACTGAACCCTGTGGGAGTCTCACTGATTAACACTGAACCCTGTTGGAGTCTCACTGATTAACACTGAACCCTATGGGAGTCTCATTGATTAACACTGAACCCTATGGGAGTCTCACTGATTAACACATGAACCCTGTGGGAGTCTCACTGATTAACACTGAACCCTATGGGAGTCTCACTGATTAACACTGAACCCTATGAGAGTCTCACTGATTAACATCGAACCCTATGGGAGTCTCACTGATTAACACTGAACCCTATGGGAGTCTCACTGATTAACACTGAACCCTATGGGAGTCTCACTGATAAACACTGAACCCTGTGGGAGTCTCACTGATTAACACTGAACCCTATGGGAGTCTCACTGATTAACACTGAACCCTGTGGGAGTCTCACTGATTAACACTGAAACCTGTGGGAATTTCACTGATTAACACTGAACCATGTGGTAGTCTCACTGATTAACACTGAACCCTAAGGGAGTCTCACTGATTAACACTGAACCCTATGGGAGTCTCACCGATTAATACTGACCCAATGGGAGTCTCACTAATTAACACTGAACCCTGTGGGAGTCTCACTGATTAACACTGAACCCTATGGGAATCTCGCTGATTAACACTGAACCCTGTGGGAGTCTCACTGATTAATACTGAACCCTATGGGAGTCTCACTGATTAACACTGAACCCTGTGAGAGTCTCACTGATTAACACTGGACCCTATGGGAGTCTCACTGATTAACACTGAACCCTGTGGGAGTCTCACTGATTAACACTGAACCCTATGGGAGTCTCACTGATTAACACAGAACCCTGTGGGTGTCTCACGAATTAACACTGAACCCTGTGGGAGTCTCACTGATTAACACTGAACCCTATGGGAGTCTCACTGATTAACACTGAACCCTATGGGAGTCTCACTGATTAACACTGAACCCTGTGGGAGTCTCACTGATTAACACCGAACCCTATGGGAGTCTCACTGATTAACACTGAACCCTATGGGAGTCTCACTGATTAACATCGAACCCTATGGGAGTCTCACTGATTAACACTGAACCCTATGGGAGTCTCACTGATTAACACTGAACCCTATGGGAGTCTCACTGATAAATACTGAACCCTGTGGGAGTCTCACTGATTAACACTGAACCCTATGGGAGTCTCACTGATTAACACTGAACCCTGTGGGAGTCTCACTGATTAACACTGAAACCTGTGGGAATTTCACTGATTAAAACTGAACCCTGTGGTAGCCTCACTGATTAACACTGAACCCTAAGGGAGTCTCACTGATTAACACTGAACCCTATGGGAGTCTCACCGATTAATACTGACCCAATGGGAGTCTCACTGATTAACACTGAACCCTGTGGGAGTCTCACTGATTAACACTGAACCCTATGGGAATCTCGCTGATTAACACTGAACCCTGTGGGAGTCTCACTGATTAACACTGAACCCTATGGGAGTCTCACTGATTAACACTGAACCCTGTGAGAGTCTCACTGATTAACACTGAACCCTGTGGGAGTCTCACTGATTAACACTGAACCCTTTGGGAGTCTCACTGATTAACACAGAACCCTGTGGGTGTCTCACTGATTAACACTGAACCCTGTGGGAGTCTCACTGATTAACACTGAACCCTAGGGGAGTCTCACTGATTAACACTGAACCCTATGGGAGTCTCACTGATTAACACTGAACCCTGTGGGAGTCTCACTGATTAACACCGAACCCTATGGGAGTCTCACTGATTAACACTGAACCCTATGGGAGTCTCACTGATTAACATCGAACCCTATGGGAGTCTCACTGATTAACACTGAACCCTATGGGAGTCTCACTGATTAACACTGAACCCTATGGGAGTCTCACTGATAAATACTGAACCCTGTGGGAGTCTCACTGATTAACACTGAACCCTATGGGAGTCTCACTGATTAACACTGAACCCTGTGGGAGTCTCACTGATTAACACTGAAACCTGTGGGAATTTCACTGATTAAAACTGAACCCTGTGGTAGTCTCACTGATTAACACTGAACCCTAAGGGAGTCTCACTGATTAACACTGAACCCTATGGGAGTCTCACCGATTAATACTGACCCAATGGGAGTCTCACTGATTAACACTGAACCCTGTGGGAGTCTCACTGATTAACACTGAACCCTATGGGAATCTCGCTGATTAACACTGAACCCTGTGGGAGTCTCACTGATTAACACTGAACCCTATGGGAGTCTCACTGATTAACACTGAACCCTGTGAGAGTCTCACTGATTAACACTGAACCCTGTGGGAGTCTCACTGATTAACACTGAACCCTATGGGAGTCTCACTGATTAACACAGAACCCTGTGGGTGTCTCACTGATTAACACTGAACCCTGTGGGAGTCTCACTGATTAACACTGAACCCTAGGGGAGTCTCACTGATTAACACTGAACCCTATGGGAGTCTCACTGATTAAAACTGAACCCTATGGGAGTCTCACTGATTAAAACTGAACCCTATGGGAGTCTCACTGATTAACACCGAACCCAATGGGAGTCTCAGTGATTTACACTGAACACTATGGGAGTCTCACTGATTAACACTGAACCCTGTGGGAATCTCACTGATTAACACTGAACCCTGTGGGAGTCTTACTGATTAACACTGAACCCTGTGAGAGTCTCACTGATTAACACTGGACCCTATGGGAGTCTCACTGATTAACACTGAACCCTGTGGGAGTCTCACTGATTAACACTGAACCCTATGGGAGTCTCACTGATTAACACAGAACCCTGTGGGTGTCTCACTAATTAACACTGAACCCTGTGGGAGTCTCACTGATTAACACTGAACCCTATGGGAGTCTCACTGATTAACACTGAACCCTATGGGAGTCTCACTGATTAACACTGAACCCTGTGGGAGTCTCACTGATTAACACCGAACCCTATGGGAGTCTCACTGATTAACACTGAACCCTATGGGAGTCTCACTGATTAACATCGAACCCTATGGGAGTCTCACTGATTAACACTGAACCCTATGGGAGTCTCACTGATTAACACTGAACCCTATGGGAGTCTCACTGATAAACACTGAACCCTGTGCGAGTCTCACTGATTTACACTGAACACTATGGGAGTCTCACTGATTAACACTGAACCCTGTGGGAATCTCACTGATTAACACTGAACCCTGTGGGAGTCTCACTGATTAACACTGAACCCTGTTGGAGTCTCACTGATTAACACTGAACCCTATGGGAGTCTCAATGGTTAACACTGAACCCTATGGGAGTCTCACTGATTAACACATGAACCCTGTGGGAGTCTCACTGATTAACACTGAACCCTATGGGAGTCTCACTGATTAACACTGAACCCTATGGGAGTCTCACTGATTAACACTGAACCCTATGGGAGTCTCACTGATTAACACATGAACCCTGTGGGAGTCTCACTGATTAACACTGAACCCTATGGGAGTCTCACTGATTAACACTGAACCCTATGGGAGTCTCACTGATTAACATCGAACCCTATGGGAGTCTCACTGATTAACACTGAACCCTATGGGAGTCTCACTGATTAACACTGAACCCTGTGGGAGTCTCACTGATTAACACTGAAACCTGTGGGAAGTTCACTGATTAACACTGAACCCTGTGGTAGTCTCACTGATTAACACTGAACCCTAAGGGAGTCTCACTGATTAACACTGAACCCTATGGGAGTCTCACCGATTAATACTGACCCAATGGGAGTCTCACTAATTAACACTGAACCCTGTGGGAGTCTCACTGATTAACACTGAACCCTATGGGAATCTCGCTGATTAACACTGAACCCTGTGGGAGTCTCACTGATTAACACTGAACTCTATGGGAGTCTCACTGATTAACACTGAACCCTGTGAGAGTCTCACTGATTAACACTGGACCCTATGGGAGTCTCACTGATTAACACTGAACCCTGTGGGAGTCTCACTGATTAACACTGAACCCTATGGGAGTCTCACTGATTAACACAGAACCCTGTGGGTGTCTCACTAATTAACACTGAACCCTGTGGGAGTCTCACTGATTAACACTGAACCCTATGGGAGTCTCACTGATTAACACTGAACCCTATGGGAGTCTCACTGATTAACACTGAACCCTGTGGGAGTCTCACTGATTAACACCGAACCCTATGGGAGTCTCACTGATTAACACTGAACCCTATGGGAGTCTCACTGATTAACATCGAACCCTATGGGAGTCTCACTGATTAACACTGAACCCTATGGGAGTCTCACTGATTAACACTGAACCCTATGGGAGTCTCACTGATAAACACTGAACCCTGTGGGAGTCTCACTGATTTACACTGAACACTATGGGAGTCTCACTGATTAACACTGAACCCTGTGGGAATCTCACTGATTAACACTGAACCCTGTGGGAGTCTCACTGATTAACACTGAACCCTGTTGGAGTCTCACTGATTAACACTGAACCCTATGGGAGTCTCATTGATTAACACTGAACCCTATGGGAGTCTCACTGATTAACACATGAACCCTGTGAGAGTCTCACTGATTAACACTGAACCCTATGGGAGTCTCACTGATTAACACTGAACCCTATGGGAGTCTCACTGATTAACATCGAACCCTATGGGAGTCTCACTGATTAACACTGAACCCTATGGGAGTCTCACTGATTAACACTGAACCCTATGGGAGTCTCACTGATAAACACTGAACCCTGTGGGAGTCTCACTGATTAACACTGAACCCTATGGGAGTCTCACTGATTAACACTGAACCCTGTGGGAGTCTCACTGATTAACACTGAAACCTGTGGGAAGTTCACTGATTAACACTGAACCCTGTGGTAGTCTCACTGATTAACACTGAACCCTAAGGGAGTCTCACTGATTAACACTGAACCCTATGGGAGTCTCACCGATTAATACTGACCCAATGGGAGTCTTATAAATTAACACTGAACCCTGTGGGAGTCTCACTGATTAACACTGAACCCTATGGGAGTCTCACTGATTAAAACTGAACCCTATGGGAGTCTCACTGATTAAAACTGAACCCTATGGGAGTCTCACTGATTAACACCGAACCCAATGGGAGTCTCAGTGATTTACACTGAACACTATGGGAGTCTCACTGATTAACACTGAACCCTGTGGGAATCTCACTGATTAACACTGAACCCTGTGGGAGTCTTACTGATTAACACTGAACCCTGTGAGAGTCTCACTGATTAACACTGGACCCTATGGGAGTCTCACTGATTAACACTGAACCCGGTGGGAGTCTCACTGATTAACACTGAACCCTATGGGAGTCTCACTGATTAACACAGAACCCTGTGGGTGTCTCACTAATTAACACTGAACCCTGTGGGAGTCTCACTGATTAACACTGAACCCTATGGGAGTCTCACTGATTAACACTGAACCCTATGGGAGTCTCACTGATTAACACTGAACCCTATGGGAGTCTCACTGATTAACACCGAACCCAATGGGAGTCTCAGTGATTTACACTGAACACTATGGGAGTCTCACTGATTAACACTGAACCCTGTGGGAATCTCACTGATTAACACTGAACCCTGTGGGAGTCTTACTGATTAACACTGAACCCTGTGAGAGTCTCACTGATTAACACTGGACCCTATGGGAGTCTCACTGATTAACACTGAACCCGGTGGGAGTCTCACTGATTAACACTGAACCCTATGGGAGTCTCACTGATTAACACAGAACCCTGTGGGTGTCTCACTAATTAACACTGAACCCTGTGGGAGTCTCACTGATTAACACTGAACCCTATGGGAGTCTCACTGATTAACACTGAACCCTATGGGAGTCTCACTGATTAACACTGAACCCTGTGGGAGTCTCACTGATTAACACCGAACCCTATGGGAGTCTCACTGATTAACACTGAACCCTATGGGAGTCTCACTGATTAACATCGAACCCTATGGGAGTCTCACTGATTAACACTGAACCCTATGGGAGTCTCACTGATTAACACTGAACCCTATGGGAGTCTCACTGATAAACACTGAACCCTGTGGGAGTCTCACTGATTTACAATGAACACTATGGGAGTCTCACTGATTAACACTGAACCCTGTGGGAATCTCACTGATTAACACTGAACCCTGTGGGAGTCTCACTGATTAACACTGAACCCTGTTGGAGTCTCACTGATTAACACTGAACCCTATGGGAGTCTCAATGATTAACACTGAACCCTATGGGAGTCTCACCGATTAACACTGACCCAATGGGAGTCTCACTGATTAACACTGAACCCTGTGGGAGTCTCACTGATTAACACTGAACCCTATGGGAATCTCGCTGATTAACACTGAACCCTGTGGGAGTCTCACTGATTAACACTGAACCCTATGGGAGTCTCACTGATTAACACTGAACCCTGTGAGAGTCTCACTGATTAACACTGAACCCTGTGGGAGTCTCACTGATTAACACTGAACCCTATGGGAGTCTCACTGATTAACACAGAACCCTGTGGGTGTCTCACTGATTAACACTGAACCCTGTGGGAGTCTCACTGATTAACACTGAACCCTAGGGGAGTCTCACTGATTAACACTGAACCCTATGGGAGTCTCACTGATTAAAACTGAACCCTATGGGAGTCTCACTGATTAAAACTGAACCCTATGGGAGTCTCACTGATTAACACCGAACCCAATGGGAGTCTCAGTGATTTACACTGAACACTATGGGAGTCTCACTGATTAACACTGAACCCTGTGGGAATCTCACTGATTAACACTGAACCCTGTGGGAGTCTTACTGATTAACACTGAACCCTGTGAGAGTCTCACTGATTAACACTGGACCCTATGGGAGTCTCACTGATTAACACTGAACCCTGTGGGAGTCTCACTGATTAACACTGAACCCTATGGGAGTCTAACTGATTAACACAGAACCCTGTGGGTGTCTCACTAATTAACACTGAACCCTGTGGGAGTCTCACTGATTAACACTGAACCCTATGGGAGTCTCACTGATTAACACTGAACCCTATGGGAGTCTCACTGATTAACACTGAACCCTGTGGGAGTCTCACTGATTAACACCGAACCCTATGGGAGTCTCACTGATTAACACTGAACCCTATGGGAGTCTCACTGATTAACATCGAACCCTATGGGAGTCTCACTGATTAACACTGAACCCTATGGGAGTCTCACTGATTAACACTGAACCCTATGGGAGTCTCACTGATAAACACTGAACCCTGTGCGAGTCTCACTGATTTACACTGAACACTATGGGAGTCTCACTGATTAACACTGAACCCTGTGGGAATCTCACTGATTAACACTGAACCCTGTGGGAGTCTCACTGATTAACACTGAACCCTGTTGGAGTCTCACTGATTAACACTGAACCCTATGGGAGTCTCAATGATTAACACTGAACCCTATGGGAGTCTCACTGATTAACACATGAACCCTGTGGGAGTCTCACTGATTAACACTGAACCCTATGGGAGTCTCACTGATTAACACTGAACCCTATGGGAGTCTCACTGATTAACACTGAACCCTATGGGAGTCTCACTGATTAACACATGAACCCTGTGGGAGTCTCACTGATTAACACTGAACCCTATGGGAGTCTCACTGATTAACACTGAACCCTATGGGAGTCTCACTGATTAACATCGAACCCTATGGGAGTCTCACTGATTAACACTGAACCCTATGGGAGTCTCACTGATTAACACTGAACCCTGTGGGAGTCTCACTGATTAACACTGAAACCTGTGGGAAGTTCACTGATTAACACTGAACCCTATGGGAGTCTCACTGATTAACACTGAACCCTATGGGAGTCTCACTGATAAACACTGAACCCTGTGGGAGTCTCACTGATTTACACTGAACACTATGGGAGTCTCACTGATTAACACTGAACCCTGTGGGAATCTCACTGATTAACACTGAACCCTGTGGGAGTCTCACTGATTAACACTGAACCCTGTTGGAGTCTCACTGATTAACACTGAACCCTATGGGAGTCTCATTGATTAACACTGAACCCTATGGGAGTCTCACTGATAAACACTGAACCCTGTGGGAGTCTCACTGATTTACACTGAACACTATGGGAGTCTCACTGATTAACACTGAACCCTGTGGGAATCTCACTGATTAACACTGAACCCTGTGGGAGTCTCACTGATTAACACTGAACCCTGTTGGAGTCTCACTGATTAACACTGAACCCTATGGGAGTCTCATTGATTAACACTGAACCCTATGGGAGTCTCACTGATTAACACATGAACCCTGTGAGAGTCTCACTGATTAACACTGAACCCTATGGGAGTCTCACTGATTAACACTGAACCCTATGGGAGTCTCACTGATTAACACATGAACCCTGTGAGAGTCTCACTGATTAACACTGAACCCTATGGGAGTCTCACTGATTAACACTGAACCCTATGGGAGTCTCACTGATTAACATCGAACCCTATGGGAGTCTCACTGATTAACACTGAACCCTATGGGAGTCTCACTGATTAACACTGAACCCTATGGGAGTCTCACTGATAAACACTGAACCCTGTGGGAGTCTCACTGATTAACACTGAACCCTATGGGAGTCTCACTGATTAACACTGAACCCTGTGGGAGTCTCACTGATTAACACTGAAACCTGTGGGAAGTTCACTGATTAACACTGAACCCTGTGGTAGTCTCACTGATTAACACTGAACCCTAAGGGAGTCTCACTGATTAACACTGAACCCTATGGGAGTCTCACCGATTAATACTGACCCAATGGGAG
Source organism: Petromyzon marinus (assembly GCF_048934315.1). Classification (NCBI taxonomy): domain Eukaryota; kingdom Metazoa; phylum Chordata; class Hyperoartia; order Petromyzontiformes; family Petromyzontidae; genus Petromyzon; species Petromyzon marinus. Next base: position 1,596,330 of record NW_027423058.1, on the reverse strand, counting down.
TCTTATAAATTAACACTGAACCCTGTGGGAGTCTCACTGATTAACACTGAACCCTATGGGAGTCTCACTGATTAAAACTGAACCCTATGGGAGTCTCACTGATTAAAACTGAACCCTATGGGAGTCTCACTGATTAACACCGAACCCAATGGGAGTCTCAGTGATTTACACTGAACACTATGGGAGTCTCACTGATTAACACTGAACCCTGTGGGAATCTCACTGATTAACACTGAACCCTGTGGGAGTCTTACTGATTAACACTGAACCCTGTGAGAGTCTCACTGATTAACACTGGACCCTATGGGAGTCTCACTGATTAACACTGAACCCGGTGGGAGTCTCACTGATTAACACTGAACCCTATGGGAGTCTCACTGATTAACACAGAACCCTGTGGGTGTCTCACTAATTAACACTGAACCCTGTGGGAGTCTCACTGATTAACACTGAACCCTATGGGAGTCTCACTGATTAACACTGAACCCTATGGGAGTCTCACTGATTAACACTGAACCCTATGGGAGTCTCACTGATTAACACCGAACCCAATGGGAGTCTCAGTGATTTACACTGAACACTATGGGAGTCTCACTGATTAACACTGAACCCTGTGGGAATCTCACTGATTAACACTGAACCCTGTGGGAGTCTTACTGATTAACACTGAACCCTGTGAGAGTCTCACTGATTAACACTGGACCCTATGGGAGTCTCACTGATTAACACTGAACCCGGTGGGAGTCTCACTGATTAACACTGAACCCTATGGGAGTCTCACTGATTAACACAGAACCCTGTGGGTGTCTCACTAATTAACACTGAACCCTGTGGGAGTCTCACTGATTAACACTGAACCCTATGGGAGTCTCACTGATTAACACTGAACCCTATGGGAGTCTCACTGATTAACACTGAACCCTGTGGGAGTCTCACTGATTAACACCGAACCCTATGGGAGTCTCACTGATTAACACTGAACCCTATGGGAGTCTCACTGATTAACATCGAACCCTATGGGAGTCTCACTGATTAACACTGAACCCTATGGGAGTCTCACTGATTAACACTGAACCCTATGGGAGTCTCACTGATAAACACTGAACCCTGTGGGAGTCTCACTGATTTACAATGAACACTATGGGAGTCTCACTGATTAACACTGAACCCTGTGGGAATCTCATTGATTAACACTGAACCCTGTGGGAGTCTCACTGATTAACACTGAACCCTGTTGGAGTCTCACTGATTAACACTGAACCCTATGGGAGTCTCAATGATTAACACTGAACCCTATGGGAGTCTCACTGATTAACACATGAACCCTGTGGGAGTCTCACTGATTAACACTGAACCCTATGGGAGTCTCACTGATTAACACTGAACCCTATGGGAGTCTCACTGATTAACATCGAACCCTATGGGAGTCTCACTGATTAACACTGAACCCTATGGGAGTCTCACTGATTAACACTGAACCCTATGGGAGTCTCACTGATAAACACTGAACCCTGTGGGAGTCTCACTGATTAACACTGAACCCTATGGGAGTCTCACTGATTAACACTGAACCCTGTGGGAGTCTCACTGATTAACACTGAAACCTGTGGGAAGTTCACTGATTAACACTGAACCCTGTGGTAGTCTCACTGATTAACACTGAACCCTAAGGGAGTCTCACTGATTAACACTGAACCCTATGGGAGTCTCACCGATTAATACTGACCCAATGGGAGTCTCACTAATTAACACTGAACCCTGTGGGAGTCTCACTGATTAACACTGAACCCTATGGGAATCTCGCTGATTAACACTGAACCCTGTGGGAGTCTCACTGATTAACACTGAACCCTATGGGAGTCTCACTGATTAACACTGAACCCTGTGAGAGTCTCACTGATTAACACTGGACCCTATGGGAGTCTCACTGATTAACACTGAACCCTGTGGGAGTCTCACTGATTAACACTGAACCTTATGGGAGTCTCACTGATTAACACAGAACCCTGTGGGTGTCTCACTAATTAACACTGAACCCTGTGCGAGTCTCACTGATTAACACTGAACCCTATGGGAGTCTCACTGATTAACACTGAACCCTATGGGAGTCTCACTGATTAACACTGAACCCTGTGGGAGTCTCACTGATTAACACCGAACCCTATGGGAGTCTCACTGATTAACACTGAACCCTATGGGAGTCTCACTGATTAACATCGAACCCTATGGGAGTCTCACTGATTAACACTGAACCCTATGGGAGTCTCACTGATTAACACTGAACCCTATGGGAGTCTCACTGATAAACACTGAACCCTGTGGGAGTCTCACTGATTTACACTGAACACTATGGGAGTCTTACTGATTAACACTGAACCCTGTGGGAATCTCACTGATTAACACTGAACCCTGTGGGAGTCTCACTGATTAACACTGAACCCTGTTGGAGTCTCACTGATTAACACTGAACCCTATGGGAGTCTCATTGATTAACACTGAACCCTATGGGAGTCTCACTGATTAACACATGAACCCTGTGGGAGTCTCACTGATTAACACTGAACCCTATGGGAGTCTCACTGATTAACACTGAACCCTATGGGAGTCTCACTGATTAACATCGAACCCTATGGGAGTCTCACTGATTAACACTGAACCCTATGGGAGTCTCACTGATTAACACTGAACCCTATGGGAGTCTCACTGATAAACACTGAACCCTGTGGGAGTCTCACTGATTAACACTGAACCTTATGGGAGTCTCACTGATTAACACTGAACCCTGTGGGAGTCTCACTGATTAACACTGAAACCTGTGGGAAGTTCACTGATTAACACTGAACCCTGTGGTAGTCTCACTGATTAACACTGAACCCTAAGGGAGTCTCACTGATTAACACTGAACCCTATGGGAGTCTCACCGATTAATACTGACCCAATGGGAGTCTCACTAATTAACACTGAACCCTGTGGGAGTCTCACTGATTAACACTGAACCCTATGGGAATCTCGCTGATTAACACTGAACCCTGTGGGAGTCTCACTGATTAACACTGAACCCTATGGGAGTCTCACTGATTAACACTGAACCCTGTGAGAGTCTCACTGATTAATACTGGACCCTATGGGAGTCTCACTGATTAACACTGAACCCTGTGGGAGTCTCACTGATTAACACTGAACCCTATGGGAGTCTCACTGATTAAAACTGAACCCTATGGGAGTCTCACTGATTAAAACTGAACCCTATGGGAGTCTCACTGATTAACACCGAACCCAATGGGAGTCTCAGTGATTTACACTGAACACTATGGGAGTCTCACTGATTAACACTGAACCCTGTGGGAATCTCACTGATTAACACTGAACCCTGTGGGAGTCTTACTGATTAACACTGAACCCTGTGAGAGTCTCACTGATTAACACTGGACCCTATGGGAGTCTCACTGATTAACACTGAACCCGGTGGGAGTCTCACTGATTAACACTGAACCCTATGGGAGTCTCACTGATTAACACAGAACCCTGTGGGTGTCTCACTAATTAACACTGAACCCTGTGGGAGTCTCACTGATTAACACTGAACCCTATGGGAGTCTCACTGATTAACACTGAACCCTATGGGAGTCTCACTGATTAACACTGAACCCTGTGGGAGTCTCACTGATTAACACCGAACCCTATGGGAGTCTCACTGATTAACACTGAACCCTATGGGAGTCTCACTGATTAACATCGAACCCTATGGGAGTCTCACTGATTAACACTGAACCCTATGGGAGTCTCACTGATTAACACTGAACCCTATGGGAGTCTCACTGATAAACACTGAACCCTGTGGGAGTCTCACTGATTTACACTGAACACTATGGGAGTCTCACTGATTAACACTGAACCCTGTGGGAATCTCACTGATTAACACTGAACCCTGTGGGAGTCTCACTGATTAACACTGAACCCTGTTGGAGTCTCACTGATTAACACTGAACCCTATGGGAGTCTCACTGATTAACACATGAACCCTGTGGGAGTCTCACTGATTAACACTGAACCCTATGGGAGTCTCACTGATTAACACTGAACCCTATGGGAGTCTCACTGATTAACATCGAACCCTATGGGAGTCTCACTGATTAACACTGAACCCTATGGGAGTCTCACTGATTAACACTGAACCCTGTGGGAGTCTCACTGATTAACACTGAACCCTATGGGAGTTTCACTGATTAACACTGAACCCTGTGGGAGTCTCACTGATTAACACTGAAACCTGTGGGAAGTTCACTGATTAACACTGAACCCTGTGGTAGTCTCACTGATTAACACTGAACCCTAAGGGAGTCTCACTGATTAACACTGAACCCTATGGGAGTCTCACCGATTAATACTGACCCAATGGGAGTCTCACTAATTAACACTGAACCCTGTGGGAGTCTCACTGATTAACACTGAACCCTATGGGAATCTCGCTGATTAACACTGAACCCTGTGGGAGTCTCACTGATTAACACTGAACCCTATGGGAGTCTCACTGATTAACACTGAACCCTGTGAGAGTCTCACTGATTAACACTGGACCCTATGGGAGTCTCACTGATTAACACTGAACCCTGTGGGAGTCTCACTGATTAACACTGAACCCTATGGGAGTCTCACTGATTAACACAGAAGCCTGTGGGTGTCTCACTAACTAACACTGAACCCTGTGGGAGTCTCACTGATTAACACTGAACCCTATGGGAGTCTCACTGATTAACACTGAACCCTATGGGAGTCTCACTGATTAACACTGAACCCTGTGGGAGTCTCACTGATTAACACCGAACCCTATGGGAGTCTCACTGATTAACACTGAACCCTATGGGAGTCTCACTGATTAACATCGAACCCTATGGGAGTCTCACTGATTAACACTGAACCCTATGGGAGTCTCACTGATTAACACTGAACCCTATGGGAGTCTCACTGATAAACACTGAACCCTGTGGGAGTCTCACTGATTTACACTGAACACTATGGGAGTCTCACTGATTAACACTGAACCCTGTGGGAATCTCACTGATTAACACTGAACCCTGTGGGAGTCTCACTGATTAACACTGAACCCTGTTGGAGTCTCACTGATTAACACTGAACCCTATGGGAGTCTCATTGATTAACACTGAACCCTATGGGAGTCTCACTGATTAACACATGAACCCTGTGGGAGTCTCACTGATTAACACTGAACCCTATGGGAGTCTCACTGATTAACACTGAACCCTATGGGAGTCTCACTGATTAACATCGAACCCTATGGGAGTCTCACTGATTAACACTGAACCCTGTGGGAGTCTCACTGATTAACACTGAAACCTGTGGGAAGTTCACTGATTAACACTGAACCCTATGGGAGTCTCATTGGCTAACACTGAACCCTTTGGGAGTCTCACTGATTAACACTGAACCCTGTGGGAGTCTCAATGATTAACACTGAACCCTATGGGAGTCTCACCGATTAATACTGAACCCTGTGGGAGTCTCATTGATTAAAACTGAACCCTGTGGGAGTCTCACTGATTAACACTGAACCCTGTGGGAGTCTCACTGATTAACACTGAACCCTATGGGAGTCTCACTGATTAACACTGAACCCTATGGGAGTCTCACCGATTAATACTGAACCCTGTGGGAGTCTCATTGATTAAAACTGAACCCTGTGGGAGTCTCACTGATTAAAACTGAACCCTGTGGGAGTCTCACTGATTAACACTGAACCCTGTGGGAGTCTCACTGATTAACACTGAACCCTATGGGAGTCTCACTGATTAACACTGAACCCTATGGGAGTCTCACCGATTAATACTGAACCCTGTGGGAGTCTCATTGATTAAAACTGAACCCTGTGGGAGTCTCACTGATTAACACTGAACCCTGTGGGAGTCTCATTGATTAACACTGAAACCCTGTGGGAGTCTCACTGATTAACACTGAACCTTGTGGGAGTCTCAGTGATTAACACTGAACCCTATGGGAGTCTCACTGATTAACACTGAACGCTATGGAAGTCTCACTGATTAACACTGAACCCTGTGGGAGTCTCACTGATTAACACTGAACCCTATGGGAGTCTCACTGATTAACACTGAACCCTATGGGAGTCTCATTGGCTAACACTGAACCCTTTGGGAGTCTCACTGATTAACACTGAACCCTGTGGGAGTCTCACTGATTAACACTGAACCCTATGGGAGTCGCACTGATTAACACTGAACCCTGTGGGAGTCTCACTGATTAACACTGAACCCTATGGGAGTCGCACCGATTAATACTGAACGCTGTGGGAGTCTCACTGATTAACACCGAACCCTATGGGAGTCTCACTGATTAACACTGAACCCTGTGGGAGTCTCACCGATTAATACTGAACCCTGTGGGAGTCTCATTGATTAACACTGAAACCCTGTGGGAGTCTCACTGATTAACACTGAACCTTATGGGAGTCTCAGTGATTAACACTGAACCCTATGGGAGTCTCACTGATTAACACTGAACGCTATGGAAGTCTCACTGATTAACACTGAACCCTGTGGGAGTCTCACTGATTAACACTGAACCCTATGGGAGTCTCACTGATTAACACTGAACCCTATGGGAGTCTCATTGGCTAACACTGAACCCTTTGGGAGTCTCACTGATTAACACTGAACCCTGTGGGAGTCTCACTGATTAACACTGAACCCTATGGGAGTCGCACCGATTAATACTGAACGCTGTGGGAGTCTCACTGATTAACACCGAACCCTATGGGAGTCTCACTGATTAACACTGAAACCTATGGGAGTCTCACCGATTAATACTGAACCCTGTGGGAGTCTCATTGATTAAAACTGAACCCTGTGGGAGTCTCACTGATTAACACTGAACCCTGTGGGAGTCTCATTGATTAACACTGAAACCCTGTGGGAGTCTCACTGATTAACACTGAACCTTATGGGAGTCTCACTGATTAACACTGAACCCTATGTGAGTATCACTGATTAACACCGAACCCTATGGGAGTCTCACTGATTAACACTGAACCCTATGGGAGTCTCACTGATTAACACTGAACCCTATGGGAGTCTCACTGATTAACACCGAACCCTATGGGAGTCTCACTGATTAACACTGAACCCTATGGGAGTCTCACCGATTAATACTGAACCCTGTGGGAGTCTCATTGATTAAAACTGAACCCTGTGGGAGTCTCACTGATTAACACTGAACCCTGTGGGAGTCTCACTGATTAACACTGAACCCTATGGGAGTCTCACTGATTAACACTGAACCCTATGGGAGTCTCATTGGCTAACACTGAACCCTTTGGGAGTCTCACTGATTAACACTGAACCCTGTGGGAGTCTCACTGATTAACACTGAACCCTTTGGGAGTCTCACCGATTAATACTGAACGCTGTGGGAGTCTCACTGATTAACACCGAACCCTATGGGAGTCTCACTGATTAACACTGAACCCTATGGGAGTCTCACCGATTAATACTGAACCCTGTGGGAGTCTCATTGATTAAAACTGAACCCTGTGGGAGTCTCACTGATTAACACTGAACCCTGTGGGAGTCTCACTGATTAACACTGAACCCTATGGGAGTCTCACTGATTAACACTGAACCCTATGGGAGTCTCATTGGCTAACACTGAACCCTTTGGGAGTCTCACTGATTAACACTGAACCCTGTGGGAGTCTCAATGATTAACACTGAACCCTATGGGAGTCTCACCGATTAATACTGAACCCTGTGGGAGTCTCATTGATTAAAACTGAACCCTGTGGGAGTCTCACTGATTAACACTGAACCCTGTGGGAGTCTCACTGATTAACACTGAACCCTATGGGAGTCTCACTGATTAACACTGAACCCTATGGGAGTCTCACCGATTAATACTGAACCCTGTGGGAGTCTCATTGATTAAAACTGAACCCTGTGGGAGTCTCACTGATTAACACTGAACCCTGTGGGAGTCTCATTGATTAACACTGAAACCCTGTGGGAGTCTCACTGATTAACACTGAACCTTATGGGAGTCTCAGTGATTAACACTGAACCCTATGGGAGTCTCACTGATTAACACTGAACGCTATGGAAGTCTCACTGATTAACACTGAACCCTGTGGGAGTCTCATTGATTAACACTGAACCCTATGGGAGTCTCACTGATTAACACTGAACCCTATGGGAGTCTCATTGGCTAACACTGAACCCTTTGGGAGTCTCACTGATTAACACTGAACCCTGTGGGAGTCTCACTGATTAACACTGAACCCTATGGGAGTCGCACTGATTAACACTGAACCCTGTGGGAGTCTCACTGATTAACACTGAACCCTATGGGAGTCGCACCGATTAATACTGAACGCTGTGGGAGTCTCACTGATTAACACCGAACCCTATGGGAGTCTCACTGATTAACACTGAACCCTGTGGGAGTCTCACTGATTAACACTGAACCCTATGGGAGTCGCACTGATTAACACTGAACCCTGTGGGAGTCTCACTGATTAACACTGAACCCTATGGGAGTCTCACCGATTAATACTGAACCCTGTGGGAGTCTCATTGATTAACACTGAAACCCTGTGGGAGTCTCACTGATTAACACTGAACCTTATGGGAGTCTCAGTGATTAACACTGAACCCTATGGGAGTCTCACTGATTAACACTGAACGCTATGGAAGTCTCACTGATTAACACTGAACCCTGTGGGAGTCTCACTGATTAACACTGAACCCTATGGGAGTCTCACTGATTAACACTGAACCCTATGGGAGTCTCATTGGCTAACACTGAACCCTTTGGGAGTCTCACTGATTAACAGTGCACCCTGTGGGAGTCTCACTGATTAACAATGAACCCTATGGGAGTCGCACCGATTAATACTGAACGCTGTGGGAGTCTCACTGATTAACACCGAACCCTATGGGAGTCTCACTGATTAACACTGAAACCTATGGGAGTCTCACCGATTAATACTGAACCCTGTGGGAGTCTCATTGATTAAAACTGAACCCTGTGGGAGTCTCACTGATTAACACTGAACCCTGTGGGAGTCTCATTGATTAACACTGAAACCCTGTGGGAGTCTCACTGATTAACACTGAACCTTATGGGAGTCTCACTGATTAACACTGAACCCTATGGGAGTCTCACTGATTAACACTGAATGCTATGGAAGTCTCACTGATTAACACTGAACCCTGTGGGAGTCTCACTGATTAACACTGAACCCTATGGGAGTCTCACTGATTAACACTGAACCCTATGGGAGTCTCATTGGCTAACACTGAACCCTTTGGGAGTCTCACTGATTAACACTGAACCCTGTGGGAGTCTCACTGATTAACACTGAACCCTATGGGAGTCGCACCGATTAATACTGAACGCTGTGGGAGTCTCACTGATTAACACCGAACCCTATGGAAGTCTCACTGATTACCACTGAACCCTGTGGGAGTCTCACTGATTAACACTGAACCCTGTGGGAGTCTCACTGATTAACACTGAACCCTATGGGAGTCTCACTGATTAACACTGCACCCTGTGGGAGCCCCACTGATTAACACTGAACCCTATGGGAGTCTCACTGATTAACACTGAACACTGTGGGAGCACCACTGATTAAAACTGAACCCTATGGGAGTCTCACTGATTAACACTGAACCCTATGGGAGTCTCATTGATTAACACTGAACCCTGTGGGAGTCTCACTGATTAACACTGAACCCTGTGGGAGTCTCACTGATTAACACTGAACCCTGTGGGAGTCTCACTGATTAACACTGAACCTTGAGGGAGTCTCACTGATTAACACATGAACCCTGTGGGAGTCTCACTGATTAACACTGAACCCTATGGGAGTCTCACTGATTAACACTGAACCCTATGGGAGTATCACTGATTAACACCGAACCCTATGGGAGTCTCACTGATTAACACTGAACCCTATGGGAGTCTCACTGATTAACACCGAACCCTATGGGAGTCTCACTGATTAACACTGAACCCTATGGGAGTCTCACCGATTAATACTGAACCCTGTGGGAGTCTCATTGATTAAAACTGAACCCTGTGGGAGTCTCACTGATTAACACTGAACCCTGTGGGAGTCTCACTGATTAACACTGAACCCTATGGGAGTCTCACTGATTAACACTGAACCCTATTGAAGTCTCATTGGCTAACACTGAACCCTTTGGGAGTCTCACTGATTAACACTGAACCCTGTGGGAGTCTCACTGATTAACACTGAACCCTATGGGAGTCTCACCGATTAATACTGAACGCTGTGGGAGTCTCACTGATTAACACCGAACCCTATGGGAGTCTCACTGATTAACACTGAACCCTATGGGAGTCTCACCGATTAATACTGAACCCTGTGGGAGTCTCATTGATTAAAACTGAACCCTGTGGGAGTCTCACTGATTAACACTGAACCCTGTGGGAGTCTCACTGATTAACACTGAACCCTATGGGAGTCTCACTGATTAACACTGAACCCTATGGGAGTCTCATTGGCTAACACTGAACCCTTTGGGAGTCTCACTGATTAACACTGAACCCTGTGGGAGTCTGAATGATTAACACTGAACCCTATGGGAGTCTCACCGATTAATACTGAACCCTGTGGGAGTCTCACTGATTAACACTGAACCCTATGGGAGTCTCACTGATTAACACTGAACACTGTGGGAGCACCACTGATTAAAACTGAACCCTATGGGAGTCTCACTGATTAACACTGAACCCTATGGGAGTCTCATTGATTAACACTGAACCCTGTGGGAGTCTCACTGATTAACACTGAACCCTGTGGGAGTCTCACTGATTAACACTGAACCCTGTGGGAGTCTCACTGATTAACACTGAACCTTGAGGGAGTCTCACTGATTAACACATGAACCCTGTGGGAGTCTCACTGATTAACACTGAACCCTATGGGAGTCTTACTGTTTAACACTGAACCCTATGGGAGTATCACTGATTAACACTGAACCCTATGGGAGTCTCACTGATTAACACTGAACCCTATGGGAGTCTCACTGATTAACACCGAACCCTATGGGAGTCTCACTGATTAACACTGAACCCTATGGGAGTCTCACCGATTAATACTGAACCCTGTGGGAGTCTCATTGATTAAAACTGAACCCTGTGGGAGTCTCACTGATTAACACTGAACCCTGTGGGAGTCTCACTGATTAACACTGAACCCTATGGGAGTCTCACTGATTAACACTGAACCCTATGGGAGTCTCATTGGCTAACACTGAACCCTTTGGGAGTCTCACTGATTAGCACTGAACCCTGTGGGAGTCTCACTGATTAACACTGAACCCTATGGGAGTCTCACCGATTAATACTGAACGCTGTGGGAGTCTCACTGATTAACACCGAACCCTATGGGAGTCTCACTGATTAACACTGAACCCTATGGGAGTCTCACCGATTAATACTGAACCCTGTGGGAGTCTCATTGATTAAAACTGAACCCTGTGGGAGTCTCACTGATTAACACTGAACCCTGTGGGAGTCTCACTGATTAACACTGAACCCTATGGGAGTCTCACTGATTAACACTGAACCCTATGGGAGTCTCATTGGCTAACACTGAACCCTTTGGGAGTCTCACTGATTAACACTGAACCCTGTGGGAGTCTCAATGATTAACACTGAACCCTATGGGAGTCTCACCGATTAATACTGAACCCTGTGGGAGTCTCATTGATTAAAACTGAACCATGTGGGAGTCTTACTGATTAACACTGAACCCTGTGGGAGTCTCACTGATTAACACTGAACCCTATGGGAGTCTCACTGATTAACACTGAACCCTATGGGAGTCTCATTGATTAACACTGAACCCTGTGGGAGTCTCACTGATTAACACTGAACCCTGTGGGAGTCTCACTGATTAACACTGAACCCTATGGGAGTCTCACTGATTAACACTGAACCCTATGGGAGTCTCATTGGCTAACACTGAACCCTTTGGGAGTCTCACTGATTAACACTGAACCCTGTGGGAGTCTGAATGATTAACACTGAACCCTATGGGAGTCTCACCGATTAATACTGAACCCTGTGGGAGTCTCACTGATTAACACTGAACCCTATGGGAGTCTCACTGATTAACACTGAACCCTGTGGGAGTCTCACTGATTAACACTGAACCCTGTGGGAGTCTCACTGATTAACACTGAACCCTATGGGAGTCTCACTGATTAACACTGAACCCTATGGGAGTCTCATTGGCTAACACTGAACCCTTTGGGAGTCTCACTGATTAACACTGAACCCTGTGGGAGTCTCACTGATTAACACTGAACCTTATGGGAGTCTCAGTGATTAACACTGAACCCTATGGGAGTCTCACTGATTAACACCGAACCCTATGGAAGTCTCACTGATTACCACTGAACCCTGTGGGAGTCTCACTGATTAACACTGAACCCTGTGGGAGTCTCACTGATTAACACTGAACCCTATGGGAGTCTCACTGATTAACACTGCACCCTGTGGGAGCCCCACTGATTAACACTGAACCCTATGGGAGTCTCACTGATTAACACTGAACACTGTGGGAGCACCACTGATTAAAACTGAACCCTATGGGAGTCTCACTGATTAACACTGAACCCTGTGGGAGTCTCACTGATTAACACTGAACCCTGTGGGAGTCTCACTGATTAACACTGAACCTTGAGGGAGTCTCACTGATTAACACATGAACCCTGTGGGAGTCTCACTGATTAACACTGAACCCTATGGGAGTCTCACTGATTAACACTGAACCCTATGGGAGTATCACTGATTAACACCGAACCCTATGGGAGTCTCACTGATTAACACTGAACCCTATGGGAGTCTCACTGATTAACACCGAACCCTATGGGAGTCTCACTGATTAACACTGAACCCTTTGGGAGTCTCACCGATTAATACTGAACCCTGTGGGAGTCTCATTGATTAAAACTGAACCCTGTGGGAGTCTCACTGATTAACACTGAACCCTGTGGGAGTCTCACTGATTAACACTGAACCCTATGGGAGTCTCACTGATTAACACTGAACCCTATTGAAGTCTCATTGGCTAACACTGAACCCTTTGGGAGTCTCACTGATTAACACTGAACCCTGTGGGAGTCTCACTGATTAACACTGAACCCTATGGGAGTCTCACCGATTAATACTGAACGCTGTGGGAGTCTCACTGATTAACACCGAACCCTATGGGAGTCTCACTGATTAACACTGAACCCTATGGGAGTCTCACCGATTAATACTGAACCCTGTGGGAGTCTCATTGATTAAAACTGAACCCTGTGGGAGTCTCACTGATTAACACTGAACCCTGTGGGAGTCTCACTGATTAACACTGAACCCTATGGGAGTCTCACTGATTAACACTGAACCCTATGGGAGTCTCATTGGCTAACACTGAACCCTTTGGGAGTCTCACTGATTAACACTGAACCCTGTGGGAGTCTGAATGATTAACACTGAACCCTATGGGAGTCTCACCGATTAATACTGAACCCTGTGGGAGTCTCACTGATTAACACTGAACCCTATGGGAGTCTCACTGATTAACACTGAACACTGTGGGAGCACCACTGATTAAAACTGAACCCTATGGGAGTCTCACTGATTAACACTGAACCCTATGGGAGTCTCATTGATTAACACTGAACCCTGTGGGAGTCTCACTGATTAACACTGAACCCTGTGGGAGTCTCACTGATTAACACTGAACCCTGTGGGAGTCTCACTGATTAACACTGAACCTTGAGGGAGTCTCACTGATTAACACATGAACCCTGTGGGAGTCTCACTGATTAACACTGAACCCTATGGGAGTCTTACTGTTTAACACTGAACCCTATGGGAGTATCACTGATTAACACTGAACCCTATGGGAGTCTCACTGATTAACACTGAACCCTATGGGAGTCTCACTGATTAACACCGAACCCTATGGGAGTCTCACTGATTAACACTGAACCCTATGGGAGTCTCACCGATTAATACTGAACCCTGTGGGAGTCTCATTGATTAAAACTGAACCCTGTGGGAGTCTCACTGATTAACACTGAACCCTGTGGGAGTCTCACTGATTAACACTGAACCCTATGGGAGTCTCACTGATTAACACTGAACCCTATGGGAGTCTCATTGGCTAACACTGAACCCTTTGGGAGTCTCACTGATTAACACTGAACCCTGTGGGAGTCTCACTGATTAACACTGAACCCTATGGGAGTCTCACCGATTAATACTGAACGCTGTGGGAGTCTCACTGATTAACACCGAACCCTATGGGAGTCTCACTGATTAACACTGAACCCTATGGGAGTCTCACCGATTAATACTGAACCCTGTGGGAGTCTCATTGATTAAAACTGAACCCTGTGGGAGTCTCACTGATTAACACTGAACCCTGTGGGAGTCTCACTGATTAACACTGAACCCTATGGGAGTCTCACTGATTAACACTGAACCCTATGGGAGTCTCATTGGCTAACACTGAACCCTTTGGGAGTCTCACTGATTAACACTGAACCCTGTGGGAGTCTCAATGATTAACACTGAACCCTATGGGAGTCTCACCGATTAATACTGAACCCTGTGGGAGTCTCACTGATTAACACTGAACCCTATGGGAGTCTCACTGATTAACACTGAACACTGTGGGAGCACCACTGATTAAAACTGAACCCTATGGGAGTCTCACTGATTAACACTGAACCCTATGGGAGTCTCATTGATTAACACTGAACCCTGTGGGAGTCTCACTGATTAACACTGAACCCTGTGGGAGTCTCACTGATTAACACTGAACCCTATGGGAGTCTCACCGATTAATACTGAACCCTGTGGGAGTCTCATTGTTTAAAACTGAACCCTGTGGGAGTCTCACTGATTAACACTGAACCCTGTGGGAGTCTCATTGATTAACACTGAAACCCTGTGAGAGTCTCACTGATTAACACTGAACCCTATGGGAGTCTCAGTGATTAACACTGAACCCTATGGGAGTCTCACTGATTAACACTGAACGCTATGGAAGTCTCACTGATTACCACTGAACCCTGTGGGAGTCTCACTGATTAACACTGAACCCTGTGGGAGTCTCACTGATTAACACTGAACCCTATGGGAGTCTCACTGATTAACACTGCACCCTGTGGGAGCCCCACTGATTAACACTGAACCCTGTGGGAGTCTCACTGATTAACACTGAACCCTGTGGGAGTCTCACTGATCAACACTGAACCCTGTGGGAGTCTCACTGATTAACACTGAACCCTGAGGGAGTCTCACTGATTAACACATGAACCCTGTGGGAGTCTCACTGATTAACACTGAACCCTATGGGAGTCTCACTGATTAACACTGAACCCTATGGGAGTATCACTGATTAACACCGAACCCTATGGGAGTCTCACTGATTAACACTGAACCCTATGGGAGTCTCACTGATTAACACCGAACCCTATGGGAGTCTCACTGATTAATACTGAACCCTGTGGGAGTCTCATTGATTAAAACTGAACCCTGTGGGAGTCTCACTGATTAACACTGAACCCTGTGGGAGTCTCACTGATTAACACTGAACCCTATGGGAGTCTCACTGATTAACACTGAACCCTATGGGAGTCTCATTGGCTAACACTGAACCCTTTGGGAGTCTCACTGATTAACACTGAACCCTATGGGAGTCTCACCGATTAATACTGAACCCTGTGGGAGTCTCATTGATTAAAACTGAACCATGTGGGAGTCTTACTGATTAACACTGAACCCTGTGGGAGTCTCACTGATTAACACTGAACCCTATGGGAGTCTCACTGATTAACACTGAACCCTATGGGAGTATCACTGATTAACACCGAACCCTATGGGAGTCTCACTGATTAACACTGAACCCTATGGGAGTCTCATTGATTAACACTGAACCCTGTGGGAGTCTCATTGATTAACACTGAACCCTGTGGGAGTCTCACTGATTAACACTGAACCCTATGGGAGTCTCACCGATTAATACTGAACCCTGTGGGAGTCTCATTGTTTAAAACTGAACCCTGTGGGAGTCTCACTGATTAACACTGAACCCTGTGGGAGTCTCACCGATTAATACTGAACCCTGTGGGAGTCTCACTGATTAACACTGAACCCTATGGGAGTCTCATTGGCTAACACTGAACCCTTTGGGAGTCTCACTGATTAACACTGAACCCTGTGGGAGTCTCACTGATTAACACTGAACCCTATGGGAGTCTCACCGATTAATACTGAACGCTGTGGGAGTCTCACTGATTAACACCGAACCCTATGGGAGTCTCACTGATTAACACTGAACCCTATGGGAGTCTCACCGATTAATACTGAACCCTGTGGGAGTCTCATTGATTAAAACTGAACCCTGTGGGAGTCTCACTGATTAACACTGAACCCTGTGGGAGTCTCACTGATTAACACTGAACCCTATGGGAGTCTCACTGATTAACACTGAACCCTATGGGAGTCTCATTGGCTAACACTGAACCCTTTGGGAGTCTCACTGATTAACACTGAACCCTATGGGAGTCTCACCGATTAATACTGAACCCTGTGGGAGTCTCATTGTTTAAAACTGAACCCTGTGGGAGTCTCACTGATTAACACTGAACCCTGTGGGAGTCTCATTGATTAACACTGAAACCCTGTGAGAGTCTCACTGATTAACACTGAACCTTATGGGAGTCTCAGTGATTAACACTGAACCCTATGGGAGTCTCACTGATTAACACAGAACGCTATGGAAGTCTCACTGATTACCACTGAACCCTGTGGGAGTCTCACTGATTAACACTGAACCCTGTGGGAGTCTCACTGATTAACACTGAACCCTATGGGAGTCTCACTGATTAACACTGCACCCTGTGGGAGCCCCACTGATTAACACTGAACCCTGTGGGAGTCTCACTGATTAACACTGAACCCTGTGGGAGTCTCACTGATCAACACTGAACCCTGTGGGAGTCTCACTGATTAACACTGAACCCTGAGGGAGTCTCACTGATTAACACATGAACCCTGTGGGAGTCTCACTTATTAACACTGAACCCTATGGGAGTCTCACTGATTAACACTGAACCCTATGGGAGTATCACTGATTAACACCGAACCCTATGGGAGTCTCACTGATTAACACTGAACCCTATGGGAGTCTCACTGATTAACACCGAACCCTATGGGAGTCTCACTGATTAACACTGAACCCTATGGGAGACTCACCGATTAATACTGAACCCTGTGGGAGTCTCATTGATTAAAACTGAACCCTGTGGGAGTCTCACTGATTAACACTGAACCCTGTGGGAGTCTCACTGATTAACACTGAACCCTATGGGAGTCTCACTGATTAACACTGAACCCTATGGGAGTCTCATTGGCTAACACTGAACCGTTTGGGAGTCTCACTGATTAACACTGAACCCTGTGGGAGTCTCACTGATTAACACTGAACCCTATGGGAGTCTCACCTATTAATACTGAACCCTGTGGGAGTCTCATTGATTAAAACTGAACCATGTGGGAGTCTTACTGATTAACACTGAACCCTGTGGGAGTCTCACTGATTAACACTGAACCCTATGGGAGTCTCACTGATTAACACTGAACCCTATGGGAGTATCACTGATTAACACCGAACCCTATGGGAGTCTCACTGATTAACACTGAACCCTATGGGAGTCTCACCTATTAATACTGAACCCTGTGGGAGTCTCATTGATTAAAACTGAACCATGTGGGAGTCTTACTGATTAACACTGAACCCTGTGGGAGTCTCACTGATTAACACTGAACCCTATGGGAGTCTCACTGATTAACACTGAACCCTATGGGAGTATCACTGATTAACACCGAACCCTATGGGAGTCTCACTGATTAACACTGAACCCTATGGGAGTCTCATTGATTAACACTGAACCCTGTGGGAGTCTCATTGATTAACACTGAACCCTGTGGGAGTCTCACTGATTAACACTGAACCCTATGGGAGTCTCACCGATTAATACTGAACCCTGTGGGAGTCTCACTGATTAACACTGAACCCTATGGGAGTCTCACTGATTAACACTGAACCCTATGGGAGTCTCATTGGCTAACACTGAACCCTTTGGGAGTCTCACTGATTAACACTGAACCCTGTGGGAGTCTCACTGATTAACACTGAACCCTATGGGAGTCTCACCGATTAATACTGAACGCTGTGGGAGTCTCACTGATTAACACCGAACCCTATGGGAGTCTCACTGATTAACACTGAACCCTATGGGAGTCTCACCGATTAATACTGAACCCTGTGGGAGTCTCATTGGCTAACACTGAACCCTTTGGGAGTCTCACTGATTAACACTGAACCCTGTGGGAGTCTCAATGATTAACACTGAACCCTATGGGAGTCTCACCGATTAATACTGAACCCTGTGGGAGTCTCATTGATTAAAACTGAACCATGTGGGAGTCTTACTGATTAACACTGAACCCTGTGGGAGTCTCACTGATTAACACTGAACCCTATGGGAGTCTCACTGATTAACACTGAACCCTATGGGAGTCTCATTGATTAACACTGAACCCTGTGGGAGTCTCACTGATTAACACTGAACCCTGTGGGAGTCTCACTGATTAACACTGAACCCTATGGGAGTCTCACTGATTAACACTGAACCCTATGGGAGTCTCATTGGCTAACACTGAACCCTTTGGGAGTCTCACTGATTAACACTGAACCCTGTGGGAGTCTGAATGATTAACACTGAACCCTATGGGAGTCTCACCGATTAATACTGAACCCTGTGGGAGTCTCACTGATTAACACTGAACCCTATGGGAGTCTCACTGATTAACACTGAACACTGTGGGAGCACCACTGATTAAAACTGAACCCTATGGGAGTCTCACTGATTAACACTGAACCCTATGGGAGTCTCATTGATTAACACTGAACCCTGTGGGAGTCTCACTGATTAACACTGAACCCTGTGGGAGTCTCACTGATTAACACTGAACCCTATGGGAGTCTCACCGATTAATACTGAACCCTGTGGGAGTCTCATTGTTTAAAACTGAACCCTGTGGGAGTCTCACTGATTAACACTGAACCCTGTGGGAGTCTCATTGATTAACACTGAAACCCTGTGAGAGTCTCACTGATTAACACTGAACCTTATGGGAGTCTCAGTGATTAACACTGAACCCTGTGGGAGTCTCACTGATTAACACTGAACCCTGTGGGAGTCTCACTGATTAACACTGAACCCTATGGGAGTCTCACTGATTAACACTGCACCCTGTGGGAGCCCCACTGATTAACACTGAACCCTGTGGGAGTCTCACTGATTAACACTGAACCCTGTGGGAGTCTCACTGATTAACACTGAACCCTATGGGAGTCTCACCGATTAATACTGAACCCTGTGGGAGTCTCATTGTTTAAAACTGAACCCTGTGGGAGTCTCACTGATTAACACTGAACCCTGTGGGAGTCTCATTGATTAACACTGAAACCCTGTGAGAGTCTCACTGATTAACACTGAACCTTATGGGAGTCTCAGTGATTAACACTGAACCCTGTGGGAGTCTCACTGATTAACACTGAACCCTGTGGGAGTCTCACTGATTAACACTGAACCCTATGGGAGTCTCACTGATTAACACTGCACCCTGTGGGAGCCCCACTGATTAACACTGAACCCTGTGGGAGTCTCACTGATTAACACTGAACCCTGTGGGAGTCTCACTGATCAACACTGAACCCTGTGGGAGTCTCACTGATTAACACTGAACCCTGAGGGAGTCTCACTGATTAACACATGAACCCTGTGGGAGTCTCACTGATTAACACTGAACCCTATGGGAGTCTCACTGATTAACACTGAACCCTATGGGAGTATCACTGATTAACACCGAACCCTATGGGAGTCTCACTGATTAACACTGAACCCTATGGGAGTCTCACTGATTAACACCGAACCCTATGGGAGTCTCACTGATTAATACTGAACCCTGTGGGAGTCTCATTGATTAAAACTGAACCCTGTGGGAGTCTCACTGATTAACACTGAACCCTGTGGGAGTCTCACTGATTAACACTGAACCCTATGGGAGTCTCACTGATTAACACTGAACCCTATGGGAGTCTCATTGGCTAACACTGAACCCTTTGGGAGTCTCACTGATTAACACTGAACCCTGTGGGAGTCTCACTGATTAACACTGAACCCTATGGGAGTCTCACCGATTAATACTGAACCCTGTGGGAGTCTCATTGATTAAAACTGAACCATGTGGGAGTCTTACTGATTAACACTGAACCCTGTGGGAGTCTCACTGATTAACACTGAACCCTATGGGAGTCTCACTGATTAACACTGAACCCTATGGGAGTATCACTGATTAACACCGAACCCTATGGGAGTCTCACTGATTAACACTGAACCCTATGGGAGTCTCATTGATTAACACTGAACCCTGTGGGAGTCTCATTGATTAACACTGAACCCTGTGGGAGTCTCACTGATTAACACTGAACCCTATGGGAGTCTCACCGATTAATACTGAACCCTGTGGGAGTCTCATTGTTTAAAACTGAACCCTGTGGGAGTCTCACTGATTAACACTGAACCCTGTGGGAGTCTCACCGATTAATACTGAACCCTGTGGGAGTCTCACTGATTAACACTGAACCCTATGGGAGTCTCATTGGCTAACACTGAACCCTTTGGGAGTCTCACTGATTAACACTGAACCCTGTGGGAGTCTCACTGATTAACACTGAACCCTATGGGAGTCTCACCGATTAATACTGAACGCTGTGGGAGTCTCACTGATTAACACCGAACCCTGTGGGAGTCTCACTGATTAACACTGAACCCTATGGGAGTCTCACCGATTAATACTGAACCCTGTGGGAGTCTCATTGATTAAAACTGAACCCTGTGGGAGTCTCACTGATTAACACTGAACCCTGTGGGAGTCTCACTGATTAACACTGAACCCTATGGGAGTCTCACTGATTAACACTGAACGCTATGGAAGTCTCACTGATTACCACTGAACCCTGTGGGAGTCTCACTGATTAACACTGAACCCTGTGGGAGTCTCACTGATTAACACTGAACCCTATGGGAGTCTCACTGATTAACACTGCACCCTGTGGGAGCCCCACTGATTAACACTGAACCCTGTGGGAGTCTCACTGATTAACACTGAACCCTGTGGGAGTCTCACTGATCAACACTGAACCCTGTGGGAGTCTCACTGATTAACACTGAACCCTGAGGGAGTCTCACTGATTAACACATGAACCCTGTGGGAGTCTCACTGATTAACACTGAACCCTATGGGAGTCTCACTGATTAACACTGAACCCTATGGGAGTATCACTGATTAACACCGAACCCTATGGGAGTCTCACTGATTAACACTGAACCCTATGGGAGTCTCACTGATTAACACCGAACCCTATGGGAGTCTCACTGATTAATACTGAACCCTGTGGGAGTCTCATTGATTAAAACTGAACCCTGTGGGCGTCTCACTGATTAACACTGAACCCTGTGGGAGTCTCACTGATTAACACTGAACCCTATGGGAGGCTCACTGATTAACACTGAACCCTATGGGAGTCTCATTGGCTAACACTGAACCCTTTGGGAGTCTCACTGATTAACACTGAACCCTGTGGGAGTCTCACTGATTAACACTGAACCCTATGGGAGTCTCACCGATTAATACTGAACCCTGTGGGAGTCTCATTGATTAAAACTGAACCATGTGGGAGTCTTACTGATTAACACTGAACCCTGTGGGAGTCTCACTGATTAACACTGAACCCTATGGGAGTCTCACTGATTAACACTGAACCCTATGGGAGTATCACTGATTAACACCGAACCCTATGGGAGTCTCACTGATTAACACTGAACCCTATGGGAGTCTCATTGATTAACACTGAACCCTGTGGGAGTCTCATTGATTAACACTGAACCCTGTGGGAGTCTCACTGATTAACACTGAACCCTATGGGAGTCTCACCGATTAATACTGAACCCTGTGGGAGTCTCATTGTTTAAAACTGAACCCTGTGGGAGTCTCACTGATTAACACTGAACCCTGTGGGAGTCTCACCGATTAATACTGAACCCTGTGGGAGTCTCACTGATTAACACTGAACCCTATGGGAGTCTCATTGGCTAACACTGAACCCTTTGGGAGTCTCACTAATTAACACTGAACCCTGTGGGAGTCTCACTGATTAACACTGAACCCTATGGGAGTCTCACCGATTAATACTGAACGCTGTGGGAGTCTCACTGATTAACACCGAACCCTGTGGGAGTCTCACTGATTAACACTGAACCCTATGGGAGTCTCACCGATTAATACTGAACCCTGTGGGAGTCTCATTGATTAAAACTGAACCCTGTGGGAGTCTCACTGATTAACACTGAACCCTGTGGGAGTCTCACTGATTAACACTGAACCCTATGGGAGTCTCACTGATTAACACTGAACCCTATGGGAGTCTCATTGGCTAACACTGAACCCTTTGGGAGTCTCACTGATTAACACTGAACCCTATGGGAGTCTCACCGATTAATACTGAACCCTGTGGGAGTCTCATTGTTTAAAACTGAACCCTGTGGGAGTCTCACTGATTAACACTGAACCCTGTGGGAGTCTCATTGATTAACACTGAAACCCTGTGAGAGTCTCACTGATTAACACTGAACCTTATGGGAGTCTCAGTGATTAACACTGAACCCTATGGGAGTCTCACTGATTAACACAGAACGCTATGGAAGTCTCACTGATTACCACTGAACCCTGTGGGAGTCTCACTGATTAACACTGAACCCTGTGGGAGTCTCACTGATTAACACTGAACCCTATGGGAGTCTCACTGATTAACACTGCACCCTGTGGGAGCCCCACTGATTAACACTGAACCCTGTGGGAGTCTCACTGATTAACACTGAACCCTGTGGGAGTCTCACTGATCAACACTGAACCCTGTGGGAGTCTCACTGATTAACACTGAACCCTGAGGGAGTCTCACTGATTAACACATGAACCCTGTGGGAGTCTCACTTATTAACACTGAACCCTATGGGAGTCTCACTGATTAACACTGAACCCTATGGGAGTATCACTGATTAACACCGAACCCTATGGGAGTCTCACTGATTAACACTGAACCCTATGGGAGTCTCACCGATTAATACTGAACCCTGTGGGAGTCTCATTGATTAAAACTTAACCATGTGGGAGTCTTACTGATTAACACTGAACCCTGTGGGAGTCTCACTGATTAACACTGAACCCTATGGGAGTCTCACTGATTAACACTGAACCCTATGGGAGTATCACTGATTAACACCGAACCCTATGGGAGTCTCACTGATTAACACTGAACCCTATGGGAGTCTCATTGATTAACACTGAACCCTGTGGGAGTCTCATTGATTAACACTGAACCCTGTGGGAGTCTCACTGATTAACACTGAACCCTATGGGAGTCTCACCAATTAATACTGAACCCTGTGGGAGTCTCATTGTTTAAAACTGAACCCTGTGGGAGTCTCACTGATTGACACTGAACCCTGTGGGAGTCTCACCGATTAATACTGAACCCTGTGGGAGTCTCACTGATTAACACTGAACCCTATGGGAGTCTCATTGGCTAACACTGAACCCTTTGGGAGTCTCACTGATTAACACTGAACCCTGTGGGAGTCTCACTGATTAACACTGAACCCTATGGGAGTCTCACCGATTAATACTGAACGCTGTGGGAGTCTCACTGATTAACACCGAACCCTATGGGAGTCTCACTGATTAACACTGAACCCTATGGGAGTCTCACCGATTAATACTGAACGCTGTGGGAGTCTCATTGATTAAAACTGAACCCTGTGGGAGTCTCACTGATTAACACTGAACCCTGTGGGAGTCTCACTGATTAACACTGAACCCTATGGGAGTCTCACTGATTAACACTGAACCCTATGGGAGTCTCATTGGCTAACACTGAACCCTTTGGGAGTCTCACTGATTAACACTGAACCCTATGGGAGTCTCACCGATTAATACTGAACCCTGTGGGAGTCTCATTGTTTAAAACTGAACCCTGTGGGAGTCTCACTGATTAACACTGAACCCTGTGGGAGTCTCATTGATTAACACTGAAACCCTGTGAGAGTCTCACTGATTAACACTGAACCTTATGGGAGTCTCAGTGATTAACACTGAACCCTATGGGAGTCTCACTGATTAACACAGAACGCTATGGAAGTCTCACTGATTACCACTGAACCCTGTGGGAGTCTCACTGATTAACACTGAACCCTGTGGGAGTCTCACTGATTAACACTGAACCCTATGGGAGTCTCACTGATTAACACTGCACCCTGTGGGAGCCCCACTGATTAACACTGAACCCTGTGGGAGTCTCACTGATTAACACTGAACCCTGTGGGAGTCTCACTGATCAACACTGAACCCTGTGGGAGTCTCACTGATTAACACTGAACCCTGAGGGAGTCTCACTGATTAACACATGAACCCTGTGGGAGTCTCACTTATTAACACTGAACCCTATGGGAGTCTCACTGATTAACACTGAACCCTATGGGAGTATCACTGATTAACACCGAACCCTATGGGAGTCTCACTGATTAACACTGAACCCTATGGGAGTCTCACTGATTAACACCGAACCCTATGGGAGTCTCACTGATTAACACTGAACCCTATGGGAGACTCACCGATTAATACTGAACCCTGTGGGAGTCTCACTGATTAACACTGAACCCTATGGGAGTATCACTGATTAACACCGAACCCTATGGGAGTCTCACTGATTAACACTGAACCCTATGGGAGTCTCATTGATTAACACTGAACCCTGTGGGAGTCTCATTGATTAACACTGAACCCTGTGGGAGTCTCACTGATTAACACTGAACCCTATGGGAGTCTCACCGATTAATACTGAACCCTGTGGGAGTCTCATTGTTTAAAACTGAACCCTGTGGGAGTCTCACTGATTGACACTGAACCCTGTGGGAGTCTCACCGATTAATACTGAACCCTGTGGGAGTCTCACTGATTAACACTGAACCCTATGGGAGTCTCATTGGCTAACACTGAACCCTTTGGGAGTCTCACTGATTAACACTGAACCCTGTGGGAGTCTCACTGATTAACACTGAACCCTATGGGAGTCTCACCGATTAATACTGAACGCTGTGGGAGTCTCACTGATTAACACCGAACCCTATGGGAGTCTCACTGATTAACACTGAACCCTATGGGAGTCTCACCGATTAATACTGAACCCTGTGGGAGTCTCATTGATTAAAACTGAACCCTGTGGGAGTCTCACTGATTAACACTGAACCCTGTGGGAGTCTCACTGATTAACACTGAACCCTATGGGAGTCTCACTGATTAACACTGAACCCTATGGGAGTCTCATTGGCTAACACTGAACCCTTTGGGAGTCTCACTGATTAACACTGAACCCTATGGGAGTCTCACCGATTAATACTGAACCCTGTGGGAGTCTCATTGTTTAAAACTGAACCCTGTGGGAGTCTCACTGATTAACACTGAACCCTGTGGGAGTCTCATTGATTAACACTGAAACCCTGTGAGAGTCTCACTGATTAACACTGAACCTTATGGGAGTCTCAGTGATTAACACTGAACCCTATGGGAGTCTCACTGATTAACACAGAACGCTATGGAAGTCTCACTGATTACCACTGAACCCTGTGGGAGTCTCACTGATTAACACTGAACCCTGTGGGAGTCTCACTGATTAACACTGAACCCTATGGGAGTCTCACTGATTAACACTGCACCCTGTGGGAGCCCCACTGATTAACACTGAACCCTGTGGGAGTCTCACTGATTAACACTGAACCCTGTGGGAGTCTCACTGATCAACACTGAACCCTGTGGGAGTCTCACTGATTAACACTGAACCCTGAGGGAGTCTCACTGATTAACACATGAACCCTGTGGGAGTCTCACTTATTAACACTGAACCCTATGGGAGTCTCACTGATTAACACTGAACCCTATGGGAGTATCACTGATTAACACCGAACCCTATGGGAGTCTCACTGATTAACACTGAACCCTATGGGAGTCTCACTGATTAACACCGAACCCTATGGGAGTCTCACTGATTAACACTGAATCCTATGGGAGACTCACCGATTAATACTGAACCCTGTGGGAGTCTCATTGATTAAAACTGAACCCTGTGGGAGTCTCACTGATTAACACTGAACCCTGTGGGAGTCTCACTGATTAACACTGAACCCTATGGGAGTCTCACTGATTAACACTGAACCCTATGGGAGTCTCATTGGCTAACACTGAACCGTTTAGGAGTCTCACTGATTAACACTGAACCCTGTGGGAGTCTCACTGATTAACACTGAACCCTATGGGAGTCTCACCGATTAATACTGAACCCTGTGGGAGTCTCATTGATTAAAACTGAACCATGTGGGAGTCTTACTGATTAACACTGAACCCTGTGGGAGTCTCACTGATTAACACTGAACCCTATGGGAGTCTCACTGATTAACACTGAACCCTATGGGAGTATCACTGATTAACACCGAACCCTATGGGAGTCTCACTGATTAACACTGAACCCTATGGGAGTCTCATTGATTAACAATGAACCCTGTGGGAGTCTCATTGATTAACACTGAACCCTGTGGGAGTCTCACTGATTAACACTGAACCCTATGGGAGTCTCACCGATTAATACTGAACCCTGTGGGAGTCTCACTGATTAACACTGAACCCTATGAGAGTCTCATTGGCTAACACTGAACCCTTTGGGAGTCTCACTGATTAACACTGAACCCTGTGGGAGTCTCACTGATTAACACTGAACCCTATGGGAGTCTCACCGATTAATACTGAACGCTGTGGGAGTCTCACTGATTAACACCGAACCCTATGGGAGTCTCACTGATTAACACTGAACCCTATGGGAGTCTCACCGATTAATACTGAACCCTGTGGGAGTCTCACTGATTAACACTGAACCCTATGGGAGTCTCATTGGCTAACACTGAACCCTTTGGGAGTCTCACTGATTAACACTGAACCCTGTGGGAGTCTCACTGATTAACACTGAACCCTATGGAAGTCTCACCGATTAATACTGAACGCTGTGGGAGTCTCACTGATTAACACCGAACCCTATGGGAGTCTCACTGATTAACACTGAACCCTATGGGAGTCTCACCGATTAATACTGAACCCTGTGGGAGTCTCATTGATTAAAACTGAACCCTGTGGGAGTCTCACTGATTAACACTGAACCCTGTGGGAGTCTCACTGATTAACACTGAACCCTATGGGAGTCTCACTGATTAACACTGAACCCTATGGGAGTCTCATTGATTAACACTGAACCCTGTGGGAGTCTCACTGATTAACACTGAACCCTGTGGGAGTCTCACTGATTAACACTGAACCCTATGGGAGTCTCACCGATTAATACTGAACCCTGTGGGAGTCTCATTGATTAAAACTGAACCATGTGGGAGTCTTACTGATTAACACTGAACCCTGTGGGAGTCTCACTGATTAACACTGAACCCTATGGGAGTCTCACTGATTAACACTGAACCCTATGGGAGTATCACTGATTAACACCGAACCCTATGGGAGTCTCACTGATTAACACTGAACCCTATGGGAGTCTCATTGATTAACAATGAACCCTGTGGGAGTCTCATTGATTAACACTGAACCCTGTGGGAGTCTCACTGATTAACACTGAACCCTATGGGAGTCTCACCGATTAATACTGAACCCTGTGGGAGTCTCACTGATTAACACTGAACCCTATGAGAGTCTCATTGGCTAACACTGAACCCTTTGGGAGTCTCACTGATTAACACTGAACCCTGTGGGAGTCTCACTGATTAACACTGAACCCTATGGGAGTCTCACCGATTAATACTGAACGCTGTGGGAGTCTCACTGATTAACACCGAACCCTATGGGAGTCTCACTGATTAACACTGAACCCTATGGGAGTCTCACCGATTAATACTGAACCCTGTGGGAGTCTCACTGATTAACACTGAACCCTATGGGAGTCTCATTGGCTAACACTGAACCCTTTGGGAGTCTCACTGATTAACACTGAACCCTGTGGGAGTCTCACTGATTAACACTGAACCCTATGGAAGTCTCACCGATTAATACTGAACGCTGTGGGAGTCTCACTGATTAACACCGAACCCTATGGGAGTCTCACTGATTAACACTGAACCCTATGGGAGTCTCACCGATTAATACTGAACCCTGTGGGAGTCTCATTGATTAAAACTGAACCCTGTGGGAGTCTCACTGATTAACACTGAACCCTGTGGGAGTCTCACTGATTAACACTGAACCCTATGGGAGTCTCACTGATTAACACTGAACCCTATGGGAGTCTCATTGATTAACACTGAACCCTGTGGGAGTCTCACTGATTAACACTGAACCCTGTGGGAGTCTCACTGATTAACACTGAACCCTATGGGAGTCTCACCGATTAATACTGAACCCTGTGGGAGTCTCATTGTTTAAAACTGAACCCTGTGGGAGTTTCACTGATTAACACTGAACCCTGTGGGAGTCTCATTGATTAACACTGAAACCCTGTGAGAGTCTCACTGATTAACAATGAACCTTATGGGAGTCTCAGTGATTAACACTGAACCCTATGGGAGTCTCACTGATTAACACTGAACGCTATGGAAGTCTCACTGATTACCACTGAACCCTGTGGGAGTCTCACTGATTAACACTGAACCCTGTGGGAGTCTCACTGATTAACACTGAACCCTATGGGAGTCTCACTGATTAACACTGCACCCTGTGGGAGCCCCACTGATTAACACTGAACCCTGTGGGAGTCTCACTGATTAACACTGAACCCTGTGGGAGTCTCACTGATCAACACTGAACCCTGTGGGAGTCTCACTGATTAACACTGAACCCTATGGGAGTCTCACCGATTAATACTGAACCCTGTGGGAGTCTCATTGATTAAAACTGAACCATGTGGGAGTCTTACTGATTAACACTGAACCCTGTGGGAGTCTCACTGATTAACACTGAACCCTATGGGAGTCTCACTGATTAACACTGAACCCTATGGGAGTATCACTGATTAACACCGAACCCTATGGGAGTCTCACTGATTAACACTGAACCCTATGGGAGTCTCATTGATTAACAATGAACCCTGTGGGAGTCTCATTGATTAACACTGAACCCTGTGGGAGTCTCACTGATTAACACTGAACCCTATGGGAGTCTCACCGATTAATACTGAACCCTGTGGGAGTCTCACTGATTAACACTGAACCCTATGAGAGTCTCATTGGCTAACACTGAACCCTTTGGGAGTCTCACTGATTAACACTGAACCCTGTGGGAGTCTCACTGATTAACACTGAACCCTATGGGAGTCTCACCGATTAATACTGAACGCTGTGGGAGTCTCACTGATTAACACCGAACCCTATGGGAGTCTCACTGATTAACACTGAACCCTATGGGAGTCTCACCGATTAATACTGAACCCTGTGGGAGTCTCACTGATTAACACTGAACCCTATGGGAGTCTCATTGGCTAACACTGAACCCTTTGGGAGTCTCACTGATTAACACTGAACCCTGTGGGAGTCTCACTGATTAACACTGAACCCTATGGAAGTCTCACCGATTAATACTGAATGCTGTGGGAGTCTCACTGATTAACACCGAACCCTATGGGAGTCTCACTGATTAACACTGAACCCTATGGGAGTCTCACCGATTAATACTGAACCCTGTGGGAGTCTCATTGATTAAAACTGAACCCTGTGGGAGTCTCACTGATTAACACTGAACCCTGTGGGAGTCTCACTGATTAACACTGAACCCTATGGGAGTCTCACTGATTAACACTGAACCCTATGGGAGTCTCATTGATTAACACTGAACCCTGTGGGAGTCTCACTGATTAACACTGAACCCTGTGGGAGTCTCACTGATTAACACTGAACCCTATGGGAGTCTCACCGATTAATACTGAACCCTGTGGGAGTCTCATTGTTTAAAACTGAACCCTGTGGGAGTTTCACTGATTAACACTGAACCCTGTGGGAGTCTCATTGATTAACACTGAAACCCTGTGAGAGTCTCACTGATTAACAATGAACCTTATGGGAGTCTCAGTGATTAACACTGAACCCTATGGGAGTCTCACTGATTAACACTGAACGCTATGGAAGTCTCACTGATTACCACTGAACCCTGTGGGAGTCTCACTGATTAACACTGAACCCTGTGGGAGTCTCACTGATTAACACTGAACCCTATGGGAGTCTCACTGATTAACACTGCACCCTGTGGGAGCCCCACTGATTAACACTGAACCCTGTGGGAGTCTCACTGATTAACACTGAACCCTGTGGGAGTCTCACTGATCAACACTGAACCCTGTGGGAGTCTCACTGAT
Source organism: Petromyzon marinus (assembly GCF_048934315.1). Taxonomy (NCBI): domain Eukaryota; kingdom Metazoa; phylum Chordata; class Hyperoartia; order Petromyzontiformes; family Petromyzontidae; genus Petromyzon; species Petromyzon marinus. Next base: position 1,565,696 of record NW_027423058.1, on the reverse strand, counting down.
TAACACTGAACCCTGAGGGAGTCTCACTGATTAACACATGAACCCTGTGGGAGTCTCACTGATTACCACTGAACCCTATGGGAGTCTCAATGATTAACACTGAACCTTATGGGAGTATCACTGATTAACACCGAACCCTATGGGAGTCTCACTGATTAACACTGAACCCTATGGGAGTCTCACTGATTAACACCGAACCCTATGGGAGTCTCACTGATTAACACTGAACCCTATGGGAGACTCACCGATTAATACTGAACCCTGTGGGAGTCTCATTGATTAAAACTGAACCCTGTGGGAGTCTCACTGATTAACACTGAACCCTGTGGGAGTCTCACTGATTAACACTGAACCCTATGGGAGTCTCACTGATTAACACTGAACCCTATGGGAGTCTCATTGGCTAACACTGAACCCTTTGGGAGTCTCACTGATTAACACTGAACCCTGTGGGAGTCTCACTGATTAACACTGAACCCTATGGGAGTCTCACCGATTAATACTGAACCCTGTGGGAGTCTCATTGATTAAAACTGAACCATGTGGGAGTCTTACTGATTAACACTGAACCCTGTGGGAGTCTCACTGATTAACACTGAACCCTATGGGAGTCTCACTGATTAACACTGAACCCTATGGGAGTATCACTGATATACACCGAACCCAATGGGAGTCTCACTGATTAACACTGAACCCTATGGGAGTCTCATTGATTAACACTGAACCCTGTGGGAGTCTCATTGATTAACACTGAACCCTGTGGGAGTCTCACTGATTAACACTGAACCCTATGGGAGTCTCACCGATTAATACTGAACCCTGTGGGAGTCTCATTGTTTAAAACTGAACCCTGTGGGAGTCTCACTGATTAACACTGAACCCTGTGGGAGTCTCATTGATTAACACTGAAACCCTGTGGGAGTCTCACTGATTAACACTGAACCTTATGGGAGTCTCAGTGATTAACACTGAACCCTATGGGAGTCTCACTGATTAACACTGAACGCTATGGAAGTCTCACTGATTACCACTGAACCCTGTGGGAGTCTCACTGATTAACACTGAACCCTGTGGGAGTCTCACTGATTAACACTGAACCCTATGGGAGTCTCACTGATTAACACTGCACCCTGTGGGAGCCCCACTGATTAACACTGAACCCTATGGGAGTCTCACTGATTAACACTGAACACTGTGGGAGCACCACTGATTAAAACTGAACCCTATGGGAGTCTCACTGATTAACACTGAACCCTATGGGAGTCTCATTGATTAACACTGAACCCTGTGGGAGTCTCACTGATTAACACTGAACCCTGTGGGAGTCTCAGTGATTAACACTGAACCCTGTGGGAGTCTCACTGATTAACACTGAACCTTGAGGGAGTCTCACTGATTAACACATGAACCCTGTGGGAGTCTCACTGATTAACACTGAACCCTATGGGAGTCTCACTGATTAACACTGAACCCTATGGGAATATCACTGATTAACACCGAACCCTATGGGAGTCTCACTGATTAACACTGAACCCTATGGGAGTCTCACTGATTAACACCGAACCCTATGGGAGTCTCACTGATTAACACTGAACCCTATGGGAGTCTCACCGATTAATACTGAACCCTGTGGGAGTCTCATTGATTAAAACTGAACCCTGTGGGAGTCTCACTGATTAACACTGAACCCTGTGGGAGTCTCACTGATTAACACTGAACCCTATGGGAGTCTCACTGATTAACACTGAACCCTATGGGAGTCTCATTGGCTAACACTGAACCCTTTGGGAATCTCACTGATTAACACTGAACCCTGTGGGAGTCTCACTGATTAACACTGAACCCTATGGGAGTCTCACCGATTAATACTGAACGCTGTGGGAGTCTCACTGATTAACACCGAACCCTATGGGAGTCTCACTGATTAACACTGAACCCTATGGGAGTCTCACCGATTAATACTGAACCCTGTGGGAGTCTCATTGATTAAAACTGAACCCTGTGGGAGTCTCACTGATTAACACTGAACCCTGTGGAAGTCTCACTGATTAACACTGAACCCTATGGGAGTCTCACTGATTAACACTGAACCCTATAGGAGTCTCATTGGCTAACACTGAACCCTTTGGGAGTCTCACTGATTAACACTGAACCCTGTGGGAGTCTCAATGATTAACACTGAACCCTATGGGAGTCTCACCGATTAATACTGAACCCTGTGGGAGTCTCATTGATTAAAACTGAACCATGTGGGAGTCTTACTGATTAACACTGAACCCTGTGGGAGTCTCACTGATTAACACTGAACCCTATGGGAGTCTCACTGATTAACACTGAACCCTATGGGAGTCTCATTGATTAACAATGAACCCTGTGGGAGTCTCACTGATTAACACTGAACCCTGTGGGAGTCTCACTGATTAACACTGAACCCTATGGGAGTCTCACCGATTAATACTGAACCCTGTGGGAGTCTCATTGTTTAAAACTGAACCCTGTGGGAGTCTCACTGATTAACACTGAACCCTGTGGGAGTCTCATTGATTAACACTGAAACCCTGTGAGAGTCTCACTGATTAACACTGAACCTTATGGGAGTCTCAGTGATTAACACTGAACCCTATGGGAGTCTCACTGATTAACACTGAACGCTATGGAAGTCTCACTGATTACCACTGAACCCTGTGGGAGTCTCACTGATTAACACTGAACCCTGTGGGAGTCTCACTGATTAACACTGAACCCTATGGGAGTCTCACTGATTAACACTGCACCCTGTGGGAGCCCCACTGATTAACACTGAACCCTGTGGGAGTCTCACTGATTAACACTGAACCCTTTGGGAGTCTCACTGATTAACACTGAACCCTGTGGGAGTCTCACTGATTAACACTGAACCCTATGGGAGTCTCACTGATTAACACTGAACCCTATGGGAGTCTCATTGATTAACACTGAACCCTGTGGGAGTCTCACTGATTAACACTGAACCCTGTGGGAGTCTCACTGATTAACACTGAACCCTATGGGAGTCTCACCGATTAATACTGAACCCTGTGGGAGTCTCATTGTTTAAAACTGAACCCTGTGGGAGTCTCACTGATTAACACTGAACCCTATGGGAGTCTCACTGATTAACACTGAACCCTATGGGAGTCTCACTGATTAACACCGAACCCTATGGGAGTCTCACTGATTAACACTGAACCCTATGGGAGTCTCACCGATTAATACTGAACCCTGTGGGAGTCTCATTGATTAAAACTGAACCCTGTGGGAGTCTCACTGATTAACACTGAACCCTGTGGGAGTCTCACTGATTAACACTGAACCCTATGGGAGTCTCACTGATTAACACTGAACCCTATGGGAGTCTCATTGGCTAACACTGAACCCTTTGGGAATCTCACTGATTAACACTGAACCCTGTGGGAGTCTCACTGATTAACACTGAACACTATGGGAGTCTCACCGATTAATACTGAACGCTGTGGGAGTCTCACTGATTAACACCGAACCCTATGGGAGTCTCACTGATTAACACTGAACCCTATGGGAGTCTCACTGATTAACACTGAACCCTATGGGAGTCTCACTGATTAACACTGAACCCTATGGGAGTCTCATTGGCTAACACTGAACCCTTTGGGAGTCTCACTGATTAACACTGAACCCTGTGGGAGTCTCAATGATTAACACTGAACCCTATGGGAGTCTCACCGATTAATACTGAACCCTGTGGGAGTCTCAATGATTAACACTGAACCCTATGGGAATCTCACTGATTAACACTGAACCCTGTGGGAGTCTCACTGATTAACACTGAACACTATGGGAGTCTCACCGATTAATACTGAACGCTGTGGGAGTCTCACTGATTAACACCGAACCCTATGGGAGTCTCACTGATTAACACTGAACCCTATGGGAGTCTCACTGATTAACACTGAACCCTATGGGAGTCTCACTGATTAACACTGAACCCTATGGGAGTCTCATTGGCTAACACTGAACCCTTTGGGAGTCTCACTGATTAACACTGAACCCTGTGGGAGTCTCAATGATTAACACTGAACCCTATGGGAGTCTCACCGATTAATACTGAACCCTGTGGGAGTCTCATTGATTAAAACTGAACCATGTGGGAGTCTTACTGATTAACACTGAACCCTGTGGGAGTCTCACTGATTAACACTGAACCCTATGGGAGTCTCACTGATTAACACTGAACCCTATGGGAGTCTCATTGATTAACACTGAACCCTGTGGGAGTCTCACTGATTAACACTGAACCCTGTGGGAGTCTCACTGATTAACACTGAACCCTATGGGAGTCTCACGGATTAATACTGAACCCTGTGGGAGTCTCATTGTTTAAAACTGAACCCTGTGGGAGTCTCACTGATTAACACTGAACCCTGTGGGAGTCTCATTGATTAACACTGAAACCCTGTGAGAGTCTCACTGATTAACACTGAACCTTATGGGAGTCTCAGTGATTAACACTGAACCCTATGGGAGTCTCACTGATTAACACTGAACGCTATGGAAGTCTCACTGATTACCACTGAACCCTGTGGGAGTCTCACTGATTAACACTGAACCCTGTGGGAGTCTCACTGATTAACACTGAACCCTATGGGAGTCTCACTGATTAACACTGCACCCTGTGGGAGCCCCACTGATTAACACTGAACCCTGTGGGAGTCTCACTGATTAACACTGAACCCTTTGGGAGTCTCACTGATTAACACTGAACCCTGTGGGAGTCTCACTGATTAACACTGAACCCTATGGGAGTCTCACTGATTAACACTGAACCCTATGGGAGTCTCATTGATTAACACTGAACCCTGTGGGAGTCTCACTGATTAACACTGAACCCTGTGGGAATCTCACTGATTAACACTGAACCCTATGGGAGTCTCACCAATTAATACTGAACCCTGTGGGAGTCTCATTGTTTAAAACTGAACCCTGTGGGAGTCTCACTGATTAACACTGAACCCTGTGGGAGTCTCATTGATTAACACTGAAACCCTGTGAGAGTCTCACTGATTAACACTGAACCTTATGGGAGTCTCAGTGATTAACACTGAACCCTATGGGAGTCTCACTGATTAACACTGAACGCTATGGAAGTCTCACTGATTACCACTGAACCCTGTGGGAGTCTCACTGATTAACACTGAACCCTGTGGGAGTCTCACTGTTTAACACTGAACCCTATGGGAGTCTCACTGATTAACACTGCACCCTGTGGGAGCCCCACTGATTAACACTGAACCCTATGGGAGTCTCATTGATTAACACTGAACCCTGTGGGAGTCTCACTGATTAACACTGAACCCTGTGGGAGTCTCACTGATTAACACTGAACCCTATGGGAGTCTCACCGATTAATACTGAACCCTGTGGGAGTCTCATTGTTTAAAACTGAACCCTGTGGGAGTCTCACTGATTAACACTGAACCCTGTGGGAGTCTCATTGATTAACACTGAAACCCTGTGAGAGTCTCACTGATTAACACTGAACCTTATGGGAGTCTCAGTGATTAACACTGAACCCTATGGGAGTCTCACTGATTAACACTGAACGCTATGGAAGTCTCACTGATTACCACTGAACCCTGTTGGAGTCTCACTGATTAACACTGAACCCTGTGGGAGTCTCACTGTTTAACACTGGACCCTATGGGAGTCTCACTGATTAACACTGCACCCTGTGGGAGCCCCACTGATTAACACTGAACCCTGTGGGAGTCTCACTGATTAACACTGAACCCTGTGGGAGTCTCACTGATCAACACTGAACCCTGTGGGAGTCTCACTGATAAACACTGAACCCTGAGGGAGTCTCACTGATTAACACATGAACCCTGTGGGAGTCTCACTGATTAACACTGAACCCTATGGGAGTCTCACTGATTAACACTGAACCCTATGGGAGTATCACTGATTAACACCGAACCCTATGGGAGTCTCACTGATTAACACTGAACCCTATGGGAGTCTCACTGATTAACACCGAACCCTATGGGAGTCTCAATGATTAACACTGAACCCTATGGGAGACTCACCGATTAATACTGAACCCTGTGGGAGTCTCATTGATTAAAACTGAACCCTGTGGGAGTCTCACTGATTAACACTGAACCCTGTGGGAGTCTCACTGATTAACACTGAACCCTATGGGAGTCTCACTGATTAACACTGAACCCTATGGGAGTCTCATTGGCTAACACTGAACCCTTTGGGAGTCTCACTGATTAACACTGAACCCTGTGGGAGTCTCACTGATTAACACTGAACCCTATGGGAGTCTCACCGATTAATACTGAACCCTGTGGGAGTCTCATTGATTAAAACTGAACCATGTGGGAGTCTTACTGATTAACACTGAACCCTGTGGGAGTCTCACTGATTAACACTGAACCCTATGGGAGTCTCACTGATTAACACTGAACCCGATGGGAGTATCACTGATTAACACCGAACCCTATGGGAGTCTCACTGATTAACACTGAACCCTATGGGAGTCTCATTGATTAACACTGAACCCTGTGGGAGTCTCATTGATTAACACTGAACCCTGTGGGAGTCTCACTGATTAACACTGAACCCTATGGGAGTCTCACCGATTAATACTGAACCCTGTGGGAGTCTCATTGTTTAAAACTGAACCCTGTGGGAGTCTCACTGATTAACACTGAACCCTGTGGGAGTCTCATTGATTAACACTGAAACCCTGTGGGAGTCTCACTGATTAACACTGAACCTTATGGGAGTCTCAGTGATTAACACTGAACCCTATGGGAGTCTCACTGATTAACACTGAACGCTATGGAAGTCTCACTGATTACCACTGAACCCTGTGGGAGTCTCACTGATTAACACTGAACCCTGTGGGAGTCTCACTGATTAACACTGAACCCTATGGGAGTCTCACTGATTAACACTGCACCCTGTGGGAGCCCCACTGCTTAACACTGAACCCTATGGGAGTCTCACTGATTAACACTGAACACTGTGGGAGCACCACTGATTAAAACTGAACCCTATGGGAGTCTCACTGATTAACACTGAACCCTATGGGAGTCTCATTGATTAACACTGAACCCTGTGGGAGTCTCACTGATTAACACTGAACCCTGTGGGAGTCTCACTGATTAACACTGAACCCTGTGGGAGTCTCACTGATTAACACTGAACCTTGAGGGAGTCTCACTGATTAACACATGAACCCTGTGGGAGTCTCACTGATTAACACTGAACCCTATGGGAGTCTCACTGATTAACACTGAACCCTATGGGAGTATCACTGATTAACACCGAACCCTATGGGAGTCTCACTGATTAACACTGAACCCTATGGGAGTCTCACTGATTAACACCGAACCCTATGGGAGTCTCACTGATTAACACTGAACCCTATGGGAGTCTCACCGATTAATACTGAACCCTGTGGGAGTCTCATTGATTAAAACTGAACCCTGTGGGAGTCTCACTGATTAACACTGAACCCTGTGGGAGTCTCACTGATTAACTGAACCCTATGGGAGTCTCACTGATTAACACTGAACCCTATGGGAGTCTCATTGGCTAACACTGAACCCTTTGGGAGTCTCACTGATTAACACTGAACCCTGTGGGAGTCTCACTGATTAACACTGAACCCTATGGGAGTCTCACCGATTAATACTGAACGCTGTGGGAGTCTCACTGATTAACACCGAACCCTATGGGAGTCTCACTGATTAACACTGAACCCTATGGGAGTCTCACCGATTAATACTGAACCCTGTGGGAGTCTCATTGATTAAAACTGAACCCTGTGGGAGTCTCACTGATTAACATTGAACCCTGTGGGAGTCTCACTGATTAACACTGAACCCTATGGGAGTCTCACTGATTAACACTGAACCCTATGGGAGTCTCATTGGCTAACACTGAACCCTTTGGGAGTCTCACTGATTAACACTGAACCCTGTGGGAGTCTCAATGATTAACACTGAACCCTATGGGAGTCTCACCGATTAATACTGAACCCTGTGGGAGTCTCATTGATTAAAACTGAACCATGTGGGAGTCTTACTGATTAACACTGAACCCTGTGGGAGTCTCACTGATTAACACTGAACCCTATGGGAGTCTCACTGATTAACACTGAACCCTATGGGAGTCTCTTTGATTAACACTGAACCCTGTGGGAGTCTCACTGATTAACACTGAACCCTGAGGGAGTCTCACTGATTAACACTGAACCCTATGGGAGTCTCACCGATTAATACTGAACCCTGTGGGAGTCTCACTGATTAACACTGAATCCTATGGGAGTATCACTGATTAACACTGAACCCTGTGGGAGTCTCATTGATTAACACTGAAACCCTGTGAGAGTCTCACTGATTAACACTGAACCTTATGGGAGTCTCACTGATTAACACTGAACCCTATGGGAGTCTCACCGATTAATACTGAACCCTGTGGGAGTCTCATTGATTAAAACTGAACCCTGTGGGAGTCTCACTGATTAACACTGAACCCTGTGGGAATCTCACTGATTAACACTGAACCCTATGGGAGTCTCACTGATTAACACTGAACCCTATGGGAGTCTCATTGGCTAACACTGAACCCTTTGGGAGTCTCACTGATTAACACTGAACCCTGTGGGAGTCTCACTGATTAACACTGAACCCTATGGGAGTCTCACCGATTAATACTGAACGCTGTGGGAGTCTCATTGATTAACACCGAACCCTATGGGAGTCTCACTGATTAAAACTGAACCCTATGGGAGTCTCACTGATTAACACTGAACCCTATGGGAGTATCACTGATTAACACCGAACCCTATGGGAGTCTCACTGATTAACACTGAACCCTATGGGAGTCTCACTGATTAACACCGAACCCTATGGGAGTCTCACTGATTAAGACTGAACCCTATGGGAGTCTCACCGATTAATACTGAACCCTATGGGAGTATCACTGATTAACACTGAACCCTGTGGGAGTCTCACTGATTAACACTGAACCCTATGGGAGTCTCACTGATTAACACTGAACCCTATGGGAGTCTCACTGATTAACACTGCACCCTGAGGGAGCCCCACTGATTAACACTGAACCCTGTGGGAGTCTCACTGATTAACACTGAACCCTGTGGGAGTCTCACTGATTAACACTGAACCCTGAGGGAGTCTCACTGATTAACACATGAACCCTGTGGGAGTCTCACTGATTAACACTGAACCCTATGGGAGTCTCACTGATTAACACTGAACCCTATGGGAGTATCACTGATTAACACCGAACCCTATGGGAGTCTCACTGATTAACACTGAACCCTATGGGAGTCTCACTGATTAACACCGAACCCTATGGGAGTCTCACTGATTAACACTGAACCCTATGGGAGACTCACCGATTAATACTGAACCCTGTGGGAGGATCATTGATTAAAACTGAACCCTGTGGGAGTCTCACTGATTAACACTGAACCCTGTGGGAGTCTCACTGATTAACACTGAACCCTGTGGGAGTCTCACTGATTAACACTGAACCCTGTGGGAGTCTCACTGTTTAACACTGAACCCTATGGGAGTCTCACTGATTAACACTGCACCCTGTGGGAGCCCCACTGATTAACACTGAACCCTATGGGAGTCTCATTGATTAACACTGAACCCTGTGGGAGTCTCACTGATTAACACTGAACCCTGTGGGAGTCTCACTGATTAACACTGAACCCTATGGGAGTCTCACCGATTAATACTGAACCCTGTGGGAGTCTCATTGTTTAAAACTGAACCCTGTGGGATTCTCACTGATTAACACTGAACCCTGTGCGAGTCTCATTGATTAACACTGAAACCCTGTGAGAGTCTCACTGATTAACACTGAACCTTATGGGAGTCTCAGTGATTAACACTGAACCCTATGGGAGTCTCACTGATTAACACTGAACGCTATGGAAGTCTCACTGATTACCACTGAACCCTGTGGGAGTCTCACTGATTAACACTGAACCCTGTGGGAGTCTCACTGTTTAACACTGAACCCTATGGGAGTCTCACTGATTAACACTGCACCCTGTGGGAGCCCCACTGATTAACACTGAACCCTGTGGGAGTCTCACTGATTAACACTGAACCCTGTGGGAGTCTCACTGATCAACACTGAACCCTGTGGGAGTCTCACTGATTAACACTGAACCCTGAGGGAGTCTCACTGATTAACACATGAACCCTGTGGGAGTCTCACTGATTAACACTGAACCCTATGGGAGTCTCACTGATTAACACTGAACCCTATGGGAGTATCACTGATTAACACCGAACCCTATGGGAGTCTCACTGATTAACACTGAACCCTATGGGAGTCTCACTGATTAACACCGAACCCTATGGGAGTCTCACTGATTAACACTGAACCCTATGGGAGACTCACCGATTAATACTGAACCCTGTGGGAGTCTCATTGATTAAAACTGAACCCTGTGGGAGTCTCACTGATTAACACTGAACCCTGTGGGAGTCTCACTGATTAACACTGAACCCTATGGGAGTCTCACTGATTAACACTGAACCCTATGGGAGTCTCATTGGCTAACACTGAACCCTTTGGGAGTCTCACTGATTAACACTGAACCCTGTGGGAGTCTCACTGATTAACACTGAACCCTATGGGAGTCTCACCGATTAATACTGAACCCTGTGGGAGTCTCATTGATTAAAACTGAACCATGTGGGAGTCTTACTGATTAACACTGAACCCTGTGGGAGTCTCACTGATTAACACTGAACCCTATGGGAGTCTCACTGATTAACACTGAACCCGATGGGAGTATCACTGATTAACACCGAACCCTATGGGAGTCTCACTGATTAACACTGAACCCTATGGGAGTCTCATTGATTAACACTGAACCCTGTGGGAGTCTCATTGATTAACACTGAACCCTGTGGGAGTCTCACTGATTAACACTGAACCCTATGGGAGTCTCACCGATTAATACTGAACCCTGTGGGAGTCTCATTGTTTAAAACTGAACCCTGTGGGAGTCTCACTGATTAACACTGAACCCTGTGGGAGTCTCATTGATTAACACTGAAACCCTGTGGGAGTCTCACTGATTAACACTGAACCTTATGGGAGTCTCAGTGATTAACACTGAAACCTATGGGAGTCTCACTGATTAACACTGAACGCTATGGAAGTCTCACTGATTACCACTGAACCCTGTGGGAGTCTCACTGATTAACACTGAACCCTGTGGGAGTCTCACTGATTAACACTGAACCCTATGGGAGTCTCACTGATTAACACTGCACCCTGTGGGAGCCCCACTGATTAACACTGAACCCTATGGGAGTCTCACTGATTAACACTGAACACTGTGGGAGCACCACTGATTAAAACTGAACCCTATGGGAGTCTCACTGATTAACACTGAACCCTATGGGAGTCTCATTGATTAACACTGAACCCTGTGGGAGTCTCACTGATTAACACTGAACCCTGTGGGAGTCTCACTGATTAACACTGAACCCTGTGGGAGTCTCACTGATTAACACTGAACCTTGAGGGAGTCTCACTGATTAACACATGAACCCTGTGGGAGTCTCACTGATTAACACTGAACCCTATGGGAGTCTCACTGATTAACACTGAACCCTATGGGAGTATCACTGATTAACACCGAACCCTATGGGAGTCTCACTGATTAACACTGAACCCTATGGGAGTCTCACTGATTAACACCGAACCCTATGGGAGTCTCACTGATTAACACTGAACCCTATGGGAGTCTCACCGATTAATACTGAACCCTGTGGGAGTCTCATTGATTAAAACTGAACCCTGTGGGAGTCTCACTGATTAACACTGAACCCTGTGGGAGTCTCACTGATTAACACTGAACCCTATGGGAGTCTCACTGATTAACACTGAACCCTATGGGAGTCTCATTGGCTAACACTGAACCCTTTGGGAGTCTCACTGATTAACACTGAACCCTGTGGGAGTCTCACTGATTAACACTGAACCCTATGGGAGTCTCACCGATTAATACTGAACGCTGTGGGAGTCTCACTGATTAACACCGAACCCTATGGGAGTCTCACTGATTAACACTGAACCCTATGGGAGTCTCACCGATTAATACTGAACCCTGTGGGAGTCTCATTGATTAAAACTGAACCCTGTGGGAGTCTCACTGATTAACACTGAACCCTGTGGGAGTCTGACTGATTAACACTGAACCCTATGGGAGTCTCACTGATTAACACTGAACCCTATGGGAGTCTCATTGGCTAACACTGAACCCTTTGGGAGTCTCACTGATTAACACTGAACCCTGTGGGAGTCTCAATGATTAACACTGAACCCTATGGGAGTCTCACCGATTAATACTGAACCCTGTGGGAGTCTCATTGATTAAAACTGAACCATGTGGGAGTCTTACTGATTAACACTGAACCCTGTGGGAGTCTCACTGATTAACACTGAACCCTATGGGAGTCTCACTGATTAACACTGAACCCTATGGGAGTCTCATTGATTAACACTGAACCCTGTGGGAGTCTCACTGATTAACACTGAACCCTGTGGGAGTCTCACTGATTAACACTGAACCCTGTGGGAGTCTCACTGTTTAACACTGAACCCTATGGGAGTCTCACTGATTAACACTGCACCCTGTGGGAGCCCCACTGATTAACACTGAACCCTATGGGAGTCTCATTGATTAACACTGAACCCTGTGGGAGTCTCACTGATTAACACTGAACCCTGTGGGAGTCTCACTGATTAACACTGAACCCTATGGGAGTCTCACCGATTAATACTGAACCCTGTGGGAGTCTCATTGTTTAAAACTGAACCCTGTGGGAGTCTCACTGATTAACACTGAACCCTGTGGGAGTCTCATTGATTAACACTGAAACCCTGTGAGAGTCTCACTGATTAACACTGAACCTTATGGGAGTCTCAGTGATTAACACTGAACCCTATGGGAGTCTCACTGATTAACACTGAACGCTATGGAAGTCTCACTGATTACCACTGAACCCTGTGGGAGTCTCACTGATTAACACTGAACCCTGTGGGAGTCTCACTGTTTAACACTGAACCCTATGGGAGTCTCACTGATTAACACTGCACCCTGTGGGAGCCCCACTGATTAACACTGAACCCTGTGGGAGTCTCACTGATTAACACTGAACCCTGTGGGAGTCTCACTGATCAACACTGAACCCTGTGGGAGTCTCACTGATTAACACTGAACCCTGAGGGAGTCTCACTGATTAACACATGAACCCTGTGGGAGTCTCACTGATTAACACTGAACCCTATGGGAGTCTCACTGATTAACACTGAACCCTATGGGAGTATCACTGATTAACACCGAACCCTATGGGAGTCTCACTGATTAACACTGAACCCTATGGGAGTCTCACTGATTAACACCGAACCCTATGGGAGTCTCACTGATTAACACTGAACCCTATGGGAGACTCACCGATTAATACTGAACCCTGTGGGAGTCTCATTGATTAAAACTGAACCCTGTGGGAGTCTCACTGATTAACACTGAACCCTGTGGGAGTCTCACTGATTAACACTGAACCCTATGGGAGTCTCACTGATTAACACTGAACCCTATGGGAGTCTCATTGGCTAACACTGTACCCTTTGGGAGTCTCACTGATTAACACTGAACCCTGTGGGAGTCTCACTGATTAACACTGAACCCTATGGGAGTCTCACCGATTAATACTGAACCCTGTGGGAGTCTCATTGATTAAAACTGAACCATGTGGGAGTCTTACTGATTAACACTGAACCCTGTGGGAGTCTCACTGATTAACACTGAACCCTATGGGAGTCTCACTGATTAACACTGAACCCGATGGGAGTATCACTGATTAACACCGAACCCTATGGGAGTCTCACTGATTAACACTGAACCCTATGGGAGTCTCATTGATTAACACTGAACCCTGTGGGAGTCTCATTGATTAACACTGAACCCTGAGGGAGTCTCACTGATTAACACTGAACCCTATGGGAGTCTCACCGATTAATACTGAACCCTGTGGGAGTCTCATTGTTTAAAACTGAACCCTGTGGGAGTCTCACTGATTAACACTGAACCCTGTGGGAGTCTCATTGATTAACACTGAAACCCTGTGGGAGTCTCACTGATTAACACTGAACCTTATGGGAGTCTCAGTGATTAACACTGAACCCTATGGGAGTCTCACTGATTAACACTGAACGCTATGGAAGTCTCACTGATTACCACTGAACCCTGTGGGAGTCTCACTGATTAACACTGAACCCTGTGGGAGTCTCACTGATTAACACTGAACCCTATGGGAGTCTCACTGATTAACACTGCACCCTGTGGGAGCCCCACTGATTAACACTGAACCCTATGGGAGTCTCACTGATTAACACTGAACACTGTGGGAGCACCACTGATTAAAACTGAACCCTATGGGAGTCTCACTGATTAACACTGAACCCTATGGGAGTCTCATTGATTAACACTGAACCCTGTGGGAGTCTCACTGATTAACACTGAACCTTGTGGGAGTCTCACTGATTAACACTGAACCCTGTGGGAGTCTCACTGATTAACACTGAACCTTGAGGGAGTCTCACTGATTAACACATGAACCCTGTGGGAGTCTCACTGATTAACACTGAACCCTATGGGAGTCTCACTGATTAACACTGAACCCTATGGGAGTATCACTGATTAACACCGAACCCTATGGGAGTCTCACTGATTAACACTGAACCCTATGGGAGTCTCACTGATTAACACCGAACCCTATGGGAGTCTCACTGATTAACACTGAACCCTATGGGGGCTCACCGATTAATACTGAACCCTGTGGGAGTCTCATTGATTAAAACTGAACCCTGTGGGAGTCTCACTGATTAACACTGAACCCTGTGGGAGTCTCACTGATTAACACTGAACCCTATGGGAGTCTCACTGATTAACACTGAACCCTATGGGAGTCTCATTGGCTAACACTGAACCCTTTGGGAGTCTCACTGATTAACACTGAACCCTGTGGGAGTCTCACTGATTAACACTGAACCCTATGGGAGTCTCACCGATTAATACTGAACGCTGTGGGAGTCTCACTGATTAACACCGAACCCTATGGGAGTCTCACTGATTAACACTGAACCCTATGGGAGTCTCACCGATTAATACTGAACCCTGTGGGAGTCTCATTGATTAAAACTGAACCCTGTGGGAGTCTCACTGATTAACACTGAACCCTGTGGGAGTCTCACTGATTAACACTGAACCCTATGGGAGTCTCACTGATTAACACTGAACCCTATGGGAGTCTCATTGGCTAACACTGAACCCTTTGGGAGTCTCACTGATTAACACTGAACCCTGTGGGAGTCTCAATGATTAACACCGAACCCTATGGGAGTCTCACCGATTAATACTGAACCCTGTGGGAGTCTCATTGATTAAAACTGAACCATGTGGGAGTCTTACTGATTAACACTGAACCCTGTGGGAGTCTCACTGATTAACACTGAACCCTATGGGAGTCTCACTGATTAACACTGAACCCTATGGGAGTCTCATTGATTAACACTGAACCCTGTGGGAGTCTCACTGATTAACACTGAACCCTGAGGGAGTCTCACTGATTAACACTGAACCCTATGGGAGTCTCACCGATTAATACTGAACCCTGTGGGAGTCTCATTGTTTAAAACTGAACCCTGTGGGAGTCTCACTGATTAACACTGAACCCTGTGGGAGTCTCATTGATTAACACTGCACCCTGTGGGAGCCCCACTGATTAACACTGAACCCTGTGGGAGTCTCACTGATTAACACTGAACCCTGTGGGAGTCTCACTGATCAACACTGAACCCTGTGGGAGTCTCACTGATTAACACTGAACCCTGAGGGAGTCTCACTGATTAACACATGAACCCTGTGGGAGTCTCACTGATTAACACTGAACCCTATGGGAGTCTCACTGATTAACACTGAACCCTATGGGAGTATCACTGATTAACACCGAACCCTATGGGAGTCTCACTGATTAACACTGAACCCTATGGGAGTCTCACTGATTAACACCGAACCCTATGGGAGTCTCACTGATTAACACTGAACCCTATGGGAGTCTCATTGGCTAACACTGAACCCTTTGGGAGTCTCACTGATTAACACTGAACCCTGTGGGAGTCTCAATGATTAACACCGAACCCTATGGGAGTCTCACCGATTAATACTGAACCCTGTGGGAGTCTCATTGATTAAAACTGAACCATGTGGGAGTCTTACTGATTAACACTGAACCCTGTGGGAGTCTCACTGATTAACACTGAACCCTATGGGAGTCTCACTGATTAACACTGAACCCTATGGGAGTCTCATTGATTAACACTGAACCCTGTGGGAGTCTCACTGATTAACACTGAACCCTGAGGGAGTCTCACTGATTAACACTGAACCCTATGGGAGTCTCACCGATTAATACTGAACCCTGTGGGAGTCTCATTGTTTAAAACTGAACCCTGTGGGAGTCTCACTGATTAACACTGAACCCTGTGGGAGTCTCATTGATTAACACTGCACCCTGTGGGAGCCCCACTGATTAACACTGAACCCTGTGGGAGTCTCACTGATTAACACTGAACCCTGTGGGAGTCTCACTGATCAACACTGAACCCTGTGGGAGTCTCACTGATTAACACTGAACCCTGAGGGAGTCTCACTGATTAACACATGAACCCTGTGGGAGTCTCACTGATTAACACTGAACCCTATGGGAGTCTCACTGATTAACACTGAACCCTATGGGAGTATCACTGATTAACACCGAACCCTATGGGAGTCTCACTGATTAACACTGAACCCTATGGGAGTCTCACTGATTAACACCGAACCCTATGGGAGTCTCACTGATTAACACTGAACCCTATGGGAGTCTCATTGGCTAACACTGAACCCTTTGGGAGTCTCACTGATTAACACTGAACCCTGTGGGAGTCTCACTGATTAACACTGAACCCTATGGGAGTCTCACCGATTAATACTGAACCCTGTGGGAGTCTCATTGATTAAAACTGAACCATGTGGGAGTCTTACTGATTAACACTGAACCCTGTGGGAGTCTCACTGATTAACACTGAACCCTATGGGAGTCTCACTGATTAACACTGAACCCTATGGGAGTATCACTGATTAACACCGAACCCTATGGGAGTCTCACTGATTAACACTGAACCCTATGGGAGTCTCACTGATTAACACCGAACCCTATGGGAGTCTCACTGATTAACACTGAACCCTATGGGAGTCTCACCGATTAATACTGAACCCTGTGGGAGTCTCATTGATTAAAACTGAACCCTGTGGGAGTCTCACTGATTAACACTGAACCCTGTGGGAATCTTTCTGATTAACACTGAACCCTATGGGAGTCTCACTGATTAACACTGAACCCTATGGGAGTCTCATTGGCTAACACTGAACCCTTTGGGAGTCTCACTGATTAACACTGAACCCTGTGGGAATCTCACTGATTAACACTGAACCCTATGGGAGTCTCACTGATTAACACTGAACCCTATGGGAGTCTCATTGGCTAACACTGAACCCTTTGGGAGTCTCACTGATTAACACTGAACCCTATGGGAGTCTCACCGATTAATACTGAACGCTGTGGGAGTCTCACTGATTAACACCGAACCCTATGGGAGTCTCACTGATTAACACTGAACCCTATGGGAGTCTCACTGATTAACACTGAACCCTATGGGAGTATCACTGATTAACACCGAACCCTATGGGAGTCTCACTGATTAACACTGAACCCTATGGGAGTCTCACTGATTAACACCGAACCCTATGGGAGTCTCACTGATTAAGACTGAACCCTATGGGAGTCTCACCGATTAATACTGAACCCTATGGGAGTATCACTGATTAACACTGAACCCTGTGGGAGTCTCACTGATTAACACTGAACCCTATGGGAGTCTCACTGATTAACACTGAACCCTATGGGAGTCTCACTGATTAACACTGCACCCTGTGGGAGCCCCACTGATTAACACTGAACCCTGTGGGAGTCTCACTGATTAACACTGAACCCTGTGGGAGTCTCACTGATTAACACTGAACCCTGAGGGAGTCTCACTGATTAACACATGAACCCTGTGGGAGTCTCACTGATTAACACTGAACCCTATGGGAGTCTCACTGATTAACACTGAACCCTATGGGAGTATCACTGATTAACACCGAACCCTATGGGAGTCTCACTGATTAACACTGAACCCTATGGGAGTCTCACTGATTAACACCGAACCCTATGGGAGTCTCACTGATTAACACTGAACCCTATGGGAGACTCACCGATTAATACTGAACCCTGTGGGAGGATCATTGATTAAAACTGAACCCTGTGGGAGTCTCACTGATTAACACTGAACCCTGTGGGAGTCTCACTGATTAACACTGAACCCTATGGGAGTCTCACTGATTAACACTGAACCCTATGGGAGTCTCATTGGCTAACACTGAACCCTTTGGGAGTCTCACTGATTAACACTGAACCCTGTGGGAGTCTCACTGATTAACACTGAACCCTATGGGAGTCTCACCGATTAATACTGAACCCTGTGGGAGTCTCATTGATTAAAACTGAACCATGTGGGAGTCTTACTGATTAACACTGAACCCTGTGGGAGTCTCACTGATTAACACTGAACCCTATGGGAGTCTCACTGATTAACACTGAACCCTATGGGAGTATCACTGATTAACACCGAACCCTATGGGAGTCTCACTGATTAACACTGAACCCTATGGGAGTCTCATTGATTAACACTGAACCCTGTGGGAGTCTCATTGATTAACACTGAACCCTGTGGGAGTCTCACTGATTAACACTGAACCCTATGGGAGTCTCACCGATTAATACTCAACCCTGTGGGAGTCTCATTGTTTAAAACTGAACCCTGTGGGAGTCTCACTGATTAACACTGAACCCTGTGGGAGTCTCATTGATTAACACTGAAACCCTGTGGGAGTCTCACTGATTAACACTGAACCTTATGGGAGTCTCAGTGATTAACACTGAACCCTATGGGAGTCTCACTGATTAACACTGAACGCTATGGAAGTCTCACTGATTACCACTGAACCCTGTGGGAGTCTCACTGATTAACACTGAACCCTGTGGGAGTCTCACTGATTAACACTGAACCCTATGGGAGTCTCACTGATTAACACTGCACACTGTGGGAGCCCCACTGATTAACACTGAACCCTATGGGAGTCTCACTGATTAACACTGAACACTGTGGGAGCACCACTGATTAAAACTGAACCCTATGGGAGTCTCACTGATTAACACTGAACCCTATGGGAGTCTCATTGATTAACACTGAACCCTGTGGGAGCTCACTGATTAACACTGAACCCTGTGGGAGTCTCACTGATTAACACTGAACCCTGTGGGAGTCTCACTGATTAACACTGAACCTTGAGGGAGTCTCACTGATTAACACATGAACCCTGTGGGAGTCTCACTGATTAACACTGAACCCTATGGGAGTCTCAGTGATTAACACTGAACCCTATGGGAGTATCACTGATTAACACCGAACCCTATGGGAGTCTCACTGATTAACACTGAACCCTATGGGAGTCTCACTGATTAACACCGAACCCTATGGGAGTCTCACTGATTAACACTGAACCCTATGGGAGTCTCACCGATTAATACTGAACCCTGAGGGAGTCTCATTGATTAAAACTGAACCCTGTGTGAGTCTCACTGATTAACACTGAACCCTGAGGGAGTCTCACTGATTAACACTGAACCCTATGGGAGTCTCACTGATTAACACTGAACCCTATGGGAGTCTCATTGGCTAACACTGAACCCTTTGGGAGTCTCACTGATTAACACTGAACCCTGTGGGAGTCTCACTGATTAACACTGAACCCTATGGGAGTCTCACCGATTAATACTGAACGCTGTGGGAGTCTCACTGATTAACACCGAACCCTATGGGAGTCTCACTGATTAACACTGAACCCTATGGGAGTCTCACCGATTAATACTGAACCCTGTGGGAGTCTCATTGATTAAAACTGAACCCTGTGGGAGTCTCACTGATTAACACTGAACCCTGTGGGAGTCTCACTGATTAACACTGAACCCTATGGGAGTCTCACTGATTAACACTGAACCCTATGGGAGTCTCATTGGCTAACACTGAACCCTTTGGGAGTCTCACTGATTAACACTGAACCCTGTGGGAGTCTCAATGATTAACACTGAACCCTATGGGAGTCTCACCGATTAATACTGAACCCTGTGGGAGTCTCATTGATTAAAACTGAACCATGTGGGAGTCTTACTGATTAACACTGAACCCTGTGGGAGTCTCACTGATTAACACTGAACCCTATGGGAGTCTCACTGATTAACACTGAACCCTATGGGAGTCTCATTGATTAACACTGAACCCTGTGGGAGTCTCACTGATTAACACTGAACCCTGTGGGAGTCTCACTGATTAACACTGAACCCTATGGGAGTCTCACCGATTAATACTGAACCCTGTGGGAGTCTCATTGTTTAAAACTGAACCCTGTGGGAGGCTCACTGATTAACACTGAACCCTGTGGGAGTCTCATTGATTAACACTGAAACCCTGTGAGAATCTCACTGATTAACACTGAACCTTATGGGAGTCTCAGTGATTAACACTGAACCCTATGGGAGTCTCACTGATTAACACTGAACGCTATGGAAGTCTCACTGATTACCACTGAACCCTGTGGGAGTCTCACTGATTAACACTGAACCCTGTGGGAGTCTCACTGATTAACACTGAACCCTATGGGAGTCTCACTGATTAACACTGCACCCTGTGGGAGCCCACTGATTAATACTGAACCCTGTGGGAGTCTCACTGATTAACACTGAACCCTGTGGGAGTCTCACTGATTAACACTGAACCCTGTGGGAGTCTCACTGATTAACACTGAACCCTGAGGGAGTCTCACTGATTAACACATGAACCCTGTGGGAGTCTCACTGATTAACACTGAACCCTATGGGAGTCTCACTGATTAACACTGAACCCTATGGGAGTATCACTGATTAACACCGAACCCTATGGGAGTCTCACTGATTAACACTGAACCCTATGGGAGTCTCACTGATTAACCCCGAACCCTATGGGAGTCTCACTGATTAACACTGAACCCTATGGGAGACTCACCGATTAATACTGAACCCTGTGGGAGTCTCATTGATTAAAACTGAACCCTGTGGGAGTCTCACTGATTAACACTGAACCCTGTGGGAGTCTCACTGATTAACACTGAACCCTATGGGAGTCTCACTGATTAACACTGAACCCTATGGGAGTCTCATTGGCTAACACTGAACCCTTTGGGAGTCTCACTGATTAACACTGAACCCTGTGGGAGTCTCACTGATTAACACTGAACCCTATGGGAGTCTCACCGATTAATACTGAACCCTGTGGGAGTCTCATTGATTAAAACTGAACCATGTGGGAGTCTTACTGATTAACACTGAACCCTGTGGGAGTCTCACTGATTAACACTGAACCCTATGGGAGTCTCACTGATTAACACTGAACCCTATGGGAGTATCACTGATTAACACCGAACCCTATGGGAGTCTCACTGATTAACACTGAACCCTATGGGAGTCTCACTGATTAACACCAAACCCTATGGGAGTCTCACTGATTAACACTGAACCCTATGGGAGTCTCACCGATTAATACTGAACCCTGTGGGAGTCTCATTGATTAAAACTGAACCCTGTGGGAGTCTCAATGATTAACACTGAACCCTGTGGGAATCTCACTGATTAACACTGAACCCTATGGGAGTCTCACTGATTAACACTGAACCCTATGGGAGTCTCATTGGCTAACACTGAACCCTTTGGGAGTCTCACTGATTAACACTGAACCCTGTGGGAGTCTCACTGATTAACACTGAACCCTATGGGAGTCTCACCGATTAATACTGAACGCTGTGGGAGTCTCACTGATTAACACCGAACCCTATGGGAGTCTCACTGATTAACACTGAACCCTATGGGAGTCTCACTGATTAACACTGAACCCTATGGGAGTATCACTGATTAACACCGAACCCTATGGGAGTCTCACTGATTAACACTGAACCCTATGGGAGTCTCACTGATTAACACCGAACCCTATGGGAGTCTCACTGATTAAGACTGAACCCTATGGGAGTCTCACCGATTAATACTGAACCCTGTGGGAGTCTCATTGATTAAAACTGAACCCTATGGGAGTCTCATTAGCTAACACTGAACCCTTTGGGAGTGTCACTGATTAACACTGAACCCTGTGGGAGTCTCACTGATTAACACTGAACCCTATTGGAGTCTCACCGATTAATACTGAACGCTGTGGGAGTCTCACTGATTAACACCGAACCCTATGGGAGTCTCACTGATTAACACTGAACCCTATGGGAGTCTCACCGATTAATACTGAACCCTGTGGGAGTCTCATTGATTAAAACTGAACCCTGTGGGAGTCTCACTGATTAACACTGAACCCTGTGGGAGTCTCACTGATTAACACTGAACCCTATGGGAGTCTCATTGGCTAACACTGAACCCTTTGGGAGTCTCACTGATTAACACTGAACCCTGTGGGAGTCTCACTGATTAACACTGAACCCTATGGGAGTCTCACCGATTAATACTGAACCCTGTGGGAGTCTCATTGATTAAAACTGAACCATGTGGGAGTCTTACTGATTAACACTGAACCCTGTGGGAGTCTCACTGATTAACACTGAACCCTATGGGAGTCTCACTGATTAACACTGAACCCTATGGGAGTATCACTGATTAACACCGAACCCTATGGGAGTCTCACTGATTAACACAGAACCCTATGGGAGTCTCATTGATTAACACTGAACCCTGTGGGAGTCTCATTGATTAACACTGAACCCTGTGGGAGTCTCACTGATTAACACTGAACCCTATGGGAGTCTCACCGATTAATACTCAACCCTGTGGGAGTCTCATTGTTTAAAACTGAACCCTGTGGGAGTCTCACTGATTAACACTGAACCCTGTGGGAGTCTCATTGATTAACACTGAAACCCTGTGGGAGTCTCACTGATTAACACTGAACCTTATGGGAGTCTCAGTGATTAACACTGAACCCTATGGGAGTCTCACTGATTAACACTGAACGCTATGGAAGTCTCACTGATTACCACTGAACCCTGTGGGAGTCTCACTGATTAACACTGAACCCTGTGGGAGTCTCACTGATTAACACTGAACCCTATGGGAGTCTCACTGATTAACACTGCACACTGTGGGAGCCCCACTGATTAACACTGAACCCTATGGGAGTCTCACTGATTAACACTGAACACTGTGGGAGCACCACTGATTAAAACTGAACCCTATGGGAGTCTCACTGATTAACACTGAACCCTATGGGAGTCTCATTGATTAACACTGAACCCTGTGGGAGCTCACTGATTAACACTGAACCCTGTGGGAGTCTCACTGATTAACACTGAACCCTATGGGAGTCTCACTGATTAACACTGAACCCTGAGGGAGTCTCACTGATTAACACATGAACCCTGTGGGAGTCTCACTGATTAACACTGAACCCTATGGGAGTCTCACTGATTAACACTGAACCCTATGGGAGTATCACTGATTAACACCGAACCCTATGGGAGTCTCACTGATTAACACTGAACCCTATAGGAGTCTCACTGATTAACACCGAACCCTATGGGAGTCTCACTGATTAACACTGAACCCTATGGGAGTCTCACCGATTAATACTGAACCCTGAGGGAGTCTCATTGATTAAAACTGAACCCTGTGTGAGTCTCACTGATTAACACTGAACCCTGAGGGAGTCTCACTGATTAACACTGAACCCTATGGGAGTCTCACTGATTAACACTGAACCCTATGGGAGTCTCATTGGCTAACACTGAACCCTTTGGGAGTCTCACTGATTAACACTGAACCCTGTGGGAGTCTCACTGATTAACACTGAACCCTATGGGAGTCTCACCGATTAATACTGAACGCTGTGGGAGTCTCACTGATTAACACCGAACCCTATGGGAGTCTCACTGATTAACACTGAACCCTATGGGAGTCTCACCGATTAATACTGAACACTGTGGGAGTCTCATTGATTAAAACTGAACCCTGTGGGAGTCTCACTGATTAACACTGAACCCTGTGGGAGTCTCACTGATTAACACTGAACCCTATGGGAGTCTCACTGATTAACACTGAACCCTATGGGAGTCTCATTGGCTAACACTGAACCCTTTGGGAGTCTCACTGATTAACACTGAACCCTGTGGGAGTCTCAATGATTAACACTGAACCCTATGGGAGTCTCACCGATTAATACTGAACCCTGTGGGAGTCTCATTGATTAAAACTGAACCATGTGGGAGTCTTACTGATTAACACTGAACCCTGTGGGAGTCTCACTGATTAACACTGAACCCTATGGGAGTCTCACTGATTAACACTGAACCCTATGGGAGTCTCATTGATTAACACTGAACCCTGTGGGAGTCTCACTGATTAACACTGAACCCTGTGGGAGTCTCACTGATTAACACTGAACCCTATGGGAGTCTCACCGATTAATACTGAACCCTGTGGGAGTCTCATTGTTTAAAACTGAACCCTGTGGGAGGCTCACTGATTAACACTGAACCCTGTGGGAGTCTCATTGATTAACACTGAAACCCTGTGAGAATCTCACTGATTAACACTGAACCTTATGGGAGTCTCAGTGATTAACACTGAACCCTATGGGAGTCTCACTGATTAACACTGAACGCTATGGAAGTCTCACTGATTACCACTGAACCCTGTGGGAGTCTCACTGATTAACACTGAACCCTGTGGGAGTCTCACTGATTAACACTGAACCCTATGGGAGTCTCACTGATTAACACTGCACCCTGTGGGAGCCCACTGATTAATACTGAACCCTGTGGGAGTCTCACTGATTAACACTGAACCCTGTGGGAGTCTCACTGATTAACACTGAACCCTGTGGGAGTCTCACTGATTAACACTGAACCCTGAGGGAGTCTCACTGATTAACACATGAACCCTGTGGGAGTCTCACTGATTAACACTGAACCCTATGGGAGTCTCACTGATTAACACTGAACCCTATGGGAGTATCACTGATTAACACCGAACCCTATGGGAGTCTCACTGATTAACACTGAACCCTATGGGAGTCTCACTGATTAACACCGAACCCTATGGGAGTCTCACTGATTAACACTGAACCCTATGGGAGACTCACCGATTAATACTGAACCCTGTGGGAGTCTCATTGATTAAAACTGAACCCTGTAGGAGTCTCACTGATTAACACTGAACCCTGTGGGAGTCTCACTGATTAACACTGAACCCTATGGGAGTCTCACTGATTAACACTGAACCCTATGGGAGTCTCATTGGCTAACACTGAACCCTTTGGGAGTCTCACTGATTAACACTGAACCCTGTGGGAGTCTCACTGATTAACACTGAACCCTATGGGAGTCTCACCGATTAATACTGAACCCTGTGGGAGTCTCATTGATAAAAACTGAACCATGTGGGAGTCTTACTGATTAACACTGAACCCTGTGGGAGTCTCACTGATTAACACTGAACCCTATGGGAGTCTCACTGATTAACACTGAACCCTATGGGAGTATCACTGATTAACACCGAACCCTATGGGAGTCTCACTGATTAACACTGAACCCTATGGGAGTCTCACTGATTAACACCAAACCCTATGGGAGTCTCACTGATTAACACTGAACCCTATGGGAGTCTCACCGATTAATACTGAACCCTGTGGGAGTCTCATTGATTAAAACTGAACCCTGTGGGAGTCTCACTGATTAACACTGAACCCTGTGGGAATCTCACTGATTAACACTGAACCCTATGGGAGTCTTACTGATTAACACTGAACCCTATGGGAGTCTCATTGGCTAACACTGAACCCTTTGGGAGTCTCACTGATTAACACTGAACCCTGTGGGAGTCTCACTGATTAACACTGAACCCTATGGGAGTCTCACCGATTAATACTGAACGCTGTGGGAGTCTCACTGATTAACACCGAACCCTATGGGAGTCTCACTGATTAACACTGAACCCTATGGGAGTCTCACTGATTAACACTGAACCCTATGGGAGTATCACTGATTAACACCGAACCCTATGGGAGTCTCACTGATTAACACTGAACCCTATGGGAGTCTCACTGATTAACACCGAACCCTATGGGAGTCTCACTGATTAAGACTGAACCCTATGGGAGTCTCACCGATTAATACTGAACCCTGTGGGAGTCTCATTGATTAAAACTGAACCCTATGGGAGTCTCATTAGCTAACACTGAACCCTTTGGGAGTGTCACTGATTAACACTGAACCCTGTGGGAGTCTCACTGATTAACACTGAACCCTATTGGAGTCTCACCGATTAATACTGAACGCTGTGGGAGTCTCACTGATTAACACCGAACCCTATGGGAGTCTCACTGATTAACACTGAACCCTATGGGAGTCTCACCGATTAATACTGAACCCTGTGGGAGTCTCATTGATTAAAACTGAACCCTGTGGGAGTCTCACTGATTAACACTGAACCCTGTGGGAGTCTCACTGATTAACACTGAACCCTATGGGAGTCTCACTGATTAACACTGAACCCTATGGGAGTCTCATTGGCTAACACTGAACCCTTTGGGAGTCTCACTGATTAACACTGAACCCTGTGGGAGTCTCACTGATTAACACTGAACCCTATGGGATTCTCACCGATTAATACTGAACCCTGTGGGTGTCTCATTGATTAAAACTGAACCATGTGGGAGTCTTACTGATTAACACTGAACCCTGTGGGAGTCTCACTAATTAACACTGAACCCTATGGGAGTCTCACTGATTAACACTGAACCCTGTGGGAGTCTCATTGATTAACACTGAAACCCTGTGGGAGTCTCACTGATTAACACTGAACCTTATGGGAGTCTCACTGATTAACACCAAACCCTATGGGAGTCTCATTAGCTAACACTGAACACTTTGGGAGTCTCACTGATTAACACTGAACCCTGTGGGAGTCTCACTGATTAACACTGAACCCTATGGGAGTCTCACCGATTAATACTGAACGCTGTGGGAGTCTCACTGATTAACACCGAACCCTATGGGAGTCTCACTGATTAACATTGAACCCTATGGGAGTCTCACCGATTAATACTGAACCCTGTGGGAGTCTCATTGATTAAAACTGAACCCTGAGGGAGTCTCTATGATTAACACTGAACCCTGTGGGAGTCTCACTGATTAACACTGAACCCTATGGGAGTCTCACTGATTAACACTGAACCCTATGGGAGTCTCATTGGCTAACACTGAACCCTTTGGGAGTCTCACTGATTAACACTGAACCCTGTGGGAGTCTCACTGATTAACACTGAACCCTATGGGATTCTCACCAATTAATACTGAACCCTGTGGGTGTCTCATTGATTAAAACTGAACCATGTGGGAGTCTTACTGATTAACACTGAACCCTGTGGGAGTCTCACTAATTAACACTGAACCCTATGGGAGTCTCACTGATTGACACTGAACCCTATGGGAGTCTCATTGATTAACACTGAACCCTATGGGAGTCTCACCGATTAATACAGAACCCTGTGGGAGTCTCATTGTTTAAAACTGAACCCTGTGGGAGTCTCACTGATTAACACTGAACCCTGTGGGAGTCTCATTGATTAACACTGAAACCCTGTGGGAGTCTCACTGATTAACACTGAACCTTATGGGAGTCTCAGTGATTAACACTGAACCCTATGGGAGTCTCACTGATTAACACTGAACGCTATGGAAGTCTCACTGATTACCACTGAACCCTGTGGGAGTCTCACTGATTAACACTGAACCCTGTGGGAGTCTAACTGATTAACACTGAACCCTATGGGAGTCTCACTGATTAACACTGCACCCTGTGGGAGCCCCACTGATTAACACTGAACCCTGTGGGAGTCTCACTGATTAACACTGAACCCTGTGGGAGTCTCACTGATTAACACTGAACCCTGTGGGAGTCTCACTGATTAACACTGAACCCTGAGGGAGTCTCACTGATTAACACATGAACCCTGTGGGAGTCTCACTGATTAACACTGAACCCTATGGGAGTCTCACTGATTAACACTGAACCCTATGGGAGTATCACTGAATAACACTGAACCCTATGGGAGTCTCACTGATTAACACTGAACCCTATGGGAGTCTCACTGATTAACACTGAACCCTATGGGAGTATCACTGATTAACACCGAACCCTATGGGAGTCTCACTGATTAACACAGAACCCTATGGGAGTCTCATTGATTAACACTGAACCCTGTGGGAGTCTCATTGATTAACACTGAACTCTGTGGGAGTCTCACTGATTAACACTGAACCCTATGGGAGTCTCACCGATTAATACTCAACCCTGTGGGAGTCTCATTGTTTAAAACTGAACCCTGTGGGAGTCTCACTGATTAACACTGAACCCTGTGGGAGTCTCATTGATTAACACTGAAACCCTGTGGGAGTCTCACTGATTAACACTGAACCTTATGGGAGTCTCAGTGATTAACACTGAACCCTATGGGAGTCTCACTGATTAACACTGAACGCTATGGAAGTCTCACTGATTACCACTGAACCCTGTGGGAGTCTCACTGATTAACACTGAACCCTGTGGGAGTCTCACTGATTAACACTGAACCCTATGGGAGTCTCACTGATTAACACTGCACACTGTGGGAGCCCCACTGATTAACACTGAACCCTATGGGAGTCTCACTGATTAACACTGAACACTGTGGGAGCACCACTGATTAAAACTGAACCCTATGGGAGTCTCACTGATTAACACTGAACCCTATGGGAGTCTCATTGATTAACACTGAACCCTGTGGGAGCTCACTGATTAACACTGAACCCTGTGGGAGTCTCACTGATTAACACTGAACCCTGTGGGAGTCTCACTGATTAACACTGAACCCTGAGGGAGTCTCACTGATTAACAAATGAACCCTGTGGGAGTCTCACTGATTAACACTGAACCCTATGGGAGTCTCACTGATTAACACTGAACCCTATGGGAGTATCACTGATTAACACCGAACCCTATGGGAGTCTCACTGATTAACACTGAACCCTATAGGAGTCTCACTGATTAACACCGAACCCTATGGGAGTCTCACTGATTAACACTGAACCCTATGGGAGTCTCACCGATTAATACTGAACCCTGAGGGAGTCTCACTGATTAACACTGAACCCTGTGTGAGTCTCACTGATTAACACTGAACCCTGAGGGAGTCTCACTGATTAACACTGAACCCTATGGGAGTCTCACTGATTAACACTGAACCCTATGGGAGTCTCATTAGCTAACACTGAACCCTTTGGGAGTCTCACTGATTAACACTGAACCCTGTGGGAGTCTCACTGATTAACACTGAACCCTATGGGAGTCTCACCGATTAATACTGAACGCTGTGGGAGTCTCACTGATTAACACCGAACCCTATGGGAGTCTCACTGATTAACACTGAACCCTATGGGAGTCTCACCGATTAATACTGAACACTGTGGGAGTCTCATTGATTAAAACTGAACCCTGTGGGAGTCTCACTGATTAACACTGAACCCTGTGGGAGTCTCACTGATTAACACTGAACCCTATGGGAGTCTCACTGATTAACACTGAACCCTATGGGAGTCTCATTGGCTAACACTGAACCCTTTGGGAGTCTCACTGATTAACACTGAACCCTGTGGGAGTCTCAATGATTAACACTGAACCCTATGGGAGTCTCACCGATTAATACTGAACCCTGTGGGAGTCTCATTGATTAAAACTGAACCATGTGGGAGTCTTACTGATTAACACTGAACCCTGTGGGAGTCTCACTGATTAACACTGAACCCTATGGGAGTCTCACTGATTAACACTGAACCCTATGGGAGTCTCATTGATTAACACTGAACCCTGTGGGAGTCTCACTGATTAACACTGAACCCTGTGGGAGTCTCACTGATTAACACTGAACCCTATGGGAGTCTCACCGATTAATACTGAACCCTGTGGGAGTCTCATTGTTTAAAACTGAACCCTGTGGGAGGCTCACTGATTAACACTGAACCCTGTGGGAGTCTCATTGATTAACACTGAAACCCTGTGAGAATCTCACTGATTAACACTGAACCTTATGGGAGTCTCAGTGATTAACACTGAACCCTATGGGAGTCTCACTGATTAACACTGAACGCTATGGAAGTCTCACTGATTACCACTGAACCCTGTGGGAGTCTCACTGATTAACACTGAACCCTGTGGGAGTCTCACTGATTAACACTGAACCCTATGGGAGTCTCACTGATTAACACTGCACCCTGTGGGAGCCCACTGATTAATACTGAACCCTGTGGGAGTCTCACTGATTAACACTGAACCCTGTGGGAGTCTCACTGATTAACACTGAACCCTGTGGGAGTCTCACTGATTAACACTGAACCCTGAGGGAGTCTCACTGATTAACACATGAACCCTGTGGGAGTCTCACTGATTAACACTGAACCCTATGGGAGTCTCACTGATTAACACTGAACCCTATGGGAGTATCACTGATTAACACCGAACCCTATGGGAGTCTCACTGATTAACACTGAACCCTATGGGAGTCTCACTGATTAACACCGAACCCTATGGGAGTCTCACTGATTAACACTGAACCCTATGGGAGACTCACCGATTAATACTGAACCCTGTGGGAGTCTCATTGATTAAAACTGAACCCTGTAGGAGTCTCACTGATTAACACTGAACCCTGTGGGAGTCTCACTGATTAACACTGAACCCTATGGGAGTCTCACTGATTAACACTGAACCCTATGGGAGTCTCATTGGCTAACACTGAACCCTTTGGGAGTCTCACTGATTAACACTGAACCCTGTGGGAGTCTCACTGATTAACACTGAACCCTATGGGAGTCTCACCGATTAATACTGAACCCTGTGGGAGTCTCATTGATAAAAACTGAACCATGTGGGAGTCTTACTGATTAACACTGAACCCTGTGGGAGTCTCACTGATTAACACTGAACCCTATGGGAGTCTCACTGATTAACACTGAACCCTATGGGAGTATCACTGATTAACACCGAACCCTATGGGAGTCTCACTGATTAACACTGAACCCTATGGGAGTCTCACTGATTAACACCAAACCCTATGGGAGTCTCACTGATTAACACTGAACCCTATGGGAGTCTCACCGATTAATACTGAACCCTGTGGGAGTCTCATTGATTAAAACTGAACCCTGTGGGAGTCTCACTGATTAACACTGAACCCTGTGGGAATCTCACTGATTAACACTGAACCCTATGGGAGTCTCACTGATTAACACTGAACCCTATGGGAGTCTCATTGGCTAACACTGAACCCTTTGGGAGTCTCACTGATTAACACTGAACCCTGTGGGAGTCTCACTGATTAACACTGAACCCTATGGGAGTCTCACCGATTAATACTGAACGCTGTGGGAGTCTCACTGATTAACACCGAACCCTATGGGAGTCTCACTGATTAACACTGAACCCTATGGGAGTCTCACTGATTAACACTGAACCCTATGGGAGTATCACTGATTAACACCGAACCCTATGGGAGTCTCACTGATTAACACTGAACCCTATGGGAGTCTCACTGATTAACACCGAACCCTATGGGAGTCTCACTGATTAAGACTGAACCCTATGGGAGTCTCACCGATTAATACTGAACCCTGTGGGAGTCTCATTGATTAAAACTGAACCCTATGGGAGTCTCATTAGCTAACACTGAACCCTTTGGGAGTGTCACTGATTAACACTGAACCCTGTGGGAGTCTCACTGATTAACACTGAACCCTATTGGAGTCTCACCGATTAATACTGAACGCTGTGGGAGTCTCACTGATTAACACCGAACCCTATGGGAGTCTCACTGATTAACACTGAACCCTATGGGAGTCTCACCGATTAATACTGAACCCTGTGGGAGTCTCATTGATTAAAACTGAACCCTGTGGGAGTCTCACTGATTAACACTGAACCCTGTGGGAGTCTCACTGATTAACACTGAACCCTATGGGAGTCTCACTGATTAACACTGAACCCTATGGGAGTCTCATTGGCTAACACTGAACCCTTTGGGAGTCTCACTGATTAACACTGAACCCTGTGGGAGTCTCACTGATTAACACTGAACCCTATGGGATTCTCACCGATTAATACTGAACCCTGTGGGTGTCTCATTGATTAAAACTGAACCATGTGGGAGTCTTACTGATTAACACTGAACCCTGTGGGAGTCTCACTAATTAACACTGAACCCTATGGGAGTCTCACTGATTAACACTGAACCCTGTGGGAGTCTCATTGATTAACACTGAAACCCTGTGGGAGTCTCACTGATTAACACTGAACCTTATGGGAGTCTCACTGATTAACACCAAACCCTATGGGAGTCTCATTAGCTAACACTGAACCCTTTGGGAGTCTCACTGATTAACACTGAACCCTGTGGGAGTCTCACTGATTAACACTGAACCCTATGGGAGTCTCACCGATTAATACTGAACGCTGTGGGAGTCTCACTGATTAACACCGAACCCTATGGGAGTCTCACTGATTAACATTGAACCCTATGGGAGTCTCACCGATTAATACTGAACCCTGTGGGAGTCTCATTGATTAAAACTGAACCCTGTGGGAGTCTCACTGATTAACACTGAACCCTGTGGGAGTCTCACTGATTAACACTGAACCCTATGGGAGTCTCACTGATTAACACTGAACCCTATGGGAGTCTCATTGGCTAACACTGAACCCTTTGGGAGTCTCACTGATTAACACTGAACCCTGTGGGAGTCTCACTGATTAACACTGAACCCTATGGGATTCTCACCAATTAATACTGAACCCTGTGGGTGTCTCATTGATTAAAACTGAACCATGTGGGAGTCTTACTGATTAACACTGAACCCTGTGGGAGTCTCACTAATTAACACTGAACCCTATGGGAGTCTCACTGATTGACACTGAACCCTATGGGAGTCTCATTGATTAACACTGAACCCTATGGGAGTCTCACCGATTAATACAGAACCCTGTGGGAGTCTCATTGTTTAAAACTGAACCCTGTGGGAGTCTCACTGATTAACACTGAACCCTGTGGGAGTCTCATTGATTAACACTGAAACCCTGTGGGAGTCTCACTGATTAACACTGAACCTTATGGGAGTCTCAGTGATTAACACTGAACCCTATGGGAGTCTCACTGATTAACACTGAACGCTATGGAAGTCTCACTGATTACCACTGAACCCTGTGGGAGTCTCACTGATTAACACTGAACCCTGTGGGAGTCTAACTGATTAACACTGAACCCTATGGGAGTCTCACTGATTAACACTGCACCCTGTGGGAGCCCCACTGATTAACACTGAACCCTGTGGGAGTCTCACTGATTAACACTGAACCCTGTGGGAGTCTCACTGATTAACACTGAACCCTGTGGGAGTCTCACTGATTAACACTGAACCCTGAGGGAGTCTCACTGATTAACACATGAACCCTGTGGGAGTCTCACTGATTAACACTGAACCCTATGGGAGTCTCACTGATTAACACTGAACCCTATGGGAGTATCACTGAATAACACTGAACCCTATGGGAGTCTCACTGATTAACACTGAACCCTATGGGAGTCTCACTGATTAACACCGAACCCTATGGGAGTCTCACTGATTAACACTGAACCCTATGGGAGTCTCACCGATTAATACTGAACCCTGTGGGAGTCTCATTGATTAAAACTGAACCCTGTGGGAGTCTCACTGATTAACACTGAACCCTGTGGGAGTCTCAATGATTAACACTGAACCCTATGGGAGTCTCACTGATTAACACTGAACCCTATGGGAGTCTCATTGGCTAACACTGAACCCTTTGGGAGTCTCACTGATTAACACTGAACCCTGTGGGAGTCTCACTGATTAACACTGAACCCTATGGGAGTCTCACCGATTAATACTGAACCCTGTGGGAATCTCATTGATTAAAACTGAACCATGTGGGAGTCTTACTGATTAACACTGAACCCTGTGGGAGTCTCACTGATTAACACTGAACCCTATGGGAGTCTCACTGATTAACACTGAACCCTATGGGAGTCTCATTGATTAACACTGAACCCTGTGGGAGTCTCACTGATTAACACTGAACCCTGTGGGAGTCTCACTGATTGACACTGAACCCTATGGGAGTCTCACCGATTAATACTGAACCCTGTGGGAGTCTCATTGTTTAAAACTGAACCCTGTGGGAGTCTCACTGATTAACACTGAACCCTGTGGGAGTCTCATTGATTAACACTGAAACCCTGTGGGAGTCTCACTGATTAACACTGAACCTTATGGGAGTCTCAGTGATTAACACTGAACCCTATGGGAGTCTCACTGATTAACACTGAACGCTATGGAAGTCTCACTGATTACCACTGAACCCTGTGGGAGTCTCACTGATTAACACTGAACCCTGTGGGAGTCTCACTGATTAACACTGAACCCTGTGGGAGTCTCACTGATTAACACTGAACCCTGAGGGAGTCTCACTGATTAACACATGAACCCTGTGGGAGTCTCACTGATTAACACTGAACCCTATGGGAGTCTCACTGATTAACACTGAACCCTATGGGAGTATCACTGAATAACACCGAACCCTATGGGAGTCTCACTGATTAACACTGAACCCTATGGGAGTCTCACTGATTAACACCGAACCCTATGGGAGTCTCACTGATTAACACTGAACCCTATGGGAGTCTCACCGATTAATACTGAACCCTGTGGGAGTCTCATTGATTAAAACTGAACCCTGTGGGAGTCTCACTGATTAACACTGAACCCTGTGGGAGTCTCAATGATTAACACTGAACCCTATGGGAGTCTCACTGATTAACACTGAACCCTATGGGAGTCTCATTGGCTAACACTGAACCCTTTGGGAGTCTCACTGATTAACACTGAACCCTGTGGGAGTCTCACTGATTAACACTGAACCCTATGGGAGTCTCACCGATTAATACTGAACCCTGTGGGAATCTCATTGATTAAAACTGAACCATGTGGGAGTCTTACTGATTAACACTGAACCCTGTGGGAGTCTCACTGATTAACACTGAACCCTATGGGAGTCTCACTGATTAACACTGAACCCTATGGGAGTCTCATTGATTAACACTGAACCCTGTGGGAGTCTCACTGATTAACACTGAACCCTGTGGGAGTCTCACTGATTGACACTGAACCCTATGGGAGTCTCACCGATTAATACTGAACCCTGTGGGAGTCTCATTGTTTAAAACTGAACCCTGTGGGAGTCTCACTGATTAACACTGAACCCTGTGGGAGTCTCATTGATTAACACTGAAACCCTGTGGGAGTCTCACTGATTAACACTGAACCTTATGGGAGTCTCAGTGATTAACACTGAACCCTATGGGAGTCTCACTGATTAACACTGAACGCTATGGAAGTCTCACTGATTACCACTGAACCCTGTGGGAGTCTCACTGATTAACACTGAACCCTGTGGGAGTCTCACTGATTAACACTGAACCCTGTGGGAGTCTCACTGATTAACACTGAACCCTGAGGGAGTCTCACTGATTAACACATGAACCCTGTGGGAGTCTCACTGATTAACACTGAACCCTATGGGAGTCTCACTGATTAACACTGAACCCTATGGGAGTATCACTGAATAACACCGAACCCTATGGGAGTCTCACTGATTAACACTGAACCCTATGGGAGTCTCACTGATTAACACCGAACCCTATGGGAGTCTCACTGATTAACACTGAACCCTATGGGAGTCTCACCGATTAATACTGAACCCTGTGGGAGTCTCATTGATTAAAACTGAACCCTGTGGGAGTCTCACTGATTAACACTGAACCCTGTGGGAGTCTCAATGATTAACACTGAACCCTATGGGAGTCTCACTGATTAACACTGAACCCTATGGGAGTCTCATTGGCTAACACTGAACCCTTTGGGAGTCTCACTGATTAACACTGAACCCTGTGGGAGTCTCACTGATTAACACTGAACCCTATGGGAGTCTCACCGATTAATACTGAACCCTGTGGGAGTCTCATTGATTAAAACTGAACCATGTGGGAGTCTTACTGATTAACACTGAACCCTGTGGGAGTCTCACTGATTAACACTGAACCCTATGGGAGTCTCACTGATTAACACTGAACCCTATGGGAGTCTCATTGATTAACACTGAACCCTGTGGGAGTCTCACTGATTAACACTGAACCCTGTGGGAGTCTCACTGATTGACACTGAACCCTATGGGAGTCTCACCGATTAATACTGAACCCTGTGGGAGTCTCATTGTTTAAAACTGAACCCTGTGGGAGTCTCACTGATTAACACTGAACCCTGTGGGAGTCTCATTGATTAACACTGAAACCCTGTGGGAGTCTCACTGATTAACACTGAACCTTATGGGAGTCTCAGTGATTAACACTGAACCCTATGGGAGTCTCACTGATTAACACTGAACGCTATGGAAGTCTCACTGATTACCACTGAACCCTGTGGGAGTCTCACTGATTAACACTGAACCCTGTGGGAGTCTCACTGATTAACACTGAACCCTATGGGAGTCTCACTGATTAACACTGCACCCTGTGGGAGCCCCACTGATTAACACTGAACCCTATGGGAGTCTCACTGATTAACACTGAACACTGTGGGAGCACCACTGATTAAAACTGAACCCTATGGGAGTCTCACTGATTAACACTGAACCCTATGGGAGTCTCACTGATTAACACTGAACCCTATGGGAGTCTCATTGGCTAACACTGAACCCTTTGGGAGTCTCACTGATTAACACTGAACCCTGTGGGAGTCTCACTGATTAACACTGAACCCTATGGGATTCTCACCGATTAATACTGAACCCTGTGGGAGTCTCATTGATTAAAACTGAACCATGTGGGAGTGTTACTGATTAACACTGAACCCTGTGGGAGTCTCACTGATTAACACTGAACCCTATGGGAGTCTCACTGATTAACACTGAACCCTATGGGAGTCTCATTGATTAACACTGAACCCTGTGGGAGTCTCACTGATTAACACTGAACCCTGTGGGAGTCTCACTGATTAACACTGAACCCTATGGGAGTCTCACCGATTAATACTGAACCCTGTGGGAGTCTCATTGTTTAAAACTGAACCCTGTGGGAGTCTCACTGATTAACACTGAACCCTGTGGGAGTCTCATTGATTAACACTGAAACCCTGTGGGAGTCTCACTGATTAACACTGAACCTTATGGGAGTCTCAGTGATTAACACTGAACCCTATGGGAGTCTCACTGATTAACACTGAACGCTATGGAAGTCTCACTGATTACCACTGAACCCTGTGGGAGTCTCACTGATTAACACTGAACCCTGTGGGAGTCTCACTGATTAACACTGAACCCTATGGGAGTCTCACTGATTAACACTGCACCCTGTGGGAGCCCCACTGATTAACACTGAACCCTATGGGAGTCTCACTGATTAACACTGAACACTGTGGGAGCACCACTGATTAAAACTGAACCCTATGGGAGTCTCACTGATTAACACTGAACCCGATGGGAGTCTCACTGATTAACACTGAACCCTATGGGAGTCTCACTGATGAACACTGAACCCTGTGGGAGTCTCACTGATTAACACTGAACCCTATGGGAGTCTCACTGATTAACACTGAACCCTATGGGAGAACGGAGACGAGAGAGAGGGGAGTGGAGCCCTCACCTGCAGCGCGAGGCATGTGGGCCCTGAGTTCCATCCCGTCGCGATGCACTGGAACGTCGCGTTCTGCCCCGCGTTCACCTCCACGTTCCCCAACCGCAGGAAGTGGGGGGCCTTGTCTGTATGTGCGAGAGTGGGGGTGGGGCAAGAGTTGGAGATGTGTGATCATCATCAGCCACGATTTATCCACTGCTGGATGAAGGCCTCCCTCAAGCCGTCGCCATGGTTCACGGTCCTGCGTTCCAACGATCTACCTGTAGTGTTGAGTCTATGGGTGGTAGTGTTGAGTTATTGTTAAATGAGAATCGCAGTTCCTATGATTACTGTTGTAAAATAGTTTTTTGAGCTTTTTTTTGGTGATTTCGAAAACATAGGGTTAATCTATCTTATGGTTGGTATTGTTTGACATGCATCACACTGGGATTTGAGCATACAGTGTTGTAATACTTTTTTTTAAAGATTTGCTGGTTTATCCATCATCAACACCATCACCCATCATCAACACTCCGGTAATCAATAAATGTTCTTATGGAACATTCTTAATCTATAAGTAAATTAAATGTATATCCTTAGTTTTTTCGGTAAAGTCACGTTGAAAAAACTAAGAATATGAATTACTGCAGTCACGAAAGCTTTAAATCAAAATTTAAATTAAACGTAATTGAGGATTCAGGCTTTGCCTAGAAAAAGGTTAGTAGGCCTCAAGCATTAGGCCTAACGGTTTAAACTTTAATTTGGCTACCCAACTAAGGTGTTTAAAAACTTAATTGCAGAGATCGATAGGTGGCAGATCTTCAGTCACCCCTAAATCTGTTAGAGCATTTTTAACTAATTTGAGGATTAATTCTCACGCCGCAGGCTTCGTCTATCGTCAGTGTGTGTGAGTGTGAGGTTGTCAGTGTGTGTGAGGTTGTCAGCCTGTGTGAGTGTGAGGTTGTCAGTGCGTGAGTGTGAGGTTGTCAGTGTGTGAGTGTGAGGTTGTCAGTGTGTGAGTATGAGGTTGTCAGTGTGTGAGTGTGAGGTTGTCAGTGCGTGAGTGTGAGGTTGTCAGTGCGTGAGTGTGAGGTTGTCAGTGTGTGTGAGGTTGTCAGTGCGTGAGTGTGAGGTTGTCAGTGTGTCAGTGTGAGGTTGTCAGTGCGTGAGTGTGAGGTTGTCAGTGTGTGTGAGATTGTCAGCCTGTGTGAGTGTGAGGTTGTCAGTGTGTGTGTGAGGTCTTTGCGTGGGAGCGGTTGGCACCACGCGGGCTAGGCCGCAGGCTTTCGGCCGTCTGCTCCCTTCGAGTCGCTGCGATTTTTTATTTTATTATTTTTAATCGTGATTTAGTGTGCCGTGTGTATAATATGTACACGTGTGTATAATGTATTTGTGTAATGTGTACAAGTGTGTGTATAATGTATGTGTGTAATGTGTACAAGTGTGTATAATGTATGTGGTAATGTGTACAAGTGTGTGTATTATGTATGTGTATAATGTGTACATGTGTGTTTAATGTGCGTATAATGTGTTCGTGTGTATATGTGTATCATGTGTATAAGTGTGTGTATAGGTCTATGTATAATGTATGTGTATATGAAGTGTGTGTATATTGCGCACTGTGTTGGTGTGTACTGTGGAGAAGAGTTGAATGGACTTAGTGTGTCACTACCCAACCACGTGTCTCTCTCCCCGTGTCCCTCTCCTTGTGTCTCCCCGTGTCTCTCTCCTCGTGTCTGTGTCCTTGTGTCTCTCTCCAATAGTGTCTCTCCCCGTGTCTCTGTATACTAGTTGTCTCTGTCTTTTTCCCGTGTCTCTCTCCCCGTGTCTCTCTCCCCGTGTATGTCTCCTAGTGTCTCTTTCCCGTGTCTCTCCTTGTGTTTCTCTCCCCGTGTCTCTCTCCCCTTGTGTCTCTTCCCCCAAACACGAACGATACAACACGACGTTCGGAGTGCAAAGTTGAGAGAGAGAGAAATGAGCATTTTCCCGGCAGGCGTAACTGGGTGGGGCCGTGGGCTTCCAGTTATTGTAGCGGCCTAGTGCGTGCTCCGTCCACTGCTACTGTTGAGAAGAGTTGAATGGACTTAGTGTGTCACTACCCAACCACGTGTCTCTCTCCCCGTGTCCCTCTCCTTGTGTCTGTGTCTCCCCGTGTCTCTCTCCTCGTGTCTGTGTCCTTGTGTCTCTCTCCAATAGTGTCTCTCCCCGTGTCTCTGTATCCTAGTTGTCTCTGTCTTTTTCCCGTGTCTCTCTCCCCGTGTCTCTCTCCCCGTGTATGTCTCCCCGTGTATGTCTCCTAGTGTATCTTTCCCGTGTCTCTCCTTGTGTTTCTCTCCCCGTGTCTCTCTCCCCTCGTGTCTCTTCCCCCAAACACGAACGATACAACACGACGTTCGGAGTGCAAAGTTGAGAGAGAGAGAAATGAGCATTTTCCCGGCAGGCGTAACTGGGTGGGGCCGTGGGCTTCCAGTTATTGTAGCGGCCTAGTGCGTGCTCCGTCCACTGCTACTGTTGAGAAGAGTTGAATGGACTTAGTGTGTCACTACCCAACCACGTGTCTCTCTCCCCGTGTCCCTCTCCTTGTGTCTGTGTCTCCCCGTGTCTCTCTCCTCGTGTCTGAAATCCTTGTGTCTCTCTCCAATAGTGTCTCTCCCCGTGTCTCTGTATCCTAGTTGTCTCTGTCTTTTTCCCGTGTCTCTCTCCCCGTGTATGTCTCCCCGTGTATGTCTCCTAGTGTCTCTTTCCCGTGTCTCTCCTTGTGTTTCTCTCCCCGTGTCTCTCTCCCTTTGTGTCTCTTCCCCCAAACACGAACGATACAACACGACGTTCGGAGTGCAAAGTTGAGAGAGAGAGAAATGAGCATTTTCCCGGCAGGCGTAACTGGGTGGGGCCGTGGGCTTCCAGTTATTGTAGCGGCCTAGTGCGTGCTCCGTCCACTGCTGCCCTGAGAGAAAGCCGCGCTCTCTCCACTGCTGCCCTGGGGCAGAGCCGTGCTCTGTCCACTGCTGCCCTGGGGTGGGGTCGTGCTCTCTCCGCTGCTGCCCTGAGGGAGAGCCGTGCTCTCTCCACTGCTGCCCTGAGGCAGGGCCGTGCCCCGTCCACTGCTGCCCGGAGGGAGCCCCGTGCTCTCCACTACTGGCTTGAGGGAGAGCCGCGCTATCTCCACCGCTGCCGTGAGGGAGCCAGCCTCTCTCTCTCCTCTGCTGCCTTGAGGCAGGGTTGTGCTCCATCCACTGCTGCCCTGAGGGAGAGCCGTGCTCTGTCCACTACTGCCCTGAGAGAGAGTCGCGCTCTCTCCACTGCTGCTGCCCCGAGATGTCGCAGGCGCTGCCCCAGAGCAAGGAGGTGCTGCTGCAGTCGTTCAACAAGCGGCTCAAGGACGACGTGCGCTCCATCCTGGACAACTTCATGGAGATCATTCGAGACGGCCGGGGGCTGTTAAACCCTAGCACATGGGTGAGAAGCCGTGCATGTGTGACGAGTGCGGCAAGACGTTTTTCTCACCCTCGGCCTACAAGTATATATTTTTCTATTTCCACTTGTGTGTAAATCTGTGTATACCCCGGATATTTTAGAGATGGCAATTCTCCTGCTGTGTATCCTACTGCTGTCCCTCCCGGCCATATCTAGTGCCACACTCAACTCTACAAACGGCTACCCTCGTTATTTTGCGTCAATACTTGTTGCTCGATTTGCCACTACACCTGCAAATGAAACAGCTCATAGACACTTCTACACTCCATCATTGTATCCTTTTAAACCCTATCTTTGTCCCATTACTTCACCAGCACTCCTTCCAAACTTCATTCTGCTCTTAAAAATAACACCATCTGCGAGTTGCTGCTATTCGTCCAAGGTTCGCCGCTCTTCATCCTTTCACAGAAAATACTTATGCAAACTGTTAATTCTACTTTTCTTATTCCTGGGTGGCATTGAGCTTCATCCTGGCCCAAATGAAAAGAGCTCGTATAATTCTGTAGATTTTTCTGGCAGGAAAGGTGTTGGTGTTCTACATGTCAACATCAGAGGGCTTGTGATTAAGTTAACTAAAATTAGAAGTGGCAAATCTTGACCCGGACATTTTTTGCCTAACAGAAACATTTCTCACTCCTGCCGTCAATGACTTGCAGATTACGATTGAAAACTACAACCTTTTTCGGCTTGACCGAGGATCTAAAGGAGGTGGAATTGCCATCTATGTTCGTAACACTATTGCATGTTCACCAGCTCACTCGTTTAAAAAATTTTGCTTTGAAGGTCTGGCTCTCAGAATAACTCTCACAAATAATCAACAGATGTTGGTAGTGTGCTGCTATAGACCGCCTTGTGGGAAGGATGTTGAAGCTGCATCGGCACTGAGAGAGCTTTTTGGGGGCCTCCCTAAAGGTGAAATTATTTTAGTGGGTGATCTAAATTGGAATTGGCTAAACCCGTCAGCCGTGGCCACAAATTTTACAGATGAATTTAACTTGTTTCAATTAATAAATGTCCCCACAAGACCCAACCTAAAAAATCCGGGACAGTCAACTCTGCTTGACGTCCTATTGACAAATGCCCCTCACAATTTCGCACTGACTGGTGTTCTGGGTAATAACCTTAGTGATCACTCCTTCATTTTTGGTGTGAGATCATCAGCCAGACCCAAAGCCCCCCCTAAAATTGTTGAGAAGCACTCTTTGAGGCACTTCAGCACTCAGGCATTTACAAATGATGTACTTCACTCGGATATTGATAAGGTCTGTGATATCCCCAACCTGACTACGGCTTGGGTGACTTTCAGGTACACGTTTCTCCAAATTTTTAACAAACATGCTCCGTTGGTTAGATTTAAAACTAAAGGCAACTGCCCACCATCCTTTGATTACAAAGCTCATGAAAACTAGGGACAAGGCTTGGGCATGTGCTCAGAAAAGTAATTTGGTAAATGACTGGCTAGAATACAGGATTTTAAGGAATAGATGCGTAAAAAAAGTACGGCATGCAAAAAATGCCTATTTTTCCTCCACTCTCCTGGAATCACATGGAAATGCCAGGATTTTTTAGAAAACAATCAAATCTATCGAAAAGGCATCCAAAACAGAAAATCTGCCCGTTGAGCTTCACAGAAATGGGGAATATTTTTCAGATCCCAAAAAAATAGTTGACAATTTTAACCTTCATTTTTCTGAAGCTGGTAATTTTTTTGATAATGTATTGGGAGTCACCCCTGCTCCTGCAAATTCCTACACCCCTGTCCAAACATTAAACAAATTTAGTTTCCAACCAATCCACGAAAGTAATGTTCTGAAACAACTGTCCTACCTCAAAGGGTCCTCTACCGGAGCAGATAGTTTTCCCGTCTTTGCTCTACTAACTGTTGGTCACCTAATATACAAACCTATAGCCCATATTTTCAACCTGTCCATCAAAGAAGCATCAGTTCCTCTGGAATGGAAACATTCCTATGTCCGTCCACTTCACAAAGGGGGCCCTAAAGATGATCCCAATAACTACCGACCTATCTCAATTTTGTCCCCATTGATGAAAATTTTTGAAAAATTATTGAACTACCAAATTAGCAGTTTCCTGTCCACCAACAATCTACTACATCTAAAACAATCTGGGTTCTGGAAAAAATACAGCACCACATCTGCTGCATTAGACTATTTGAATCAAATTGACAATAGCCTTGATAATAAGCAGTACTGTGCCTGTCTTTTTCTTGACCTGTCCAAAGCTTTTGATACAGTTGACCACAACACCCTGCTTAGTAAACTAAGTTGCCTCGGTTTTTCCGAGAACACAGTACAATGGTTAAAAAATTACCTCTTTTCTCGCACCCAAACTGTATTCACAGATGGTTGAGGTCAAACAGTGTTAAGATAACAAAAGGGGTTCCACAGGGTTCCATCCTCGGCCCCCTCTTGTTCTCTCTTTATGTCAATGACTTGGGCACTGAACTGGATCATTCCAGAGTAAATCTTTTTGCAGATGACACGATACTGATTACTGCTGGCCGCTCTCCGGATGACGTGATTGCTA
The DNA here is from genome assembly GCF_048934315.1 of Petromyzon marinus. Classification (NCBI taxonomy): domain Eukaryota; kingdom Metazoa; phylum Chordata; class Hyperoartia; order Petromyzontiformes; family Petromyzontidae; genus Petromyzon; species Petromyzon marinus. Next base: position 1,521,605 of record NW_027423058.1, on the reverse strand, counting down.
AGCTCCAGGGTGATTTCAACAAACTACAACATCAGCTAGTTTCTCTTAAATTAGTCCTGAATACTTCCAAAACCAAGGTGCTATGCTTCTCTCCGGGACTAAAGCAGGAAGTTATTTTTCCCCAATTACATTCCTTGAATAATTATCAAATAGAGCAAGTCAAGATATATAAGTATCTTGGGGTCATCCTGGATTCAAAACTTAGTTTTGAAGATCACATTGATTATATTGGTAAAAAGACAAAAATAAAAATTGGTTTTCTGTATCGACACAAGCACTGCTTCCCCCCAATGTTCCGTTTAGAATTGATAAAAGCTACCATACTGCCTCTACTTGACTACTGTGACATCGTGTATAAATCAGCCTCAAGTACTGTACTGAAGAAGCTTGATTCCATCTATCACTCGGCCTTAAGATTTGCATTGAACTGCCCATATAGGACTCACCACTGTGATCTCTACATTGGGTCAAACTTAACATCTCTTAATGTTCGACGGCTTGTGCACCAGATCTTATTTATTCACGATGTACTTACAAAAAATTCCACAGACTACCTACTGGATCTCCTCTCTGTTTCAAAGAACAAATTTGACCTCAGGTCTTCGCTCATTTACCAGCTTCACATTCCCTATTGCCATACAAAAACTGGAGGAAGGGCCTTTGCTATTGATGCCCCAGGGTCTGGAATGCTATTGCCAATAAACTGCAACTTGAATCACTACCTATGAGATCTTCACTCAAAACTGCTCTAGAGGAGTTGTACAACCCTAGCTGCCACTGCTATTCAGTGGCCTAAAATATGGCTCTATGTTTTGGTGTTATAATTTATTTATGTAGTTTATTGTTAAAAATTCGGTCACAGTCCCTATGATCACTGTTACATTGGATTTATAGCTTTTATTTTAGTGATTTCGAAAAGTTTTTTTTTGGCCATGTTTTTGTTTATTGTAGTACGGAGTTAGACTGATGGCCTTAATCTTAGTTATCTTGTGGTTGTTGTTGTTGTTATTTGACTTGCATCCCACTGGGATTTTTGCACACAGCGTTGGTGTACGGTGCTATTTCAGGAATATTTTGATATTTTTTTCCTGTATTTTCTGTTTGCACAGTCACATAATCACTTTAAGATGTTTTCTTGTTCATGTTTTTTGTTTGTTGCGGTTGCACCCGATTCAAGAGCCGAATGGCTCACAGGGCTATAAAAATAAATGAACTATGAAATAAATGAACTATGAACTGTGGGAGTCTCACTGATTAACACTGAACCCTGTGGTAGTCTCACCGATTAACACTGAACTCTGTGGGAGTCTCACTGATTAACACTGAACCCTGTGGGAGTCTCACTGATTAACACTGAACCCTGTGGGAGTCTCACTGATTAACACTGAACCCTATGGGAGTCTCACTGATTAACACTGAAACCTGTGGGAGTCTCACTGATTAACACTGAACTCTATGGGAGTCTCACTGTTTAACACTGAACCCTATGGGAGTCTCACTGATTAGCACTGAACCCTATGGGAGTCTCACTGATTAACACTGAACCCTGTGGGAGTCTCACTGATTAACACTGAACCCTGTGGGAGTCTCACTGATTAACACTGAACCCTATGGGAGTCTCACTGATTAACACTGAACCCTGTGGGAGTCTCACTAATTAACACTGAACCCTATGGGAGTCTCACTGATGAACACTGAACCCAATGGGGGTCTCAATGATTTACACTGAACACTATGGGAGTCTCACTGATTAACACTGAACCCTATGGGAGTCTCACTGATTAACACTGAACCCTGTGGGAGTCTCACTGATTAACACTGAACCCTGTGGGAGTCTCACTGATTAACACTGAACCCTGTGGGAGTCTCACTGATTAACACTGAACCCTATGGGAGTCTCATTGATTAACACTGAACCCTATGGGAGTCTCACTGATTAACACATGAACCCTGTGGCAGTCTCACTGATTAACACTGAACCCTATGGGAGTCTCACTGATTAACACTGAACCCTATGGGAGTCTCACTGATTAACACTGAACCCTATGGGAGTCTCACTGATGAACACTGAACCCTATGGTAGTCTTACTGATTAACACATGAACCCAGTGGGAGTCTCACTGATTAACACAACCCTATGGGAGTCTCACTGATTAACACTGAACCCTATGGGAGTCTTGTGGGGGCTACCGTCCCCCGCCATAACTGAATTGGCGGGGCCGCTGCTCACCGACTCCCCCGTTCCACTCACACCGCTACCCCCCGGCTGCTCCGTCAGGTCCAGACTAACGACCCCTAACGTCTCGCCCCCCTTTACCTCTGCCTGGGATGTAGACCGCGTTTGCATAGTTTAATTAGCGGCTCGTATGCTCCGCGCTTGCGATGCGTTACACTGTGCAAAGGCGGGGTGGGGCTGTAAGCGCGCTCACCAGTAAATCTTCGTCCCGCCCGTAAACAAACAGGCGCGGCGCGTGTTTCCCTCTCACCCGCGCTCCACGTGTGCCGACAATAACAAACACGCCCCTACCCTCTGCCCGTAAACAGACCAATCGCACACGAAGGGGTTGGAGCCGGGGGACGGGCGGGCGGGGTTTCTGCCGTGCGCGCGCCGCTGATTGGGGACGCTCGCTTGGCTCTGAGTTAAAGGTCCCGCTCAAACAGTCGCGCGAATACGCGCACGCTCGGCACTCTAACTCGCTATCTCGCGACCAGACCCGTGTGCGGGTGCGTGACCGCGGCACCGCCACCCAGGTACGCGATCGCTAAGCACTATGGTGGGCAATCGTGTGGGCACGTAAACACCACCCGCTTCGTCTCGAGGTGCACAGCCGCGCATACACGTAGACACCCAGCGCACACTGCCCTCCACTTCACGCTCCCAAAAGACCACGCAACACAGTTGTTTTTCCCCCCACTAGCGAATTTTATTTACCTGTGATGGTATGGTCAGTGGACGCTAACCTATCCCTCGGAGGTCTACGAGTCGATTTCCCCTACCGCTCGCCCCGCTCTCTATCCTGGATGTAAAACGGCTGAACTTACGCCTCTCTCACTCGTACTTACTTCTCCCCGATGTACTGACCGCTGTGAGAGAATGAGGCGACGAGCCTGCCGATGCTGGAGTACGTCTCACGGACGTCTCGGATGGCTGACTCTCCTGCTCCCGGGACCGCGATGATCTTGAACCAGAAAAAACCCCCTTGCTACCCCGATCCCCCCCCTTTTTATCCTACCTACAACAAAGGAATGTTTGCTCTTTCCGACCCTTGGCCTCCCGTCCAATCAGGGGCTCGGATTCTCCCGCCCTTTCGATGTCCGGATCCCAGCTCAGATGACGTCGCCGCAGTGATCTCACCGACGTCCGCTCTCTGTTCTCCCGCTACCAGTCCACTGACCCGTGCATGTGTGAGGCTCCACTCGCGGTGGTTCGATGGCCCTTGCCGCGACCATGCAACTTTAATATCAGGTCGCGGCGCCGCAGTGCATGTCAGCTACTGGGGGAGGATCGCCCAATTTCCCGGCCGCAGGAAACCATGAAGTTCGATCCCACTAGGGACTTCTGGACAAAAACCTATCAGCCGGGTGACCTCCCCTCCTGGCTCTACGTGGGGCGTGTGTACGTTCGTGTGTGGGGGGGGGGGGGGGGGTGGTGAGGGTGCGCAGCGTCGGCGTCGACATCCCCGGTGGCGGCTTTGCAGCGGTGGGCACGACCTCGGCAGAGTGGCCCTGCTGCAGCGGCCTCACGACTGTGCAGGGGCCAAAACACGGACGTCTGAGAAGGCACCGGCCCCGGGAGAGTGGCGGGAAATCCCCGGCATAGGTGATGGCGCCGCGGTAGTGGGCGCGGTTCCGCTGGAGCAGCTCCACTGCGGCGGCACCACAGTCTCACTGATTAACACTGAACCCTATGGGAGTCTCACCGATTAACACTGAACCCTATCGGAGTCTCACTGATTAACACTGAACCCTATGGGAGTCTCACTGATTAACACTGAACCCTATGGGAGTCTCACTGATTTATACTGAACCCTATGGGAGTCTCACTGATTAACACTGAACCCTATGGGAGTCTCACTGATTAACACTGAACCCTATGGGAGCCTCACTGATTAACACGGAACCCTATGGGAGTCTCACTGATTAACACTGAACCCTGTGGGAGTCTCACTGATTAACACTGAACCCTGTGGGAGTCTCACTGATTAACACTGAACCCTATGGGAGTCTCACTGATTAACACTGAACCCTGTGGGAGTCTCGCTAATTAACACTGAACCCTATGGGAGTCTCACTGATGAACACTGAACCCAATGGGGGTCTCAATGATTTACACTGAACACTATGGGAGTCTCACTGATTAACACTGAACCCTATGGGAGTCTCACTGATTAACACTGAACCCTGTGGGAGTCTCACTGATTAACACTGAACCCTATGGGAGTCTCACTGATTAACACTGAACCCTATTGGAGTCTCAATGATTAACACTGAACCCTATAGGAGTCTCACTGATTAACACTGAACCCTATGGGAGTCTCACCGATTAACACTGAACCCTATTGGAGTCTCACTGATTAACACTGAACCCTATGGGAGTCTCACTGATTAACACTGAACCCTATGGGAGTCTCACTGATTAACACTGAACCCTATGGGAGTCTCACTGATTAACACTGTACCCTATGGGAGTCTCACTGATTAACACTGAACCCTATGGGAGTCTCACTGATTAACACTGAACCCTGTGGGAGTCTCACTAATTAACACTGAACCCTATGGGAGTCTCACTGATGAAGACTGAACCCAATGGGAGTCTCATTGATTTACACTGAACCCTATTGGAGTCTTACTGATTAACACTGAACCCTGTAGGAGTCTCACTAATTAACACTGCACCCTATGGGAGTCTCACTGATGAACACTGAACCCAATGGGAGTCTCAGTGATTTACACTGAACACTATGGGTAGTCTTCTTTGGTTCTTTCGGTAAAGTCACGTAGAATGAGAATAAAATAATAAATTGATAAAATAAAATAACACAATAATATTCTCACGACGTTTCGGCCACAACACAAGCGGCCTTCATCAGGTGAAGGGGGCGAGACTGTCTGGTAGGACAGCGCTGGAGTGAGAGAGCCACGTTCAGATCACGGCTTTTAAGCTTAGAGTCGCGGCATCTCTTCAGAAACGTGAGAGACTCGATTAGTTGAGCCTTCTTATCCCGAAGTCTGTTGAATGATCTTAAGGATGTGTGGAATCCCTCCCCGTAGAGGCGGTTAAATTTCGATTTAAAGCTTTCGTGACTGCAATGATTCATCTTCTTTGGTTCTTTCGGTAAAGTCACGTAGAATGAGAATAAAATAATAAATTGATAAAATAAAATAACACAATAATATTCTCACGACGTTTCGGCCACAACACAAGCGGCCTTCATCAGGTGAAGGGGGCGAGACTGTCTGGTAGGACAGCGCTGGAGTGAGAGAGCCACGTTCAGATCACGGCTTTTAAGCTTAGAGTCGCGGCATCTCTTCAGAAAGGTGAGAGACTCGATTAGTTGAGCCTTCTTATCCCGAAGTCTGTTGAATGATCTTAAGGATGTGTGGAATCCCTCCCCGTAGAGGCGGTTAAATTTCGATTTAAAGCTTTCGTGACTGCAATGATTCATCTTCTTTGGTTCTTTCGGTAAAGTCACGTAGAATGAGAATAAAATAATAAATTGATAAAATAAAATAACACAATAATATTCTCACGACGTTTCGGCCACAACACAAGCGGCCTTCATCAGGTGAAGGGGGCGAGACTGTCTGGTAGGACAGCGCTGGAGTGAGAGAGCCACGTTCAGATCACGGCTTTTAAGCTTAGAGTCGCGGCATCTCTTCAGAAAGGTGAGAGACTCGATTAGTTGAGCCTTCTTATCCCGAAGTCTGTTGAATGATCTTAAGGATGTGTGGAATCCCTCCCCGTAGAGGCGGTTAAATTTCGATTTAAAGCTTTCGTGACTGCAATGATTCATCTTCTTTGGTTCTTTCGGTAAAGTCACGTAGAATGAGAATAAAATAATAAATTGATAAAATAAAATAACACAATAATATTCTCACGACGTTTCGGCCACAACACAAGCGGCCTTCATCAGGTGAAGGGGAAACGTCGTGAGAATATTATTGTGTTATTTTATTTTATCAATTTATTATTTTATTCTCATTCTACGTGACTTTACCGAAAGAACCAAAGAAGATGAATCATTGCAGTCACGAAAGCTTTAAATCGAAACTATGGGTAGTCTCACTGATTAACACTGAACCCAATGGGAGTCTCACTGATTAACACTGAACCTTGTGGGAGTCTCACTGATTAACACTGAACCCTGTGGAAGTCTCACTGATTAACACTGAACCCTATGGGAGTCTCACTGACTAACACTGAACCCTATGCGAGTCTCACTGATTAACACTGAACCCTATGGGAGTCTCACTGATTAACACTGAACCCTGTGGGAGTCTCACTGATTAACACTGAACCCTGGGGGAGTCTCACTGATTAACACTGAACCCTATGGGAGTCTCACTGATTAACACTGAACCCTATGGGAGTCTCACTGATTAACACTGAACACTATGGGAGTCTCACTGATTAACACTGAACCCTGTGGGAGTCTCACTGATTAACACTGAACCATGTGGGAGTCTCACCGATTAACACTGAACCCTATCGGAGCCTCACTGATTAACACTGAACCCTATGGGAGTCTCACTGATTAACACTGAACCCTATGGGAGTCTCACTGATTTACAGTGAACCCTATGGGAGTCTCACTGATTAACACTGAACCCTATGGGAGTCTCACTGATTAACACTGAACCCTATGGGAGTCTCACTGATTAACACGGAACCCTATGGGAGTCTCACTGATTAACACTGAACCCTATGGGAGTCTCACTGATTAACACTGAACCCTATGGGAGTCTCACTGATGAACACTGAACCCTATGGGAGTCTCATCGATTAACACTGAACCCTATTGGAGTCTCACTGATTAACACTGAACCCTATGGGAGTCTCACTGATTAACACTGAACCCTATGGGAGTCTCACTGATTTATACTGAACCCTATGGGAGTCTCACTGATTAACACTGAACCCTATGGGAGTCTCACTGATTAACACTGAACCCTATGGGAGTCTCACTGATTAACACGGAACCCTATGGGAGTCTCACTGATTAACACTGAACCCTGTGGGAGTCTCACTGATTAACACTGAACCGTGTGGGAGTCTCACTGATTAACACTGAACCCTATGGGAGTCTCACTGATTAACACTGAACCCTATGGGAGTCTTACTGATTAACACTGAACCCTGTGGGAGTCTCACTAATTAACACTGAACCCTATGGGAGTCTCACTGATGAACACTGAACCCAATGGGGGTCTCAATGATTTACACTGAACACTATGGGAGTCTCACTGATTAACACTGAACCCTATGGGAGTCTCACTGATTAACACTGAACCCTGTGGGAGTCTCACTGATTAACACTGAACCATATTGGAGTCTCACTGATTAACACTGAACCCTATGGGAGTCTCACTGATGAACACTGAACCCAATGGGAGTCTCAGTGATTTACACTGAACACTATGGGAGTCTCACTGATTAACACTGAACCCAATGGGAGTCTCACTGATTAACACTGAACCTTGTGGGAGTCTCACTGATTAACACTGAACCCTGTAGAAGTCTCACTGATTAACACTGAACCCTATGGGAGTCTCACTGATTAACACTGAACCCTATGCGAGTCTCACTGATTAACACTGAACCCTATGGGAGTCTCACTGATTAACACTGAACCCTGTGGAAGTCTCACTGATTAACACTGAACCCTATGGGAGTCTCACTGATTAACACTGAACCCTATGCGAGTCTCACTGATTAACACTGAACCCTATTGGAGTCTCACTGATTAACACTGAACCATGTGGGAGTCTCACCGATTAACACTGAACCCTATCGGAGTCTCAATGATTAACACTGAACCCTATGGGAGTCTCACTGATTAACACTGAACCCTATGGGAGTCTCACTGATTAACACTGAACCCTATGGGAGTCTCACTGATTAACACTGAACCCTGTGGGAGTCTCACTGATTAACACTGAACCGTGTGGGAGTCTCACCGATTAACACTGAACCCTATCGGAGTCTCACTGATTAACACTGAACCCTATGGGAGTCTCACTGATTAACACTGAACCCTATGGGAGTCTCACTGATTTACAGTGAACCCTATGGGAGTCTCACTGATTAACACTGAACCCTATGGGAGTCTCACTGATTAACACTGAACCCTATGGGAGTCTCACTGATTAACACGGAACCCTATGGGAGTCTCACTGATGAACACTGAACCCTATGGGAGTCTCACCGATTAACACTGAACCCTATCGGAGTCTCACTGATTAACACTGAATCCTATGGGAGTCTCACTGATTAACACTGAACCCTATGGGAGTCTCACTGATTTATACTGAACCCTATGGGAGTCTCACTGATTAACACTGAACCCTATGGGAGTCTCACTGATTAACACTGAACCCTATGGGAGTCTCACTGATTAACACGGAACCCTATGGGAGTCTCACTGATTAACACTGAACCCTGTGGGAGTCTCACTGATTAACACTGAACCGTGTGGGAGTCTCACTGATTAACACTGAACCCTATGGGAGTCTCACTGATTCACACTGAACCCTATGGGAGTCTCACTGATGAACACTGAACCCAAAGGGGGTCTCAATGATTTACACTGAACACTATGGGAGTCTCACTGATTAACACTGAACCCTATGGGAGTCTCACTGATTAACACTGAACCCTGTGGGAGTCTCACTGATTAACACTGAACCCTATTGGAGTCTCACTGATTAACACTGAACACTATGGGAGTCTCACTGATGAACACTGAACCCAATGGGAGTCTCAGTGATTTACACTGAACACTATGGGAGTCTCACTGATTAACACTGAACCCAATGGGAGTCTCACTGATTAACACTGAACCTTGTGGGAGTCTCACTGATTAACACTGAACCCTGTAGAAGTCTCACTGATTAACACTGAACCCTATGGGAGTCTCACTGATTAACACTGAACCCTATGCGAGTCTCACTGATTAACACTGAACCCTATGGGAGTCTCACTGATTAACACTGAACCCTGTGGAAGTCTCACTGATTAACACTGAACCCTATGGGAGTCTCACTGATTAACATCGAACCCTATGGGAGTCTCACTGATTAACACTGAACCCTATGCGAGTCTCACTGATTAACACTGAACCCTATGGGAGTCTCACTGATTAACACTGAACCATGTGGGAGTCTCACCGATTAACACTGAACCCTATCGGAGTCTCAATGATTAACACTGAACCCTATGGGAGTCTCACTGATTAACACTGAACCCTATGGGAGTCTCACTGATTAACACTGAACCCTATGGGAGTCTCACTGATTAACACTGTACCCTGTGGGAGTCTCACTGATTAACACTGAACCGTGTGGGAGTCTCACCAATTAACACTGAACCCTATCGGAGTCTCACTGATTAACACTGAACCCTATGGGAGTCTCACTGATTAACACTGAACCCTATGGGAGTCTCACTGATTTACAGTGAACCCTATGGGAGTCTCACTGATTAAGACTGAACCCTATGGGAGTCTCACTGATTAACACTGAACCCTATGGGAGTCTCACTGATTAACACGGAACCCTATGGGAGTCTCACTGATTAACACTGAACCCTATGGGAGTCTCACTGATTAACACTGAACCCTATGGGAGTCTCACTGATGAACACTGAACCCTATGGGAGTCTCACCGATTAACACTGAACCCTATCGGAGTCTCACTGATTAACACTGAACCCTATGGGAGTCTCACTGATTAACACTGAACCCTATGGGAGTCTCACTGATTTATACTGAACCCTATGGGAGTCTCACTGATTAACACTGAACCCTATGGGAGTCTCACTGATTAACACTGAACCCTATGGGAGTCTCACTGATTAACACGGAACCCTATGGGAGTCTCACTGATTAACACTGAACCCTGTGGGAGTCTCACTGATTAACACTGAACCGTGTGGGAGTCTCACTGATTAACACTGAACCCTATGGGAGTCTCACTGATTAACACTGAACCCTATGGGAGTTTTACTGATTAACACTGAACCCTGTGGGCGTCTCACTAATTAACACTGAACCCTATGGGAGTCTCACTGATGAACACTGAACCCAATGGGGGTCTCAATGATTTACACTGAACACTATGGGAGTCTCACTGATTAACACTGAACCCTATGGGAGTCTCACTGATTAACACTGAACCCTGTGGGAGTCTCACTGATTAACACTGAACCCTATTGGAGTCTCACTGATTAACACTGAACCGTATGGGAGTCTCACTGATGAACACTGAACCCAATGGGAGTCTCAGTGATTTACACTGAACACTATGGGAGTCTCACTGATTAACACTGAACCCAATGGGAGTCTCACTGATTAACACTGAACCTTGTGGGAGTCTCACTGATTAACACTGAACCCTGTAGAAGTCTCACTGATTAACACTGAACCCTATGGGAGTCTCACTGATTAACACTGAACCCTATGCGAGTCTCACTGATTAACACTGAACCCTATGGGAGTCTCACTGATTAACACTGAACCATGTGGAAGTCTCACTGATTAACACTGAACCCTATGGGAGTCTCACTGATTAACACTGAACCCTATGCGAGTCTCACTGATTAACACTGAACCCTATGGGAGTCTCACTGATTAACACTGAACCATGTGGGAGTCTCACCGATTAACACTGAACCCTATCGGAGTCTCAATGATTAACACCGAACCCTATGGGAGTCTCACTGATTAACACTGAACCCTATGGGAGTCTCACTGATTAACACCGAACCCTATGGGAGTCTCACTGATTAACACTGAACCCTATGGGAGTCTCACTGATTAACACGGAACCCTATGGGAGTCTCACTGATTAACACTGAACCCTGTGGGAGTCTCACTGATTAACACTGAACCCTATGGGAGTCTCACTGATTAACACGGAACCCTATGGGAGTCTCACTGATTAACACTGAACCCTATGGGAGTCTCACTGATTAACACTGAACCCTATGGGAGTCTCACTGATGAACACTGAACCCTATGGGAGTCTCACCGATTAACACTGAACCCTATCGGAGTCTCACTGATTAACACTGAACCCTATGGGAGTCTCACTGATTAACACTGAACCCTATGTGAGTCTCACTGATTAACACTGAACCCTATGGGAGTCTCACTGATTAACACGGAACCCTATGGGAGTCTCACTGATTAACACTGAACCCTGTGGGAGTCTCACTGATAAACACTGAACCCTGGGGGAGTCTCACTGATTAACACTGAACCCTATGGGAGTCTCACTGATTAACACTGAACCCTATGGGAGTCTCACTGATTAACACTGAACCCTATGGGAGTCTCACTGATTAACACTGAACCCTGTGGGAGTCTCACTGATTAACACTGAACCGTGTGGGAGTCTCACCGATTAACACTGAACCCTATCGGAGTCTCACTGATTAACACTGAACCCTATGGGAGTCTCACTGATTAACACTGAACCCTATGGGAGTCTCACTGATTTACACTGAACCCTATGGGAGTCTCACTGATTAACACTGAACCCTATGGGAGTCTCACTGATTAACACTGAACCCTTTGGGAGTCTCACTGATTAACACGGAACCCTATGGGAGTCTCACTGATTAACACTGAACCCTATGGGAGTCTCACTGATTAACACTGAACCCTATGGGAGTCTCACTGATGAACACTGAACCCTATGGGAGTCTCACCGATTAACACTGAACCCTATCGGAGTCTCACTGATTAACACTGAACCCTATGGGAGTCTCACTGATTAACACTGAACCCTAAGGGAGTCTCACTGATTTATACTGAACCCTATGGGAGTCTCACTGATTAACACTGAACCCTATGGGAGTCTCACTGATTAACACTGAACCCTATGGGAGTCTCACTGATTAACACGGAACCCTATGGGAGTCTCACTGATTAACACTGAACCCTGTGGGAGTCTCACTGATTAACACTGAACCCTGTGGGAGTCTCACTGATTAACACTGAACCCTATGGGAGTCTCACTGATTAACACTGAACCCTATGGGAGTCTCACTGATTAACACTGAACCCTATGGGAGTCTCACTGATTAACACGGAACCCTATGGGAGTCTCACTGATTAACACTGAACCCTGTGGGAGTCTCACTGATTAACACTGAACCCTGTGGGAGTCTCACTGATTAACACTGAACCCTATGGGAGTCTCACTGATTAACACTGAACCCTATGGGAGTCTTACTGATTAACACTGAACCCTGTGGGAGTCTCACTAATTAACACTGAACCCTATGGGAGTCTCACTGATGAACACTGAACCCAATGGGGGTCTCAATGATTTACACTGAACACTATGGGAGTCTCACTGATTAACACTGAACCCTATGGGAGTCTCACTGATTAACACTGAACCCTGTGGGAGTCTCACTGATTAACACTGAACCCTATTGGAGTCTCACTGATTAACACTGAACCCTATGGGAGTCTCACTGATGAACACTGAACCCTATGGTAGTCTCACTGATTAACACATGAACCCCGTGGGAGTCTCACTGATTAACACTGAACCCTATGGGAGTCTCAATGATTAACACTGAACCCTATGGGAGTCTCACTGATTAACACTGAACCCTATGGGAGTCTCACCGATTAACACTGAACCCTATCGGAGTCTCACTGATTAACACTGAACCCTATGGGAGTCTCACTGATTAACACTGAACCCTATGGGAGTCTCACTGATTAACACTGAACCCTATGGGAGTCTCACTGATTAACACTGAACCCTGTGGGAGTCTCACTAATTAACACTGAACCCTATGGGAGTCTCACTGATGAAGACTGAACCCAATGGGAGTCTCATTGATTTACACTGAACCCTATTGGAGTTTCACTGATTAACACTGAAACCTATGAGAGTCTCACTGATTAACACTGAACCCTGTAGGAGTCTCACTAATTAACACTGCACCCTATGGGAGTCTCACTGATGAACACTGAACCCAATGGGAGTCTCAGTGATTTACACTGAACACTATGGGAGTCTCACTGATTAACACTGAACCCAATGGGAGTCTCACTGATTAACACTGAACCTTGGGGGAGTCTCACTGATTAACACTGAACCCTATGGGAGTCTCACTGATTAACACTGAACCCTATGCGAGTCTCACTGATTAACACTGAACCCTATGGGAGTCTCACTGATTAACACTGAACCCTGTGGGAGTCTCACTGATTAACACTGAACCCTGGGGGAGTCTCACTGATTAACACTGAACCCTATGGGAGTCTTACTGATTAACACTGAACCCTATGGGAGTCTCACTGATTAACACTGAACCCTATGGGAGTCTCTCTGATTAACACTGAACCCTATGGGAGTCTCACTGATTAACACTGAACCCTATGGGAGTCTCACTGATTAACACTGAACCCTATGGGAGTCTCACTGATTAACACGGAACCCTATGGGAGTCTCACTGATTAACACTGAACCCTGTGGGAGTCTCACTGATAAACACTGAACCCTGGGGGAGTCTCACTGATTAACACTGAACCCTATGGGAGTCTCACTGATTAACACTGAACCCTATGGGAGTCTCACTGATTAACACTGAACCCTATGGGAGTCTCACTGATTAACACTGAACCCTGTGGGAGTCTCACTGATTAACACTGAACCGTGTGGGAGTCTCACCGATTAACACTGAACCCTATCGGAGTCTCACTGATTAACACTGAACCCTATGGGAGTCTCACTGATTAACACTGAACCCTATGGGAGTCTCACTGATTTACACTGAACCCTATGGGAGTCTCACTGATTAACACTGAACCCTATGGGAGTCTCACTGATTAACACTGAACCCTTTGGGAGTCTCACTGATTAACACGGAACCCTATGGGAGTCTCACTGATTAACACTGAACCCTATGGGAGTCTCACTGATTAACACTGAACCCTATGGGAGTCTCACTGATGAACACTGAACCCTATGGGAGTCTCACCGATTAACACTGAACCCTATCGGAGTCTCACTGATTAACACTGAACCCTATGGGAGTCTCACTGATTAACACAGAACCCTAAGGGAGTCTCACTGATTTATACTGAACCCTATGGGAGTCTCACTGATTAACACTGAACCCTATGGGAGTCTCACTGATTAACACTGAACCCTATGGGAGTCTCACTGATTAACACGGAACCCTATGGGAGTCTCACTGATTAACACTGAACCCTGTGGGAGTCTCACTGATTAACACTGAACCCTGTGGGAGTCTCACTGATTAACACTGAACCCTATGGGAGTCTCACTGATTAACACTGAACCCTATGGGAGTCTCACTGATTAACACTGAACCCTATGGGAGTCTCACTGATTAACACTGAACCCTATGGGAGTCTCACTGATTAACACTGAACCCTGTGGGAGTCTCACTGATTAACACTGAACCGTGTGGGAGTCTCACCGATTAACACTGAACCCTATCGGAGTCTCACTGATTAACACTGAACCCTATGGGAGTCTCACTGATTAACACTGAACCCTATGGGAGTCTCACTGATTTACACTGAACCCTATGGGAGTCTCACTGATTAACACTGAACCCTATGGGAGTCTCACTGATTAACACTGAACCCTTTGGGAGTCTCACTGATTAACACGGAACCCTATGGGAGTCTCACTGATTAACACTGAACCCTATGGGAGTCTCACTGATTAACACTGAACCCTATGGGAGTCTCACTGATGAACACTGAACCCTATGGGAGTCTCACTGATTAACACTGAACCCTATGGGAGTCTCACTGATTAACACTGAACCCTATGGGAGTCTCACTGATTAACACTGAACCCTAAGGGAGTCTCACTGATTTATACTGAACCCTATGGGAGTCTCACTGATTAACACTGAACCCTATGGGAGTCTCACTGATTAACACTGAACCCTATGGGAGTCTCACTGATTAACACGGAACCCTATGGGAGTCTCACTGATTAACACTGAACCCTGTGGGAGTCTCACTGATTAACACTGAACCCTGTGGGAGTCTCACTGATTAACACTGAACCCTATGGGAGTCTCACTGATTAACACTGAACCCTATGGGAGTCTCACTGATTAACACTGAACCCTATGGGAGTCTCACTGATTAACACGGAACCCTATGGGAGTCTCACTGATTAACACTGAACCCTGTGGGAGTCTCACTGATTAACACTGAACCCTGTGGGAGTCTCACTGATTAACACTGAACCCTATGGGAGTCTCACTGATTAACACTGAACCCTATGGGAGTCTTACTGATTAACACTGAACCCTGTGGGAGTCTCACTAATTAACACTGAACCCTATGGGAGTCTCACTGATGAACACTGAACCCAATGGGGGTCTCAATGATTTACACTGAACACTATGGGAGTCTCACTGATTAACACTGAACCCTATGGGAGTCTCACTGATTAACACTGAACCCTGTGGGAGTCTCACTGATTAACACTGAACCCTATTGGAGTCTCACTGATTAACACTGAACCCTATGGGAGTCTCACTGATGAACACTGAACCCTATGGTAGTCTCACTGATTAACACATGAACCCCGTGGGAGTCTCACTGATTAACACTGAACCCTATGGGAGTCTCAATGATTAACACTGAACCCTATGGGAGTCTCACTGATTAACACTGAACCCTATGGGAGTCTCACCGATTAACACTGAACCCTATCGGAGTCTCACTGATTAACACTGAACCCTATGGGAGTCTCACTGATTAACACTGAACCCTATGGGAGTCTCACTGATTAACACTGAACCCTATGGGAGTCTCACTGATTAACACTGAACCCTGTGGGAGTCTCACTAATTAACACTGAACCCTATGGGAGTCTCACTGATGAAGACTGAACCCAATGGGAGTCTCATTGATTTACACTGAACCCTATTGGAGTTTCACTGATTAACACTGAAACCTAGGAGAGTCTCACTGATTAACACTGAACCCTGTAGGAGTCTCACTAATTAACACTGCACCCTATGGGAGTCTCACTGATGAACACTGAACCCAATGGGAGTCTCAGTGATTTACACTGAACACTATGGGAGTCTCACTGATTAACACTGAACCCTGTGGGAGTCTCACTGATTAACACTGAACCCTGTGGGAGTCTCACTGTTTAACACTGAACCCTATGGGAGTCTCACTGATTAACACTGAACCCTATGGGAGTCTTACTGATTAACACTGAACCCTGTGGGAGTCTCACTAATTAACACTGAACCCTATGGGAGTCTCACTGATGAACACTGAACCCTATGGGAGTCTCACTGATTAACACTGAACCCTATGGGAGTCTCACTGATTAACACGGAACCCTATGGGAGTCTCACTGATTAACACTGAACCCTGTGGGAGTCTCACTGATTAACACTGAACCCTGTGGGAGTCTCACTGATTAACACTGAACCCTATGGGAGTCTCACTGATTAACACTGAACCCTATGGGAGTCTCACTGATTAACACTGAACCCTATGGGAGTCTCACTGATTAACACGGAACCCTATGGGAGTCTCACTGATTAACACTGAACCCTGTGGGAGTCTCACTGATTAACACTGAACCCTGTGGGAGTCTCACTGATTAACACTGAACCCTATGGGAGTCTCACTGATTAACACTGAACCCTATGGGAGTCTTACTGATTAACACTGAACCCTGTGGGAGTCTCACTAATTAACACTGAACCCTATGGGAGTCTCACTGATGAACACTGAACCCAATGGGGGTCTCAATGATTTACACTGAACACTATGGGAGTCTCACTGATTAACACTGAACCCTATGGGAGTCTCACTGATTAACACTGAACCCTGTGGGAGTCTCACTGATTAACACTGAACCCTATTGGAGTCTCACTGATTAACACTGAACCCTATGGGAGTCTCACTGATGAACACTGAACCCTATGGTAGTCTCACTGATTAACACATGAACCCCGTGGGAGTCTCACTGATTAACACTGAACCCTATGGGAGTCTCAATGATTAACACTGAACCCTATGGGAGTCTCACTGATTAACACTGAACCCTATGGGAGTCTCACCGATTAACACTGAACCCTATCGGAGTCTCACTGATTAACACTGAACCCTATGGGAGTCTCACTGATTAACACTGAACCCTATGGGAGTCTCACTGATTAACACTGAACCCTATGGGAGTCTCACTGATTAACACTGAACCCTGTGGGAGTCTCACTAATTAACACTGAACCCTATGGGAGTCTCACTGATGAAGACTGAACCCAATGGGAGTCTCATTGATTTACACTGAACCCTATTGGAGTTTCACTGATTAACACTGAAACCTATGAGAGTCTCACTGATTAACACTGAACCCTGTAGGAGTCTCACTAATTAACACTGCACCCTATGGGAGTCTCACTGATGAACACTGAACCCAATGGGAGTCTCAGTGATTTACACTGAACACTATGGGAGTCTCACTGATTAACACTGAACCCAATGGGAGTCTCACTGATTAACACTGAACCTTGTGGGAGTCTCACTGATTAACACTGAACCCTATGGGAGTCTCACTGATTAACACTGAACCCTATGCGAGTCTCACTGATTAACACTGAACCCTATGGGAGTCTCACTGATTAACACTGAACCCTGTGGGAGTCTCACTGATTAACACTGAACCCTGGGGGAGTCTCACTGATTAACACTGAACCCTATGGGAGTCTTACTGATTAACACTGAACCCTATGGGAGTCTCACTGATTAACACTGAACCCTATGGGAGTCTCTCTGATTAACACTGAACCCTGTGGGAGTCTCACTGATTAACACTGAACCGTGTGGGAGTCTCACCGATTAACACTGAACCCTATCGGAGTCTCACTGATTAACACTGAACCCTATGGGAGTCTCACTGATTAACACTGAACCCTATGGGAGTCTCACTGATTTACACTGAACCCTATGGGAGTCTCACTGATTAACACTGAACCCTATGGGAGTCTCACTGATTAACACTGAACCCTATGGGAGTCTCACTGATTAACACGGAACCCTATGGGAGTCTCACTGATTAACACTGAACCCTATGGGAGTCTCACTGATTAACACTGAACCCTATGGGAGTCTCACTGATGAACACTGAACCCTATGGGAGTCTCACCGATTAACACTGAACCCTATCGGAGTCTCACTGATTAACACTGAACCCTATGGGAGTCTCACTGATTAACACTGAACCCTAAGGGAGTCTCACTGATTTATACTGAACCCTATGGGAGTCTCACTGATTAACACTGAATCCTATGGGAGTCTCACTGATTAACACTGAACCCTATGGGAGTCTCACTGATTAACACGGAACCCTATGGGAGTCTCACTGATTAACACTGAACCCTGTGGGAGTCTCACTGATTAACACTGAACCCTGTGGGAGTCTCACTGATTAACACTGAACCCTATGGGAGTCTCACTGATTAACACTGAACCCTATGGGAGTCTCACTGATTAACACTGAACCCTATGGGAGTCTCACTGTTTAACACGGAACCCTATGGGAGTCTCACTGATTAACACTGAACCCTGTGGGAGTCTCACTGATTAACACTGAACCCTGTGGGAGTCTCACTGTTTAAAACTGAACCCTATGGGAGTCTCACTGATTAACACTGAACCATATGGGAGTCTTACTGATTAACACTGAACCCTGTGGGAGTCTCACTAATTAACACTGAACCCTATGGGAGTCTCACTGATGAACACTGAACCCAATGGGGGTCTCAATGATTTACACTGAACACTATGGGAGTCTCACTGATTAACACTGAACCCTATGGGAGTCTCACTGATTAACACTGAACCCTGTGGGAGTCTCACTGATTAACACTGAACCCTATGGGAGTCTCACTGATTAACACTGAACCCTATTGGAGTCTCACTGATTAACACTGAACCCTATGGGAGTCTCACTGATGAACCCTGAACCCTATGGTAGTCTCACTGATTAACACATGAACCCCGTGGGAGTCTCACTGATTAACACTGAACCCTATGGGAGTCTCAATGATTAACACTGAACCCTATGGGAGTCTCACTGATTAACACTGAACCCTATGGGAGTCTCACCGATTAACACTGAACCCTATCGGAGTCTCACTGATTAACACTGAACCCTATGGGAGTCTCACTGATTAACACTGAACCCTATGGGAGTCTCACTGATTAACACTGAACCCTATGGGAGACTCACTGATTAACACTGAACCCTGTGGGAGTCTCACTAATTAACACTGAACCCTATGGGAGTCTCACTGATGAAGACTGAACCCAATGGGAGTCTCATTGATTTACACTGAACCCTATTGGAGTTTCACTGATTAACACTGAACCCTATGAGAGTCTCACTGATTAACACTGAACCCTGTAGGAGTCTCACTAATTAACACTGCACCCTATGGGAGTCTCACTGATGAACACTGAACCCAATGGGAGTCTCAGTGATTTACACTGAACACTATGGGAGTCTCACTGATTAACACTGAACCCAATGGGAGTCTCACTGATTAACACTGAACCTTGTGGGAGTCTCACTGATTAACACTGAACCCTTTGGGAGTCTCACTGATTAACACGGAACCCTATGGGAGTCTCACTGATTAACACTGAACCCTTTGGGAGTCTCACTGATTAACACGGAACCCTATGGGAGTCTCACTGATTAACACTGAACCCTATGGGAGTCTCACTGATTAACACTGAACCCTATGGGAGTCTCACTGATGAACACTGAACCCTATGGGAGTCTCACCGATTAACACTGAACCCTATCGGAGTCTCACTGATTAACACTGAACCCTATGGGAGTCTCACTGATTAACACTGAACCCTAAGGGAGTCTCACTGATTTATACTGAACCCTATGGGAGTCTCACTGATTAACACTGAACCCTATGGGAGTCTCACTGATTAACACTGAACCCTATGGGAGTCTCACTGATTAACACGGAACCCTATGGGAGTCTCACTGATTAACACTGAACCCTGTGGGAGTCTCACTGATTAACACTGAACCCTGTGGGAGTCTCACTGATTAACACTGAACCCTATGGGAGTCTCACTGATTAACACTGAACCCTATGGGAGTCTCACTGATTAACACTGAACCCTATGGGAGTCTCACTGATTAACACGGAACCCTATGGGAGTCTCACTGATTAACACTGAACCCTGTGGGAGTCTCACTGATTAACACTGAACCCTGTGGGAGTCTCACTGATTAACACTGAACCCTATGGGAGTCTCACTGATTAACACTGAACCCTATGGGAGTCTTACTGATTAACACTGAACCCTGTGGGAGTCTCACTAATTAACACTGAACCCTATGGGAGTCTCACTGATGAACACTGAACCCAATGGGGGTCTCAATGATTTACACTGAACACTATGGGAGTCTCACTGATTAACACTGAACCCTATGGGAGTCTCACTGATTAACACTGAACCCTGTGGGAGTCTCACTGATTAACACTGAACCCTATTGGAGTCTCACTGATTAACACTGAACCCTATGGGAGTCTCACTGATGAACACTGAACCCTATGGTAGTCTCACTGATTAACACATGAACCCCGTGGGAGTCTCACTGATTAACACTGAACCCTATGGGAGTCTCAATGATTAACACTGAACCCTATGGGAGTCTCACTGATTAACACTGAACCCTATGGGAGTCTCACCGATTAACACTGAACCCTATCGGAGTCTCACTGATTAACACTGAACCCTATGGGAGTCTCACTGATTAACACTGAACCCTATGGGAGTCTCACTGATTAACACTGAACCCTATGGGAGTCTCACTGATTAACACTGAACCCTGTGGGAGTCTCACTAATTAACACTGAACCCTATGGGAGTCTCACTGATGAAGACTGAACCCAATGGGAGTCTCATTGATTTACACTGAACCCTATTGGAGTTTCACTGATTAACACTGAAACCTATGAGAGTCTCACTGATTAACACTGAACCCTGTAGGAGTCTCACTAATTAACACTGCACCCTATGGGAGTCTCACTGATGAACACTGAACCCAATGGGAGTCTCAGTGATTTACACTGAACACTATGGGAGTCTCACTGATTAACACTGAACCCAATGGGAGTCTCACTGATTAACACTGAACCTTGTGGGAGTCTCACTGATTAACACTGAACCCTATGGGAGTCTCACTGATTAACACTGAACCCTATGCGAGTCTCACTGATTAACACTGAACCCTATGGGAGTCTCACTGATTAACACTGAACCCTGTGGGAGTCTCACTGATTAACACTGAACCCTGGGGGAGTCTCACTGATTAACACTGAACCCTATGGGAGTCTTACTGATTAACACTGAACCCTATGGGAGTCTCACTGATTAACACTGAACCCTATGGGAGTCTCTCTGATTAACACTGAACCCTGTGGGAGTCTCACTGATTAACACTGAACCGTGTGGGAGTCTCACCGATTAACACTGAACCCTATCGGAGTCTCACTGATTAACACTGAACCCTATGGGAGTCTCACTGATTAACACTGAACCCTATGGGAGTCTCACTGATTTACACTGAACCCTATGGGAGTCTCACTGATTAACACTGAACCCTATGGGAGTCTCACTGATTAACACTGAACCCTATGGGAGTCTCACTGATTAACACGGAACCCTATGGGAGTCTCACTGATTAACACTGAACCCTATGGGAGTCTCACTGATTAACACTGAACCCTATGGGAGTCTCACTGATGAACACTGAACCCTATGGGAGTCTCACCGATTAACACTGAACCCTATCGGAGTCTCACTGATTAACACTGAACCCTATGGGAGTCTCACTGATTAACACTGAACCCTAAGGGAGTCTCACTGATTTATACTGAACCCTATGGGAGTCTCACTGATTAACACTGAACCCTATGGGAGTCTCACTGATTAACACTGAACCCTATGGGAGTCTCACTGATTAACACGGAACCCTATGGGAGTCTCACTGATTAACACTGAACCCTGTGGGAGTCTCACTGATTAACACTGAACCCTGTGGGAGTCTCACTGATTAACACTGAACCCTATGGGAGTCTCACTGATTAACACTGAACCCTATGGGAGTCTCACTGATTAACACTGAACCCTATGGGAGTCTCACTGATTAACACGGAACCCTATGGGAGTCTCACTGATTAACACTGAACCCTGTGGGAGTCTCACTGATTAACACTGAACCCTGTGGGAGTCTCACTGTTTAACACTGAACCCTATGGGAGTCTCACTGATTAACACTGAACCCTATGGGAGTCTTACTGATTAACACTGAACCCTGTGGGAGTCTCACTAATTAACACTGAACCCTATGGGAGTCTCACTGATGAACACTGAACCCAATGGGGGTCTCAATGATTTACACTGAACACTATGGGAGTCTCACTGATTAACACTGAACCCTATGGGAGTCTCACTGATTAACACTGAACCCTGTGGGAGTCTCACTGATTAACACTGAACCCTATGGGAGTCTCACTGATTAACACTGAACCCTATTGGAGTCTCACTGATTAACACTGAACCCTATGGGAGTCTCACTGATGAACCCTGAACCCTATGGTAGTCTCACTGATTAACACATGAACCCCGTGGGAGTCTCACTGATTAACACTGAACCCTATGGGAGTCTCAATGATTAACACTGAACCCTATGGGAGTCTCACTGATTAACACTGAACCCTATGGGAGTCTCACCGATTAACACTGAACCCTATCGGAGTCTCACTGATTAACACTGAACCCTATGGGAGTCTCACTGATTAACACTGAACCCTATGGGAGTCTCACTGATTAACACTGAACCCTGTGGGAGTCTCACTAATTAACACTGAACCCTATGGGAGTCTCACTGATGAAGACTGAACCCAATGGGAGTCTCATTGATTTACACTGAACCCTATTGGAGTTTCACTGATTAACACTGAACCCTATGAGAGTCTCACTGATTAACACTGAACCCTGTAGGAGTCTCACTAATTAACACTGCACCCTATGGGAGTCTCACTGATGAACACTGAACCCAATGGGAGTCTCAGTGATTTACACTGAACACTATGGGAGTCTCACTGATTAACACTG
Source organism: Petromyzon marinus (assembly GCF_048934315.1). NCBI lineage: Eukaryota > Metazoa > Chordata > Hyperoartia > Petromyzontiformes > Petromyzontidae > Petromyzon > Petromyzon marinus. The sequence goes on along the minus strand of NW_027423058.1, from coordinate 1,498,188 downwards.
AACCCAATGGGAGTCTCACTGATTAACACTGAACCTTGTGGGAGTCTCACTGATTAACACTGAACCCTATGGGAGTCTCACTGATTAACACTGAACCCTATGCGAGTCTCACTGATTAACACTGAACCCTATGGGAGTCTCACTGATTAACACTGAACCCTGTGGGAGTCTCACTGATTAACACTGAACCCTGGGGGAGTCTCACTGATTAACACTGAACCCTATGGGAGTCTCACTGATTAACACTGAACCCTATGGGAGTCTCACTGATTAACACTGAACCCTATGGGAGTCTCACTGATTAACACTGAACCCTGTGGGAGTCTCACTGATTAACACTGAACCCTATGGGAGTCTCACTGATTAACACTGAACCCTGTGGGAGTCTCACTAATTAACACTGAACCCTATGGGAGTCTCACTGATGAAGACTGAACCCAATGGGAGTCTCATTGATTTACACTGAACCCTATTGGAGTCTCACTGATTAACACTGAACCCTATGAGAGTCTCACTGATTAACACTGAACCCTGTAGGAGTCTCACTAATTAACACTGCACCCTATGGGAGTCTCACTGATGAACACTGAACCCAATGGGAGTCTCAGTGATTTACACTGAACACTATGGGAGTCTCACTGATTAACACTGAACCCAATGGGAGTCTCACTGATTAACACTGAACCTTGTGGGAGTCTCACTGATTAACACTGAACCCTGTGGAAGTCTCACTGATTAACACTGAACCCTGTGGGAGTCTCACTGATTAACACTGAACCCTATGCGAGTCTCACTGATTAACACTTAACCCTATGGGAGTCTCACTGATTAACACTGAACCCTGTGGGAGTCTCACTGATTAACACTGAACCCTGGGGGAGTCTCACTGATTAACACTGAACCCTATGGGAGTCTCACTGATTAACACTGAACCCTATGGGAGTCTCACTGATTAACACTGAACCCTATGGGAGTCTCACTGATTAACACTGAACCCTGTGGGAGTCTCACTGATTAACACTGAACCGTGTGGGAGTCTCACCGATTAACACTGAACCCTATCGGAGTCTCACTGATTAACACTGAACCCTATGGGAGTCTCACTGATTAACACTGAACCCTATGGGAGTCTCACTGATTTACACTGAACCCTATGGGAGTCTCACTGATTAACACTGAACCCTATGGGAGTCTCACTGATTAACACTGAACCCTATGGGAGTCTCACTGATGAACACTGAACCCTATGGTAGTCTCACTGATTAACACATGAACCTCACTGATTAACACTGAACCCTATGGGAGTCTCAATGATTAACACTGAACCCTATGGGAGTCTCACTGATTAACACTGAACCCTATGGGAGTCTCACCGATTAACACTGCACCCTATCGGAGTCTCACTGATTAACACTGAACCCTATGGGATTCTCACTGATTAACACTGAACCCTATGGGAGTCTCACTGATTTATACTGAACCCTATGGGAGTCTCACTGATTAACACTGAACCCTATGGGAGTCTCACTGATTAACACTGAACCCTATGGGAGTCTCACTGATTAACACGGAACCCTATGGGAGTCTCACTGATTAACACTGAACCCTGTGGGAGTCTCACTGATTAACACTGAACCCTGTGGGAGTCTCACTGATTAACACTGAACCCTATGGGAGTCTCACTGATTAACACTGAACCCTATGGGAGTCTTACTGATTAACACTGAACCCTGTGGGAGTCTCACTAATTAACACTGAACCCTATGGGAGTCTCACTGATGAACACTGAACCCAATGGGGGTCTCAATGATTTACACTGAACACTATGGGAGTCTCACTGATTAACACTGAACCCTATGGGAGTCTCACTGATTAACACTGAACCCTGTGGGAGTCTCACTGATTAACACTGAACCCTATGGGAGTCTCACTGATTAACATTGAATCCTATTGGAGTCTCACTGATTAACACTGAACCCTATGGGAGTCTCACTGATGAACACTGAACCCTATGGTAGTCTCACTGATTAACACATGAACCCCGTGGGAGTCTCACTGATTAACACTGAACCCTATGGGAGTCTCAATGATTAACACTGAACCCTATGGGAGTCTCACTGATTAACACTGAACCCTATGGGAGTCTCACCGATTAACACTGAACCCTATCGGAGTCTCACTGATTAACACTGAACCCTATGGGAGTCTCACTGATTAACACTGAACCCTATCGGAGTCTCACTGATTAACACTGAACCCTATGGGAGTCTCACTGATTAACACTGTACCCTATGGGAGTCTCACTGATTAACACTGAACCCTATGGGAGTCTCACTGATTAACACTGAACCCTGTGGGAGTCTCACTAATTAACACTGAACCCTATGGGAGTCTCACTGATGAAGACTGAACCCAATGGGAGTCTCATTGATTTACACTGAACCCTATTGGAGTCTCACTGATTAACACTGAACCCTATGAGAGTCTCACTGATTAACACTGAACCCTGTAGGAGTCTCACTAATTAACACTGCACCCTATGGGAGTCTCACTGATGAACACTGAACCCAATGGGAGTCTCAGTGATTTACACTGAACACTATGGGAGTCTCACTGATTAACACTGAACCCTATGGGAGTCTCACTGATTAACACTGAACCCTATGGGAGTCTCACTGATTAACACTGAACCCTATTGGAGTCTCACTGATTAACACTGAACCCTATGGGAGTCTCACTGATGAACCCTGAACCCTATGGTAGTCTCACTGATTAACACATGAACCCCGTGGGAGTCTCACTGATTAACACTGAACCCTATGGGAGTCTCAATGATTAACACTGAACCCTATGGGAGTCTCACTGATTAACACTGAACCCTATGGGAGTCTCACCGATTAACACTGAACCCTATCGGAGTCTCACTGATTAACACTGAACCCTATGGGAGTCTCACTGATTAACACTGAACCCTATGGGGGTCTCACTGATTAACACTGAACCCTATGGGAGTCTCACTGATTAACACTGAACCCTGTGGGAGTCTCACTAATTAACACTGAACCCTATGGGAGTCTCACTGATGAAGACTGAACCCAATGGGAGTCTCATTGATTTACACTGAACCCTATTGGAGTTTCACTGATTAACACTGAACCCTATGAGAGTCTCACTGATTAACACTGAACCCTGTAGGAGTCTCACTAATTAACACTGCACCCTATGGGAGTCTCACTGATGAACACTGAACCCAATGGGAGTCTCAGTGATTTACATTGAACACTATGGGAGTCTCACTGATTAACACTGAACCCAATGGGAGTCTCACTGATTAACACTGAACCTTGTGGGAGTCTCACTGATTAACACTGAACCCTATGGGAGTCTCACTGATTAACACTGAACCCTATGCGAGTCTCACTGATTAACACTGAACCCTATGGGAGTCTCACTGATTAACACTGAACCCTGTGGGAGTCTCACTGATTAACACTGAACCCTGGGGGAGTCTCACTGATTAACACTGAACCCTATGGGAGTCTCACTGATTAACACTGAACCCTATGGGAGTCTCACTGATTAACAATGAACCCTATGGGAGTCTCACTGATTAACACTGAACCCTGTGGGAGTCTCACTGATTAACACTGAACCCTATGGGAGTCTCACTGATTAACACTGAACCCTGTGGGAGTCTCACTAATTAACACTGAACCCTATGGGAGTCTCACTGATGAAGACTGAACCCAATGGGAGTCTCATTGATTTACACTGAACCCTATTGGAGTCTCACTGATTAACACTGAACCCTATGAGAGTCTCACTGATTAACACTGAACCCTGTAGGAGTCTCATTAATTAACACTGCACCCTATGGGAGTCTCACTGATGAACACTGAACCCAATGGGAGTCTCAGTGATTTACACTGAACACTATGGGAGTCTCACTGATTAACACTGAACCCAATGGGAGTCTCACTGATTAACACTGAACCTTGTGGGAGTCTCACTGATTAACACTGAACCCTGTGGAAGTCTCACTGATTAACACTGAACCCTGTGGGAGTCTCACTGATTAACACTGAACCCTATGCGAGTCTCACTGATTAACACTTAACCCTATGGGAGTCTCACTGATTAACACTGAACCCTGTGGGAGTCTCACTGATTAACACTGAACCCTGGGGGAGTCTCACTGATTAACACTGAACCCTATGGGAGTCTCACTGATTAACACTGAACCCTATGGGAGTCTCACTGATTAACACTGAACCCTATGGGAGTCTCACTGATTAACACTGAACCCTGTGGGAGTCTCACTGATTAACACTGAACAGTGTGGGAGTCTCACCGATTAACACTGAACCCTATCGGAGTCTCACTGATTAACACTGAACCCTATGGGAGTCTCACTGATTAACACTGAACCCTATGGGAGTCTCACTGATTTACACTGAACCCTATGGGAGTCTCACTGATTAACACTGAACCCTATGGGAGTCTCACTGATTAACACTGAACCCTATGGGAGTCTCACTGATGAACACTGAACCCTATGGTAGTCTCACTGATTAACACATGAACCTCACTGATTAACACTGAACCCTATGGGAGTCTCAATGATTAACACTGAACCCTATGGGAGTCTCACTGATTAACACTGAACCCTATGGGAGTCTCACCGATTAACACTGCACCCTATCGGAGTCTCACTGATTAACACTGAACCCTATGGGATTCTCACTGATTAACACTGAACCCTATGGGAGTCTCACTGATTTATACTGAACCCTATGGGAGTCTCACTGATTAACACTGAACCCTATGGGAGTCTCACTGATTAACACTGAACCCTATGGGAGTCTCACTGATTAACACGGAACCCTATGGGAGTCTCACTGATTAACACTGAACCCTGTGGGAGTCTCACTGATTAACACTGAACCCTGTGGGAGTCTCACTGATTAACACTGAACCCTATGGGAGTCTCACTGATTAACACTGAACCCTATGGGAGTCTTACTGATTAACACTGAACCCTGTGGGAGTCTCACTAATTAACACTGAACCCTATGGGAGTCTCACTGATGAACACTGAACCCAATGGGGGTCTCAATGATTTACACTGAACACTATGGGAGTCTCACTGATTAACACTGAACCCTATGGGAGTCTCACTGATTAACACTGAACCCTGTGGGAGTCTCACTGATTAACACTGAACCCTATGGGAGTCTCACTGATTAACATTGAATCCTATTGGAGTCTCACTGATTAACACTGAACCCTATGGGAGTCTCACTGATGAAAACTGAACCCTATGGTAGTCTCACTGATTAACACATGAACCCCGTGGGAGTCTCACTGATTAACACTGAACCCTATGGGAGTCTCAATGATTAACACTGAACCCTATGGGAGTCTCACTGATTAACACTGAACCCTATGAGAGTCTCACCGATTAACACTGAACCCTATCGGAGTCTCACTGATTAACACTGAACCCTATGGGAGTCTCACTGATTAACACTGAACCCTATCGGAGTCTCACTGATTAACACTGAACCCTATGGGAGTCTCACTGATTAACACTGTACCCTATGGGAGTCTCACTGATTAACACTGAACCCTATGGGAGTCTCACTGATTAACACTGAACCCTGTGGGAGTCTCACTAATTAACACTGAACCCTATGGGAGTCTCACTGATGAAGACTGAACCCAATGGGAGTCTCATTGATTTACACTGAACCCTATTGGAGTCTCACTGATTAACACTGAACCCTATGAGAGTCTCACTGATTAACACTGAACCCTGTAGGAGTCTCACTAATTAACACTGCACCCTATGGGAGTCTCACTGATGAACACTGAACCCAATGGGAGTCTCAGTGATTTACACTGAACACTATGGGAGTCTCACTGATTAACACTGAACCCTGTAGGAGTCTCACTAATTAACACTGCACCCTATGGGAGTCTCACTGATGAACACTGAACCCAATGGGAGTCTCAGTGATTTACACTGAACACTATGGGAGTCTCACTGATTAACACGGAACCCTATAGGAGTCTCACTGATAAACACTGAACCCTGTGGGAGTCTCACTGATTAACACTGAACCCTGTGGGAGTCTCACTGATTAACACTGAACCCTATGGGAGTCTCACTGATTAACATTGAACCCTATGGGAGTCTTACTGATTAACACTGAACCCTGTGGGAGTCCCACTAATTAACACTGAACCCTATGGGAGTCTCACTGATGAACACTGAACCCAATGGGGGTCTCAATGATTTACACTGAACACTATGGGAGTCTCACTGATTAACACTGAACCCTATGGGAGTCTCACTGATTAACACTGAACCCTGTGGGAGTCTCACTGATTAACACTGAACCCTATGGGAGTCTCACTGATTAACACTGAACCCTATTGGAGTCTCACTGAATAACACTGAACCCTATGGGAGTCTCACTGATGAACACTGAACCCTATGGTAGTCTCACTGATTAACACATGAACCCCGTGGGAGTCTCACTGATTAACACTGAACCCTATTGGAGTCTCACTGATTAACACTGAACCCTATGGGAGTCTCACTGATTAACACTGAACCCTATGGGAGTCTCACTGATTAACACTGTACCCTATGGGAGTCTCACTGATTAACACTGAACCCTATGGGAGTCTCACTGATTAACACTGAACCCTGTGGGAGTCTCACTAATTAACACTAAACCCTATGGGAGTCTCACTGATGAAGACTGAACCCAATGGGAGTCTCATTGATTTACACTGAACCCTATTGGAGTCTCACTGATTAACACTGAACCCTATGAGAGTCTCACTGATTAACACTGAACCCTGTAGGAGTCTCACTAATTAACACTGCACCCTGTGGGAGTCTCACTGATGAACACTGAACCCAATGGGAGTCTCAGTGATTTACACTGAACACTATGGGAGTCTCACTGATTAACACTGAACCCAATGGGAGTCTCACTGATTAACACTGAACCTTGTGGGAGTCTCACTGATTAACACTGAACCCTGTGGAAGTCTCACTGATTAACACTGAACCCTATGGGAGTCTCACTGATTAATACTGAACCCTATGCGAGTCTCACTGATTAACACTGAACCCTATGGGAGTCTCACTGATTAACACTGAACCCTGTGGGAGTCTCACTGATTAACACTGAACCCTGGGGGAGTCTCACTGATTAACACTGAACCCTATGGGAGTCCCACTGATTAACACTGAACCCTATGGGAGTCTCACTGATTAACACTGAACCCTATGGGAGTCTCACTGATAAACACTGAACCCTGTGGGAGTCTCACTGATTAACACTGAACCGTGTGGGAGTCTCACCGATTAACACTGAACCCTATCGGAGTCTCACTGATTAACACTGAACCCTATGGGAGTCTATCTGATTAACACTGAACCCTATGGGAGTCTCACTGATTTACACTGAACCCTATGGGAGTCTCACTGATTAACACTGAACCCTATGGGAGTCTCACTGATTAACACTGAACCCTATGGGAGTCTCACTGATTAACACGGAACCCTATGGGAGTCTCACTGATTAACACTGAACCCTGTGGGAGTCTCACTGATTAACACTGAACCCTGTGGGAGTCTCACTGATTAACACTGAACCCTATGGGAGTCTCACTGATTAACACTGAACCCTATGGGAGTCTTACTGATTAACACTGAACCCTGTGGGAGTCTCATTAATTAACACAGAACCCTATGGGAGTCTCACTGATGATCACTGAACCCAATGGGGGTCTCAATGATTTACACTGAACACTATGGGAGTCTCACTGATTAACACTGAACCCTATGGGAGTCTCACTGATTAACACTGAACCCTGTGGGAGTCTCACTGATAAACACTGAACCCTATGGGAGTCTCACTGATTAACACTGAACCCTATGGGAGTCTCACTGATTAACAATGAACCCTATGGGAGTCTCACTGATTAACACTGAACCCTGTGGGAGTCTCACTAATTAACACTGAACCCTATGGGAGTCTCACTGATGAAGACTGAACCCAATGGGAGTCTCATTGATTTACACTGAACCCTATTGGAGTCTCACTGATTAACACTGAACCCTATGGGAGTCTCACTGATTAACACTGAACCCTGTAGGAGTCTCACTAATTAACACTGCACCCTATGGGAGTCTCACTGATGAACACTGAACCCAATGGGAGTCTCAGTGATTTACACTGAACACTATGGGAGTCTCACTGATTAACACTGAACCCAATGGGAGTCTCACTGATTAACACTGAACCTTGTGGGAGTCTCACTGATTAACACTGAACCCTGTGGAAGTCTCACTGATTAACACTGAACCCTATGGGAATCTCACTGATTAACACTGAACCCTATGCGAGTCTCACTTATTAACACTGAACCCTATGGGGGTCTCACTGATTAACACTGAACCCTGTGGGAGTCTCACTGATTAACACTGAACCCTATGGGAGTCTCTCTGATGAACATTGCACCCTATGGTAGTCTCACTGATTAACACATGAATGCCGTGGGAGTCTCACTGATTAACACTGAACCCTATGGGAGTCTCACTGATTAACACATGAACCCTGAGGGAGTCTCACTGATTAACACAGATCCCTGTGGGAGTCTCACTGATTAACACTGAACCCTCTGGGTGTCTCACTGATTAACACTGATCCCTATGGGAGTCTCATTGATTAACACTGAACCCTATGGGAGTCTCACTGATTAACACATGAACCCTGTGGGAGTACCTCACTGATTTACACTGAACCCTGTGGGAGTCCCACTGATTAACACTGAACCCTGTGGGAGTCTCACTGATTAACACTGAACACTGTGGGAGTCTCACTGATTAACACTGAACCATGTGGGAGTCTCACTGATTACCCCTGAACCCTGTGGGAGTTTCACTGATTAACACGGAACCCTATGGGAGTCTCACTGATTAACACTTAACCCTATGGGAGTCTCATTGATTAACACTGAACCCTGTGGGAGTCTCAATGATTAACACTGAACCCTATGGGAGTCTCACTGATTAACACTGAACCCTGTGGGAGTCTCACTGATTAACACTGAACCCTGTGGGAGTCTCACTGATTAACACTGATCCCTGTGGGAGTCTGACTGCTTAACACTGAACCCTATGGGAGTCTCACTGATTAACACTGAACCCTATGGGAGTCTCACTGATTAACACTGAACCCTATGGGAGTCTCACTGATTAACACTGAACCCTATGGGAGTCTCACTGATAAACACTGAACCTTGTTGGAGTCTCACTAATTAACACTGAACCCTATGGGAGTCTCACTGATGAAGACTGAACCAAATGGGAGTCTCATTGATTTACACTGAACCCTATTGGCGTCTCACTGATTAACACTGAACCCTATGGGAGTCTCACTGATTAACACTGAACCCTGTAGGAGTCTCACTAATTAACACTGCACCCTATGGGAGTCTCACTGATGAACACTGAACCCAATGGGAGTCTCGGTGATTTACACTGAACACTATGGGAGTCTCACTGATTAACACTGAACCCAATGGGAGTCTCACTGATTAACACTGAAGCCTGTGGGAGTCTCACTGATTAACACTGAACCCTATGGGAGTCTCACTGATTAACACTGAACCCAATGGGAGTCTCACTGATTAACACTGAAGCCTGTGGGAGTCTCACTGATTAACACTGAACCTTGTGGGAGTCTCACTGATTAACACTGAACCCTGTGGAAGTCTCACTGATTAACACTGAACCCTATGGGAATCTCACTGATTAACACTGAACCCTATGCGAGTCTCACTTATTAACACTGAACCCTATGGGGGTCTCACTGATTAACACTGAACCCTGTGGGAGTCTCACTGATTAACACTGAACCCTATGGGAGTCTCTCTGATGAACATTGCACCCTATGGTAGTCTCACTGATTAACACATGAACGCCGTGGGAGTCTCACTGATTAACACTGAACCCTATGGGAGTCTCACTGATTAACACATGAACCCTGAGGGAGTCTCACTGATTAACACAGATCCCTGTGGGAGTCTCACTGATTAACACTGAACCCTGTGGGAGTCCCACTGATTAACACTGAACCCTGTGGGAGTCTCACTGATTAACACTGAACACTGTGGGAGTCTCACTGATTAACACTGAACCATGTGGGAGTCTCACTGATTACCCCTGAACCCTGTGGGAGTTTCACTGATTAACACGGAACCCTATGGGAGTCTCACTGATTAACACTTAACCCTATGGGAGTCTCATTGATTAACACTGAACCCTGTGGGAGTCTCAATGATTAACACTGAACCCTATGGGAGTCTCACTGATTAACACTGAACCCTGTGGGAGTCTCACTGATTAACACTGAACCCTGTGGGAGTCTCACTGATTAACACTGATCCCTGTGGGAGTCTGACTGCTTAACACTGAACCCTATGGGAGTCTCACTGATTAACACTGAACCCTATGGGAGTCTCACTGATTAACACTGAACCCTATGGGAGTCTCACTGATTAACACTGAACCCTATGGGAGTCTCACTGATAAACACTGAACCTTGTTGGAGTCTCACTAATTAACACTGAACCCTATGGGAGTCTCACTGATGAAGACTGAACCAAATGGGAGTCTCATTGATTTACACTGAACCCTATTGGCGTCTCACTGATTAACACTGAACCCTATGGGAGTCTCACTGATTAACACTGAACCCTGTAGGAGTCTCACTAATTAACACTGCACCCTATGGGAGTCTCACTGATGAACACTGAACCCAATGGGAGTCTCGGTGATTTACACTGAACACTATGGGAGTCTCACTGATTAACACTGAACCCAATGGGAGTCTCACTGATTAACACTGAAGCCTGTGGGAGTCTCACTGATTAACACTGAACCCTATGGGAGTCTCACTGATTAACACTGAACCCAATGGGAGTCTCACTGATTAACACTGAAGCCTGTGGGAGTCTCACTGATTAACACTGAACCTTGTGGGAGTCTCACTGATTAACACTGAACCCTGTGGAAGTCTCACTGATTAACACTGAACCCTATGGGAATCTCACTGATTAACACTGAACCCTATGCGAGTCTCACTTATTAACACTGAACCCTATGGGGGTCTCACTGATTAACACTGAACCCTGTGGGAGTCTCACTGATTAACACTGAACCCTATGGGAGTCTCTCTGATGAACATTGCACCCTATGGTAGTCTCACTGATTAACACATGAACGCCGTGGGAGTCTCACTGATTAACACTGAACCCTATGGGAGTCTCACTGATTAACACATGAACCCTGAGGGAGTCTCACTGATTAACACAGATCCCTGTGGGAGTCTCACTGATTAACACTGAACCCTCTGGGTGTCTCACTGATTAACACTGATCCCTATGGGAGTCTCATTGATTAACACTGAACCCTATGGGAGTCTCACTGATTAACACATGAACCCTGTGGGAGTACCTCACTGATTTACACTGAACCCTGTGGGAGTCCCACTGATTAACACTGAACCCTGTGGGAGTCTCACTGATTAACACTGAACACTGTGGGAGTCTCACTGATTAACACTGAACCATGTGGGAGTCTCACTGATTACCCCTGAACCCTGTGGGAGTTTCACTGATTAACACGGAACCCTATGGGAGTCTCACTGATTAACACTTAACCCTATGGGAGTCTCATTGATTAACACTGAACCCTGTGGGAGTCTCAATGATTAACACTGAACCCTATGGGAGTCTCACTGATTAACACTGAACCCTGTGGGAGTCTCACTGATTAACACTGAACCCTGTGGGAGTCTCACTGATTAACACTGATCCCTGTGGGAGTCTGACTGCTTAACACTGAACCCTATGGGAGTCTCACTGATTAACACTGAACCCTATGGGAGTCTCACTGATTAACACTGAACCCTATGGGAGTCTCACTGATTAACACTGAACCCTATGGGAGTCTCACTGATAAACACTGAACCTTGTTGGAGTCTCACTAATTAACACTGAACCCTATGGGAGTCTCACTGATGAAGACTGAACCAAATGGGAGTCTCATTGATTTACACTGAACCCTATTGGCGTCTCACTGATTAACACTGAACCCTATGGGAGTCTCACTGATTAACACTGAACCCTGTAGGAGTCTCACTAATTAACACTGCACCCTATGGGAGTCTCACTGATGAACACTGAACCCAATGGGAGTCTCGGTGATTTACACTGAACACTATGGGAGTCTCACTGATTAACACTGAACCCAATGGGAGTCTCACTGATTAACACTGAAGCCTGTGGGAGTCTCACTGATTAACACTGAACCCTATGGGAGTCTCACAGATTAACGCTGAACCCTATGGGAGTCTCACTGGTTAACAATGAACACTATGGGAGTCTCACTGATTAACACTGAAATCGATGGGATTCTCACTGATTAACAGTGAACACTATGGGAGTCTCACTGATTAACACTGAACCCAGTGGGAGTCTCAGTGATTAATACTGAACCCTATGGGAGTCTCACTGATTAACACTGAGCCCTATGGGAGTCTCACTGATTAACACTGAACTCTGTGGGAGTCTCACTGATTAACACTGAACCGTGTGGGAGTCTCACTGATTAACACTGAACCCTATGGGAGTCTCACTGATTAACACTGATCCCTATGGGAGTCTCACTGATTAACACTGAACCCTATGGGAGTCTCTCTGATGAACATTGCACCCTATGGTAGTCTCACTGATTAACACATGAACGCCGTTGGAGTCTCACTGATTAACACTCAATCCTATGGGAGTCTCACTGATTAACACATGAACCCTGAGGGAGTCTCACTGATTAACACAGATCCCTGTGGGAGTCTCACTGATTAACACTGAACCCTCTGGGTGTCTCACTGATTAACACTGATCCCTATGGGAGTCTCATTGATTAACACTGAACCCTATGGGAGTCTCACTGATTAACACATGAACCCTGTGGGAGTACCTCACTGATTTACACTGAACCCTGTGGGAGTCCCACTGATTAACACTGAACCCTGTGGGAGTCTCACTGATTAACACTGAACACTGTGGGAGTCTCACTGATTAACACTGAACCCTGTGGGAGTCTCACTGATTACCCCTGAACCCTGTGGGAGTTTCACTGATTAACACGGAACCCTATGGGAGTCTCACTGATTAACACTTAATCCTATGGGAGTCTCATTGATTAACACTGAACCCTGTGGGAGTCTCAATGATTAACACTGAACCCTATGGGAGTCTCACTGATTAACACTGAACCCTGTGGGAGTCTCACTGATTAACACTGAACCCTGTGGGAGTCTCACTGATTAACACTGATCCCTGTGGGAGTCTCACTGCTTAACACTGAACCCTATGGGAGTCTCACTGATTAACACTGAACCCTATGGGAGTCTCACTGATTAACACTGAACCCTATGGGAGTCTCACTGATTAACACTGAACCCTATGGGAGTCTCACTGATAAACACTGAACCTTGTTGGAGTCTCACTAATTAACACTGAACCCTATGGGAGTCTCACTGATGAAGACTGAACCAAATGGGAGTCTCATTGATTTACACTGAACCCTATTGGCGTCTCACTGATTAACACTGAACCCTATGGGAGTCTCACTGATTAACACTGAACCCTGTAGGAGTCTCACTAATTAACACTGAACCCTATGGGAGTCTCACTGATTAACACATGAACCCTGAGGGAGTCTCACTGATTAACACAGATCCCTGTGGGAGTCTCACTGATTAACACTGAACCCTCTGGGTGTCTCACTGATTAACACTGATCCCTATGGGAGTCTCATTGATTAACACTGAACCCTATGGGAGTCTCACTGATTAACACATGAACCCTGTGGGAGTACCTCACTGATTTACACTGAACCCTGTGGGAGTCCCACTGATTAACACTGAACCCTGTGGGAGTCTCACTGATTAACACTGAACACTGTGGGAGTCTCACTGATTAACACTGAACCATGTGGGAGTCTCACTGATTACCCCTGAACCCTGTGGGAGTTTCACTGATTAACACGGAACCCTATGGGAGTCTCACTGATTAACACTTAACCCTATGGGAGTCTCATTGATTAACACTGAACCCTGTGGGAGTCTCAATGATTAACACTGAACCCTATGGGAGTCTCACTGATTAACACTGAACCCTGTGGGAGTCTCACTGATTAACACTGAACCCTGTGGGAGTCTCACTGATTAACACTGATCCCTGTGGGAGTCTGACTGCTTAACACTGAACCCTATGGGAGTCTCACTGATTAACACTGAACCCTATGGGAGTCTCACTGATTAACACTGAACCCTATGGGAGTCTCACTGATTAACACTGAACCCTATGGGAGTCTCACTGATAAACACTGAACCTTGTTGGAGTCTCACTAATTAACACTGAACCCTATGGGAGTCTCACTGATGAAGACTGAACCAAATGGGAGTCTCATTGATTTACACTGAACCCTATTGGCGTCTCACTGATTAACACTGAACCCTATGGGAGTCTCACTGATTAACACTGAACCCTGTAGGAGTCTCACTAATTAACACTGCACCCTATGGGAGTCTCACTGATGAACACTGAACCCAATGGGAGTCTCGGTGATTTACACTGAACACTATGGGAGTCTCACTGATTAACACTGAACCCAATGGGAGTCTCACTGATTAACACTGAAGCCTGTGGGAGTCTCACTGATTAACACTGAACCCTATGGGAGTCTCACAGATTAACGCTGAACCCTATGGGAGTCTCACTGGTTAACAATGAACACTATGGGAGTCTCACTGATTAACACTGAAATCGATGGGATTCTCACTGATTAACAGTGAACACTATGGGAGTCTCACTGATTAACACTGAACCCAGTGGGAGTCTCAGTGATTAATACTGAACCCTATGGGAGTCTCACTGATTAACACTGAGCCCTATGGGAGTCTCACTGATTAACACTGAACTCTGTGGGAGTCTCACTGATTAACACTGAACCGTGTGGGAGTCTCACTGATTAACACTGAACCCTATGGGAGTCTCACTGATTAACACTGATCCCTATGGGAGTCTCACTGATTAACACTGAACCCTATGGGAGTCTCTCTGATGAACATTGCACCCTATGGTAGTCTCACTGATTAACACATGAACGCCGTTGGAGTCTCACTGATTAACACTCAATCCTATGGGAGTCTCACTGATTAACACATGAACCCTGAGGGAGTCTCACTGATTAACACAGATCCCTGTGGGAGTCTCACTGATTAACACTGAACCCTCTGGGTGTCTCACTGATTAACACTGATCCCTATGGGAGTCTCATTGATTAACACTGAACCCTATGGGAGTCTCACTGATTAACACATGAACCCTGTGGGAGTACCTCACTGATTTACACTGAACCCTGTGGGAGTCCCACTGATTAACACTGAACCCTGTGGGAGTCTCACTGATTAACACTGAACACTGTGGGAGTCTCACTGATTAACACTGAACCCTGTGGGAGTCTCACTGATTACCCCTGAACCCTGTGGGAGTTTCACTGATTAACACGGAACCCTATGGGAGTCTCACTGATTAACACTTAATCCTATGGGAGTCTCATTGATTAACACTGAACCCTGTGGGAGTCTCAATGATTAACACTGAACCCTATGGGAGTCTCACTGATTAACACTGAACCCTGTGGGAGTCTCACTGATTAACACTGAACCCTGTGGGAGTCTCACTGATTAACACTGATCCCTGTGGGAGTCTCACTGCTTAACACTGAACCCTATGGGAGTCTCACTGATTAACACTGAACCCTATGGGAGTCTCACTGATTAACACTGAACCCTATGGGAGTCTCACTGATTAACACTGAACCCTATGGGAGTCTCACTGATAAACACTGAACCTTGTTGGAGTCTCACTAATTAACACTGAACCCTATGGGAGTCTCACTGATGAAGACTGAACCAAATGGGAGTCTCATTGATTTACACTGAACCCTATTGGCGTCTCACTGATTAACACTGAACCCTATGGGAGTCTCACTGATTAACACTGAACCCTGTAGGAGTCTCACTAATTAACACTGCACCCTATGGGAGTCTCACTGATGAACACTGAACCCAATGGGAGTCTCGGTGATTTACACTGAACACTATGGGAGTCTCACTGATTAACACTGAACCCAATGGGAGTCTCACTGATTAACACTGAAGCCTGTGGGAGTCTCACTGATTAACAGTGAACCCTATGGGAGTCTCACAGATTAACGCTGAACCCTATGGGAGTCTCACTGGTTAACAATGAATACTATGGGAGTCTCACTGATTAACACTGAAATCGATGGGATTCTCACTGATTAACAGTGAACACTATGGGAGTCTCACTGATTAACACTGAACCCAGTGGGAGTCTCAGTGATTAATACTGAACCCTATGGGAGTCTCACTGATTAACACTGAGCCCTATGGGAGTCTCACTGATTAACACTGAACCCTGTGGGAGTCTCACTGATTAACACTGAACCGTGTGGGAGTCTCACTGATTAACACTGAACCCTATGGGAGTCTCACTGATTAACACTGATCCCTATGGGAGTCTCACTGATTAACACTGAACCCTATGGGAGTCTCTCTGATGAACATTGCACCCTATGGTAGTCTCACTGATTAACACATGAACGCCGTGGGAGTCTCACTGATTAACACTGAACCCTATGGGAGTCTCACTGATTAACACATGAACCCTGAGGGAGTCTCACTGATTAACACAGATCCCTGTGGGAGTCTCACTGATTAACACTGAACCCTCTGGGTGTCTCACTGATTAACACTGATCCCTATGGGAGTCTCATTGATTAACACTGAACCCTATGGGAGTCTCACTGATTAACACATGAACCCTGTGGGAGTACCTCACTGATTTACACTGAACCCTGTGGGAGTCCCACTGATTAACACTAAACCCTGTGGGAGTCTCACTGATTAACACTGAACACTGTGGGAGTCTCACTGATTAACACTGAACCCTGTGGGAGTCTCACTGATTACCCCTGAACCCTGTGGGAGTTTCACTGATTAACACGGAACCCTATGGGAGTCTCACTGATTAACACTTAATCCTATGGGAGTCTCATTGATTAACACTGAACCCTGTGGGAGTCTCAATGATTAACACTGAACCCTATGGGAGTCTCACTGATTAACACTGAACCCTGTGGGAGTCTCACTGATTAACACTGAACCCTGTGGGAGTCTCACTGATTAACACTGATCCCTGTGGGAGTCTCACTGCTTAACACTGAACCCTATGGGAGTCTCACTGATTAACACTGAACCCTATGGGAGTCTCACTGATTAACACTGAACCCTATGGGAGTCTCACTGATTAACACTGAACCCTATGGGAGTCTCACTGATAAACACTTAACCTTGTTGGAGTCTCACTAATTAACACTGAACCCTATGGGAGTCTCACTGATGAAGACTGAACCAAATGGGAGTCTCATTGATTTACACTGAACCCTATTGGCGTCTCACTGATTAACACTGAACCCTATGGGAGTCTCACTGATTAACACTGAACCCTGTAGGAGTCTCACTAATTAACACTGCACCCTATGGGAGTCTCACTGATGAACACTGAACCCAATGGGAGTCTCAGTGATTTACACTGAACACTATGGGAGTCTCACTGATTAACACTGAACCCAATGGGAGTCTCACTGATTATCACTGAAGCCTGTGGGAGTCTCACTGATTAACACTGAACCCTATGGGAGTCTCACAGATTAACGCTGAACCCTATGGGAGTCTCACTGGTTAACAATGAACACTATGGGAGTCTCACTGATTAACACTGAAATCGATGGGATTCTCACTGATTAACAGTGAACACTATGGGAGTCTCACTGATTAACACTGAACCCAGTGGGAGTCTCAGTGATTAATACTGAACCCTATGGGAGTCTCACTGATTAACACTTAACCCTATGGGAGTCTCATTGATTAACACTGAACCCTGTGGGAGTCTCAATGATTAACACTGAACCCTATGGGAGTCTCACTGATTAACACTGAACCCTGTGGGAGTCTCACTGATTAACACTGAACCCTGTGGGAGTCTCACTGATTAACACTGATCCCTGTGGGAGTCTCACTGCTTAACACTGAACCCTATGGGAGTCTCACTGATTAACACTGAACCCTATGGGAGTCTCACTGATTAACACTGAACCCTATGGGAGTCTCATTGATTAACACTGAACCCTATGGGAGTCTCACTGATTAACACTGAACCCTGTTGGAGTCTCACTAATTAACACTGAACCCTATGGGAGTCTCACTGATTAACACTGAACCCTGTGGAAGTCTCACTGATTAACAGTGAACCCTGTGGGAGCCTCAGTGATTAACACTGAACCCTGTGGGAGTCTCCCTGATTAACACTGAACCCTGTGGGAATCTCAATGATTAACACAGAACCCTATGGGAGTCTCACTGATTAACTCTGAACCCTGTGGGAGTCTCACTGATTAACACTGAACCCTATGGGAGTCTCACTGATTAACACTGAACCCTATGGGAGTCTCACTGATTAACACTGAACCCTGTGGGAGTCTCACTGATTAACACTGAACCCTATGGGAGTCTCACTGATTAACACTGAACCCTATGGGAGTCTCACTTATTAACACTGAACCCTGTGGAAGTCTCACTGATTAACACTGAACCCTATGGGAGTCTCACTGATTAACACTGAACCTATGAGTCTCAGTATTTAACACTGAACCCTATGGGAGTCTCACTCATTAACACTGAACCCTGTTGGAGTCTAAATGATTAATACTGTACCCTATGGGAGTCTCAGTGATTAACACTGAACCCTGTGGGAGTCTCACTGATTAACACTGAACCCTGTGGGAGTCTCACTGATTAACACTGAACCCTATGGGAGTCTCACTGATTAACAATGAACCATGTGGGTGTCTCACTGATTAACACTGAACCCTATGGGAGTCTCACTTATTAACACTGAACCCTGTGGGAGTCTCCCTGATTAACAATGAACCCTGTGGGAGTCTCACTGATTAACACTGAACCCTATGGGAGTCTCACTGATTAACTCTGAACCATCTGGGAGTCTCACTGATTAACACTGAACCCTATGGGAGTCTCACTGATTAACACTGAATCATGTGGGTGTCTCACTGATTAACACTGAACCCTATGGGAGTCTCACTTATTAACACTGAACCCTGTGGGAGTCTCACTGATTAACACTGAACCCTGTGGGAGTCTCACTGATTAACACTGAACCCTATGGGAGTCTCACTGATTAACACTGAACCCTATGGGAGTCTCACTGATTAACACTGAACTCTGTGGGAGTCTCACTGATTAACACTGAACCCTATGGGAGTCTCACTGATTAACACTGAACCCTGTGGGAGTCTCACTAATTAACACTGAACCCTGTGGGAGTCTCACAGATTAACACTGAACACTCTGGGAGTCTCACTGATTAACAATGAACCCTATGGGAGTCTGACTGATTAACACTGAACCCTGTGGAAGTCTCACTGATTAACAGTGAACCCTGTGGGAGTCTCAGTGATTAACACTGAACCCTGTGGGAGTCTCCCTGATTAACACTGAACCCTGTGGGAATCTCAATGATTAACACTGAACCCTGTGGGAGTCTCACTGATTAACACTGAACCCTATGGAAGTCTCACTGATTAACACTGAACCCTATGGGAGTCTCACTTACTAACACTGAACCCTGTGGGAGTCTCACTGATTAACACTGAACCCTATGGGAGTCTCACTGATTAACACTGAACCTATGAGTCTCAGTATTTAACACTGAACCCTATGGGAGTCTCACTCATTAACACTGAACCCTGTTGGAGTCTAACTGATTAACACTGTACCCTATGGGAGTCTCAGTGATTAACACTGAACCCTGTGGGAGTCTCACTGATTAACACTGAACCCTGTGGGAGTCTCACTGATTAACACTGAACCCTATGGGAGTCTCACTGATTAATAATGAACCATGTGGGTGTCTCACTGATTAACACTGAACCCTATGGGAGTCTCACTTATTAACACTGAACCCTGTGGGAGTCTCACTGATTAACACTGAACCCTGTGGGAGTCTCACTGATTAACACTGAACCCTATGGGAGTCTCACTGATTAACACTGAACTCTGTGGGAGTCTCACTGATTAACACTGAACCCTATGGTAGTCTCACTGATTAACACTGAACCCTGTGGGAGTCTCACTAATTAACACTGAACCCTGTGGGAGTCTCACAGATTAACACTGAACCCTATGGGAGTCTCACTGATTAACAATGAACCCTATGGGAGTCTCACTGATTAACACTGAACCCTGTGGAAGTCTCACTGATTAACACTGAACCCTGTGGGAGTCTCAGTGATTAACACTGAACCCTGTGGGAGTCTCCCTGATTAACACTGAACCCTGTGGGAGTCTCAATGATTAACACTGAACCCTATGGGAGTCTCACTGATTAACACATGCACCCTGTGGGAGTACCTCACTGATTTACACTGAACCCTGTGGGAGTTCCACTGATTAACACTGAACCCTGTGGGAGTCTCACTGATTAACACTGAACACTGTGGGAGTCTCACTGATTAACACTGAACCCTCTGGGTGTCTCACTGATTAACACTGATCCCTATGGGAGTCTCATTGATTAACACTGAACCCTATGGGAGTCTCACTGATTAACACATGAACCCTGTGGGAGTACCTCACTGATTTACACTGAACCCTGTGGGAGTCCCACTGATTAACACTGAACCCTATGGGAGTCTCACTGATTAACACTGAACCCTATGGGAGTCTCACTGATTAACACTGAACCCTATGGGAGTCTCACTGATAAACACTGAACCTTGTTGGAGTCTCACTAATTAACACTGAACCCTATGGGAGTCTCACTGATGAAGACTGAACCAAATGGGAGTCTCATTGATTTACACTGAACCCTATTGGCGTCTCACTGATTAACACTGAACCCTATGGGAGTCTCACTGATTAACACTGAACCCTTTAGGAGTCTCACTAATTAACACTGCACCCTATGGGAGTCTCACTGATGAACACTGAACCCAATGGGAGTCTCGGTGATTTACACTGAACACTATGGGAGTCTCACTGATTAACACTGAACCCAATGGGAGTCTCACTGATTAACACTGAAGCCTGTGGGAGTCTCACTGATTAACACTGAACCCTATGGGAGTCTCACAGATTAACGCTGAACCCTATGGGAGTCTCACTGGTTAACAATGAACACTATGGGAGTCTCACTGATTAACACTGAAATCGATGGGATTCTCACTGATTAACAGTGAACACTATGGGAGTCTCACTGATTAACACTGAACCCAGTGGGAGTCTCAGTGATTAATACTGAACCCTATGGGAGTCTCACTGATTAACACTTAACCCTATGGGAGTCTCATTGATTAACACTGAACCCTGTGGGAGTCTCAATGATTAACACTGAACCCTATGGGAGTCTCACTGATTAACACTGATCCCTGTGGGAGTCTCACTGCTTAACACTGAACCCTATGGGAGTCTCACTGATTAACACTGAACCCTATGGGAGTCTCACTCATTAACACTGAACCCTATGGGAGTCTCACTGATTAACACTGAACCCTATGGGAGTCTCACTGATTAACACTGAACCCTGTTGGAGTCTCACTAATTAACACTGAACCCTATGGGAGTCTCACTGATTAACACTGAACCCTGTGGAAGTCTCACTGATTAACAGTGAACCCTGTGGGGGTCTCAGTGATTAACACTGAACCCTGTGTGAGTCTCCCTGATTAACACTGAACCCTGTGGGAATCTCAATGATTAACACAGAACCCTATGGGAGTCTCACTGATTAACTCTGAACCCTGTGGGAGTCTCAATGATTAACACTGAACCCTATGGGAGTCTCACTGATTAACACTGAACCCTATGGGAGTCTCACTGATTAACACTGAACCCTGTGGGAGTCTCACTGATTAACACTGAACCCTATGGGAGTCTCACTGATTAACACTGAACCCTATGGGAGTCTCACTTATTAACACTGAACCCTGTGGAAGTCTCACTGATTAACACTGAACCCTATGGGAGTCTCACTGATTAACACTGAACCTATGAGTCTCAATATTTAACACAGAACCCTATGGGAGTCTCACTCATTAACACTGAAC
Organism: Petromyzon marinus; assembly: GCF_048934315.1. NCBI lineage: Eukaryota > Metazoa > Chordata > Hyperoartia > Petromyzontiformes > Petromyzontidae > Petromyzon > Petromyzon marinus. Next base: position 1,475,822 of record NW_027423058.1, on the reverse strand, counting down.
CTATGAGTCTCAGTATTTAACACTGAACCCTATGGGAGTCTCACTCATTAACACTGAACCCTGTTGGAGTCTAACTGATTAATACTGTACCCTATGGGAGTCTCAGTGATTAACACTGAACCCTGTGGGAGTCTCACTGATTAACACTGAAACCTGTGGGAGTCTCACTGATTAACACTGAACCCTATGGGAGTCTCACTGATTAACAATGAACCATGTGGGTGTCTCACTGATTAACACTGAACCCTATGGGAGTCTCACTTATTAACACTGAACCCTGTGGGAGTCTCACTGATTAACACTGAACTCTGTGGGAGTCTCACTGATTAACACTGAACCCTATGGTAGTCTCACTGATTAACACTGAACCCTGTGGGAGTCTCACTAATTAACACTGAACCCTGTGGGAGTCTCACAGATTAACACTGAACCCTATGGGAGTCTCACTGATTAACAATGAACCCTATGGGAGTCTCACTGATTAACACTGAACCCTGTGGAAGTCTCACTGATTAACACTGAACCCTGTGGGAGTCTCAGTGATTAACACTGAACCCTGTGGGAGTCTCCCTGATTAACACTGAACCCTGTGGGAGTCTCAATGATTAACACTGAACCCTATGGGAGTCTCACTGATTAACTCTGAACCCTGTGGGAGTCTCACTGATTAACACAGTGAACCCTATGGGAGTCTCACTGATTAACACTGAACCCTATGGGAGTCTCACTGATTAACACTGAACCCTGTGGGAGTCTCACTGATTAACACTGAACCCTATGGGAGTCTCACTTATTAACACTGAACCCTGTGGGAGTCTCACTGATTAACTCTGAACCCTGTGGGAGTCTCACTGATTAACACTGAACCCTATGGGAGTCTCACTGATTAACACTGAACTCTGTGGGAGTCTCACTGATTAACACTGAACCCTATGGGAGTCTCACTGATTAACACTGAACCCTGTGGGAGTCTCACTAATTAACACTGAACCCTGTGGGAGTCTCACAGATTAACACTGAACCCTATGGGAGTCTCACTGATTAACAATGAACCCTATGGGAGTCTCACTGATTAACACTGAACCATGTGGAAGTCTCACTGATTAACACTGAACCCTGTGGGAGTCTCACTGATTAACACTGAACCCTGTGGGAGTCTCACTGATTAACACTGAACCCTGTGGGAGTCTCACTGATTAACACTGAACCCTGTGGGCGTCTCACTGATTAACACTGAACCCTATGGGAGTCTCACTTATTAACACTGAACCCTGTGGGAGTCTCACTGATTAACTCTGAACCCTGTGGGAGTCTCACTGATTAACACTGAACCCTATGGGAGTCTCACTGATTAACACTGAACTCTGTGGGAGTCTCACTGATTAACACTGAACCCTATGGGAGTCTCACTGATTAACACTGAACCCTGTGGGAGTCTCACTAATTAACACTGAACCCTGTGGGAGTCTCACAGATTAACACTGAACCCTATGGGAGTCTCACTGATTAACAATGAACCCTATGGGAGTCTCACTGATTAACACTGAACCATGTGGAAGTCTCACTGATTAACACTGAACCCTGTGGGAGTCTCACTGATTAACACTGAACCCTGTGGGAGTCTCACTGATTAACACTGAACCCTGTGGGAGTCTCATTGATTTACACTGAACCCTATTGGCGTCTCACTGATTAACACTGAACCCTATGGGAGTCTCACTGATTAACACTGAACCCTGTAGGAGTCTCACTAATTAACACTGCACCCTATGGGAGTCTCACTGATGAACACTGAACCCAATGGGAGTCTCGGTGATTTACACTGAACACTATGGGAGTCTCACTGATTAACACTGAACCCAATGGGAGTCTCACTGATTAACACTGAAGCCTGTGGGAGTCTCACTTATTAACACTGAACCCTGTGGAAGTCTCACTGATTAACACTGAACCCTATGGGAGTCTCACTGATTAACACTGAACCTATGAGTCTCAGTATTTAACACTGAACCCTATGGGAGTCTCACTCATTAACACTGAACCTATGAGTCTCAGTATTTAACACTGAACCCTATGGGAGTCTCACTCATTAACACTGAACCCTGTTGGAGTCTAACTGATTAATACTGTACCCTATGGGAGTCTCAGTGATTAACACTGAACCCTGTGGGAGTCTCACTGATTAACACTGAAACCTGTGGGAGTCTCACTGATTAACACTGAACCCTATGGGAGTCTCACTGATTAACAATGAACCATGTGGGTGTCTCACTGATTAACACTGAACCCTATGGGAGTCTCACTTATTAACACTGAACCCTGTGGGAGTCTCACTGATTAACACTGAACTCTGTGGGAGTCTCACTGATTAACACTGAACCCTATGGTAGTCTCACTGATTAACACTGAACCCTGTGGGAGTCTCACTAATTAACACTGAACCCTGTGGGAGTCTCACAGATTAACACTGAACCCTATGGGAGTCTCACTGATTAACAATGAACCCTATGGGAGTCTCACTGATTAACACTGAACCCTGTGGAAGTCTCACTGATTAACACTGAACCCTGTGGGAGTCTCAGTGATTAACACTGAACCCTGTGGGAGTCTCCCTGATTAACACTGAACCCTGTGGGAGTCTCAATGATTAACACTGAACCCTATGGGAGTCTCACTGATTAACTCTGAACCCTGTGGGAGTCTCACTGATTAACACAGTGAACCCTATGGGAGTCTCACTGATTAACACTGAACCCTATGGGAGTCTCACTGATTAACACTGAACCCTGTGGGAGTCTCACTGATTAACACTGAACCCTATGGGAGTCTCACTTATTAACACTGAACCCTGTGGGAGTCTCACTGATTAACTCTGAACCCTGTGGGAGTCTCACTGATTAACACTGAACCCTATGGGAGTCTCACTGATTAACACTGAACTCTGTGGGAGTCTCACTGATTAACACTGAACCCTATGGGAGTCTCACTGATTAACACTGAACCCTGTGGGAGTCTCACTAATTAACACTGAACCCTGTGGGAGTCTCACAGATTAACACTGAACCCTATGGGAGTCTCACTGATTAACAATGAACCCTATGGGAGTCTCACTGATTAACACTGAACCATGTGGAAGTCTCACTGATTAACACTGAACCCTGTGGGAGTCTCACTGATTAACACTGAACCCTGTGGGAGTCTCACTGATTAACACTGAACCCTGTGGGAGTCTCACTGATTAACACTGAACCCTGTGGGCGTCTCACTGATTAACACTGAACCCTATGGGAGTCTCACTTATTAACACTGAACCCTGTGGGAGTCTCACTGATTAACTCTGAACCCTGTGGGAGTCTCACTGATTAACACTGAACCCTATGGGAGTCTCACTGATTAACACTGAACTCTGTGGGAGTCTCACTGATTAACACTGAACCCTATGGGAGTCTCACTGATTAACACTGAACCCTGTGGGAGTCTCACTAATTAACACTGAACCCTGTGGGAGTCTCACAGATTAACACTGAACCCTATGGGAGTCTCACTGATTAACAATGAACCCTATGGGAGTCTCACTGATTAACACTGAACCATGTGGAAGTCTCACTGATTAACACTGAACCCTGTGGGAGTCTCACTGATTAACACTGAACCCTGTGGGAGTCTCACTGATTAACACTGAACCCTGTGGGAGTCTCATTGATTTACACTGAACCCTATTGGCGTCTCACTGATTAACACTGAACCCTATGGGAGTCTCACTGATTAACACTGAACCCTGTAGGAGTCTCACTAATTAACACTGCACCCTATGGGAGTCTCACTGATGAACACTGAACCCAATGGGAGTCTCGGTGATTTACACTGAACACTATGGGAGTCTCACTGATTAACACTGAACCCAATGGGAGTCTCACTGATTAACACTGAAGCCTGTGGGAGTCTCACTGATTAACACTGAACCCTATGGGAGTCTCACAGATTAACGCTGAACCCTATGGGAGTCTCACTGGTTAACAATGAACACTATGGGAGTCTCACTGATTAACACTGAAATCGATGGGATTCTCACTGATTAACAGTGAACACTATGGGAGTCTCACTGATTAACACTGAACCCAGTGGGAGTCTCAGTGATTAATACTGAACCCTATGGGAGTCTCACTGATTAATACTGAACCCTATGCGAGTCTCACTGATTAACACTGAACCCTATGGGAGTCTCACTGATTAACACTGAACCCTGTGGGAGTCTCACTGATTAACACTGAACCCTGGGGGAGTCTCACTGATTAACACTGAACCCTATGGGAGTCTCACTGATTAACACTGAACCCTATGGGAGTCTCACTGATAAACACTGAACCCTGTGGGAGTCTCACTGATTAACACTGAACCGTGTGGGAGTCTCACCGATTAACACTGAACCCTATCGGAGTCTCACTGATTAACACTGAACCCTATGGGAGTCTATCTGATTAACACTGAACCCTATGGGAGTCTCACTGATTAACACTGAACCCTATGGGAGTCTCACTGATTAACACTGAACCCTGTGGGAGTCTCACTGATTAACACTGAACCCTGGGGGAGTCTCACTGATTAACACTGAACCCTATGGGAGTCTCACTGATTAACACTGAACCCTATGGGAGTCTCACTGATAAACACTGAACCCTGTGGGAGTCTCACTGATTAACACTGAACCGTGTGGGAGTCTCACCGATTAACACTGAACCCTATCGGAGTCTCACTATTAACACTGAACCCTATGGGAGTCTATCTGATTAACACTGAACCCTATGGGAGTCTCACTGATTTACACTGAACCCTATGGGAGTCTCACTGATTAACACTGAACCCTATGGGAGTCTCACTGATTAACACTGAACCCTATGGGAGTCTCACTGATTAACACGGAACCCTATGGGAGTCTCACTGATTAACACTGAACCCTGTGGGAGTCTCACTGATTAACACTGAACCCTGTGGGAGTCTCACTGATTAACACTGAACCCTATGGGAGTCTCACTGATTAACACTGAACCCTATGGGAGTCTTACTGATTAACACTGAACCCTGTGGGAGTCTCATTAATTAACACAGAACCCTATGGGAGTCTCACTGATGATCACTGAACCCTATGGGAGTCTCACTGATTAACACTGAACCCTGTGGAAGTCTCACTGATTAACAGTGAACCCTGTGGGGGTCTCAGTGATTAACACTGAACCCTGTGTGAGTCTCCCTGATTAACACTGAACCCTGTGGGAATCTCACTGATTAACACTGAAGCCTGTGGGAGTCTCACTGATTAACACTGAACCCTATGGGAGTCTCACAGATTAACGCTGAACCCTATGGGAGTCTCACTGGTTAACAATGAACACTATGGGAGTCTCACTGATTAACACTGAAATCGATGGGATTCTCACTGATTAACAGTGAACACTATGGGAGTCTCACTGATTAACACTGAACCCAGTGGGAGTCTCAGTGATTAATACTGAACCCTATGGGAGTCTCACTGATTAATACTGAACCCTATGCGAGTCTCACTGATTAACACTGAACCCTATGGGAGTCTCACTGATTAACACTGAACCCTGTGGGAGTCTCACTGATTAACACTGAACCCTGGGGGAGTCTCACTGATTAACACTGAACCCTATGGGAGTCTCACTGATTAACACTGAACCCTATGGGAGTCTCACTGATTAACACTGAACCCTATGGGAGTCTCACTGATTAACACTGAACCCTGTGGGAGTCTCACTGATTAACACTGAACCCTGGGGGAGTCTCACTGATTAACACTGAACCCTATGGGAGTCTCACTGATTAACACTGAACCCTATGGGAGTCTCACTGATAAACACTGAACCCTGTGGGAGTCTCACTGATTAACACTGAACCGTGTGGGAGTCTCACCGATTAACACTGAACCCTATCGGAGTCTCACTGATTAACACTGAACCCTATGGGAGTCTATCTGATTAACACTGAACCCTATGGGAGTCTCACTGATTTACACTGAACCCTATGGGAGTCTCACTGATTAACACTGAACCCTATGGGAGTCTCACTGATTAACACTGAACCCTATGGGAGTCTCACTGATTAACACGGAACCCTATGGGAGTCTCACTGATTAACACTGAACCCTGTGGGAGTCTCACTGATTAACACTGAACCCTGTGGGAGTCTCACTGATTAACACTGAACCCTATGGGAGTCTCACTGATTAACACTGAACCCTATGGGAGTCTTACTGATTAACACTGAACCCTGTGGGAGTCTCATTAATTAACACAGAACCCTATGGGAGTCTCACTGATGATCACTGAACCCTATGGGAGTCTCACTGATTAACACTGAACCCTGTGGAAGTCTCACTGATTAACAGTGAACCCTGTGGGGGTCTCAGTGATTAACACTGAACCCTGTGTGAGTCTCCCTGATTAACACTGAACCCTGTGGGAATCTCACTGATTAACACTGAAGCCTGTGGGAGTCTCACTGATTAACACTGAACCCTATGGGAGTCTCACAGATTAACGCTGAACCCTATGGGAGTCTCACTGGTTAACAATGAACACTATGGGAGTCTCACTGATTAACACTGAAATCGATGGAATTCTCACTGATTAACAGTGAACACTATGGGAGTCTCACTGATTAACACTGAACCCAGTGGGAGTCTCAGTGATTAATACTGAACCCTATGGGAGTCTCACTGATTAATACTGAACCCTATGCGAGTCTCACTGATTAACACTGAACCCTATGGGAGTCTCACTGATTAACACTGAACCCTGTGGGAGTCTCACTGATTAACACTGAACCCTGGGGGAGTCTCACTGATTAACACTGAACCCTATGGGAGTCTCACTGATTAACACTGAACCCTATGGGAGTCTCACTGATAAACACTGAACCCTGTGGGAGTCTCACTGATTAACACTGAACCGTGTGGGAGTCTCACCGATTAACACTGAACCCTATCGGAGTCTCACTGATTAACACTGAACCCTATGGGAGTCTATCTGATTAACACTGAACCCTATGGGAGTCTCACTGATTAACACTGAACCCTATGGGAGTCTCACTGATTAACACTGAACCCAGTGGGAGTCTCAGTGATTAATACTGAACCCTATGGGAGTCTCACTGATTAATACTGAACCCTATGCGAGTCTCACTGATGAACACTGAACCCAATGGGAGTCTCGGTGATTTACACTGAACACTATGGGAGTCTCACTGATTAACACTGAACCCAATGGGAGTCTCACTGATTAACACTGAAGCCTGTGGGAGTCTCACTGATTAACACTGAACCCTATGGGAGTCTCACAGATTAACGCTGAACCCTATGGGAGTCTCACTGGTTAACAATGAACACTATGGGAGTCTCACTGATTAACACTGAAATCGATGGGATTCTCACTGATTAACAGTGAACACTATGGGAGTCTCACTGATTAACACTGAACCCAGTGGGAGTCTCAGTGATTAATACTGAACCCTATGGGAGTCTCACTGATTAATACTGAACCCTATGCGAGTCTCACTGATTAACACTGAACCCTATGGGAGTCTCACTGATTAACACTGAACCCTGTGGGAGTCTCACTGATTAACACTGAACCCTGGGGGAGTCTCACTGATTAACACTGAACCCTATGGGAGTCTCACTGATTAACACTGAACCCTATGGGGGTCTCACTGATAAACACTGAACCCTGTGGGAGTCTCACTGATTAACACTGAACCGTGTGGGAGTCTCACCGATTAACACTGAACCCTATCGGAGTCTCACTGATTAACACTGAACCCTATGGGAGTCTATCTGATTAACACTGAACCCTATGGGAGTCTCACTGATTAACACTGAACCCTATGGGAGTCTCACTGATTAACACTGAACCCTGTGGGAGTCTCACTGATTAACACTGAACCGTGTGGAAGTCTCACCGATTAACACTGAACCCTATCGGAGTCTCACTGATTAACACTGAACCCTATGGGAGTCTATCTGATTAACACTGAACCCTATGGGAGTCTCACTGATTTACACTGAACCCTATGGGAGTCTCACTGATTAACACTGAACCCTATGGGAGTCTCACTGATTAACACTGAACCCTATGGGAGTCTCACTGATTAACACGGAACCCTATGGGAGTCTCACTGATTAACACTGAACCCTGTGGGAGTCTCACTGATTAACACTGAACCCTGTGGGAGTCTCACTGATTAACACTGAACCCTATGGGAGTCTCACTGATTAACACTGAACCCTATGGGAGTCTTACTGATTAACACTGAACCCTGTGGGAGTCTCATTAATTAACACAGAACCCTATGGGAGTCTCACTGATGATCACTGAACCCTATGGGAGTCTCACTGATTAACACTGAACCCTGTGGAAGTCTCACTGATTAACAGTGAACCCTGTGGGGGTCTCAGTGATTAACACTGAACCCTGTGTGAGTCTCCCTGATTAACACTGAACCCTGTGGGAATCTCAATGATTAACACAGAACCCTATGGGAGTCTCACTGATTAACTCTGAACCCTGTGGGAGTCTCACTGATTAACACTGAACCCTATGGGAGTCTCACTGATTAACACTGAACCCTATGGGAGTCTCACTGATTAACACTGAACCCTGTGGGAGTCTCCCTGATTAACACTGAACCCTATGGGAGTCTCACTGATTAACACTGAACCCTATGGGAGTCTCATTTATTAACACTGAACCCTGTGGAAGTCTCACTGATTAACACTGAACCCTATGGGAGTCTCACTGATTAACACTGAACCTATGAGTCTCAGTATTTAACACTGAACCCTATGGGAGTCTCACTCATTAACACTGAACCTATGAGTCTCAGTATATAACACTGAACCCTATGGGAGTCTCACTCATTAACACTGAACCCTGTTGGAGTCTAACTGATTAATACTGTACCCTATGGGAGTCTCAGTGATTAACACTGAACCCTGTGGGAGTCTCACTGATTAACACTGAAACCTGTGGGAGTCTCACTGATTAACACTGAACCCTATGGGAGTCTCACTGATTAACAATGAACCATGTGGGTGTCTCACTGATTAACACTGAACCCTATGGGAGTCTCACTTATTAACACTGAACCCTGTGGGAGTCTCACTGATTAACACTGAACCCTGTGGGAGTCTCACTGATTAACACTGAACCCTATGGGAGTCTCACTGATTAACACTGAACTCTGTGGGAGTCTCACTGATTAACACTGAACCCTATGGTAGTCTCACTGATTAACACTGAACCCTGTGGGAGTCTCACTAATTAACACTGAACCCTGTGGGAGTCTCACAGATTAACACTGAACCCTATGGGAGTCTCACTGATTAACAATGAACCCTATGGGAGTCTCACTGATTAACACTGAACCCTGTGGAAGTCTCACTGATTAACACTGAACCCTGTGGGAGTCTCAGTGATTAACACTGAACCCTGTGGGAGTCTCCCTGATTAACACTGAACCCTGTGGGAGTCTCAATGATTAACACTGAACCCTATGGGAGTCTCACTGATTAACTCTGAACCCTGTGGGAGTCTCACTGATTAACACAGTGAACCCTATGGGAGTCTCACTGATTAACACTGAACCCTATGGGAGTCTCACTGATTAACACTGAACCCTGTGGGCGTCTCACTGATTAACACTGAACCCTATGGGAGTCTCACTTATTAACACTGAACCCTGTGGGAGTCTCACTGATTAACTCTGAACCCTGTGGGAGTCTCACTGATTAACACTGAACCCTATGGGAGTCTCACTGATTAACACTGAACTCTGTGGGAGTCTCACTGATTAACACTGAACCCTATGGGAGTCTCACTGATTAACACTGAACCCTGTGGGAGTCTCACTAATTAACACTGAACCCTGTGGGAGTCTCACAGATTAACACTGAACCCTATGGGAGTCTCACTGATTAACAATGAACCCTATGGGAGTCTCACTGATTAACACTGAACCATGTGGAAGTCTCACTGATTAACACTGAACCCTGAGGGAGTCTCACTGATTAACACTGAACCCTGTGGGAGTCTCACTGATTAACACTGAACCCTGTGGGAGTCTCACTGATTAACACTGAACCCTGTGGGCGTCTCACTGATTAACACTGAACCCTATGGGAGTCTCACTTATTAACACTGAACCCTGTGGGAGTCTCACTGATTAACTCTGAACCCTGTGGGAGTCTCACTGATTAACACTGAACCCTATGGGAGTCTCACTGATTAACACTGAACTCTGTGGGAGTCTCACTGATTAACACTGAACCCTATGGGAGTCTCACTGATTAACACTGAACCCTGTGGGAGTCTCACTAATTAACACTGAACCCTGTGGGAGTCTCACAGATTAACACTGAACCCTATGGGAGTCTCACTGATTAACAATGAACCCTATGGGAGTCTCACTGATTAACACTGAACTATGTGGAAGTCTCACTGATTAACACTGAACCCTGTGGGAGTCTCACTGATTAACACTGAACCCTGTGGGAGTCTCACTGATTAACACTGAACCCTGTGGGAGTCTCATTGATTTACACTGAACCCTATTGGCGTCTCACTGATTAACACTGAACCCTATGGGAGTCTCACTGATTAACACTGAACCCTGTAGGAGTCTCACTAATTAACACTGCACCCTATGGGAGTCTCACTGATGAACACTGAACCCAATGGGAGTCTCGGTGATTTACACTGAACACTATGGGAGTCTCACTGATTAACACTGAACCCAATGGGAGTCTCACTGATTAACACTGAAGCCTGTGGGAGTCTCACTGATTAACACTGAACCCTATGGGAGTCTCACAGATTAACGCTGAACCCTATGGGAGTCTCACTGGTTAACAATGAACACTATGGGAGTCTCACTGATTAACACTGAAATCGATGGGATTCTCACTGATTAACAGTGAACACTATGGGAGTCTCACTGATTAACACTGAACCCAGTGGGAGTCTCAGTGATTAATACTGAACCCTATGGGAGTCTCACTGATTAATACTGAACCCTATGCGAGTCTCACTGATTAACACTGAACCCTATGGGAGTCTCACTGATTAACACTGAACCCTGTGGGAGTCTCACTGATTAACACTGAACCCTGGGGGAGTCTCACTGATTAACACTGAACCCTATGGGAGTCTCACTGATTAACACTGAACCCTATGGGAGTCTCACTGATTAACACTGAACCCTATGGGAGTCTCACTGATAAACACTGAACCCTGTGGGAGTCTCACTGATTAACACTGAACCGTGTGGGAGTCTCACCGATTAACACTGAACCCTATCGGAGTCTCACTGATTAACACTGAACCCTATGGGAGTCTATCTGATTAACACTGAACCCTATGGGAGTCTCACTGATTTACACTGAACCCTATGGGAGTCTCACTGATTAACACTGAACCCTATGGGAGTCTCACTGATTAACACTGAACCCTATGGGAGTCTCACTGATTAACACGGAACCCTATGGGAGTCTCACTGATTAACACTGAACCCTGTGGGAGTCTCACTGATTAACACTGAACCCTGTGGGAGTCTCACTGATTAACACTGAACCCTATGGGAGTCTCACTGATTAACACTGAACCCTATGGGAGTCATACTGATTAACACTGAACCCTGTGGGAGTCTCATTAATTAACACAGAACCCTATGGGAGTCTCACTGATGATCACTGAACCCAATGGGGGTCTCAATGATTTACACTGAACACTATGGGAGTCTCACTGATTAACACTGAACCCTATGGGAGTCTCACTGATTAACACTGAACCCTGTGGGAGTCTCACTGATAAACACTGAACCCTATGGGAGTCTCACTGATTAACACTGAACCCTATGGGAGTCTCACTGATTAACAATGAACCCTATGGGAGTCTCACTGATTAACACTGAACCCTGTGGGAGTCCCACTAATTAACACTGAACCCTATGGGAGTCTCACTGATTAACACTGAACCCTGTGGAAGTCTCACTGATTAACACTGAACCCTATGGGAATCTCACTGATTAACACTGAACCCTATGCGAGTCTCACTTATTAACACTGAACCCTATGGGAGTCTCACTGATTAACACTGAACCCTGTGGGAGTCTTACTGATTAACACTGAACCCTATGGGAGTCTCTCTGATGAACATTGCACCCTATGGTAGTCTCACTGATTAACACATGAACGCCGTGGGAGTCTCACTGATTAACACTGAACCCTATGGGAGTCTCACTGATTAACACATGAACCCTGAGGGAGTCTCACTGATTAACACAGATCCCTGTGGGAGTCTCACTGATTAACACTGAACCCTCAGGGTGTCTCACTGATTAACACTGATCCCTATGGGAGTCTCATTGATTAACACTGAACCCTATGGGAGTCTCACTGATTAACACATGAACCCTGTGGGAGTACCTCACTGATTTACACTGAACCCTGTGGGAGTCCCACTGATTAACACTGAACCCTGTGGGAGTCTCACTGATTAACACTGAACACTGTGGGAGTCTCACTGATTAACACTGAACCATGTGGGAGTCTCACTGATGAAGACTGAACCCTATTGGAGTCTCACTGATTAACACTGAACCCTGTGGGAGTCTCACTGATTAACACTGAACCCTATGGGAGTCTCACTGATTAACACTGAACTCTGTGGGAGTCTCACTGATTAACACTGAACCCTATGGTAGTCTCACTGATTAACACTGAACCCTGTGGGAGTCTCACTAATTAACACTGAACCCTGTGGGAGTCTCACAGATTAACACTGAACCCTATGGGAGTTTCACTGATTAACACTGAACCCTATGGGAGTCTCACTGATTAACAAATGAACCCTGTGGGAGTACCTCACTGATTTACACTGAACCCTGTGGGAGTCCCACTGATTAACACTGAACCCTGTGGGAGTCTCACTGATTAACACTGAACACTGTGGGAGTCTCACTGATTAACACTGAACCCAATGGGAGTCTCATTGATTTACACTGAACCCTATTGGAGTCTCACTGATTAACACTGAACCCTGTGGGAGTCTCACTGATTAACACTGAACCCTATGGGAGTCTCACTGATTAACACTGAACTCTGTGGGAGTCTCACTGATTAACACTGAACCCTATGGTAGTCTCACTGATTAACACTGAACCCTGTGGGAGTCTCACTAATTAACACTGAACCCTGTGGGAGTCTCACAGATTAACACTGAACCCTATGGGAGTTTCACTGATTAACAATGAACCCTATGGGAGTCTCACTGATTAACACTGAACCCTGTGGAAGTCTCACTGATTAACACTGAACCCTGTGGGAGTCTCAGTGATTAACACTGAACCCTGTGGGAGTCTCCCTGATTAACACTGAACCCTGTGGGAGTCTCAATGATTAACACTGAACCCTATGGGAGTCTCACTGATTAACTCTGAACCCTGTGGGAGTCTCACTGATTAACACAGTGAACCCTATGGGAGTCTCACTGATTAACACTGAACCCTATGGGAGTCTCACTGATTAACACTGAACCCTGTGGGCGTCTCACTGATTAACACTGAACCCTATGGGAGTCTCACTTATTAACACTGAACCCTGTGGGAGTCTCACTGATTAACTCTGAACCCTGTGGGAGTCTCACTGATTAACACTGAACCCTATGGGAGTCTCACTGATTAACACTGAACTCTGTGGGAGTCTCACTGATTAACACTGAACCCTATGGGAGTCTCACTGATTAACACTGAACCCTGTGGGAGTCTCACTAATTAACACTGAACCCTGTGGGAGTCTCACAGATTAACACTGAACCCTATGGGAGTCTCACTGATTAACAATGAACCCTATGGGAGTCTCACTGATTAACACTGAACCATGTGGAAGTCTCACTGATTAACACTGAACCCTGTGGGAGTCTCACTGATTAACACTGAACCATGTGGGAGTCTCACTGATGAAGACTGAACCCAATGGGAGTCTCATTGATTTACACTGAACCCTATTGGAGTCTCACTGATTAACACTGAACCCTGTGGGAGTCTCACTGATTAACACTGAACCCTATGGGAGTCTCACTGATTAACACTGAACTCTGTGGGAGTCTCACTGATTAACACTGAACCCTATGGTAGTCTCACTGATTAACACTGAACCCTGTGGGAGTCTCACTAATTAACACTGAACCCTGTGGGAGTCTCACAGATTAACACTGAACCCTATGGGAGTCTCACTGATTAACAATGAACCCTATGGGAGTCTCACTGATTAACACTGAACCCTGTGGAAGTCTCACTGATTAACACTGAACTCTATGGGAGTCTCACTGATTAACACTGAACCCTGTGGGAGTCTCACTAATTAACACTGAACCCTGTGGGAGTGTCACAGATTAACACTGAACCCTATGGGAGTCTCACTGATTAACAATGAACCCTATGGGAGTCTCACTGATTAACACTGAACCATGTGGAAGTCTCACTGATTAACACTGAACCCTGTGGGAGTCTCACTGATTAACACTGAACCCTGTGGGAGTCTCACTGATGAAGACTGAACCCAATGGGAGTCTCATTGATTTACACTGAACCCTATTGGAGTCTCAATGATTAACACTGAACCCTGTGGGAGTCTCACTGATTAACACTGAACCCTATGGGAGTCTCACTGATTAACACTGAACTCTGTGGGAGTCTCACTGATTAACACTGAACCCTATGGTAGTCTCACTGATTAACACTGAACCCTGTGGGAGTCTCACTAATTAACACTGAACCCTGTGGGAGTCTCACAGATTAACACTGAACCCTATGGGAGTCTCACTGATTAACAATGAACCCTATGGGAGTCTCACTGATTAACACTGAACCCTGTGGAAGTCTCACTGATTAACACTGAACCCTGTGGGAGTCTAAGTGATTAACACTGAACCCTGTGGGAGTCTCCCTGATTAACACTGAACCCTGTGGGAGTCTCAATGATTAACACTGAACCCTATGGGAGTCTCACTGATTAACTCTGAACCCTGTGGGAGTCTCACTGATTAACACAGTGAACCCTATGGGAGTCTCACTGATTAACACTGAACCCTATGGGAGTCTCACTGATTAACACTGAACCCTGTGGGCGTCTCACTGATTAACACTGAACCCTATGGGAGTCTCACTTATTAACACTGAACCCTGTGGGAGTCTCACTGATTAACTCTGAACCCTGTGGGAGTCTCACTGATTAACACTGAACCCTATGGGAGTCTCACTGATTAACACTGAACTCTGTGGGAGTCTCACTGATTAACACTGAACCCTATGGGAGTCTCACTGATTAACACTGAACCCTGTGGGAGTCTCACTAATTAACACTGAACCCTGTGGGAGTCTCACAGATTAACACTGAACCCTATGGGAGTCTCACTGATTAACAATGAACCCTATGGGAGTCTCACTGATTAACACTGAACCATGTGGAAGTCTCACTGATTAACACTGAACCCTGTGGGAGTCTCACTGATTAACACTGAACCATGTGGGAGTCTCACTGATGAAGACTGAACCCAATGGGAGTCTCATTGATTTACACTGAACCCTATTGGAGTCTCACTGATTAACACTGAACCCTGTGGGAGTCTCACTGATTAACACTGAACCCTATGGGAGTCTCACTGATTAACACTGAACTCTGTGGGAGTCTCACTGATTAACACTGAACCCTATGGTAGTCTCACTGATTAACACTGAACCCTGTGGGAGTCTCACTAATTAACACTGAACCCTGTGGGAGTCTCACAGATTAACACTGAACCCTATGGGAGTCTCACTGATTAACAATGAACCCTATGGGAGTCTCACTGATTAACACTGAACCCTGTGGGAGTCTCACTGATTAACACTGAACCCTGTGGGAGTCTCACTGATTAACACTGAACCCTATGGGAGTCTCACTGATTAACACTGAACCCTATGGGAGTCATACTGATTAACACTGAACCCTGTGGGAGTCTCATTAATTAACACAGAACCCTATGGGAGTCTCACTGATGATCACTGAACCCAATGGGGGTCTCAATGATTTACACTGAACACTATGGGAGTCTCACTGATTAACACTGAACCCTATGGGAGTCTCACTGATTAACACTGAACCCTGTGGGAGTCTCACTGATAAACACTGAACCCTATGGGAGTCTCACTGATTAACACTGAACCCTATGGGAGTCTCACTGATTAACAATGAACCCTATGGGAGTCTCACTGATTAACACTGAACCCTGTGGGAGTCTCACTAATTAACACTGAACCCTATGGGAGTCTCACTGATTAACACTGAACCCTGTGGAAGTCTCACTGATTAACACTGAACCCTATGGGAATCTCACTGATTAACACTGAACCCTATGCGAGTCTCACTTATTAACACTGAACCCTATGGGAGTCTCACTGATTAACACTGAACCCTGTGGGAGTCTCACTGATTAACACTGAACCCTATGGGAGTCTCTCTGATGAACATTGCACCCTATGGTAGTCTCACTGATTAACACATGAACGCCGTGGGAGTCTCACTGATTAACACTGAACCCTATGGGAGTCTCACTGATTAACACATGAACCCTGAGGGAGTCTCACTGATTAACACAGATCCCTGTGGGAGTCTCACTGATTAACACTGAACCCTCAGGGTGTCTCACTGATTAACACTGATCCCTATGGGAGTCTCATTGATTAACACTGAACCCTATGGGAGTCTCAATGATTAACACATGAACCCTGTGGGAGTACCTCACTGATTTACACTGAACCCTGTGGGAGTCCCACTGATTAACACTGAACCCTGTGGGAGTCTCACTGATTAACACTGAACACTGTGGGAGTCTCACTGATTAACACTGAACCATGTGGGAGTCTCACTGATGAAGACTGAACCCAATGGGAGTCTCATTGATTTACACTGAACCCTATTGGAGTCTCACTGATTAACACTGAACCCTGTGGGAGTCTCACTGATTAACACTGAACCCTATGGGAGTCTCACTGATTAACACTGAACTCTGTGGGAGTCTCACTGATTAACACTGAACCCTATGGTAGTCTCACTGATTAACACTGAACCCTGTGGGAGTCTCACTAATTAACACTGAACCCTGTGGGAGTCTCACAGATTAACACTGAACCCTATGGGAGTTTCACCGATTAACAATGAACCCTATGGGAGTCTCACTGATTAACACTGAACCCTGTGGAAGTCTCACTGATTAACACTGAACCCTGTGGGAGTCTCAGTGATTAACACTGAACCCTGTGGGAGTCTCCCTGATTAACACTGAACCCTGTGGGAGTCTCAATGATTAACACTGAACCCTATGGGAGTCTCACTGATTAACTCTGAACCCTGTGGGAGTCTCACTGATTAACACAGTGAACCCTATGGGAGTCTCACTGATTAACACTGAACCCTATGGGAGTCTCACTGATTAACACTGAACCCTGTGGGCGTCTCACTGATTAACACTGAACCCTATGGGAGTCTCACTTATTAACACTGAACCCTGTGGGAGTCTCACTGATTAACTCTGAACCCTGTGGGAGTCTCACTGATTAACACTGAACCCTATGGGAGTCTCACTGATTAACACTGAACTCTGTGGGAGTCTCACTGATTAACACTGAACCCTATGGGAGTCTCACTGATTAACACTGAACCCTGTGGGAGTCTCACTAATTAACACTGAACCCTGTGGGAGTCTCACAGATTAACACTGAACCCTATGGGAGTCTCACTGATTAACAATGAACCCTATGGGAGTCTCACTGATTAACACTGAACCATGTGGAAGTCTCACTGATTAACACTGAACCCTGTGGGAGTCTCACTGATTAACACTGAACCATGTGGGAGTCTCACTGATGAAGACTGAACCCAATGGGAGTCTCATTGATTTACACTGAACCCTATTGGAGTCTCACTGATTAACACTGAACCCTGTGGGAGTCTCACTGATTAACACTGAACCCTATGGGAGTCTCACTGATTAACACTGAACTCTGTGGGAGTCTCACTGATTAACACTGAACCCTATGGTAGTCTCACTGATTAACACTGAACCCTGTGGGAGTCTCACTAATTAACACTGAACCCTGTGGGAGTCTCACAGATTAACACTGAACCCTATGAGAGTCTCACTGATTAACAATGAACCCTATGGGAGTCTCACTGATTAACACTGAACCCTGTGGAAGTCTCACTGATTAACACTGAACCCTATGGGAGTCTCACTGATTAACACTGAACCCTGTGGGAGTCTCACTAATTAACACTGAACCCTGTGGGAGTGTCACAGATTAACACTGAACCCTATGGGAGTCTCACTGATTAACAATGAACCCTATGGGAGTCTCACTGATTAACACTGAACCATGTGGAAGTCTCACTGATTAACACTGAACCCTGTGGGAGTCTCACTGATTAACACTGAACCCTGTGGGAGTCTCACTGATGAAGACTGAACCCAATGGGAGTCTCATTGATTTACACTGAACCCTATTGGAGTCTCACTGATTAACACTGAACCCTGTGGGAGTCTCACTGATTAACACTGAACCCTATGGGAGTCTCACTGATTAACACTGAACTCTGTGGGAGTCTCACTGATTAACACTGAACCCTATGGTAGTCTCACTGATTAACACTGAACCCTGTGGGAGTCTCACTAATTAACACTGAACCCTGTGGGAGTCTCACAGATTAACACTGAACCCTATGGGAGTCTCACTGATTAACAATGAACCCTATGGGAGTCTCACTGATTAACACTGAACCCTGTGGAAGTCTCACTGATTAACACTGAACCCTGTGGGAGTCTCAGTGATTAACACTGAACCCTGTGGGAGTCTCCCTGATTAACACTGAACCCTGTGGGAGTCTCAATGATTAACACTGAACCCTATGGGAGTCTCACTGATTAACTCTGAACCCTGTGGGAGTCTCACTGATTAACACAGTGAACCCTATGGGAGTCTCACTGATTAACACTGAACCCTATGGGAGTCTCACTGATTAACACTGAACCCTGTGGGCGTCTCACTGATTAACACTGAACCCTATGGGAGTCTCACTTATTAACACTGAACCCTGTGGGAGTCTCACTGATTAACTCTGAACCCTGTGGGAGTCTCACTGATTAACACTGAACCCTATGGGAGTCTCACTGATTAACACTGAACTCTGTGGGAGTCTCACTGATTAACACTGAACCCTATGGGAGTCTCACTGATTAACACTGAACCCTGTGGGAGTCTCACTAATTAACACTGAACCCTGTGGGAGTCTCACAGATTAACACTGAACCCTATGGGAGTCTCACTGATTAACAATGAACCCTATGGGAGTCTCACTGATTAACACTGAACCATGTGGAAGTCTCACTGATTAACACTGAACCCTGTGGGAGTCTCACTGATTAACACTGAACCATGTGGGAGTCTCACTGATGAAGACTGAACCCAATGGGAGTCTCATTGATTTACACTGAACCCTATTGGAGTCTCACTGATTAACACTGAACCCTGTGGGAGTCTCACTGATTAACACTGAACCCTATGGGAGTCTCACTGATTAACACTGAACTCTGTGGGAGTCTCACTGATTAACACTGAACCCTATGGTAGTCTCACTGATTAACACTGAACCCTGTGGGAGTCTCACTAATTAACACTGAACCCTGTGGGAGTCTCACAGATTAACACTGAACCCTATGGGAGTCTCACTGATTAACAATGAACCCTATGGGAGTCTCACTGATTAACACTGAACCCTGTGAAAGTCTCACTGATTAATACTGAACCCTGTGGGAGTCTCAGTGATTAACACTGAACCCTGTGGGAGTCTCCCTGATTAACACTGAACCCTGTGGGAGTCTCAATGATTAACACTGAACCCTATGGGAGTCTCACTGATTAACTCTGAACCCTGTGGGAGTCTCACTGATTAACACAGTGAACCCTATGGGAGTCTCACTGATTAACACTGAACCCTATGGGAGTCTCACTGATTAACACTGAACCCTGTGGGCGTCTCACTGATTAACACTGAACCCTATGGGAGTCTCACTTATTAACACTGAACCCTGTGGGAGTCTCACTGATTAACTCTGAACCCTGTGGGAGTCTCACTGATTAACACTGAACCCTATGGGAGTCTCACTGATTAACACTGAACTCTGTGGGAGTCTCACTGATTAACACTGAACCCTATGGGAGTCTCACTGATTAACACTGAACCCTGTGGGAGTCTCACTAATTAACACTGAACCCTGTGGGAGTCTCACTGATTAACACTGATCCCTATGGGAGTCTCATTGATTAACACTGAACCCTATGGGAGTCTCACTGATTAACACATGAACCCTGTGGGAGTACCTCACTGATTTACACTGAACCCTGTGGGAGTCCCACTGATTAACACTGAACCCTGTGGGAGTCTCACTGATTAACACTGAACACTGTGGGAGTCTCACTGATTAACACTGAACCCTATGGGAGTCTCACTGATTAACAATGAACCCTATGGGAGTCTCACTGATTAACACTGAACCCTGTGAAAGTCTCACTGATTAATACTGAACCCTGTGGGAGTCTCAGTGATTAACACTGAACCCTGTGGGAGTCTCCCTGATTAACACTGAACCCTGTGGGAGTCTCAATGATTAACACTGAACCCTATGGGAGTCTCACTGATTAACTCTGAACCCTGTGGGAGTCTCACTGATTAACACAGTGAACCCTATGGGAGTCTCACTGATTAACACTGAACCCTATGGGAGTCTCACTGATTAACACTGAACCCTGTGGGCGTCTCACTGATTAACACTGAACCCTATGGGAGTCTCACTTATTAACACTGAACCCTGTGGGAGTCTCACTGATTAACTCTGAACCCTGTGGGAGTCTCACTGATTAACACTGAACCCTATGGGAGTCTCACTGATTAACACTGAACTCTGTGGGAGTCTCACTGATTAACACTGAACCCTATGGGAGTCTCACTGATTAACACTGAACCCTGTGGGAGTCTCACTAATTAACACTGAACCCTGTGGGAGTCTCACTGATTAACACTGATCCCTATGGGAGTCTCATTGATTAACACTGAACCCTATGGGAGTCTCACTGATTAACACATGAACCCTGTGGGAGTACCTCACTGATTTACACTGAACCCTGTGGGAGTCCCACTGATTAACACTGAACCCTGTGGGAGTCTCACTGATTAACACTGAACACTGTGGGAGTCTCACTGATTAACACTGAACCCTATGGAAGTCTCACAGATTAACGCTGAACCCTATGGGAGTCTCACTGGTTAACAATGAACACTATGGGAGTCTCACTGATTAACACTGAAATCGATGGGATTCTCACTGATTAACAGTGAACACTATGGGAGTCTCACTGATTAACACTGAACCCAGTGGGAGTCTCACTGATTAACACTGAACCCTGTGGGAGTCTCACTGATTAACACTGAACCATGTGGGAGTCTCACTGATGAAGACTGAACCCAATGGGAGTCTCATTGATTTACACTGAACCCTATTGGAGTCTCACTGATTAACACTGAACCCTGTGGGAGTCTCACTGATTAACACTGAACCCTATGGGAGTCTCACTGATTAACACTGAACTCTGTGGGAGTCTCACTGATTAACACTGAACCCTATGGTAGTCTCACTGATTAACACTGAACCCTGTGGGAGTCTCACTAATTAACACTGAACCCTATGGGAGTCTCACTGATTAACAATGAACCCTATGGGAGTCTCACTGATTAACACTGAACCCTGTGGAAGTCTCACTGATTAACACTGAACCCTGTGGGAGTCTCAGTGATTAACACTGAACCCTGTGGGAGTCTCCCTGATTAACACTGAACCCTGTGGGAGTCTCAATGATTAACACTGAACCCTATGGGAGTCTCACTGATTAACTCTGAACCCTGTGGGAGTCTCACTGATTAACACAGTGAACCCTATGGGAGTCTCACTGATTAACACTGAACCCTATGGGTCTCACTGATTAACACTGAACCCTGTGGGCGTCTCACTGATTAACACTGAACCCTATGGGAGTCTCACTTATTAACACTGAACCCTGTGGGAGTCTCACTGATTAACTCTGAACCCTGTGGGAGTCTCACTGATTAACACTGAACCCTATGGGAGTCTCACTGATTAACACTGAACTCTGTGGGAGTCTCACTGATTAACACCGAACCCTATGGGAGTCTCACTGATTAACACTGAACCCTGTGGGAGTCTCAATAATTAACACTGAACCCTGTGGGAGTCTCACTGATTAACACTGATCCCTATGGGAGTCTCATTGATTAACACTGAACCCTATGGGAGTCTCACTGATTAACACATGAACCCTGTGGGAGTACCTCACTGATTTACACTGAACCCTGTGGGAGTCCCACTGATTAACACTGAACCCTGTGGGAGTCTCACTGATTAACACTGAACACTGTGGGAGTCTCACTGATTAACACTGAACCCTATGGGAGTCTCACAGATTAACGCTGAACCCTATGCGAGTCTCACTTATTAACACTGAACCCTATGGGAGTCTCACTGATTAACACTGAACCCTGTGGGAGTCTCACTGATTAACACTGAACCCTATGGGAGTCTCTCTGATGAACATTGCACCCTATGGTAGTCTCACTGATTAACACATGAACGCCGTGGGAGTCTCACTGATTAACACAGATCCCTGTGGGAGTCTCACTGATTAACACTGAACCCTCAGGGTGTCTCACTGATTAACACTGATCCCTATGGGAGTCTCATTGATTAACACTGAACCCTATGGGAGTCTCACTGATTAACACATGAACCCTGTGGGAGTACCTCACTGATTTACACTGAACCCTGTGGGAGTCCCACTGATTAACACTGAACCCTGTGGGAGTCTCACTGATTAACACTGAACACTGTGGGAGTCTCACTGATTAACACTGAACCATGTGGGAGTCTCACTGATGAAGACTGAACCCAATGGGAGTCTCATTGATTTACACTGAACCCTATTGGAGTCTCACTGATTAACACTGAACCCTGTGGGAGTCTCACTGATTAACACTGAACCCTATGGGAGTCTCACTGATTAACACTGAACTCTGTGGGAGTCTCACTGATTAACACTGAACCCTATGGTAGTCTCACTGATTAACACTGAACCCTGTGGGAGTCTCACTAATTAACACTGAACCCTGTGGGAGTCTCACAGATTAACACTGAACCCTATGGGAGTTTCACTGATTAACAATGAACCCTATGGGAGTCTCACTGATTAACACTGAACCCTGTGGAAGTCTCACTGATTAACACTGAACCCTGTGGGAGTCTCAGTGATTAACACTGAACCCTGTGGGAGTCTCCCTGATTAACACTGAACCCTGTGGGAGTCTCAATGATTAACACTGAACCCTATGGGAGTCTCACTGATTAACTCTGAACCCTGTGGGAGTCTCACTGATTAACACAGTGAACCCTATGGGAGTCTCACTGATTAACACTGAACCCTATGGGAGTCTCACTGATTAACACTGAACCCTGTGGGCGTCTCACTGATTAACACTGAACCCTATGGGAGTCTCACTTATTAACACTGAACCCTGTGGGAGTCTCACTGATTAACTCTGAACCCTGTGGGAGTCTCACTGATTAACACTGAACCCTATGGGAGTCTCACTGATTAACACTGAACTCTGTGGGAGTCTCACTGATTAACACTGAACCCTATGGGAGTCTCACTGATTAACACTGAACCCTGTGGGAGTCTCACTAATTAACACTGAACCCTGTGGGAGTCTCACAGATTAACACTGAACCCTATGGGAGTCTCACTGATTAACAATGAACCCTATGGGAGTCTCACTGATTAACACTGAACCATGTGGAAGTCTCACTGATTAACACTGAACCCTGTGGGAGTCTCACTGATTAACACTGAACCATGTGGGAGTCTCACTGATGAAGACTGAACCCAATGGGAGTCTCATTGATTTACACTGAACCCTATTGGAGTCTCACTGATTAACACTGAACCCTGTGGGAGTCTCACTGATTAACACTGAACCCTATGGGAGTCTCACTGATTAACACTGAACTCTGTGGGAGTCTCACTGATTAACACTGAACCCTATGGTAGTCTCACTGATTAACACTGAACCCTGTGGGAGTCTCACTAATTAACACTGAACCCTGTGGGAGTCTCACAGATTAACACTGAACCCTATGGGAGTCTCACTGATTAACAATGAACCCTATGGGAGTCTCACTGATTAACACTGAACCCTGTGGAAGTCTCACTGATTAACACTGAACCCTATGGGAGTCTCACTGATTAACACTGAACTCTGTGGGAGTCTCACTGATTAACACTGAACCCTATGGTAGTCTCACTGATTAACACTGAACCCTGTGGGAGTCTCACTAATTAACACTGAACCCTGTGGGAGTCTCACAGATTAACACTGAACCCTATGGGAGTCTCACTGATTAACAATGAACCCTATGGGAGTCTCACTGATTAACACTGAACCCTGTGGAAGTCTCACTGATTAACACTGAACCCTATGGGAGTCTCACTGATTAACACTGAACCCTGTGGGAGTCTCACTAATTAACACTGAACCCTGTGGGAGTGTCACAGATTAACACTGGACCCTATGGGAGTCTCACTGATTAACAATGAACCCTATGGGAGTCTCACTGATTAACACTGAACCATGTGGAAGTCTCACTGATTAACACTGAACCCTGTGGGAGTCTCACTGATTAACACTGAACCCTGTGGGAGTCTCACTGATGAAGACTGAACCCAATGGGAGTCTCATTGATTTACACTGAACCCTATTGGAGTCTCACTGATTAACACTGAACCCTGTGGGAGTCTCACTGATTAACACTGAACCCTATGGGAGTCTCACTGATTAACACTGAACTCTGTGGGAGTCTCACTGATTAACACTGAACCCTATGGTAGTCTCACTGATTAACACTGAACCCTGTGGGAGTCTCACTAATTAACACTGAACCCTGTGGAAGTCTCACAGATTAACACTGAACCCTATGGGAGTCTCACTGATTAACAATGAACCCTATGGGAGTCTCACTGATTAACACTGAACCCTGTGGAAGTCTCACTGATTAACACTGAACCCTGTGGGAGTCTCAGTGATTAACACTGAACCCTGTGGGAGTCTCCCTGATTAACACTGAACCCTGTGGGAGTCTCAATGATTAACACTGAACCCTATGGGAGTCTCACTGATTAACTCTGAACCCTGTGGGAGTCTCACTGATTAACACAGTGAACCCTATGGGAGTCTCACTGATTAACACTGAACCCTATGGGAGTCTCACTGATTAACACTGAACCCTGTGGGCGTCTCACTGATTAACACTGAACCCTATGGGAGTCTCACTTATTAACACTGAACCCTGTGGGAGTCTCACTGATTAACTCTGAACCCTGTGGGAGTCTCACTGATTAACACTGAACCCTATGGGAGTCTCACTGATTAACACTGAACTCTGTGGGAGTCTCACTGATTAACACTGAACCCTATGGGAGTCTCACTGATTAACACTGAACCCTGTGGGAGTCTCACTAATTAACACTGAACCCTGTGGGAGTCTCACAGATTAACACTGAACCTTATGGGAGTCTCACTGATTAACAATGAACCCTATGGGAGTCTCACTGATTAACACTGAACCATGTGGAAGTCTCACTGATTAACACTGAACCCTGTGGGAGTCTCACTGATTAACACTGAACCATGTGGGAGTCTCACTGATGAAGACTGAACCCAATGGGAGTCTCATTGATTTACACTGAACCCTATTGGAGTCTCACTGATTAACACTGAACCCTGTGGGAGTCTCACTGATTAACACTGAACCCTATGGGAGTCTCACTGATTAACACTGAACTCTGTGGGAGTCTCACTGATTAACACTGAACCCTATGGTAGTCTCACTGATTAACACTGAACCCTGTGGGAGTCTCACTAATTAACACTGAACCCTGTGGGAGTCTCACAGATTAACACTGAACCCTATGGGAGTCTCACTGATTAACAATGAACCCTATGGGAGTCTCACTGATTAACACTGAACCCTGTGGAAGTCTCACTGATTAATACTGAACCCTGTGGGAGTCTCAGTGATTAACACTGAACCCTGTGGGAGTCTCCCTGATTAACACTGAACCCTGTGGGAGTCTCAATGATTAACACTGAACCCTATGGGAGTCTCACTGATTAACTCTGAACCCTGTGGGAGTCTCACTGATTAACACAGTGAACCCTATGGGAGTCTCACTGATTAACAATGAACCCTATGGGAGTCTCACTGATTAACACTGAACCCTGTGGGCGTCTCACTGATTAACACTGAACCCTATGGGAGTCTCACTTATTAACACTGAACCCTGTGGGAGTCTCACTGATTAACTCTGAACCCTGTGGGAGTCTCACTGATTAACACTGAACCCTATGGGAGTCTCACTGATTAACACTGAACTCTGTGGGAGTCTCACTGATTAACACTGAACCCTATGGGAGTCTCACTGATTAACACTGAACCCTGTGGGAGTCTCACTAATTAACACTGAACCCTGTGGGAGTCTCACTGATTAACACTGATCCCTATGGGAGTCTCATTGATTAACACTGAACCCTATGGGAGTCTCACTGATTAACACATGAACCCTGTGGGAGTACCTCACTGATTTACACTGAACCCTGTGGGAGTCCCACTGATTAACACTGAACCCTGTGGGAGTCTCACTGATTAACACTGAACACTGTGGGAGTCTCACTGATTAACACTGAACCCTATGGAAGTCTCACAGATTAACGCTGAACCCTATGGGAGTCTCACTGGTTAACAATGAACACTATGGGAGTCTCACTGATTAACACTGAAATCGATGGGATTCTCACTGATTAACAGTGAACACTATGGGAGTCTCACTGATTAACACTGAACCCAGTGGGAGTCTCACTGATTAACACTGAACCCTGTGGGAGTCTCACTGATTAACACTGAACCATGTGGGAGTCTCACTGATGAAGACTGAACCCAATGGGAGTCTCATTGATTTACACTGAACCCTATTGGAGTCTCACTGATTAACACTGAACCCTGTGGGAGTCTCACTGATTAACACTGAACCCTATGGGAGTCTCACTGATTAACACTGAACTCTGTGGGAGTCTCACTGATTAACACTGAACCCTATGGTAGTCTCACTGATTAACACTGAACCCTGTGGGAGTCTCACTAATTAACACTGAACCCTATGGGAGTCTCACTGATTAACAATGAACCCTATGGGAGTCTCACTGATTAACACTGAACCCTGTGGAAGTCTCACTGATTAACACTGAACCCTGTGGGAGTCTCAGTGATTAACACTGAACCCTGTGGGAGTCTCCCTGATTAACACTGAACCCTGTGGGAGTCTCAATGATTAACACTGAACCCTATGGGAGTCTCACTGATTAACTCTGAACCCTGTGGGAGTCTCACTGATTAACACAGTGAACCCTATGGGAGTCTCACTGATTAACACTGAACCCTATGGGTCTCACTGATTAACACTGAACCCTGTGGGCGTCTCACTGATTAACACTGAACCCTATGGGAGTCTCACTTATTAACACTGAACCCTGTGGGAGTCTCACTGATTAACTCTGAACCCTGTGGGAGTCTCACTGATTAACACTGAACCCTATGGGAGTCTCACTGATTAACACTGAACTCTGTGGGAGTCTCACTGATTAACACTGAACCCTATGGGAGTCTCACTGATTAACACTGAACCCTGTGGGAGTCTCAATAATTAACACTGAACCCTGTGGGAGTCTCACTGATTAACACTGATCCCTATGGGAGTCTCATTGATTAACACTGAACCCTATGGGAGTCTCACTGATTAACACATGAACCCTGTGGGAGTACCTCACTGATTTACACTAAACCCTGTGGGAGTCCCACTGATTAACACTGAACCCTGTGGGAGTCTCACTGATTAACACTGAACACTGTGGGAGTCTCACTGATTAACACTGAACCCTATGGGAGTCTCACAGATTAACGCTGAACCCTATGGGAGTCTCACTGGTTAACAATGAACACTATGGGAGTCTCACTGATTAACACTGAAATCGATGGGATTCTCACTGATTAACAGTGAACACTATGGGAGTCTCAGTGATTAACACTGAACCCAGTGGGAGTCTCAGTGATTAATACTGAACCCTATGGGAGTCTCACTGATTAATACTGAACCCTATGCGAGTCTCACTGATTAACACTGAACCCTATGGGAGTATCACTGATTAACACTGAACCCTGTGGGAGTCTCACTGATTAACACTGAACCCTGGGGGAGTCTCACTGATTAACACTGGACCCTATGGGAGTCTCACTGATTAACACTGAACCCTATGGCAGTCTCACTGATTAACACTGAACCCTGTGGGAGTCTCACTGATTAACACTGAACCCTATGGGAGTCTCACTGATTAACACTGAACCTATGAGTCTCATTATTTAACACTGAACCCTATGGGAGTCTCACTCATTAACACTGAACCCTGTTGGAGTCTAACTGATTAATACTGTACCCTATGGGAGTCTCAGTGATTAACACTGAACCCTGTGGGAGTCTCACTGATTAACACTGAACCCTGTGGGAGTCTCACTGATTAACACTGAACCCTATGGGAGTCTCACTGATTAACAATGAACCCTGTGGGAGTCTCACTGATTAACAATGAACCCTGTGGGAGTCTCACTGATTAACACTGAACCATGTGGGTGTCTCACTGATTAACACTGAACCCTATGGGAGTCTCACTTATTAACACTGAACCCTGTGGGAGTCTCACTGATTAACACTGAACCCTATGGGAGTCTCACTGATTAACACTGAACTCTGTGGGAGTCTCACTGTTTAACACTGAACCCTATGGGAGTCTCACTGATTAACACTGAACCCTGTGGGAGTCTCACTAATTAACACTGAACCCTGTGGGAGTCTCACAGATTAACACTGAACCCTATGGGAGTCTCACTGATTAACACTGAACCCTATGGAAGTCTCACTGATTAACACTGAACCCTGTGGAAGTCTCACTGATTAACACTGAACCCTGTTGGAGTCTCACTGATTAACACTGAACCCTGTGGGAGTCTCACTGATTAACACTGAACCCTATGGGAGTCTCACTGATTAACACTGAACCCTATGGGAGTCTCACTGATTAACACTGAACCCTGTGGAAGTCTCACTGATTAACACTGATCCCTATGGGAGTCTCACTGATTAACACTGAACCCTGTGGGCGTCTCACTGATTAACACTGAACCCTATGGGAGTCTCACTTATTAACACTGAACCCTGTGGGAGTCTCACTGATTAACTCTGAACCCTGTGGGAGTCTCACTGATTAACACTGAACCCTATGGGAGTCTCACTGATTAACACTGAACTCTGTGGGAGTCTCACTGATTAACACTGAACCCTATGGGAGTCTCACTGATTAACACTGAACCCTGTGGGAGTCTCACTGATTAACACTGAACCCTATGGGAGTCTCACTGATTAACACTGAACCCTGTTGGAGTCTAACTGATTAATACTGTACTCTATGGGAGTCTCAGTGATTAACACTGAACCCTGTGGGAGTCTCACTGATTAACACTGAACCCTGTGGGAGTCTCACTAATTAACACTGAACCCTATGGGAGTCTCACTCATTAACACTGAACCCTGTTGGAGTCTAACTGATTAATACTGTACCCTATGGGAGTCTCACTGATTAACACTGAACCCTGTGGGAGTCTCACTGATTAACACTGAACCCTGTGGGAGTCTCAGTGATTAACACTGAACCCTGTGGGAGTCTCACTGATTAACACTGAACCCTATGGGAGTCTCTGTGATTAACACTGAACCCTATGGGAGTCTCACTGATTAACACTGAACCCTGTGGAAGTCTCACTGATTAACACTGAACCCTATGGGAGTCTCACTGATTAACACTGAACCCTGTGGGAGTCTCACTGATTAACACTGAACCCTGTGGAAGTCTCACTGATTAACACTGAACCCTATGGGAGTCTCACTGATTAACACTGAACCCTGTGGGAGTCTCACTGATTAACACTGAACCCTATGGGAGGCTAACTGATTAACACTGAACCCTATGGGAGTCTCACTGATTAACACTGAACCCTGTGGGAGTCTCACTGATTAACACTGAACCCTATGGGAGTCTCACTGATTAACACTGAACCTATGAGTCTCAGTATTTAACACTGAACCCTATGGGAGTCTCACTCATTAACACTGAACCCTGTTGGAGTCTAACTGATTAATACTGTACCCTATGGGAGTCTCAGTGATTAACACTGAACCCTGTGGGAGTCTCACTGATTAACACTGAACCCTGTGGGAGTCTCACTAATTAACACTGAACCCTGTGGGAGTCTCACAGATTAACACTGAACCCTATGGGAGTCTCACTGATTAACAATGAACCCTATGGGAGTATCACTGATTAACACTGAACCCTGTGGAAGTCTCACTGATTAACACTGAACCCTGTTGGAGTCTCAGTGATTAACACTGAACCCTGTGGGAGTCTCACTGATTAACACTGAACCCTATGGGAGTCTCACTGATTAACACTGAACCCTATGGGAGTCTCACTGATTAACACTGAACCCTGTGGAAGTCTCACTGATTAACACTGAACCCTATGGGAGTCTCACTGATTAACACTGAACCCTGTGGGAGTCTCACTGATTAACACTGAACCCTATGGGAGTCTCACTGATTAACACTGAACCCTATGGGAGTCTCACTGATTAACACTGAACCCTGTGGGAGTCTCACTGATTAACACTGAACCTTGTTGGAGTCTAACTGATTAATACTGTACCCTATGGGAGTCTCAGTGATTAACACTGAACCCTGTGGGAGTCTCCCTGATTAACACTGAACCCTATGGGAGTCTCACTGATTAACACTGAACCATGTGGGTGTCTCACTGATTAACACTGAACCCTATGGGAGTCTCACTTATTAAAACTGAACCCTGTGGGAGTCTCACTGATTAACACTGAACCCTGTGGGAGTCTCACTGATTAACACTGAATCCTATGGGAGTCTCACTGATTAACACTGAACTCTGTGGGAGACTCACTGATTAACACTGAACCCTATGGGAGTCTCACTGATTAACACTGAACCCTGTGGGAGTCTCACTAATTAACACTGAACCCTGTGGGAGTCTCACAGATTAACACTGAACCCAATGGGAGTCTCACTGATTAACAATGAACCCTATGGGAGTCTCACTGATTAACACTGAACCCTGTGGAAGTCTCACTGATTAACACTGAACCCTGTGGGAGTCTCACTGATTAACACTGAACCCTATGGCAGTCTCACAGATTAACACTGAACCCTGTGGGAGTCTCACTGATTAACACTGAACCCTATGGGAGTCTCACTGATTAACACTGAACCTATGAGTCTCATTATTTAACACTGAACCCTATGGGAGTCTCACTCATTAACACTGAACCCTGTTGGAGTCTAACTGATTAATACTGTACCCTATGGGAGTCTCAGTGATTAACACTGAACCCTGTGGGAGTCTCACTGATTAACACTGAACCCTGTGGGAGTCTCACTGATTAACACTGAACCCTATGGGAGTCTCACTGATTAACAATGAACCCTGTGGGAGTCTCACTGATTAACAATGAACCCTGTGGGAGTCTCACTGATTAACACTGAACCATGTGGGTGTCTCACTGATTAACACTGAACCCTATGGGAGTCTCACTTATTAACACTGAACCCTGTGGGAGTCTCACTGATTAACACTGAACCCTATGGGATTCTCACTGATTAACAGTGAACTCTGTGGGAGTCTCACTGATTAACACTGAACTCTATGGGAGTCTCACTGATTAACACTGAACCCTGTGGGAGTCTCACTAATTAACACTGAACCCTGTGGGAGTCTCACTGATTAACACTGAACCCTGTGGAAGTCTCACTGATTAACACTGAACCCTATGGGAGTCTCACTGATTAACACTGAACCCTGTGGGAGTCTCACTGATTAACACTGAACCCTATGGGAGTCTCACTGATTAACACTGAACCCTATGGGAGTCTCACTGATTAACACTGAACCCTGTGGGAGTCTCACTGATTAACACTGAACCTTGTTGGAGTCTAACTGATTAATACTGTACCCTATGGGAGTCTCAGTGATTAACACTGAACCCTGTGGGAGTCTCCCTGATTAACACTGAACCCTATGGGAGTCTCACTGATTAACACTGAACCATGTGGGTGTCTCACTGATTAACACTGAACCCTATGGGAGTCTCACTTATTAAAACTGAACCCTGTGGGAGTCTCACTGATTAACACTGAACCCTGTGGGAGTCTCACTGATTAACACTGAATCCTATGGGAGTCTCACTGATTAACACTGAACTCTGTGGGAGACTCACTGATTAACACTGAACCCTATGGGAGTCTCACTGATTAACACTGAACCCTGTGGGAGTCTCACTAATTAACACTGAACCCTGTGGGAGTCTCACAGATTAACACTGAACCCTATGGGAGTCTCACTGATTAACAATGAACCCTATGGGAGTCTCACTGATTAACACTGAACCCTGTGGAAGTCTCACTGATTAACACTGAACCCTGTGGGAGTCTCACTGATTAACACTGAACCCTATGGCAGTCTCACAGATTAACACTGAACCCTGTGGGAGTCTCACTGATTAACACTGAACCCTATGGGAGTCTCACTGATTAACACTGAACCTATGAGTCTCATTATTTAACACTGAACCCTATGGGAGTCTCACTCATTAACACT
The DNA here is from genome assembly GCF_048934315.1 of Petromyzon marinus. Lineage (NCBI taxonomy): Eukaryota > Metazoa > Chordata > Hyperoartia > Petromyzontiformes > Petromyzontidae > Petromyzon > Petromyzon marinus. The sequence continues at coordinate 1,442,752 of NW_027423058.1, read as the reverse complement.
GAACCCTGTTGGAGTCTAACTGATTAATACTGTACCCTATGGGAGTCTCAGTGATTAACACTGAACCCTGTGGGAGTCTCACTGATTAACACTGAACCCTGTGGGAGTCTCACTGATTAACACTGAACCCTATGGGAGTCTTACTGATTAACAATGAACCCTGTGGGAGTCTCACTGATTAACAATGAACCCTGTGGGAGTCTCACTGATTAACACTGAACCATGTGGGTGTCTCACTGATTAACACTGAACCCTATGGGAGTCTCACTTATTAACACTGAACCCTGTGGGAGTCTCACTGATTAACACTGAACCCTATGGGATTCTCACTGATTAACAGTGAACTCTGTGGGAGTCTCACTGATTAACACTGAACTCTATGGGAGTCTCACTGATTAACACTGAACCCTGTGGGAGTCTCACTAATTAACACTGAACCCTGTGGGAGTCTCACTGATTAACACTGAACCCTGTGGAAGTCTCACTGATTAACACTGAACCCTATGGGAGTCTCACTGATTAACACTGAACCCTGTGGGAGTCTCACTGATTAACACTGAACCCTATGGGAGTCTCACTGATTAACACTGAACCCTATGGGAGTCTCACTGATTAACACTGAACCCTGTGGGAGTCTCACTGATTAACACTGAACCCTATGGGAGTCTCACTGATTAACACTGAACCTATGAGTCTCAGTATTTAACACTGAACCCTATGGGAGTCTCACTCATTAACACTGAACCCTGTTGGAGTCTAACTGATTAATACTGTACCCTATGGGAGTCTCAGTGATTAACACTGAACCCTGTGGGAGTCTCACTGATTAACACTGAACCCTGTGGGAGTCTCACTAATTAACACTGAACCCTGTGGGAGTCTCACAGATTAACACTGAACCCTATGGGAGTCTCACTGATTAACAATGAACCCTATGGGAGTCTCACTGATTAACACTGAACCCTGTGGAAGTCTCACTGATTAACACTGAACCCTGTTGGAGTCTCAGTGATTAACACTGAACCCTGTGGGAGTCTCACTGATTAACACTGAACCCTATGGGAGTCTCACTGATTAACACTGAACCCTATGGGAGTCTCACTGATTAACACTGAACCCTGTGGAAGTCTCACTGATTAACACTGAACCCTGTGGGAGTCTCACTGATTAACACTGAACCATGTGGGTGTCTCACTGATTAACACTGAACCCTATGGGAGTCTCACTTATTAACACTGAACCCTGTGGGAGTCTCACTGATTAACACTGAACCCTATGGGATTCTCACTGATTAACAGTGAACTCTGTGGGAGTCTCACTGATTAACACTGAACTCTATGGGAGTCTCACTGATTAACACTGAACCCTGTGGGAGTCTCACTAATTAACACTGAACCCTGTGGGAGTCTCACTGATTAACACTGAACCCTGTGGAAGTCTCACTGATTAACACTGAACCCTATGGGAGTCTCACTGATTAACACTGAACCCTGTGGGAGTCTCACTGATTAACACTGAACCCTATGGGAGTCTCACTGATTAACACTGAACCCTATGGGAGTCTCACTGATTAACACTGAACCCTGTGGGAGTCTCACTGATTAACACTGAACCCTATGGGAGTCTCACTGATTAACACTGAACCTATGAGTCTCAGTATTTAACACTGAACCCTATGGGAGTCTCACTCATTAACACTGAACCCTGTTGGAGTCTAACTGATTAATACTGTACCCTATGGGAGTCTCAGTGATTAACACTGAACCCTGTGGGAGTCTCACTGATTAACACTGAACCCTGTGGGAGTCTCACTAATTAACACTGAACCCTGTGGGAGTCTCACAGATTAACACTGAACCCTATGGGAGTCTCACTGATTAACAATGAACCCTATGGGAGTCTCACTGATTAACACTGAACCCTGTGGAAGTCTCACTGATTAACACTGAACCCTGTTGGAGTCTCAGTGATTAACACTGAACCCTGTCGGAGTCTCACTGATTAACACTGAACCCTATGGGAGTCTCACTGATTAACACTGAACCCTATGGGAGTCTCACTGATTAACACTGAACCATGTGGGTGTCTCACTGATTAACACTGAACCCTATGGGAGTCTCACTTATTAAAACTGAACCCTGTGGGAGTCTCACTGATTAACACTGAACCCTGTGGGAGTCTCACTGATTAACACTGAATCCTATGGGAGTCTCACTGATTAACACTGAACTCTGTGGGAGACTCACTGATTAACACTGAACCCTATGGGAGTCTCACTGATTAACACTGAACCCTGTGGGAGTCTCACTAATTAACACTGAACCCTGTGGGAGTCTCACAGATTAACACTGAACCCTATGGGAGTCTCACTGATTAACAATGAACCCTATGGGAGTCTCACTGATTAACACTGAACCCTGTGGAAGTCTCACTGATTAACACTGAACCCTGTGGGAGTCTCACTGATTAACACTGAACCCTATGGCAGTCTCACAGATTAACACTGAACCCTGTGGGAGTCTCACTGATTAACACTGAACCCTATGGGAGTCTCACTGATTAACACTGAACCTATGAGTCTCATTATTTAACACTGAACCCTATGGGAGTCTCACTCATTAACACTGAACCCTGTTGGAGTCTAACTGATTAATACTGTACCCTATGGGAGTCTCAGTGATTAACACTGAACCCTGTGGGAGTCTCACTGATTAACACTGAACCCTGTGGGAGTCTCACTGATTAACACTGAACCCTATGGGAGTCTTACTGATTAACAATGAACCCTGTGGGAGTCTCACTGATTAACAATGAACCCTGTGGGAGTCTCACTGATTAACACTGAACCATGTGGGTGTCTCACTGATTAACACTGAACCCTATGGGAGTCTCACTTATTAACACTGAACCCTGTGGGAGTCTCACTGATTAACACTGAACCCTATGGGATTCTCACTGATTAACAGTGAACTCTGTGGGAGTCTCACTGATTAACACTGAACTCTATGGGAGTCTCACTGATTAACACTGAACCCTGTGGGAGTCTCACTAATTAACACTGAACCCTGTGGGAGTCTCACTGATTAACACTGAACCCTGTGGAAGTCTCACTGATTAACACTGAACCCTATGGGAGTCTCACTGATTAACACTGAACCCTGTGGGAGTCTCACTGATTAACACTGAACCCTATGGGAGTCTCACTGATTAACACTGAACCCTATGGGAGTCTCACTGATTAACACTGAACCCTGTGGGAGTCTCACTGATTAACACTGAACCCTATGGGAGTCTCACTGATTAACACTGAACCTATGAGTCTCAGTATTTAACACTGAACCCTATGGGAGTCTCACTCATTAACACTGAACCCTGTTGGAGTCTAACTGATTAATACTGTACCCTATGGGAGTCTCAGTGATTAACACTGAACCCTGTGGGAGTCTCACTGATTAACACTGAACCCTGTGGGAGTCTCACTAATTAACACTGAACCCTGTGGGAGTCTCACAGATTAACACTGAACCCTATGGGAGTCTCACTGATTAACAATGAACCCTATGGGAGTCTCACTGATTAACACTGAACCCTGTGGAAGTCTCACTGATTAACACTGAACCCTGTTGGAGTCTCAGTGATTAACACTGAACCCTGTGGGAGTCTCACTGATTAACACTGAACCCTATGGGAGTCTCACTGATTAACACTGAACCCTATGGGAGTCTCACTGATTAACACTGAACCCTGTGGAAGTCTCACTGATTAACACTGAACCCTGTGGGAGTCTCACTGATTAACACTGAACCATGTGGGTGTCTCACTGATTAACACTGAACCCTATGGGAGTCTCACTTATTAACACTGAACCCTGTGGGAGTCTCACTGATTAACACTGAACCCTATGGGATTCTCACTGATTAACAGTGAACTCTGTGGGAGTCTCACTGATTAACACTGAACTCTATGGGAGTCTCACTGATTAACACTGAACCCTGTGGGAGTCTCACTAATTAACACTGAACCCTGTGGGAGTCTCACTGATTAACACTGAACCCTGTGGAAGTCTCACTGATTAACACTGAACCCTATGGGAGTCTCACTGATTAACACTGAACCCTGTGGGAGTCTCACTGATTAACACTGAACCCTATGGGAGTCTCACTGATTAACACTGAACCCTATGGGAGTCTCACTGATTAACACTGAACCCTGTGGGAGTCTCACTGATTAACACTGAACCCTATGGGAGTCTCACTGATTAACACTGAACCTATGAGTCTCAGTATTTAACACTGAACCCTATGGGAGTCTCACTCATTAACACTGAACCCTGTTGGAGTCTAACTGATTAATACTGTACCCTATGGGAGTCTCAGTGATTAACACTGAACCCTGTGGGAGTCTCACTGATTAACACTGAACCCTGTGGGAGTCTCACTAATTAACACTGAACCCTGTGGGAGTCTCACAGATTAACACTGAACCCTATGGGAGTCTCACTGATTAACAATGAACCCTATGGGAGTCTCACTGATTAACACTGAACCCTGTGGAAGTCTCACTGATTAACACTGAACCCTGTTGGAGTCTCAGTGATTAACACTGAACCCTGTCGGAGTCTCACTGATTAACACTGAACCCTATGGGAGTCTCACTGATTAACACTGAACCCTATGGGAGTCTCACTGATTAACACTGAACCCTGTGGAAGTCTCACTGATTAACACTGAACCCTATGGGAGTCTCACTGATTAACACTGAACCCTGTGGGAGTCTCACTGATTAACACTGAACCCTATGGGAGTCTCACTGATTAACACTGAACCCTATGGGAGTCTCACTGATTAACACTGAACCCTGTGGGAGTCTCACTGATTAACACTGAACCCTATGGGAGTCTCACTGATTAACACTGAACCTATGAGTCTCAGTATTTAACACTGAACCCTATGGGAGTCTCACTGATTAACACTGAACCATGTGGGTGTCTCACTGATTAACACTGAACCCTATGGGAGTCTCACTTATTAAAACTGAACCCTGTGGGAGTCTCACTGATTAACACTGAACCCTGTGGGAGTCTCACTGATTAACACTGAATCCTATGGGAGTCTCACTGATTAACACTGAACTCTGTGGGAGACTCACTGATTAACACTGAACCCTATGGGAGTCTCACTGATTAACACTGAACCCTGTGGGAGTCTCACTAATTAACACTGAACCCTGTGGGAGTCTCACAGATTAACACTGAACCCTATGGGAGTCTCACTGATTAACAATGAACCCTATGGGAGTCTCACTGATTAACACTGAACCCTGTGGAAGTCTCACTGATTAACACTGAACCCTGTGGGAGTCTCACTGATTAACACTGAACCCTATGGCAGTCTCACAGATTAACACTGAACCCTGTGGGAGTCTCACTGATTAACACTGAACCCTATGGGAGTCTCACTGATTAACACTGAACCTATGAGTCTCATTATTTAACACTGAACCCTATGGGAGTCTCATTCATTAACACTGAACCCTGTTGGAGTCTAACTGATTAATACTGTACCCTATGGGAGTCTCAGTGATTAACACTGAACCCTGTGGGAGTCTCACTGATTAACACTGAACCCTGTGGGAGTCTCACTGATTAACACTGAACCCTATGGGAGTCTTACTGATTAACAATGAACCCTGTGGGAGTCTCACTGATTAACAATGAACCCTGTGGGAGTCTCACTGATTAACACTGAACCATGTGGGTGTCTCACTGATTAACACTGAACCCTATGGGAGTCTCACTTATTAACACTGAACCCTGTGGGAGTCTCACTGATTAACACTGAACCCTATGGGATTCTCACTGATTAACAGTGAACTCTGTGGGAGTCTCACTGATTAACACTGAACTCTATGGGAGTCTCACTGATTAACACTGAACCCTGTGGGAGTCTCACTAATTAACACTGAACCCTGTGGGAGTCTCACTGATTAACACTGAACCCTGTGGAAGTCTCACTGATTAACACTGAACCCTATGGGAGTCTCACTGATTAACACTGAACCCTGTGGGAGTCTCACTGATTAACACTGAACCCTATGGGAGTCTCACTGATTAACACTGAACCCTATGGGAGTCTCACTGATTAACACTGAACCCTGTGGGAGTCTCACTGATTAACACTGAACCCTATGGGAGTCTCACTGATTAACACTGAACCTATGAGTCTCAGTATTTAACACTGAACCCTATGGGAGTCTCACTCATTAACACTGAACCCTGTTGGAGTCTAACTGATTAATACTGTACCCTATGGGAGTCTCAGTGATTAACACTGAACCCTGTGGGAGTCTCACTGATTAACACTGAACCCTGTGGGAGTCTCACTAATTAACACTGAACCCTGTGGGAGTCTCACAGATTAACACTGAACCCTATGGGAGTCTCACTGATTAACAATGAACCCTATGGGAGTCTCACTGATTAACACTGAACCCTGTGGAAGTCTCACTGATTAACACTGAACCCTGTTGGAGTCTCAGTGATTAACACTGAACCCTGTGGGAGTCTCACTGATTAACACTGAACCCTATGGGAGTCTCACTGATTAACACTGAACCCTATGGGAGTCTCACTGATTAACACTGAACCCTGTGGAAGTCTCACTGATTAACACTGAACCCTGTGGGAGTCTCACTGATTAACACTGAACCATGTGGGTGTCTCACTGATTAACACTGAACCCTATGGGAGTCTCACTTATTAACACTGAACCCTGTGGGAGTCTCACTGATTAACACTGAACCCTATGGGATTCTCACTGATTAACAGTGAACTCTGTGGGAGTCTCACTGATTAACACTGAACTCTATGGGAGTCTCACTGATTAACACTGAACCCTGTGGGAGTCTCACTAATTAACACTGAACCCTGTGGGAGTCTCACTGATTAACACTGAACCCTGTGGAAGTCTCACTGATTAACACTGAACCCTATGGGAGTCTCACTGATTAACACTGAACCCTGTGGGAGTCTCACTGATTAACACTGAACCCTATGGGAGTCTCACTGATTAACACTGAACCCTGTGGGAGTCTCACTGATTAACACTGAACCCTATGGGAGTCTCACTGATTAACACTGAACCTATGAGTCTCAGTATTTAACACTGAACCCTATGGGAGTCTCACTCATTAACACTGAACCCTGTTGGAGTCTAACTGATTAATACTGTACCCTATGGGAGTCTCAGTGATTAACACTGAACCCTGTGGGAGTCTCACTGATTAACACTGAACCCTGTGGGAGTCTCACTAATTAACACTGAACCCTGTGGGAGTCTCACAGATTAACACTGAACCCTATGGGAGTCTCACTGATTAACAATGAACCCTATGGGAGTCTCACTGATTAACACTGAACCCTGTGGAAGTCTCACTGATTAACACTGAACCCTGTTGGAGTCTCAGTGATTAACACTGAACCCTGTCGGAGTCTCACTGATTAACACTGAACCCTATGGGAGTCTCACTGATTAACACTGAACCCTATGGGAGTCTCACTGATTAACACTGAACCCTGTGGAAGTCTCACTGATTAACACTGAACCCTATGGGAGTCTCACTGATTAACACTGAACCCTGTGGGAGTCTCACTGATTAACACTGAACCCTATGGGAGTCTCACTGATTAACACTGAACCCTATGGGAGTCTCACTGATTAACACTGAACCCTGTGGGAGTCTCACTGATTAACACTGAACCCTATGGGAGTCTCACTGATTAACACTGAACCTATGAGTCTCAGTATTTAACACTGAACCCTATGGGAGTCTCACTCATTAACACTGAACCCTGTTGGAGTCTAACTGATTAATACTGTACCCTATGGGAGTCTCAGTGATTAACACTGAACCCTGTGGGAGTCTCCCTGATTAACACTGAACCCTATGGGAGTCTCACTGATTAACACTGAACCATGTGGGTGTCTCACTGATTAACACTGAACCCTATGGGAGTCTCACTTATTAAAACTGAACCCTGTGGGAGTCTCACTGATTAACACTGAACCCTGTGGGAGTCTCACTGATTAACACTGAATCCTATGGGAGTCTCACTGATTAACACTGAACTCTGTGGGAGACTCACTGATTAACACTGAACCCTATGGGAGTCTCACTGATTAACACTGAACCCTGTGGGAGTCTCACTAATTAACACTGAACCCTGTGGGAGTCTCACAGATTAACACTGAACCCTATGGGAGTCTCACTGATTAACAATGAACCCTATGGGAGTCTCACTGATTAACACTGAACCCTGTGGAAGTCTCACTGATTAACACTGAACCCTGTGGGAGTCTCACTTATTAACACTGAACCCTATGGCAGTCTCACTGATTAACACTGAACCCTGTGGGAGTCTCACTGATTAACACTGAACCCTATGGGAGTCTCACTGATTAACACTGAACCTATGAGTCTCATTATTTAACACTGAACCCTATGGGAGTCTCACTCATTAACACTGAACCCTGTTGGAGTCTAACTGATTAATACTGTACCCTATGGGAGTCTCAGTGATTAACACTGAACCCTGTGGGAGTCTCACTGATTAACACTGAACCCTGTGGGAGTCTCACTGATTAACACTGAACCCTATGGGAGTCTCACTGATTAACAATGAACCCTGTGGGAGTCTCACTGATTAACAATGAACCCTGTGGGAGTCTCACTGATTAACACTGAACCATGTGGGTGTCTCACTGATTAACACTGAACCCTATGGGAGTCTCACTTATTAACACTGAACCCTGTGGGAGTCTCACTGATTAACACTGAACCCTATGGGAGTCTCACTGATTAACACTGAACCCTGTGGGAGTCTCACTGATTAACACTGAACCCTGTGGAAGTCTCACTGATTAACACTGAACCCTATGGGAGTCTCACTGATTAACACTGAACCCTGTGGGAGTCTCACTGATTAACACTGAACCCTATGGGAGTCTCACTGATTAACACTGAACCCTATGGGAGTCTCACTGATTAACACTGAACCCTGTGGGAGTCTCACTGATTAACACTGAACCCTATGGGAGTCTCACTGATTAACACTGAACCTATGAGTCTCAGTATTTAACACTGAACCCTATGGGAGTCTCACTCATTAACACTGAACCCTGTTGGAGTCTAACTGATTAATACTGTACTCTATGGGAGTCTCAGTGATTATCACTGAACCCTGTGGGAGTCTCACTGATTAACACTGAACCCTGTGGGAGTCTCACTAATTAACACTGAACCCTATGGGAGTCTCACTCATTAACACTGAACCCTGTTGGAGTCTAACTGATTAATACTGTACCCTATGGGAGTCTCACTGATTAACACTGAACCCTGTGGGAGTCTCACTGATTAACACTGAACCCTGTGGGAGTCTCAGTGATTAACACTGAACCCTGTGGGAGTCTCACTGATTAACACTGAACCCTATGGGAGTCTCACTGATTAACACTGAACCCTATGGGAGTCTCACTGATTAACACTGAACCCTGTGGAAGTCTCACTGATTAACACTGAACCCTATGGGAGTCTCACTGATTAACACTGAACCCTGTGGGAGTCTCACTGATTAACACTGAACCCTGTGGAAGTCTCACTGATTAACACTGAACCCTATGGGAGTCTCACTGATTAACACTGAACCCTGTGGGAGTCTCACTGATTAACACTGAACCCTATGGGAGTCTCACTGATTAACACTGAACCCTATGGGAGTCTCACTGATTAACACTGAACCCTGTGGGAGTCTCACTGATTAACACTGAACCCTATGGGAGTCTCACTGATTAACACTGAACCTATGAGTCTCAGTATTTAACACTGAACCCTATGGGAGTCTCACTCATTAACACTGAACCCTGTTGGAGTCTAACTGATTAATACTGTACCCTATGGGAGTCTCAGTGATTAACACTGAACCCTGTGGGAGTCTCACTGATTAACACTGAACCCTGTGGGAGTCTCACTAATTAACATTGAACCCTGTGGGAGTCTCACAGATTAACACTGAACCCTATGGGAGTCTCACTGATTAACAATGAACCCTATGGGAGTCTCACTGATTAACACTGAACCCTGTGGAAGTCTCACTGATTAACACTGAACCCTGTTGGAGTCTCAGTGATTAACACTGAACCCTGTGGGAGTCTCACTGATTAACACTGAACCCTATGGGAGTCTCACTGATTAACACTGAACCCTATGGGAGTCTCACTGATTAACACTGAACCCTGTGGAAGTCTCACTGATTAACACTGAACCCTATGGGAGTCTCACTGATTAACACTGAACCCTGTGGGAGTCTCACTGATTAACACTGAACCCTATGGGAGTCTCACTGTTTAACACTGAACCCTATGGGAGTCTCACTGATTAACACTGAACCCTGTGGGAGTCTCACTGATTAACACTGAACCCTATGGGAGTCTCACTGATTAACACTGAACCTATGAGTCTCAGTATTTAACACTGAACCCTATGGGAGTCTCACTCATTAACACTGAGCCCTGTTGGAGTCTAACTGATTAATACTGTACCCTATGGGAGTCTCAGTGATTAACACTGAACCCTGTGGGAGTCTCCCTGATTAACACTGAACCCTATGGGAGTCTCACTGATTAACACTGAACCATGTGGGTGTCTCACTGATTAACACTGAACCCTATGGGAGTCTCACTTATTAACACTGAACCCTGTGGGAGTCTCACTGATTAACACTGAACCCTGTGGGAGTCTCACTGATTAACACTGAATCCTATAGGAGTCTCACTGATTAACACTGAACTCTGTGGGAGTCTCACTGATTAACACTGAACCCTATGGGAGTCTCACTGATTAACACTGAACCCTGTGGGAGTCTCACTAATTAACACTGAACCCTGTGGGAGTCTCACAGATTAACACTGAACCCTATGGGAGTCTCACTGATTAACAATGAACCCTATGGGAGTCTCACTGATTAACACTGAACCCTGTGGAAGTCTCACTGATTAACACTGAACCCTGTGGGAGTCTCACTGATTAACACTGAACCCTGTGGGAGTCTCACTGATTAACACTGAACCCTGTGGGAGTTTCACTGATTAACACTGAACCCTATGGGAGTCTCACTGATTAACATTGAACCCTGTGGGAGTCTCACTGATTAACACAGAACCCTATGAGTCTCAGTTATTAACACTGAACCCTATGGGAGTCTCACTGATTAACACTGACCCCTGTTGGAGTCTCACTGATTAATACTGTACCCTATGGGAGTCTCAGTGATTAACACTGAACCCTGTGGGAGTCTCCCTGATTAACAATGAACCCTGTGGGAGTCTCACTGATTAACACTGAACCCTATGGGAGTCTCACTGATTAACACTGAACCCTGTGGGAGTCTCACTAATTAACACTGAACCCTGTGAGAGTCTCACAGATTAACACTGAACCCTGTTGGAGTCTAACTGATTAATACTGTACCCTATGGGAGTCTCAGTGATTAACACTGAACCCTGTGGGAGTCTCACTGATTAACACTGAACCCTGTGGGAGTCTCACTAATTAACACTGAACCCTGTGGGAGTCTCACAGATTAACACTGAACCATATGGGAGTCTCACTGATTAACAATGAACCCTATGGGAGTCTCACTGATTAACACTGAACCCTGTGGAAGTCTCACTGATTAACACTGAACCCTGTTGGAGTCTCAGTGATTAACACTGAACCCTGTGGGAGTCTCACTGATTAACACTGAACCCTATGGGAGTCTCACTGATTAACACTGAACCCTATGGGAGTCTCACTGATTAACACTGAACCCTGTGGAAGTCTCACTGATTAACACTGAACCCTATGGGAGTCTCACTGATTAACACTGAACCCTGTGGGAGTCTCACTGATTAACACTGAACCCTATGGGAGTCTCACTGATTAACACTGAACCCTATGGGAGTCTCACTGATTAACACTGAACCCTGTGGGAGTCTCACTGATTAACACTGAACCCTATGGGAGTCTCACTGATTAACACTGAACCTATGAGTCTCAGTATTTAACACTGAACCCTATGGGAGTCTCACTCATTAACACTGAACCCTGTTGGAGTCTAATTGATTAATACTGTACCCTATGGGAGTCTCAGTGATTAACACTGAACCCTGTGGGAGTCTCCCTGATTAACACTGAACCCTATGGGAGTCTCACTGATTAACACTGAACCATGTGGGTGTCTCACTGATTAACACTGAACCCTATGGGAGTCTCACTTATTAACACTGAACCCTGTGGGAGTCTCACTGATTAACACTGAACCCTGTGGGAGTCTCACTGATTAACACTGAATCCTATGGGAGTCTCACTGATTAACACTGAACTCTGTGGGAGTCTCACTGATTAACACTGAACCCTATGGGAGTCTCACTGATTAACACTGAACCCTGTGGGAGTCTCACTAATTAACACTGAACCCTGTGGGAGTCTCACAGATTAACACTGAACCCTAAGGGAGTCTCACTGATTAACAATGAACCCTATGGGAGTCTCACTGATTAACACTGAACCCTGTGGAAGTCTCACTGATTAACACTGAACCCTGTGGGAGTCTCACTGATTAACACTGAACCCTGTGGGAGTCTCACTGATTAACACTGAACCCTGTGGGAGTTTCACTGATTAACACTGAACCCTATGGGAGTCTCACTGATTAACATTGAACCCTGTGGGAGTCTCACTGATTAACACAGAACCCTATGAGTCTCAGTTATTAACACTGAACCCTATGGGAGTCTCACTGATTAACACTGACCCCTGTTGGAGTCTCACTGATTAATACTGTACCCTATGGGAGTCTCAGTGATTAACACTGAACCCTGTGGGAGTCTCCCTGATTAACAATGAACCCTGTGGGAGTCTCACTGATTAACACTGAACCCTATGGGAGTCTCACTGATTAACACTGAACCCTGTGGGAGTCTCACTAATTAACACTGAACCCTGTGGGAGTCTCACAGATTAACACTGAACCCTATGGGAGTCTCACTGATTAACACTGAACCCTGTGGGAGTCTCACTAATTAACACTGAACCCTGTGGGAGTCTCACAGATTAACACTGAACCCTATGGGAGTCTCACTGATTAACAATGAACCCTATGGGAGTCTCACTGATTAACAATGAACCCTATGGGAGTCTCACTGATTAACACTGAACCCTGTGGGAGTCTCACTGATTAACACTGAATCCTATGGGAGTCTCACTGATTAACACTGAACTCTGTGGGAGTCTCACTGATTAACACTGAACCCTATGGGAGTCTCACTGATTAACACTGAACCCTGTGGGAGTCTCACTAATTAACACTGAACCCTGTGGGAGTCTCACAGATTAACACTGAACCCTATGGGAGTCTCACTGATTAACAATGAACCCTATGGGAGTCTCACTGATTAACACTGAACCCTGTGGAAGTCTCACTGATTAACACTGAACCCTGTGGGAGTCTCACTGATTAACACTGAACCCTGTGGGAGTTTCACTGATTAACACTGAACCCTATGGGAGTCTCACTGATTAACATTGAACCCTGTGGGAGTCTCACTGATTAACACAGAACCCTATGAGTCTCAGTTATTAACACTGAACCCTATGGGAGTCTCACTGATTAACACTGACCCCTGTTGGAGTCTCACTGATTAATACTCTACCCTATGGGAGTCTCAGTGATTAACACTGAACCCTGTGGGAGTCTCCCTGATTAACAATGAACCCTGTGGGAGTCTCACTGATTAACACTGAACCCTATGGGAGTCTCACTGATTAACACTGAACCCTGTGGGAGTCTCACTAATTAACACTGAACCCTGTGGGAGTCTCACAGATTAACACTGAACCCTATGGGAGTCTCACTGATTAACACTGAACCCTGTGGAAGTCTCACTGATTAACACTGAACCCTGTTGGAGTCTCAGTGATTAACACTGAACCCTGTGGGAGTCTCACTGATTAACACTGAACCCTATGGGAGTCTCACTGATTAACAACGAACCCTATGGGAGTCTCACTGATTAACACTGAACCCTGTGGAAGTCTCACTGATTAACACTGAACCCTATGGGAGTCTCACTGATTAACACTGAACCCTGTGGGAGTCTCACTGATTAACACTGAACCCTATGGGAGTCTCACTGATTAACACTGAACCCTATGGGAGTCTCACTGATTAACACTGAACCCTGTGGGAGTCTCACTGATTAACACTGAACCCTATGGGAGTCTCACTGATTAACACTGAACCTATGAGTCTCAATATTTAACACTGAAACCTATGGGAGTCTCACTCATTAACACTGAACCCTTTTGGAGTCTAACTGATTAATACTGTACCCTATGGGAGTCTCAGTGATTAACACTGAACCCTGTGGGAGTCTCCCTGATTAACACTGAACCCTATGGGAGTCTCACTGATTAACACTGAACCATGTGGGTGTCTCACTGATTAACACTGAACCCTATGGGAGTCTCACTTATTAACACTGAACCCTGTGGGAGTCTCACTGATTAACACTGAACCCTGTGGGAGTCTCACTGATTAACACTGAATCCTATGGGAGTCTCACTGATTAACACTGAACTCTGTGGGAGTCTCACTGATTAACACTGAACCCTATGGGAGTCTCACTGATTAACACTGAACCCTGTGGGAGTCTCACTAATTAACACTGAACCCTGTGGGAGTCTCACAGATTAACACTGAACCCGATGGGAGTCTCACTGATTAACAATGAACCCTATGGGAGTCTCACTGATTAACACTGAACCCTGTGGAAGTCTCACTGATTAACACTGAACCCTGTGGGAGTCTCACTGATTAACACTGAACCCTGTGGGAGTCTCACTGATTAACACTGAACCCTGTGGGAGTTTCACTGATTAACACTGAACCCTATGGGAGTCTCACTGATTAACATTGAACCCTGTGGGAGTCTCACTGATTAACACAGAACCCTATGAGTCTCAGTTATTAACACTGAACCCTATGCGAGTCTCACTGATTAACACTGACCCCTGTTGGAGTCTCACTGATTAATACTGTACCCTATGGGAGTCTCAGTGATTAACACTGAACCCTGTGGGAGTCTCCCTGATTAACAATGAACCCTGTGGGAGTCTCACTGATTAACACTGAACCCTATGGGAGTCTCACTGATTAACACTGAACCATGTGGGAGTCTCACTAATTAACACTGAACCCTGTGGGAGTCTCACAGATTAACACTGAACCCTATGGGAGTCTCACTAATTAACACTGAACCCTGTGGGAGTCTCACAGATTAACACTGAACCCTATGGGAGTCTCACTGATTAACACTGAACTCTGTGGGAGTCTCACTGATTAACAATGAACCCTATGGGAGTCTCACTGATTAACACTGAACCCTGTGGGAGTCTCACTAATTAACACTGAACCCTGTTGGAGTCTCACAGATTAACACTGAACCCTATGGGAGTCTCACTGATTAACAATGAACCCTATGGGAGTCTCACTGATTAACACTGAACCCTGTGGAAGTCTCACTGATTAACACTGAACCCTGTGGGAGTCTCACTGATTAACACTGAACCCTGTGGGAGTCTCACTGATTAACACTGAACCCTGTGGGAGTTTCACTGATTAACACTGAACCCTATGGGAGTCTCACTGATTAACATTGAACCCTGTGGGAGTCTCACTGATTAACACAGAACCCTATGAGTCTCAGTTATTAACACTGAACCCTATGGGAGTCTCACTGATTAACACTGACCCCTGTTGGAGTCTCACTGATTAATACTGTACCCTATGGGAGTCTCAGTGATTAACACTGAACCCTGTGGGAGTCTCCCTGATTAACAATGAACCCTGTGGGAGTCTCACTGATTAACACTGAACCCTATGGGAGTCTCACTGATTAACACTGAACCCTGTGGGAGTCTCACTAATTAACACTGAACCCTGTGGGAGTCTCACAGATTAACACTGAACCCTATGGGAGTCTCACTGATTAACAATGAACCCTATGGGAGTCTTACTGATTAACAATGAACACTATGGGAGTCTCACTGATTAACACTGAACCTTGTGGGAGTCTCACTGATTAACACTGAATCCTATGGGAGTCTCACTGATTAACACTGAACTCTGTGGGAGTCTCACTGATTAACACTGAACCCTATGGGAGTCTCACTGATTAACACTGAACCCTGTGGGAGTCTCACTAATTAACACTGAATCCTGTGGGAGTCTCACAGATTAACACTGAACCCTATGGGATTCTCACTGATTAACACTGAACCCTGTGGGAGTCTCACTAATTAACACTGAACCCTGTGGGAGTCTCACAGATTAACACTGAACCCTATGGGAGTCTCACTGATTAACAATGAACCCTATGGGAGTCTCACTGATTAACACTGAACCCTGTGAAAGTCTCACTGATTAACACTGAACCCTGTGGGAGTCTCACTGATTAACACTGAACCCTGTGGGAGTCTCACTGATTAACACTGAACCCTGTGGGAGTTTCACTGATTAACACTGAACCCTATGGGAGTCTCACTGATTAACGTTGAACCCTGTGGGAGTCTCACTGATTAACACAGAACCCTATGAGTCTCAGATATTAACACTGAACCCTATGGGAGTCTCACTGATTAACATTGACCCCTGTTGGAGTCTCACTGATTAATACTGTACCCTATGGGAGTCTCAGTGATTAACACTGAACCCTGTGGGAGTCTCCCTGATTAACAACGAACCCTGTGGGAGTCTCACTGATTAACACTGAACCCTATGGGAGTCTCACTGATTAACACTGAACCCTGTGGGAGTCTCACTAATTAACACTGAACCCTGTGGGAGTCTCAAAGATTAACACTGAACCCTATGGGAGTCTCACTGATTAACACTGAAACCTGTGGGAGTCTCACTAATTAACACTGAACCCTGTGGGAGTCTCACAGATTAACACTGAACCCTATGGGAGTCTCACTGATTAACAATGAACCCTATGGGAGTCTCACTGATTAACAATGAACCCTATGGGAGTCTCACTGATTAACACTGAACCTTGTGGGAGTCTCACTGATTAACACTGAATCCTATGGGAGTCTCACTGATTAACACTGAACTCTGTGGGAGTCTCACTGATTAACATTGAACCCTATGGGAGTCTCACTGATTAACACTGAACCCTGTGGGAGTCTCACTAATTAACACTGAACCCTGTGGGAGTCTCACAGATTAACATTGAACCCTATGGGAGTCTCACTGATTAACAATGAACCCTATGGGAGTCTCACTGATTAACACTGAACCCTGTGGAAGTGTCACTGATTAACACTGAACCCTGTGGGAGTCTCACTGATTAACACTGAACCCTGTGGGAGTCTCACTGATTAACAATGAACCCTATGGGAGTCTCACTGATTAACACTGAACCCTGTGGAAGTCTCACTGATTAACACTGAACCCTGTTGGAGTCTCAGTGATTAACACTCAACCCTGTGGGAGTCTCACTGATTAACACTGAACCCTATGGGAGTCTCACTGATTAACACTGAACCCTATGGGAGTCTCACTGATTAACACTGAACCCTGTGGAAGTCTCACTGATTAACACTGAACCCTATGGGAGTCTCACTGATTAACACTGAACCCTGTGGGAGTCTCACTGATTAACACTGAACCCTAAGGGAGTCTCACTGATTAACACTGAACCCTATGGGAGTCTCACTGATTAACACTGAACCCTGTGGGAGTCTCACTCATTAACACTGAACCCTGTTGGAGTCTAACTGATTAATACTGTACCCTATGGGAGTCTCAGTGATTAACACTGAACGCTGTGGGAGTCTCCCTGATTATCACTGAACCCTATGGGAGTCTCACTGATTAACACTGAACCATGTGGGTGTCTCACTGATTAACACTGAACCCTATGGGAGTCTCACTTATTAACACTGAACCCTGTGGGAGTCTCACTTATTAACACTGAACCCTGTGGGAGTCTCACTGATTAACACTGAACCCTGTGGGAGTCTCACTGATTAACACTGAATCCTATGGGAGTCTCACTGATTAACACTGAACTCTGTGGGAGTCTCACTGATTAACACTGAACCCTATGGGAGTCTCACTGATTAACACTGAACCCTGTGGGAGTCTCACTAATTAACACTGAACCCTGTGGGAGTCTCACAGATTAACACTGAACCCTATGGGAGTCTCACTGATTAACAATGAACCCTATGGGAGTCTCACTGATTAACAATGAACCCTATGGGAGTCTCACTGATTAACACTGAACCTTGTGGGAGTCTCACTGATTAACACTGAATCCTATGGGAGTCTCACTGATTAACACTGAACTCTGTGGGAGTCTCACTGATTAACATTGAACCCTATGGGAGTCTCACTGATTAACACTGAACCCTGTGGGAGTCTCACTAATTAACACTGAACCCTGTGGGAGTCTCACAGATTAACATTGAACCCTATGGGAGTCTCACTGATTAACAATGAACCCTATGGGAGTCTCACTGATTAACACTGAACCCTGTGGAAGTGTCACTGATTAACACTGAACCCTGTGGGAGTCTCACTGATTAACACTGAACCCTGTGGGAGTCTCACTGATTAACACTGAACCCTGTGGGAGTTTCACTGATTAAAACTGAACCCTATGGGAGTCTCACTGATTAACATTGAACCCTGTGGGAGTCTCACTGATTAACACAGAACCCTATGAGTCTCAGTTATTAACACTGAACCCTATGGGAGTCTCACTGATTAACACTGACCCCTGTTGGAGTCTCACTGATTAATACTGTACCCTATGGGAGTCTCAGTGATTAACACTGAACCCTGTGGGAGTCTCCCTGATTAACAATGAACCCTGTGGGAGTCTCACTGATTAACACTGAACCCTATGGGAGTCTCACTGATTAACACTGAACCCTGTGGGAGTCTCACTAATTAACACTGAACCCTGTGGGAGTCTCACAGATTAACACTGAACCCTATGGGAGTCTCACTGATTAACACTGAACCCTGTGGGAGTCTCACTAATTAACACTGAACCCTGTGGGAGTCTCACAGATTAACACTGAACCCTATGGGAGTCTCACTGATTAACAATGAACCCTATGGGAGTCTCACTGATTAACACTGAACCCTGTGGAAGTCTCACTGATTAACACTGAACCCTGTTGGAGTCTCAGTGATTAACACTCAACCCTGTGGGAGTCTCACTGATTAACACTGAACCCTATGGGAGTCTCACTGATTAACACTGAACCCTATGGGAGTCTCACTGATTAACACTGAACCCTGTGGAAGTCTCACTGATTAACACTGAACCCTATGGGAGTCTCACTGATTAACACTGAACCCTGTGGGAGTCTCACTGATTAACACTGAACCCTAAGGGAGTCTCACTGATTAACACTGAACCCTATGGGAGTCTCACTGATTAACACTGAACCCTGTGGGAGTCTCACTCATTAACACTGAACCCTGTTGGAGTCTAACTGATTAATACTGTACCCTATGGGAGTCTCAGTGATTAACACTGAACGCTGTGGGAGTCTCCCTGATTATCACTGAACCCTATGGGAGTCTCACTGATTAACACTGAACCATGTGGGTGTCTCACTGATTAACACTGAACCCTATGGGAGTCTCACTTATTAACACTGAACCCTGTGGGAGTCTCACTTATTAACACTGAACCCTGTGGGAGTCTCACTGATTAACACTGAACCCTGTGGGAGTCTCACTGATTAACACTGAATCCTATGGGAGTCTCACTGATTAACACTGAACTCTGTGGGAGTCTCACTGATTAACACTGAACCCTATGGGAGTCTCACTGATTAACACTGAACCCTGTGGGAGTCTCACTAATTAACACTGAACCCTGTGGGAGTCTCACAGATTAACACTGAACCCTATGGGAGTCTCACTGATTAACAATGAACCCTATGGGAGTCTCACTGATTAACACTGAACCCTGTGGAATTCTCACTGATTAACACTGAACCCTATGGGAGTCTGACTGATTAACACTGAACCCTGTGGAAGTCTCACTGATTAACACTGAACCCTATGGGAGTCTCACTGATTAACACTGAACCCTGTGGGAATCTCACTGATTAACACTGAACCCTATGGGAGTTTCACTGATTAACACTGAACCCTATGGGAGTCTCACTGATTAACACTGAACCCTGTGGGAGTCTCACTGATTAACACTGAACCCTATGGGAGTCTCACTGATTAACACTGAACCTATGAGTCTCAGTATTTAACACTGAACCCTATGGGAGTCTCACTCATTAACACTGAACCCTATGGGAGTCTCACTGATTAACACTGACCCCTGTTGGAGTCTCACTGATTAATACTGTACCCTATGGGAGTCTCAGTGATTAACACTGAACCCTGTGGGAGTCTCCCTGATTAACAATGAACCCTGTGGGAGTCTCACTGATTAACGCTGAACCCTGTGGGAGTCTCACTAATTAACACTGAACCCTGTGGGAGTCTCACAGATTAACACTGAACCCTATGGGAGTCTCACTGATTAACAATGAACCCTATGGGAGTCTCACTGATTAACACTGAACCCTGTGGAATTCTCACTGATTAACACTGAACCCTATGGGAGTCTGACTGATTAACACTGAACCCTGTGGAAGTCTCACTGATTAACACTGAACCCTATGGGAGTCTCACTGATTAACACTGAACCCTGTGGGAATCTCACTGATTAACACTGAACCCTATGGGAGTTTCACTGATTAACACTGAACCCTATGGGAGTCTCACTGATTAACACTGAACCCTGTGGGAGTCTCACTGATTAACACTGAACCCTATGGGAGTCTCACTGATTAACACTGAACCTATGAGTCTCAGTATTTAACACTGAACCCTATGGGAGTCTCACTCATTAACACTGAACCCTGTTGGAGTCTAACTGATTAATACTGTACCCTATGGGAGTCTCAGTGATTAACACTGAACCCTGTGGGAGTCTCCCTGATTAACACTGAACCCTATGGGAGTCTCACTGATTAACACTGAACCATGTGGGTGTCTCACTGATTAACACTGAACCCTATGGGAGTCTCACTTATTAACACTGAACCCTGTGGGAGTCTCACTGATTAACACTGAACCCTGTGGGAGTCTCACTGATTAACACTGAATCCTATGGGAGTCTCACTGATTAACACTGAACTCTGTGGGAGTCTCACTGATTAACACTGAACCCTATGGGAGTCTCACTGATTAACACTGAACCCTGTGGGAGTCTCACTAATTAACACTGAACCCTGTGGGAGTCTCACAGATTAACACTGAACCCTATGGGAGTCTCACTGATTAACAATGAACCCTATGGGAGGCTCACTGATTAACACTGAACCCTGTGGAAGTCTCACTGATTAACACTGAACCCTGTGGGAGTCTCACTGATTAACACTGAACCCTGTGGGAGTCTCACTGATTAACACTGAACCCTGTGGGAGTTTCACTGATTAACACTGAACCCTATGGGAGTCTCACTGATTAACATTGAACCCTGTGGGAGTCTCACTGATTAACACAGAACCCTATGAGTCTCAGTTATTAACACTGAACCCTATGGGAGTCTCACTGATTAACACTGACCCCTGTTGGAGTATCACTGATTAATACTGTACCCTATGGGAGTCTCAGTGATTAACACTGAACCCTGTGGGAGTCTCCCTGATTAACAATGAACCCTGTGGGAGTCTCACTGATTAACACTGAACCCTACGGGAGTCTCACTGATTAACACTGAACCCTGTGGGAGTCTCACTAATTAACACTGAACCCTGTGGGAGTCTCACAGATTAACACTGAACCGTATGGGAGTCTCACTGATTAACACTGAACCCTGTGGGAGTCTCACTAATTAACACTGAACCCTGTGGGAGTCTCACAGATTAACACTGAACCCTATGGGAGTCTCACTGATTAACAATGAACCCTATGGGAGTCTCACTGATTAACAATGAACCCTATGGGAGTCTCACTGATTAACACTGAACCCTGTGGGAGTCTCACTGATTAACACTGAATCCTATGGGAGTCTCACTGATTAACACTGAACTCTGTGGGAGTCTCACTGATTAACACTGAACCCTATGGGAGTCTCACTGATTAACACTGAACCCTGTGGGAGTCTCACTAATTAACACTGAACCCTGTGGGAGTCTCACAGATTAACACTGAACCCTATGGGAGTCTCACTGATTAACAATTAACCCTATGGGAGTCTCACTGATTAACACTGAACCCTGTGGAAGTCTCACTGATTAACACTGAACCCTGTGGGAGTCTCACTGATTAACACTGAACCCTGTGGGAGTCTCACTGATTAACACTGAATCCTATGGGAGTCTCACTGATTAACACTGAACTCTGTGGGAGTCTCACTGATTAACACTGAACCCTATGGGAGTCTCACTGATTAACACTGAACCCTGTGGGAGTCTCACTAATTAACACTGAATCCTGTGGGTGTCTCACAGATTAACACTGAACCCTATGGGAGTCTCACTGATTAACAATGAACCCTATGGGAGTCTCACTGATTAACACTGAACCCTGTGGAAGTCTCACTGATTAACACTGAACCCTGTGGGAGTCTCACTGATTAACACTGAACCCTGTGGGAGTCTCACTGATTAACACTGAACCCTGTGGGAGTTTCACTGATTAACACTGAACCCTATGGGAGTCTCACTGATTAACATTGAACCCTGTGGGAGTCTCACTGATTAACACAGAACCCTATGAGTCTCAGTTATTAACACTGAACCCTATGGGAGTCTCACTGATTAACACTGACCCCTGTTGGAGTCTCACTGATTAATACTGTACCCTATGGGAGTCTCAGTGATTAACACTGAACCCTGTGGGAGTCTCCCTGATTAACAATGAACCCTGTGGGAGTCTCACTGATTAACACTGAACCCTATGGGAGTCTCACTGATTAACACTGAACCCTGTGGGAGTCTCACTAATTAACACTGAACCCTATGGGAGTCTCACTGATTAACACTGAACTCTGTGGGTGTCTCACTGATTAACACTGAACCCTATGGGAGTCTCACTGATTAACACTGAACCCTGTGGGAGTCTCACTAATTAACACTGAACCCTGTGGGAGTCTCACAGATTAACATTGAACCCTATGGGAGTCTCACTGATTAACAATGACCCCTGTTGGAGTCTCACTGATTAATACTGTACCCTATGGGAGTCTCAGTGATTAACACTGAACCCTGTGGGAGTCTCCCTGATTAACAATGAACCCTGTGGGAGTCTCACTGATTAACACTGAACCCTATGGGAGTCTCACTGATTAACACTGAACCCTGTGGGAGTCTCACTAATTAACACTGAACCCTATGGGAGTCTCACTGATTAACACTGAACTCTGTGGGTGTCTCACTGATTAACACTGAACCCTATGGGAGTCTCACTGATTAACACTGAACCCTGTGGGAGTCTCACTAATTAACACTGAACCCTGTGGGAGTCTCACAGATTAACATTGAACCCTATGGGAGTCTCACTGATTAACAATGACCCCTATGGGAGTCTCACTGATTAACACTGAACCCTGTGGGAGTCTCACTGATTAACACTGAACCCTGTGGGAGTCTCACTGATTAACACTGAACCCTGTGGGAGTTTCACTGATTAACACTGAACCCTATGGGAGTCTCACTGATTAACATTGAACCATGTGGGAGTCTCACTGATTAACACAAAACCCTATGAGTCTCAGTTATTAACACTGAACCCTATGGGAGTCTCACTGATTAACACTGACCCCTGTTGGAGTCTCACTGATTAATACTGTACCCTATGGGAGTCTCAGTGATTAACACTGAACCCTGTGGGAGTCTCCCTGATTAACAATGAACCCTGTGGGAGTCTCACTGATTAACACTGAACCCTATGGGAGTCTCACTGATTAACACTGAACCCTGTGGGCGTCTCACTAATTAACACTGAACCCTGTGGGAGTCTCACAGATTAACACTGAACCCTATGGGAGTCTCACTGATTAACACTGAACCCTATGGGAGTCTCACTGATTAACACTGAGCCCTGTGGGAGTCTCACTAATTAACACTGAACCCTACGGGAGTCTCACTGATTAACACTGAACTCTGTGGGAGTCTCACTGATTAACACTGAACCCTATGGGAGTCTCACTGATTAACACTGAACCCTGTGGGAGTCTCACTAATTAACACTGAACCCTGTGGGAGTCTCACAGATTAACATTGAACCCTATGGGAGTCTCACTGATTAACAATGAACCCTATGGGAGTCTCACTGATTAACATTGAACCCTGTGGAAGTCTCACTGATTACCACTGAACCCTGTGGGAGTCTCACTGATTAACACTGAACCCTGTGGGAGTCTCACTGATTAACACTGAACCCTGTGGGAGTTTCACTGATTAACACTGAACCATATGGGAGTCTCACTGATTAACATTGAACCCTGTGGAAGTCTCACTGATTAACACAGAACCCTATGAGTCTCAGTTACTAACACTGAACCCTATGGGAGTCTCACTGATTAACACTGACCCCTGTTGGAGTCTCACTGATTAATACTGTACCCATTGGGAGTCTCAGTGATTAACACTGAACCCTGTGGGAGTCTCCCTGATTAACAATGAACCCTGTGGGAGTCTCACTGATTAACACTGAACCCTATGGGAGTCTCACTGATTAACACTGAACCCTGTGGGAGTCTCACTAATTAACACTGAACCCTATGGGAGTCTCACTGATTAACACTGAACTCTGTGGGTGTCTCAGTGATTAACACTGAACCCTATGGGAGTCTCACTGATTAACACTGAACCCTGTGGGAGTCTCACTAATTAACACTGAACCCTGTGGGAGTCTCACAGATTAACATTGAACCCTATGGGAGTCTCACTGATTAACAATGACCCCTATGGGAGTCTCACTGATTAACACTGAACCCTGTGGGAGTCTCACTGATTAACACTGAACCCTGTGGGAGTCTCACTGATTAACACTGAACCCTGTGGGAGTTTCACTGATTAACACTGAACCCTATGGGAGTCTCACTGATTAACATTGAACCATGTGGGAGTCTCACTGATTAACACAAAACCCTATGAGTCTCAGTTATTAACACTGAACCCTATGGGAGTCTCACTGATTAACACTGACCCCTGTTGGAGTCTCACTGATTAATACTGTACCCTATGGGAGTCTCAGTGATTAACACTGAACCCTGTGGGAGTCTCCCTGATTAACAATGAACCCTGTGGGAGTCTCACTGATTAACACTGAACCCTATGGGAGTCTCACTGATTAACATTGAACCCTATGGGAGTCTCACTGATTAACACTGAACCCTGTGGGAGTCTCACTAATTAACACTGAACCCTATGGGAGTCTCACTGATTAACACTGAACTCTGTGGGTGTCTCACTGATTAACACTGAACCCTATGGGAGTCTCACTGATTAACACTGAACCCTGTGGGAGTCTCACTAATTAACACTGAACCCTGTGGGAGTCTCACAGATTAACATTGAACCCTATGGGAGTCTCACTGATTAACAATGACCCCTATGGGAGTCTCACTGATTAACACTGAACCCTGTGGGAGTCTCACTGATTAACACTGAACCCTGTGGGAGTCTCACTGATTAACACTGAACCCTGTGGGAGTTTCACTGATTAACACTGAACCCTATGGGAGTCTCACTGATTAACATTGAACCATGTGGGAGTCTCACTGATTAACACAAAACCCTATGAGTCTCAGTTATTAACACTGAACCCTATGGGAGTCTCACTGATTAACACTGACCCCTGTTGGAGTCTCACTGATTAATACTGTACCCTATGGGAGTCTCAGTGATTAACACTGAACCCTGTGGGAGTCTCCCTGATTAACAATGAACCCTGTGGGAGTCTCACTGATTAACACTGAACCCTATGGGAGTCTCACTGATTAACACTGAACCCTGTGGGCGTCTCACTAATTAACACTGAACCCTGTGGGAGTCTCACAGATTAACACTGAACCCTATGGGAGTCTCACTGATTAACACTGAACCCTATGGGAGCCTCACTGATTAACACTGAGCCCTGTGGGAGTCTCACTAATTAACACTGAACCCTATGGGAGTCTCACTGATTAACACTGAACTCTGTGGGAGTCTCACTGATTAACACTGAACCCTATGGGAGTCTCACTGATTAACACTGAACCCTGTGGGAGTCTCACTAATTAACACTGAACCCTGTGGGAGTCTCACAGATTAACATTGAACCCTATGGGAGTCTCACTGATTAACAATGAACCCTATGGGAGTCTCACTGATTAACATTGAACCCTGTGGAAGTCTCACTGATTACCACTGAACCCTGTGGGAGTCTCACTGATTAACACTGAACCCTGTGGGAGTCTCACTGATTAATACTGAACCCTGTGGGAGTTTCACTGATTAACACTGAACCATATGGGAGTCTCACTGATTAACATTGAACCCTGTGGGAGTCTCACTGATTAACACAGAACCCTATGAGTCTCAGTTACTAACACTGAACCCTATGGGAGTCTCACTGATTAACACTGACCCCTGTTGGAGTCTCACTGATTAATACTGTACCCATTGGGAGTCTCAGTGATTAAAACTGAACCCTGTGGGAGTCTCCCTGATTAACAATGAACCCTGTGGGAGTCTCACTGATTAACACTGAACCCTATGGGAGTCTCACTGATTAACACTGAACCCTGTGGGAGTCTCACTAATTAACACTGAACCCTGTGGGAGTCTCACAGATTAACACTGAACCCTATGGGAGTCTCACTGATTAACACTGAACCCTGTGGGAGTCTCACTAATTAACACTGAACCCTGTGGGAGTCTCACAGATTAACACTGAACCCTATGGGAGTCTCACTGATTAACAATGAACCCTATGGGAGTCTCACTGATTAACACTGAACCCTGTGGAAGTCTCACTGATTAACACTGAACCCTGTTGGAGTCTCAGTGATTAACACTGAACCCTGTGGGAGTCTCACTGATTAACACTGAACCCTATGGGAGTCTCACTGATTAACACTGAACCCTATGGGAGTCTCACTGATTAACACTGAACCCTGTGGAAGTCTCACTGATTAACACTGAACCCTATGGGAGTCTCACTGATTAACACTGAACCCTGTGGGAGTCTCACTGATTAACACTGAACCCTATGGGAGTCTCACTGATTAACACTGAACCCTATGGGAGTCTCACTGATTAACACTGAACCCTGTGGGAGTCTCACTGATTAACACTGAACCCTATGGGAGTCTCACTGATTAACACTGAACCTATGAGTCTCAGTATTTAACACTGAACCCTATGGGAGTCTCACTCATTAACACTGAACCCTGTTGGAGTCTAACTGATTAATACTGTACCCTATGGGAGTCTCAGTGATTAACACTGAACCCTGTGCGAGTCTCCCTGATTAACACTGAACCCTATGGGAGTCTCACTGATTAACACTGAACCATGTGGGTGTCTCACTGATTAACACTGAACCCTATGGGAGTCTCACTTATTAACACTGAACCCTGTGGGAGTCTCACTGATTAACACTGAACCCTGTGGGAGTCTCACTGATTAACACTGAATCCTATGGGAGTCTCACTGATTAACACTGAACTCTGTGGGAGTCTCACTGATTAACACTGAACCCTATGGGAGTCTCACTGATTAACACTGAACCCTGTGGGAGTCTCACTAATTAACACTGAACCCTGTGGGAGTCTCACAGATTAACACTGAACCCTATGGGAGTCTCACTGATTAACAGTGAACCCTATGGGAGTCTCACTGATTAACACTGAACCCTGTGGAAGTCTCACTGATTAACACTGAACCCTATGGGAGTCTGACTGATTAACACTGAACCCTGTGGAAGTCTCACTGATTAACACTGAACCCTATGGGAGTCTCACTGATTAACACTGAACCCTGTGGGAATCTCACTGATTAACACTGAACCCTATGGGAGTCTCACTGATTAACACTGAACCCTATGGGAGTCTCACTGATTAACACTGAACCCTGTGGGAGTCTCACTGATTAACACTGAACCCTATGGGAGTCTCACTGATTAACACTGAACCTATGAGTCTCAGTATTTAACACTGAACCCTATGGGAGTCTCACTCATTAACACTGAACCCTGTTGGAGTCTAACTGATTAATACTGTACCCTATGGGAGTCTCAGTGATTAACACTGAACCCTGTGGGAGTCTCCCTGATTAACACTGAACCCTATGGGAGTCTCACTGATTAACACTGAACCATGTGGGTGTCTCACTGATTAACACTGAACCCTATGGGAGTCTCACTTATTAACACTGAACCCTGTGGGAGTCTCACTGATTAACACTGAACCCTGTGGGAGTCTCACTGATTAACACTGAATCCTATGGGAGTCTCACTGATTAACACTGAACTCTGTGGGAGTCTCACTGATTAACACTGAACCCTATGGGAGTCTCACTGATTAACACTGAACTCTGTGGGAGTCTCACTAATTAACACTGAACCCTGTGGGAGTCTCACAGATTAACACTGAACCCTATGGGAGTCTCACTGATTAACAATGAACCCTATGGGAGTCTCACTGATTAATACTGAACCCTGTGGAAGTCTCACTGATTAACACTGAACCCTGTGGGAGTTTCACAGATTAACACTGAACCCTATGGGAGTCTCACTGATTAATATTGAACCCTGTGGGAGTCTCACTGATTAACACAGAACCCTATGAGTCTCAGTTATTAACACTGAACCCTATGGGAGTCTCACTGATTAACACTGACCCCTGTTGGAGTATCACTGATTAATACTGTACCCTATGGGAGTCTCAGTGATTAACACTGAACCTTGTGGGAGTCTCCCTGATTAACAATGAACCCTGTGGGAGTCTCACTGATTAACACTGAACCCTATGGGAGTCTCACTGATTAACACTGAACCCTGTGGGAGTCTCACTAATTAACACTGAACCCTGTGGGAGTCTCACAGATTAACACTGAACCCTATGGGAGTCTCACTGATTAACACTGAACCCTGTGGGAGTCTCACTAATTAACACTGAACCCTGTGGGAGTCTCACAGATTAACACTGAACCCTATGGGAGTCTCACTGATTAACAATGAACCCTATGGGAGTCTCACTGATTAACAATGAACCCTATGGGAGTCTCACTGATTAACACTGAACCCTGTGGGAGTCTCACTGATTAACACTGAATCCTATGGGAGTCTCACTGATTAACACTGAACTCTGTGGGAGTCTCACTGATTAACACTGAACCCTATGGGAGTCTCACTGATTAACACTGAACCCTGTGGGAGTCTCACTAATTAACACTGAACCCTGTGGGAGTCTCACAGATTAACACTGAACCCTATGGGAGTCTCACAGATTAACAATGAACCCTATGGGAGTCTCACTGATTAACACTGAACCCTGCGGAAGTCTCACTGATTAACACTGAACCGTGTGGGAGTCTCACTGTTTAACACTGAACCCTGTGGGAGTCTCACTGATTAACACTGAACCCTGTGGGAGTTTCACTGATTAACGCTGAAATCTATGGGAGTCTCACTGATTAACATTGAACCCTGTGGGAGTCTCACTGATTAACACAGAACCCTATGAGTCTCAGTTATTAACACTGAACCCTATGGGAGTCTCAATGATTAACACTGACCCCTGTTGGAGTCTCACTGATTAATACTGTACCCTATGGGAGTCTCAGTGATTAACACTGAACCCTGAGGGAGTCTCCCTGATTAACAATGAACCCTGTGGGAGTCTCACTGATTAACACTGAACCCTATGGGAGTCTCACTGATTAACACTGAACCCTGTGCGAGTCTCACTAATTAACACTGAACCCTGTGGGAGTCTCACAGATTAACACTGAACCCTATGGGAGTCTCACTGATTAACACTGAACCCTGTGGAAGTCTCACTGATTAACACTGAACCCTGTTGGAGTCTCAGTGATTAACACTGAACCCTGTGGGAGTCTCACTGATTAACACTGAACCCTATGGGAGTCTCACTGATTAACACTGAACCCTATGGGAGTCTCACTGATTAACACTGAACCCTGTGGAAGTCTCACTGATTAACACTGAACCCTATGGCAGTCTCACTGATTAACACTGAACCCTGTGGGAGTCTCACTGATTAACACTGAACCCTATGGGAGTCTCACTGATTAACACTGAACCCTATGGGAGTCTCACTGATTAACACTGAACCCTGTGGGAGTCTCACTGATTAACACTGAACCCTATGGGAGTCTCACTGATTAACACTGAACGTATGAGTCTCAGTATTTAACACTGAACCCTATGGGAGTCTCACTCATTAACACTGAACCCTGTTGGAGTCTAACTGATTAATACTGTACCCTATGGGAGTCTCAGTGATTAACACTGAACCCTGTGGGAGTCTCCCTGATTAACACTGAACCCTATGGGAGTCTCACTGATTAACACTGAACCATGTGGGTGTCTCACTGATTAACACTGAACCCTATGGGAGTCTCACTTATTAACACTGAACCCTGTGGGAGTCTCACTGATTAACACTGAACCCTGTGGGAGTCTCACTGATTAACACTGAATTCTATGGGAGTCTCACTGATTAACACTGAACTCTGTGGGAGTCTCACTGATTAACACTGAACCCTATGGGAGTCTCACTGATTAACACTGAACCATGTGGGAGTCTCACTAATTAACACTGAACCCTGTGGGAGTCTCACAGATTAACACTGAACCCTATGGGAGTCTCACTGATTAACAATGAACCCTATGGGAGTCTCACTGATTAACACTGAACCCTGTGGAAGTCTCACTGATTAACACTGAACCCTGTGGGAGTCTCACTGATTAACACTGAACCCTGTGGGAGTCTCACTGATTAACACTGAACCCTGTGGGAGTCTCACTGATTAACACTGAACCCTGTGGGAGTCTCACTAATTAACACTGAACCCTGTGGGAGTCTCACTGATTAATACTGTACCCTATGGGAGTCTCAGTGATTAACACTGAACCCTGAGGGAGTCTCCCTGATTAACAATGAACCCTGTGGGAGTCTCACTGATTAACACTGAACCCTATGGGAGTCTCACTGATTAACACTGAACCCTGTGGGAGTCTCACTAATTAACACTGAACCCTGTGGGAGTCTCACAGATTAACACTGAACCCTATGGGAGTCTCACTGATTAACACTGAACCCTGTGGAAGTCTCACTGATTAACACTGAACCCTGTTGGAGTCTCAGTGATTAACACTGAACCCTGTGGGAGTCTCACTGATTAACACTGAACCCTATGGGAGTCTCACTGATTAACACTGAACCCTATGGGAGTCTCACTGATTAACACTGAACCCTGTGGAAGTCTCACTGATTAACACTGAACCCTATGGCAGTCTCACTGATTAACACTGAACCCTGTGGGAGTCTCACTGATTAACACTGAACCCTATGGGAGTCTCACTGATTAACACTGAACCCTATGGGAGTCTCACTGATTAACACTGAACCCTGTGGGAGTCTCACTGATTAACACTGAACCCTATGGGAGTCTCACTGATTAACACTGAACGTATGAGTCTCAGTATTTAACACTGAACCCTATGGGAGTCTCACTCATTAACACTGAACCCTGTTGGAGTCTAACTGATTAATACTGTACCCTATGGGAGTCTCAGTGATTAACACTGAACCCTGTGGGAGTCTCCCTGATTAACACTGAACCCTATGGGAGTCTCACTGATTAACACTGAACCATGTGGGTGTCTCACTGATTAACACTGAACCCTATGGGAGTCTCACTTATTAACACTGAACCCTGTGGGAGTTTCACTGATTAACACTGAACCCTGTGGGAGTCTCACTGATTAACACTGAATCCTATGGGAGTCTCACTGATTAACACTGAACTCTGTGGGAGTCTCACTGATTAACACTGAACCCTATGGGAGTCTCACTGATTAACACTGAACCCTGTGGGAGTCTCACTAATTAACACTGAACCCTGTGGGAGTCTCACAGATTAACACTGAACCCTATGGGAGTCTCACTGATTAACAATGAACCCTATGGGAGTCTCACTGATTAACACTGAACCCTGTGGAAGTCTCACTGATTAACACTGAACCCTGTGGGAGTCTCACTGATTAACACTGAACCCTGTGGGAGTCTCACTGATTAACACTGAACCCTGTGGGAGTCTCACTGATTGACACTGCCCCCTGTGGGAGTCTCACTAATTAACACTGAACCCTGTGGGAGTCTCACAGATTAACACTGAACCCTATGGGAGTCTCACTGATTAACAATGAACCCTATGGGAGTCTCACTGATTAACACTGAACCCTGTGTAAGTCTCACTGATTAACACTGAACCCTGTGGGAGTCTCACTGATTAACACTGAACCCTGTGGGAGTCTCACTGATTAACACTGAACCCTGTGGGAGTTTCACTGATTAACACTGAACCCTATGGGAGTCTCACTGATTAACATTGAACCCTGTGGGAGTCTCACTGATTAACACAGAACCCTATGAGTCTCAGTTTTTAACACTGAACCCTATGGGAGTCTCACTGATTAACACTGACCCCTGTTGGAGTCTCACTGATTAATACTGTACCCTATGGGAGTCTCAGTGATTAACACTGAACCCTGTGGGAGTCTCCCTGATTAACAATGAACCCTGTGGGAGTCTCACTGATTAACACTGAACCCTATGGGAGTCTCACTGATTAACACTGAACCCTGTGGGAGTCTCACTAATTAACACTGAAACCTGTGGGAGTCTCACAGATTAACACTGAACCCTAAGGGAGTCTCACTAATTAACACTGAACCCTGTGGGAGTCTCACAGATTAACACTGAACCCTATGGGAGTCTCACTGATTAACACTGAACTCTGTGGGAGTCTCACTGATTAACACTGAACCCTATGGGAGTCTCACTGATTAACACTGAACCCTGTGGGAGTCTCACTAATTAACACTGAACCCTGTGGGAGTCTCACAGATTAACACTGAACCCTATGAGAGTCTCACTGATTAACAATGAACCCTATGGGAGTCTCACTGATTAACACTGAACCCTGTGGAAGTCTCACTGATTAACACTGAACTCTGTGGGAGTCTCATTGATTAACACTGAACCCTGTGGGAGTCTCACTGATTAACACTGAACCCTGTGGGAGTTTCACTGATTAACACTGAACCCTATGGGAGTCTCACTGATTAACATTGAACCCTGTGGGAGTCTCACTGATTAACACAGAACCCTATGAGTCTCAGTTATTAACACTGAACCCTATGGGAGTCTCAATGATTAACACTGACCCCTGTTGGAGTCTCACTGATTAATACTGTACCCTATGGGAGTCTCAGTGATTAACACTGAACCCTGAGGGAGTCTCCCTGATTAACAATGAACCCTGTGGGAGTCTCACTGATTAACACTGAACCCTATGGGAGTCTCACTGATTAACACTGAACCCTGTGGGAGTCTCACTAATTAACACTGAACCCTGTGGGAGTCTCACAGATTAACACTGAACCCTATGGGAGTCTCACTGATTAACACTGAACCCTGTGGAAGTCTCACTGATTAACACTGAACCCTGTTGGAGTCTCAGTGATTAACACTGAACCCTGTGGGAGTCTCACTGATTAACACTGAACCCTATGGGAGTCTCACTGATTAACACTGAACCCTATGGGAGTCTCACTGATTAACACTGAACCCTGTGGAAGTCTCACTGATTAACACTGAACCCTATGGCAGTCTCACTGATTAACACTGAACCCTGTGGGAGTCTCACTGATTAACAATGAACCCTATGGGAGTCTCACTGATTAACACTGAACCCTATGGGAGTCTCACTGATTAACACTGAACCCTGTGGGAGTCTCACTGATTAACACTGAACCCTATGGGAGTCTCACTGATTAACACTGAACGTATGAGTCTCAGTATTTAACACTGAACCCTATGGGAGTCTCACTCATTAACACTGAACCCTGTTGGAGTCTAACTGATTAATACTGTACCCTATGGGAGTCTCAGTGATTAACACTGAACCCTGTGGGAGTCTCCCTGATTAACACTGAACCCTATGGGAGTCTCACTGATTAACACTGAACCATGTGGGTGTCTCACTGATTAACACTGAACCCTATGGGAGTCTCACTTATTAACACTGAACCCTGTGGGAGTCTCACTGATTAACACTGAACCCTGTGGGAGTCTCACTGATTAACACTGAATTCTATGGGAGTCTCACTGATTAACACTGAACTCTGTGGGAGTCTCACTGATTAACACTGAACCCTATGGGAGTCTCACTGATTAACACTGAACCATGTGGGAGTCTCACTAATTAACACTGAACCCTGTGGGAGTCTCACAGATTAACACTGAACCCTATGGGAGTCTCACTGATTAACAATGAACCCTATGGGAGTCTCACTGATTAACACTGAACCCTGTGGAAGTCTCACTGATTAACACTGAACCCTGTGGGAGTCTCACTGATTAACACTGAACCCTGTGGGAGTCTCACTGATTAACACTGAACCCTGTGGGAGTCTCACTGATTAACACTGAACCCTGTGGGAGTCTCACTAATTAACACTGAACCCTGTGGGAGTCTCACTGATTAACACTGAACCCTGTTGGAGTCTCACTGATTAATACTGTACCCTATGGGAGTCTCAGTGATTAACACTGAACCCTGAGGGAGTCTCCCTGATTAACAATGAACCCTGTGGGAGTCTCACTGATTAACACTGAACCCTATGGGAGTCTCACTGATTAACACTGAACCCTGTGGGAGTCTCACTAATTAACACTGAACCCTGTGGGAGTCTCACAGATTAACACTGAACCCTATGGGAGTCTCACTGATTAACACTGAACCCTGTGGAAGTCTCACTGATTAACACTGAACCCTGTTGGAGTCTCAGTGATTAACACTGAACCCTGTGGGAGTCTCACTGATTAACACTGAACCCTATGGGAGTCTCACTGATTAACACTGAACCCTATGGGAGTCTCACTGATTAACACTGAACCCTGTGGAAGTCTCACTGATTAACACTGAACCCTATGGCAGTCTCACTGATTAGCACTGAACCCTGTGGGAGTCTCACTGATTAACACTGAACCCTATGGGAGTCTCACTGATTAACACTGAACCCTATGGGAGTCTCACTGATTAACACTGAACCCT
Source organism: Petromyzon marinus (assembly GCF_048934315.1). Classification (NCBI taxonomy): domain Eukaryota; kingdom Metazoa; phylum Chordata; class Hyperoartia; order Petromyzontiformes; family Petromyzontidae; genus Petromyzon; species Petromyzon marinus. The sequence continues at coordinate 1,407,262 of NW_027423058.1, read as the reverse complement.
GTGGGAGTCTCACTGATTAACACTGAACCCTATGGGAGTCTCACTGATTAACACTGAACGTATGAGTCTCAGTATTTAACACTGAACCCTATGGGAGTCTCACTCATTAACACTGAACCCTGTTCGAGTCTAACTGATTAATACTGTACCCTATGGGAGTCTCAGTGATTAACACTGAACCCTGTGGGAGTCTCCCTGATTAACACTGAACCCTATGGGAGTCTCACTGATTAACACTGAACCATGTGGGTGTCTCACTGATTAACACTGAACCCTATGGGAGTCTCACTTATTAACACTGAACCCTGTGGGAGTTTCACTGATTAACACTGAACCCTGTGGGAGTCTCACTGATTAACACTGAATCCTATGGGAGTCTCACTGATTAACACTGAACTCTGTGGGAGTCTCACTGATTAACACTGAACCCTATGGGAGTCTCACTGATTAACACTGAACCCTGTGGGAGTCTCACTAATTAACACTGAACCCTGTGGGAGTCTCACAGATTAACACTGAACCCTATGGGAGTCTCACTGATTAACAATGAACCCTATGGGAGTCTCACTGATTAACACTGAACCCTGTGGAAGTCTCACTGATTAACACTGAACCCTGTGGGAGTCTCACTGATTAACACTGAACCCTGTGGGAGTCTCACTGATTAACACTGAACCCTGTGGGAGTCTCACTGATTGACACTGCACCCTGTGGGAGTCTCACTAATTAACACTGAACCCTGTGGGAGTCTCACAGATTAACACTGAACCCTATGGGAGTCTCACTGATTAACAATGAACCCTATGGGAGTCTCACTGATTAACACTGAACCCTGTGTAAGTCTCACTGATTAACACTGAACCCTGTGGGAGTCTCACTGATTAACACTGAACCCTGTGGGAGTCTCACTGATTAACACTGAACCCTGTGGGAGTTTCACTGATTAACACTGAACCCTATGGGAGTCTCACTGATTAACATTGAACCCTGTGGGAGTCTCACTGATTAACACAGAACCCTATGAGTCTCAGTTTTTAACACTGAACCCTATGGGAGTCTCACTGATTAACACTGACCCCTGTTGGAGTCTCACTGATTAATACTGTACCCTATGGGAGTCTCAGTGATTAACACTGAACCCTGTGGGAGTCTCCCTGATTAACAATGAACCCTGTGGGAGTCTCACTGATTAACACTGAACCCTATGGGAGTCTCACTGATTAACACTGAACCCTGTGGGAGTCTCACTAATTAACACTGAAACCTGTGGGAGTCTCACAGATTAACACTGAACCCTAAGGGAGTCTCACTAATTAACACTGAACCCTGTGGGAGTCTCACAGATTAACACTGAACCCTATGGGAGTCTCACTGATTAACACTGAACTCTGTGGGAGTCTCACTGATTAACACTGAACCCTATGGGAGTCTCACTGATTAACACTGAACCCTGTGGGAGTCTCACTAATTAACACTGAACCCTGTGGGAGTCTCACAGATTAACACTGAACCCTATGGGAGTCTCACTGATTAACAATGAACCCTATGGGAGTCTCACTGATTAACACTGAACCCTGTGGAAGTCTCACTGATTAACACTGAACTCTGTGGGAGTCTCATTGATTAACACTGAACCCTGTGGGAGTCTCACTGATTAACACTGAACCCTGTGGGAGTTTCACTGATTAACACTGAACCCTATGGGAGTCTCACTGATTAACATTGAACCCTGTGGGAGTCTCACTGATCAACACAGAACCCTATGAGTCTCAGTTATTAACACTGAACCCTATGGGAGTCTCACTGATTAACACTGACCCCTGTTGGAGTCTCACTGATTAATACTGTACCCTATGGGAGTCTCAGTGATTAACACTGAACCCTGTGGGAGTCTCCCTGATTAACAATGAACCCTGTGGGAGTCTCACTGATTAACACTGAACCCTATGGGAGTCTCACTGATTAACACTGAACCCTGTGGGAGTCTCACTAATTAACACTGAACCCTGTGGGAGTCTCACAGATTAACACTGAACCCTATGGGAGTCTCACTGATTAACACTGAACCCTGTGGGAGTCTCACTAATTAACACTGAACCCTGTGGGAGTCTCACAGATTAACACTGAACCCTATGGGAGTCTCACTGATTAACAATGAACCCTATGGGAGTCTCACTGATTAACAATGAACCCTATGGGAGTGTCACTGATTAACACTGAACTCTGTGGGAGTCTCACTGATTAACACTGAACCCTATGGGAGTCTCACTGATTAACACTGAACCCTGTGGGAGTCTCACTAATTAACACTGAACCCTGTGGGAGTCTCACAGATTAACACTGAACCCTATGGGAGTCTCACTGATTAACAATGAACCCTGTGGGAGTCTCACTAATTAACACTGAACCCTGTGGGAGTCTCACAGATTAACACTGAACCCTATGGGAGTCTCACTGATTAACACTGAACCCTGTGGGAGTCTCACTAATTAACACGAACCCTGTGGGAGTCTCACAGATTAACACTGAACCCTATGGGAGTCTCACTGATTAACAATGAACCCTATGGGAGTCTCACTGATTAACAATGAACCCTATGGGAGTGTCACTGATTAACACTGAACTCTGTGGGAGTCTCACTGATTAACACTGAACCCTATGGGAGTCTCACTGATTAACACTGAACCCTGTGGGAGTCTCACTAATTAACACTGAACCCTGTGGGAGTCTCACAGATTAACACTGAACCCTATGGGAGTCTCACTGATTAACAATGAACCCTATGGGAGTCTCACTGATTAACACTGAACCCTGTGGAAGTCTCACTGATTAACACTGAACCCTGTGGGAGTCTCACTGATTAACACTGAACTCTGTGGGAGTCTCACTGATTAACACTGAACCCTATGGGAGTCTCACTGATTAACACTGAACCCTGTGGGAGTCTCACTGATTAACAATGAACCCTGTGGGAGTTTCACTGATTAACACTGAACCCTATGGGAGTCTCACTGATTAACACTGAACCCTGTGGGAGTTTCACTGATTAACACTGAACCCTATGGGAGTCTCACTGATTAACATTGAACCCTGTGGGAGTCTCACTGATTAACACAGAACCCTATGAGTCTCAGTTATTAACACTGAACCCTATGGGAGTCTCACTGATTAACACTGACCCCTGTTGGAGTCTCACTGATTAATACTGTACCCTATGGGAGTCTCAGTGATTAACACTGAACCCTGTGGGAGTCTCCCTGATTAACAATGCACCCTGTGGGAGTCTCACTGATTAACACTGAACCCTATGGGAGTCTCACTGATTAACACTGAACCCTGTGGGAGTCTCACTAATTAACACTGAACCCTGTGGGAGTCTCACAGATTAACACTGAACTCTATGGGAGTCTCACTGATTAACACTGAACCCTGTGGGAGTCTCACTAATTAACACTGAACCCTGTGGGAGTCTCACAGATTAACACTGAACCCTATGGGAGTCTCACTGATTAACAATGAACCCTATGGGAGTCTCACTGATTAACAATGAACCCTATGGGAGTCTCACTGATTAACACTGAACCCTGTGGGAGTCTCACTGATTAACACTGAATCCTATGGGAGTGTCACTGATTAACACTGAACTCTTTGGGAGTCTCACTGATTAACACTGAACCCTATGGGAGTCTCACTGATTAACACTGAACCCTGTGGGAGTCTCACTAATTAACACTGAACCCTGTGGGAGTCTCACAGATTAACACTGAACCCTATGGGAGTCTCACTGATTAACAATGAACCCTATGGGAGTCTCACTGATTAACACTGAACCCTGTGGAAGTCTCACCGATTAACACTGAACCCTGTGGGAGTCTCACTGATTAACACTGAACCCTGTGGGAGTCTCACTGATTAACACTGAACCCTGTGGGAGTTTCACTGATTAACACTGAACCCTATGGGAGTCTCACTGATTAACATTGAACCCTGTGGGAGTCTCACTGATTAACACAGAACCCTATGAGTCTCAGTTATTAACACTGAACCCTATGGGAGTCTCACTGATTAACACTGACCCCTGTTGGAGTCTCACTGATTAATACTGTACCCTATGGGAGTCTCAGTGATTAACACTGAACCCTGTGGGAGTCTCCCTGATTAACAATGAACCCTGTGGGAGTCTCACTGATTAACACTGAACCCTATGGGAGTCTCACTGATTAACACTGAACCCTGTGGGAGTCTCACTAATTAACACTGAACCCTGTGGGAGTCTCACAGATTAACACTGAACCCTATGGGAGTCTCACTGATTAACACTGAACCCTGTGGGAGTCTCACTAATTAACACTGAACCCTGTGGGAGTCTCACAGATTAACACTGAACCCTATGGGAGTCTCACTGATTAACAATGAACCCTATGGGAGTCTCACTGATTAACACTGAACCCTGTGGAAGTCTCACTGATTAACACTGAACCCTGTTGGAGTCTCAGTGATTAACACTGAACCCTGTGGGAGTCTCACTGTTTAACACCGAACCCTATGGGAGTCTCACTGATTAACACTGAACCCTATGGGAGTCTCACTGATTAACACTGAACCCTGTGTAAGTCTCACTGATTAACACTGAACCCTATGGGAGTCTCACTGATTAACACTGAACCCTGTGGGAGTCTCACTGATTAACACTGAACCCTATGGGAGTCTCACTGATTAACACTGAACCCTATGGGAGTCTCACTGATTAACACTGAACCCTGTGGGAGTCTCACTGATTAACACTGAACCCTATGGGAGTCTCACTGATTAACACTGAACCTATGAGTCTCAGTATTTAACACTGAACCCTATGGGAGTCTCACTCATTAACACTGAACCCTGTTGGAGTCTAACTGATTAATACTGTACCCTATGGGAGTCTCAGTGATTAACACTGAACCCTGTGGGAGTCTCCCTGATTAACACTGAACCCTATGGGAGTCTCACTGATTAACACTGAACCATGTGGGTGTCTCACTGATTAACACTGAACCCTATGGGAGTCTCACTTATTAACACTGAACCCTGTGGGAGTCTCACTGATTAACACTGAACCCTGTGGGAGTCTCACTGATTAACACTGAACCCTGTGGGAGTCTCCCTGATTAACAATGAACCCTGTGGGAGTCTCACTGATTAACACTGAACCCTATGGGAGTCTCACTGATTAACACTGAACCCTGTGGGAGTCTCACTAATTAACACTGAACCCTGTGGGAGTCTCACAGATTAACACTGAACCCTATGGGAGTCTCACTGATTAACACTGAACCCTGTGGGAGTCTCACTAATTAACACTGAACCCTGTGGGAGTCTCACAGATTAACACTGAACCCTATGGGAGTCTCACTGATTAACAATGAACCCTATGGGAGTCTCACTGATTAACACTGAACCCTGTGGAAGTCTCACTGATTAACACTGAACCCTGTTGGAGTCTCAGTGATTAACACTGAACCCTGTGGGAGTCTCACTGTTTAACACTGAACCCTATGGGAGTCTCACTGATTAACACTGAACCCTATGGGAGTCTCACTGATTAACACTGAACCCTGTGTAAGTCTCACTGATTAACACTGAACCCTATGGGAGTCTCACTGATTAACACTGAACCCTGTGGGAGTCTCACTGATTAACACTGAACCCTATGGGAGTCTCACTGATTAACACTGAACCCTATGGGAGTCTCACTGATTAACACTGAACCCTGTGGGAGTCTCACTGATTAACACTGAACCCTATGGGAGTCTCACTGATTAACACTGAACCTATGAGTCTCAGTATTTAACACTGAACCCTATGGGAGTCTCACTCATTAACACTGAACCCTGTTGGAGTCTAACTGATTAATACTGTACCCTATGGGAGTCTCAGTGATTAACACTGAACCCTGTGGGAGTCTCCCTGATTAACACTGAACCCTATGGGAGTCTCACTGATTAACACTGAACCATGTGGGTGTCTCACTGATTAACACTGAACCCTATGGGAGTCTCACTTATTAACACTGAACCCTGTGGGAGTCTCACTGATTAACACTGAACCCTGTGGGAGTCTCACTGATTAACACTGAATCCTATGGGAGTCTCACTGATTAACACTGAACTCTGTGGGAGTCTCACTGATTAACACTGAACCCTATGGGAGACTCACTGATTAACACTGAACCCTGTGGTAGTCTCACTAATTAACACTGAACCCTGTGGGAGTCTCACAGATTAACACTGAACCCTATGGGAGTCTCACTGATTAACAATGAACCCTATGGGAGTCTCACTGATTAACACTGAACCCTGTGGAAGTCTCACTGATTAACACTGAACCCTGTGGGAGTCTCACTGATTAACACTGAACCCTGTGGGAGTCTCACTGATTAACACTGAACCCTGTGGAAATTTCACTGATTAACACTGAACCCTATGGGAGTCTCACTGATTAACATTGAACCCTGTGGGAGTCTCACTGATTAACACAGAACCCTATGAGTCTCAGTTATTAACACTGAACCCTATGGGAGTCTCACTGATTAACACTGACCCCTGTTGGAGTCTCACTGATTAATACTGTACCCTATGGGAGTCTCAGTGATTAACACTGAACCCTGTGGGAGTCTCCCTGATTAACAATGAACCCTGTGGGAGTCTCACAGATTAACACTGAACCCTATGGGAGTCTCACTGATTAACACTGAACCCTGTGGGAGTCTCACTAATTAACACTGAACCCTGTGGGAGTGTCACAGATTAACACTGAACCCTATGGGAGTCTCACTGATTAACAATGAACCCTGTGGGAGTCTCACTGATTAACACTGAACCCTGTGGAAGTCTCACTGATTAACACTGAACCCTATGGGAGTCTCACTGATTAACACTGAACCCTGTGGGAGACTCACTGATTAACACTGAACCCTATGGGAGTCTCACTGATTAACACTGAACCCTATGGGAGTCTCACTGATTAACACTGAATCCTGTGGGAGTCTCACTGATTAACACTGAACCCTATGGGAGTCTAACTGATTAACACTGAACCTATGAGTCTCAGTATTTAACACTGAACCCTATGGGAGTCTCACTCATTAACACTGAACCCTGTTGGAGTCTAACTGATTAATACTGTACCCTATGGGAGTCTCAGTGATTAACACTGAACCCTGTGGGAGTCTCCCTGATTAACACTGAACCCTATGGGAGTCTCACTGATTAACACTGAACCATGTGGGTGTCTAACTGATTAACACTGAACCCTATGGGAGTCTCACTTATTAACACTGAACCCTGTGGGAGTCTCACTGATTAACACTGAACCCTGTGGGAGTCTCACTGATTAACACTGAATCCTATGGGAGTCTCACTGATAAACACTGAACTCTGTGGGAGTCTCACTGATTAACACTGAACCCTATGGGAGTCTCACTGATAAACACTGAACTCTGTGGGAGTCTCACTGATTAACACTGAACCCTATGGGAGTCTCACTGATTAACACTGAACCCTGTGGGAGTCTCACTAATTAACACTGAACCCTGTGGGCGTCTCACAGATTAACACTGAACCCTATGGGAGTCTCACTGATTAACAATGAACCCTATGGGAGTCTCACTGATTAACACTGAACCCTGTGGAAGTCTCACTGATTAACACTGAACCCTGTCGGAGTCTCACTGATTAACACTGAACCCTGTGGGAGTCTCACTGATTAACACTGAACCCTGTGCGAGTTTCACTGATTAACACTGAACCCTATGGGAGTCTCACTGATTAACATTGAACCCTGTGGGAGTCTCACTGATTAACACAGAACCCTATGAGTCTCAGTTATTAACACTGAACCCTATGGGAGTCTCACTGATTAACACTGACCCCTGTTGGAGTCTCACTGATTAATACTGTACCCTATGGGAGTCTCAGTGATTAACACTGAACCCTGTGGGAGTCTCCCTGATTAACAATGAACCCTGTGGGAGTCTCACTGATTAACACTGAACCCTATGGGAGTCTCACTGATTAACTCTGAACCTTGTGGGAGTCTCACTGATTAACACTGAACCCTATGTGATTCTCACTGATTAACAATGCACCCTGTGGGTGTCTCACTGATTAACACTGAACTCTATGGGAGTCTCACTTATTAACACTGAACCCTGTGGGAGTCTCACTGATTAACACTGAACCCTGTGGGAGTCTCACTGATTAAACACTGAACCCTATGGGAGTCTCACTGATTAACACTGTATCCTGCGGGAGTCTCACTGATTAACACTGAACCCAATGGGAGTCTCACTGATTAACACTGAACCCTGTGGGAGTCTCACTGATTAACACTGAACCCTGAGGGAGTTTCACAGACTAACACTGAACCCTATGGGAGTCTCACTGATTAACAATGAACCCTATGGGAGTCTCACTGATTAACACTGAACCCTGTGGAAGTCTCACTGATTAACACTGAACCCTGTGGGAGTCTCACTGATTAACACTGAACCCTGTGGGAGTCTCACTGATTAACACTGAACCCTGTGGGAGTTTCACTGATTAACACTGAACCCTATGGGAGTCTCACTGATTAACAATGAACCCTGTGGGAGTCTCACTGATTAACAATGAACCCTAAGGGAGTCTCACTGATTAACACTGAACCCTGTGGGAGTCTCACTGATTAACAATGAACCCTATGGGAGTCTCACTGATTAACACTGAACCCTGTGGGGGTCTCACTGATTAGCACTGAACCCTGTGGGAGTCTCACTGATTAACACTGAACCCTATGGGAGTCTCACTGATTAACAATGACCCCTGTGGGAGTCTCACTGATTAACAATGAACTCTATGGGAGTCTCACTGATTAACACTGAACCCTGTGAGAGTCTCACTGATTAACAATGAACCCTATGGGAGACTCACTGATTAACACTGAACCCTGTGGGAGTCTCACTGATTAACAATGAACCCTGTGGGAGTCTCACTGATTAACACTGAACCCTATGAGTATCAGTAAATAACACTGAACCCTATAGGAGTCTCACTGATTAACACTGAACCCTGTTGGAGTCTCACTGATTAATACAGTACCCTATGGGAGTCTCAGTGATTAACACCGAACCCTGTGGGAGTCTCTCTGATTAATACTGAACCCTGTGGGAGTCTCACTGATTAACACTGAACCCTGTGGGTGTCTCACTGATTAACACTGAACCCTATAGGAGTCTCACTTATTAACACTGAACCCTGTGGGAGTCTCACTGATTAACACTGAACCCTGTGGGAGTCTCACTGATTAAAACTGAACCCTATGGGAGTCTTACTGATTAACACTGAACCCTGTGGGAGTCTCACGGATTAACACTGAACCCTATGGGAGTCTCACTGATTAACACTGAACCCTATGAGTCTCAGTAATTAACACTGAACCCTATGGGAGTCTCACTCATTAACACTGAACCCTGTTGGAGTCTCACTGATTAATACTGTACCCTAAGGGAGTCTCAGTGATTAACACTGAACCCTGTGGGAGTCTCCCTGATTAACACTGAAGCCTGTGGACGTCTCACTGATTAACACTGAACCCTATGGGAGTCTCACTGATTAACACTGAACCCTGTGGGTGTCTCATTGATTAACACTGAACCCTATGGGAGTCTCACTTATTAACACTGAACCCTGTGGGAGTCTCACTGATTAACACTGAACCCTGTGGGAGTCTCACTGATTAACACTGAACCCTATGGGAGTCTCACTGATTAACACTGAACCCTGTGGGAGTCTCACTGATTAACACTGAACCCTATGGGAGTCTCACTGATTAACACTGAACCCTGTGGGAGTCTCACTGATTAACACTGAACCCTGTGGGAGTCTCACAGATTAACACTGAACCCTATGGGAGTCTCACTGATTAACAATGAACCCTATGGGAGTCTCACTGATTAACACTGAAGCCTGTGGACGTCTCACTGATTAACACTGAACACTGTGGGAGTCTCACTGATTAACACTGAACCCTGTGGGAGTCTCACTGATTAACACTGAACCCTATGGGAGTCTCACTGATTAACACTGAACCCTGTGGGAGTCTCACAGATTAACACTGACCCCTATGGGAGTCTCACTGATTAACAATGAACCCTATAGGAGTCTCACTGATTAACACTGAAGCCTGTGGACGTCTCACTGATTAACACTGAACCCTGTGGGAGTCTCACTGATTAACACTGAACCCTATGGGAGTCTCACTGATTAACACTGAACCCTATGGGAGTCTCACTGATTAACACTGAACCCTGTGGGAGTCTCACTGATTAACAACGAACCCTGTGGGAGTCTCACTGATTAACACTGAACCCTATGAGTATCAGTAATTAACACTGAACCCTATGGGAGTCTCACTGATTAACACTGAACCCTGTTGGAGTCTCACTGATTAATACGGTACAATATGGGAGTCTCAGTGATTAACACTGAACCCTGTGGGAGTCTCACTGATTAACACTGAACCCTATGGGAGTCTCACTTATTAACACTGAACCCTGTGGGAGTCTCACTGATTAACACTGAACCCTATGGGAGTCTCACTGATTAACACTGAACCCTATGGGAGTCTTACTGATTAACACTGAACCCTGTGGGAGTCTCACTGATTAACACTGAACCCTATGGGAGTCTCACTGATTAACACTGAACCCTATGAGTCTCAGTAATTAACACTGAACCCTATGGGAGTCTCACTCATTAACACTGAACCCTGTTGGAGTCTCCCTGATTAACACTGAACCCTGTGGGAGTCTCACTGATTAACACTGAACCCTATGGGAGTCTCACTGATTAACTCTGAACCCTGTGGGAGTCTCACTGATTAACACTGAACCCTATGGGAGTCTCACTGATTAACACTGAACCATGAGGGAGTTTCACAGACTAACACTGAACCCTATGGGAGTCTCACTGATTAACAATGAACCCTATGGGAGTCTCGCTGATTAACACTGAACCCTGTGGAAGTCTCACTGATTAACACTGAACCCTGTGGGAGTCTCACTGATTAACACTGAACCCTGTGGGAGTCTCACTGATTAACACTGAACCCTGTGGGAGTTTCACTGATTAACACTGAACCCTATGGGAGTCTCACTGATTAACAATGAACCCTGTGGGAGTCTCACTGATTAACAATGAACCCTATGGGAGTCTCACTGATTAACACTGAACCCTGTGGGATTCTCACTGATTAACAATGAACCCTATGGGAGTCTCACTGATTAACACTGAACCCTGTGGGAGTCTCACTGTAACAATGAACCCTGTGGGAGTCTCACTGATTAACACTGAACCCTGTTGGAGTCTCACTGATTAATACAGTACCCTATGGGAGTCTCAGTGATTAACACTGAACCCTGTGGGAGTCTCCCTGATTAATACTGAACCCTGTGGGAGTCTCACTGATTAACACTGAACCCTATGGGAGTCTCACTGATTAACTCTGAACCCTGTGGGAGTCTCACTGATTAACACTGAACCCTATGGGAGTCTCACTGATTAACACTGAACCCTGTGGGTGTCTCACTGATTAACACTGAACCCTATGGGAGTCTCACTTATTAACACTGAAACCTGTGGGAGTCTCACTGATTAACACTGAACCCTGTGGGAGTCTCACTGATTAACAATGAACCCTGTGGGAGTCTCACTGATTAACAATGAACCCTATGGGAGTCTCACTGATTAACACTGAACCCTGTGGGATTCTCACTGATTAACAATGAACCCTATGGGAGTCTCACTGATTAACACTGAACCCTGTGGGAGTCTCACTGTAACAATGAACCCTGTGGGAGTCTCACTGATTAACACTGAACCCTGTTGGAGTCTCACTGATTAATACAGTACCCTATGGGAGTCTCAGTGATTAACACTGAACCCTGTGGGAGTCTCCCTGATTAATACTGAACCCTGTGGGAGTCTCACTGATTAACACTGAACCCTATGGGAGTCTCACTGATTAACTCTGAACCCTGTGGGAGTCTCACTGATTAACACTGAACCCTATGGGAGTCTCACTGATTAACACTGAACCCTGTGGGTGTCTCACTGATTAACACTGAACCCTATGGGAGTCTCACTTATTAACACTGAAACCTGTGGGAGTCTCACTGATTAACACTGAACCCTCTGGGAGTCTCACTGATTAACAATGAACCCTGTGGGAGTCTCACTGATTAACAATGAACCCTATGGGAGTCTCACTGATTAACACTGAACCCTGTGGGATTCTCACTGATTAACAATGAACCCTATGGGAGTCTCACTGATTAACACTGAACCCTGTGGGAGTCTCACTGTAACAATGAACCCTGTGGGAGTCTCACTGATTAACACTGAACCCTGTTGGAGTCTCACTGATTAATACAGTACCCTATGGGAGTCTCAGTGATTAACACTGAACCCTGTGGGAGTCTCCCTGATTAATACTGAACCCTGTGGGAGTCTCACTGATTAACACTGAACCCTATGGGAGTCTCACTGATTAACTCTGAACCCTGTGGGAGTCTCACTGATTAACACTGAACCCTATGGGAGTCTCACTGATTAACACTGAACCCTGTGGGTGTCTCACTGATTAACACTGAACCCTATGGGAGTCTCACTTATTAACACTGAAACCTGTGGGAGTCTCACTGATTAACACTGAACCCTGTGGGAGTCTCACTGATTAACACTGAACCCTATGGGAGTCTTACTGATTAACACTGAACCCTGTGGGAGTCTCACTGATTAACACTGAACCCTATGGGAGTCTCACTGATTAACACTGAACCCTATGAGTCTCAGTAATTAACACTGAACCCTATGGGAGTCTCACTCATTAACACTGAACCCTGTTGGAGTCTCACTGATTAATACTGTACCCTAAGGGAGTCTCAGTGATTAACACTGAACCCTGTGGGAGTCTCCCTGATTAACACTGAACCCTGTGGGAGTCTCACTGATTAACACTGAACCCTATGGGAGTCTCACTGATTAACACTGAAGCCTGTGGACGTCTCACTGATTAACACAGAACCCTATGGGAGTCTCACTGATTAACACTGAACCCTGTGGGAGTCTCACTGATTAGCACTGAACCCTGTGGGAGTCTCACTGATTAACACTGAACCCTATGGGAGTCTCACTGATTAACAATGAACCCTGTGGGAGTCTCACTGATTAACAATGAACTCTATGGGAGTCTCACTGATTAACACTGCAACCCTGTGGGATTCTCACTGATTAACAATGAACCCTATGGGAGTCTCACTGATTAACACTGAACCCTGTGGAAGTCTCACTGTAACAATGAACCCTGTGGGAGTCTCACTGATTAACACTGAACCCTATGAGTATCAGTAATTAACACTGAACCCTATGGGAGTCTCACTGATTAACACTGAACCCTGTTGGAGTCTCACTGATTAATACAGTACCCTATGTGAGTCTTAGTGATTAACACTGAACCCTGTGGGAGTCTCCCTGATTAATACTGAACCCTGTGGGAGTTTCACTGATTAACACTGAACCCTATGGGAGTCTCACTGATTAACTCTGAACCCTGTGGGAGTCTCACTGATTAACACTGAACCCTATGGGAGTCTCACTGATTAACACTGAACCCTGTGGGTGTCTCACTGATTAACACTGAACCCTATGGGAGTCTCACTTATTAACACTGAACCCTGTGGGAGTCTCACTGATTAACACTGAAACCTGTGGGAGTCTCACTGATTAACACTGAACCCTATGGGAGTCTTACTGATTAACACTGAACCCTGTGGGAGTCTCACTGATTAACACTGAACCCTATGGGAGTCTCACTGATTAACACTGAACCCTATGAGTCTCAGTAATTAACACTGAACCCTATGGGAGTCTCACTCATTAACACTGAACCCTGTTGGAGTCTCACTGATTAATACTGTACCCTAAGGGAGTCTCAGTGATTAACCCTGTGGGAGTCTCCCTGATTAACACTGAACCCTGTGGGAGTCTCACTGATTAACACTGAACCCTATGGGAGTCTCACTGATTAACACTGAAGCCTGTGGACATCTCACTGATTAACACTGAACCCTATGGGAGTCTCACTGATTAACATTGAACCCTGTGGGTGTCTCACTGATTAACACTGAACCCTATGGGAGTCTCACTTATTAACACTGAACCCTGTGGGAGTCTCACTGATTAACACTGAACCCTGTGGGAGTCTCACTGATTAACACTGAACCCTATGGGAGTCTCACTGATTAACACTGAACCCTGTGGGAGTCTCACTGATTAACACTGAACCCTATGGGAGTCTCACTGATTAACACTGAACCCTGTGGGAGTCTCACTGATTAACACTGAACCCTGTGGGAGTCTCACAGATTAACACTGAACCCTATGGGAGTCTCACTGATTAACAATGAACCCTATGGGAGTCTCACTGATTAACACTGAAGCCTGTGGGAGTCTCACTGATTAACACTGAACCCTGTGGGAGTTTCACTGATTAACACTGAACCCTATGGGAGTCTCACTGATTAACAATGAACCCTGTGGGAGTCTCACTGATTAACAATGAACCCTATGGGAGTCTCACTGATTAACACTGAACCCTGTGGGAGTCTCACTGATTAACAATGAACCCTATGGGAGTCTCACTGATTAACAATGAACCCTATGGGAGTCTCACTCATTAACACTGAACCCTGTTGGAGTCTCACTGATTAATACTGTACCCTAAGGGAGTCTCAGTGATTAACACTGAACCCTGTGGGAGTCTCCCTGATTAACACTGATCCCTGTAGGAGTCTCACTGATTAACACTGAACCCTATGGGAGTCTCACTGATTAACACTGAAGCCTGTGGACGTCTCACTGATTAACACTGAACCCTATGGGAGTCTCACTGATTAACACTGAACCCTGTGGGAGTCTCACTGATTAGCACTGAACCCTGTGGGAGTCTCACTGATTAACACTGAACCCTATGGGAGTCTCACTGATTAACAATGAACCCTGTGGGAGTCTCACTGATTAACAATGAACTCTATGGGAGTCTCACTGATTAACACTGCAACCCTGTGGGATTCTCACTGATTAACAATGAACCCTATGGGAGTCTCACTGATTAACACTGAACCCTGTGGGAGTCTCACTGTAACAATGAACCCTGTGGGAGTCTCACTGATTAACACTGAACCCTATGAGTATCAGTAATTAACACTGAACCCTATGGGAGTCTCACTGATTAACACTGAACCCTGTTGGAGTCTCACTGATTAATACAGTACCCTATGGGAGTCTCAGTGATTAACACTGAACCCTGTGGGAGTCTCCCTGATTAATACTGAACCCTGTGGGAGTCTCACTGATTAACACGGAACCCTATGGGAGTCTCACTGATTAACTCTGAACCCTGTGGGAGTCTCACTGATTAACACTGGACCCTATGGGAGTCTCACTGATTAACACTGAACCCTGTGGGTGTCTCACTGATTAACACTGAACCCTATGGGAGTCTCACTTATTAACACTGAACCCTGTGGGAGTCTCACTGATTAACACTGAACCCTGTGGGTGTCTCACTGATTAACACTGAACCCTATGGGAGTCTTACTGATTAACACTGAACCCTGTGGGAGTCTCACTGATTAACACTGAACCCTATGGGAGTCTCACTGATTAACACTGAACCCTATGAGTCTCAGTAATTAACACTGAACCCTATGGGAGTCTCACTCATTAACACTGAACCCTGTTGGAGTCTCACTGATTAATACTGTACCCTAAGGGAGTCTCAGTGATTAACACTGAACCCTGTGGGAGTCTCCCTGATTAACACTGAACCCTGTGGGAGTCTCACTGATTAACACTGAACCCTATGGGAGTCTCACTGATTAACACTGAAGCCTGTGGACGTCTCACTGATTAACACTGAACCCTAAGGGAGTCTCACTGATTAACACTGAACCCTGTGGGTGTCTCACTGATTAACACTGCACCCTATGGGAGTCTCACTTATTAACACTGAACCCTGTGGGAGTCTCACTGATTAACACTGAACCCTGTGGGAGTCTCACTGATTAACACTGAACCCTATGGGAGTCTCACTGATTAACACTGAACCCTGTGGGAGTCTCACTGATTAACACTGAACCCTATGGGAGTCTCACTGATTAACACTGAACCCTGTGGGAGTCTCACTGATTAACACTGAACCCTGTGGGAGTCTCACAGATTAACACTGAACCCTATGGGAGTCTCACTGATTAACAATGAACCCTATGGGAGTCTCACTGATTAACACTGAAGCCTGTGGGAGTCTCACTGATTAACACTGAACCCTGTGGGAGTTTCACTGATTAACACTGAACCCTATGGGAGTCTCACTGATTAACAATGAACCCTGTGGGAGTCTCACTGATTAACAATGAACCCTATGGGAGTCTCACTGATTAACACTGAACCCTGTGGGAGTCTCACTGATTAACAATGAACCCTATGGGAGTCTCACTGATTAACAATGAACCCTATGGGAGTCTCACTCATTAACACTGAACCCTGTTGGAGTCTCACTGATTAATACTGTACCCTAAGGGAGTCTCAGTGATTAACACTGAACCCTGTGGGAGTCTCCCTGATTAACACTGATCCCTGTGGGAGTCTCACTGATTAACACTGAACCCTATGGGAGTCTCACTGATTAACACTGAAGCCTGTGGACGTCTCACTGATTAACACTGAACCCTATGGGAGTCTCACTGATTAACACTGAACCCTGTGGGAGTCTCACTGATTAGCACTGAACCCTGTGGGAGTCTCACTGATTAACACTGAACCATATGGGAGTCTCACTGATTAACAATGAACCCTGTGGGAGTCTCACTGATTAACAATGAACCCTATGGGAGTCTCACTGATTAACACTGAACCCTGTGGGAGTCTCACTGTAACAATGAACCCTGTGGGTGTCTCACTGATTAACACTGAACCCTATGGGAGTCTTACTGATTAACACTGAACCCTGTGGGAGTCTCACTGATTAACACTGAACCCTATGGGAGTCTCACTGATTAACACTCAACCCTATGAGTCTCAGTAATTAACACTGAACCCTATGGGAGTCTCACTCATTAACACTGAACCCTGTTGGAGTCTCACTGATTAATACTGTACCCTAAGGGAGTCTCAGTGATTAACACTGAACCCTGTGGGAGTCTCCCTGATTAACACTGAACCCTGTGGGAGTCTCCCTGATTAATACTGAACCCTGTGGGAGTCTCACTGATTAACACGGAACCCTATGGGAGTCTCACTGATTAACTCTGAACCCTGTGGGAGTCTCACTGATTAACACTGGACCCTATGGGAGTCTCACTGATTAACACTGAACCCTGTGGGTGTCTCACTGATTAACACTGAACCCTATGGGAGTCTCACTTATTAATACTGAACCCTGTGGGAGCCTCACTGATTAACACTGAACCCTGTGGGTGTCTCACTGATTAACACTGAACCCTATGGGAGTCTTACTGATTAACACTGAACCCTGTGGGAGTCTCACTGATTAACACTGAACCCTATGGGAGTCTCACTGATTAACACTGAACCCTATGAGTCTCAGTAATTAACACTGAACCCTATGGGAGTCTCACTCATTAACACTGAACCCTGTTGGAGTCTCACTGATTAATACTGTACCCTAAGGGAGTCTCAGTGATTAACACTGAACCCTGTGGGTGTCTCCCTGATTAACACTGAACCCTGTGGGAGTCTCACTGATTAACACTGAACCCTATGGGAGTCTCACTGATTAACACTGAAGCCTGTGGACGTCTCACTGATTAACACTGAACCCTATGGGAGTCTCACTGATTAACACTGAACCCTGTGGGTGTCTCACTGATTAACACTGCACCCTATGGGAGTCTCACTTATTAACACTGAACCCTGTGGGAGTCTCACTGATTAACACTGAACCCTGTGGGAGTCTCACTGATTAACACTGAACCCTATGGGAGTCTCACTGATTAACACTGAACCCTGTGGGAGTCTCACTGATTAACACTGAACCCTATGGGAGTCTCACTGATTAACACTGAACCCTGTGGGAGTCTCACTGATTAACACTGAACCCTGTGGGAGTCTCACAGATTAACACTGAACCCTATGGGAGTCTCACTGATTAACAATGAACCATATGGGAGTCTCACTGATTAACACTGAAGCCTGTGGGAGTCTCACTGATTAACACTGAACCCTGTGGGAGTTTCACTGATTAACACTGAACCCTATGGGAGTCTCACTGATTAACAATGAACCCTGTGGGAGTCTCACTGATTAACAATGAACCCTATGGGAGTCTCACTGATTAACACTGAACCCTGTGGGAGTCTCACTGATTAACAATGAACCCTATGGGAGTCTCACTGATTAACAATGAACCCTATGGGAGTCTCACTCATTAATACTGAACCCTGTTGGAGTCTCACTGATTAATACTGTACCCTAAGGGAGTCTCAGTGATTAACACTGAACCCTGTGGGAGTCTCCCTGATTAACACTGATCCCTGTGGGAGTCTCACTGATTAACACTGAACCCTATGGGAGTCTCACTGATTAACACTGAAGCCTGTGGACGTCTCACTGATTAACACTGAACCCTATGGGAGTCTCACTGATTAACACTGAACCCTGTGGGAGTCTCACTGATTAGCACTGAACCCTGTGGGAGTCTCACTGATTAACACTGAACCATATGGGAGTCTCACTGATTAACAATGAACCCTGTGGGAGTCTCACTGATTAACAATGAACTCTATGGGAGTCTCACTGATTAACACTGCAACCCTGTGGGATTCTCACTGATTAACAATGAACCCTATGGGAGTCTCACTGATTAACACTGAACCCTGTGGGAGTCTCACTGTAACAATGAACCCTGTGGGAGTCTCACTGATTAGCACTGAACCCTGTGGGAGTCTCACTGATTAACACTGAACCCTATGGGAGTCTCACTGATTAACAATGAACCCTGTGGGAGTCTCACTCATTAACAATGAACTCTATGGGAGTCTCACTGATTAGCACTGAACCCTGTGGGAGTCTCACTGTAACAATGAACCCTGTGGGAGTATCACTGATTAGCACTGAACCCTGTGGGAGTCTCACTGATTAACACTGAACCCTATGGGAGTCTCACTGATTAACAATGAACCCTGTGGGAGTCTCACTCATTAACAATGAACTCTATGGGAGTCTCACTGATTAACACTGCAACCCTGTGGGATTCTCACTGATTAACAATGAACCCTATGGGAGTCTCACTGATTAACACTGAACCCTGTGGGAGTCTCACTGTAACAATGAACCCTGTGGGAGTCTCACTGATTAACACTGAACCCTATGAGTATCAGTAATTAACACTGAACCCTATGGGAGTCTCACTGATTAACACTGAACCCTGTTGGAGTCTCACTGATTAATACAGTACCCTATGGGAGTCTCAGTGATTAACACTGAACCCTGTGGGAGTCTCCCTGATTAATACTGAACCCTGTGGGAGTCTCACTGATTAACACGGAACCCTATGGGAGTCTCACTGATTAACTCTGAACCCTGTGGGAGTCTCACTGATTAACACTGGACCCTATGGGAGTCTCACTGATTAACACTGAACCCTGTGGGTGTCTCACTGATTAACACTGAACCCTATGGGAGTCTCACTTATTAACACTGAACCCTGTGGGAGTCTCACTGATTAACACTGAACCCTGTGGGTGTCTCACTGATTAACACTGAACCCTATGGGAGTCTTACTGATTAACACTGAACCCTGTGGGAGTCTCACTGATTAACACTGAACCCTATGGGAGTCTCACTGATTAACACTGAACCCTATGAGTCTCAGTAATTAACACTGAACCCTATGGGAGTCTCACTCATTAACACTGAACCCTGTTGGAGTCTCACTGATTAATACTGTACCCTAAGGGAGTCTCAGTGATTAACACTGAACCCTGTGGGAGTCTCCCTGATTAACACTGAACCCTGTGGGAGTCTCACTGATTAACACTGAACCCTATGGGAGTCTCACTGATTAACACTGAAGCCTGTGGACGTCTCACTGATTAACACTGAACCCTATGGGAGTCTCACTGATTAACACTGAACCCTGTGGGTGTCTCACTGATTAACACTGCACCCTATGGGAGTCTCACTGATTAACACTGAACCCTGTGGGAGTCTCACTGTAACAATGAACCCTGTGGGAGTCTCACTGATTAGCACTGAACCCTGTGGGAGTCTCACTGATTAACACTGAACCCTATGGGAGTCTCACTGATTAACAATGAACCCTGTGGGAGTCTCACTGATTAACAATGAACTCTATGGGAGTCTCACTGATTAACACTGCAACCCTGTGGGATTCTCACTGATTAACAATGAACCCTATGGGAGTCTCACTGATTAACACTGAACCCTGTGGGAGTCTCACTGTAACAATGAACCCTGTGGGAGTCTCACTGATTAACACTGAACCCTATGAGTATCAGTAATTAACACTGAACCCTATGGGAGTCTCACTGATTAACACTGAACCCTGTTGGAGTCTCACTGATTAATACAGTACCCTATGGGAGTCTCAGTGATTAACACTGAACCCTGTGGGAGTCTCCCTGATTAATACTGAACCCTGTGGGAGTCTCACTGATTAACACGGAACCCTATGGGAGTCTCACTGATTAACTCTGAACCCTGTGGGAGTCTCACTGATTAACACTGGACCCTATGGGAGTCTCACTGATTAACACTTAACCCTGTGGGTGTCTCACTGATTAACACTGAACCCTATGGGAGTCTCACTTATTAACACTGAACCCTGTGGGAGTCTCACTGATTAACACTGAACCCTGTGGGTGTCTCACTGATTAACACTGAACCCTATGGGAGTCCTACTGATTAACACTGAACCCTGTGGGAGTCTCACTGATTAACACTGAACCCTATGGGAGTCTCACTGATTAACACTGAACCCTATGAGTCTCAGTAATTAACACTGAACCCTATGGGAGTCTCACTCATTAACACTGAACCCTGTTGGAGTCTCACTGATTAATACTGTACCCTAAGGGAGTCTCAGTGATTAACATTGAACCCTGTGGGAGTCTCCCTGATTAACACTGAACCCTGTGGGAGTCTCACTGATTAACACTGAACCCTATGGGAGTCTCACTGATTAACACTGAAGCCTGTGGACGTCTCACTGATTAACACTGAACCCTATGGGAGTCTCACTGATTAACACTGAACCCTGTGGGTGTCTCACTGATTAACACTGCACCCTATGGGAGTCTCACTTATTAACACTGAACCCTGTGGGAGTCTCACTGATTAACACTGAACCCTGTGGGAGTCTCACTGATTAACACTGAACCCTATGGGAGTCTCACTGATTAACACTGAACCCTGTGGGAGTCTCACTGATTAACACTGAACCCTATGGGAGTCTCACTGATTAACTCTGAACCCTGTGGGAGTCTCACTGATTAACACTGGACCCTATGGGAGTCTCACTGATTAACACTGAACCCTGTGGGTGTCTCACTGATTAACACTGAACCCTATGGGAGTCTCACTTATTAACACTGAACCCTGTGGGAGTCTCACTGATTAACACTGAACCCTGTGGGTGTCTCACTGATTAACACTGAACCCTATGGGAGTCTTACTGATTAACACTGAACCCTGTGGGAGTCTCACTGATTAACACTGAACCCTATGGGAGTCTCACTGATTAACACTGAACCCTATGAGTCTCAGTAATTAACACTGAACCCTATGGGAGTCTCACTCATTAACACTGAACCCTGTTGGAGTCTCACTGATTAATACTGTACCCTAAGGGAGTCTCAGTGATTAACACTGAACCCTGTGGGAGTCTCCCTGATTAACACTGAACCCTGTGGGAGTCTCACTGATTAACACTGAACCCTATGGGAGTCTCACTGATTAACACTGAAGCCTGTGGACGTCTCACTGATTAACACTGAACCCTATGGGAGTCTCACTGATTAACACTGAACCCTGTGGGTGTCTCACTGATTAACACTGCACCCTATGGGAGTCTCACTGATTAACACTGAACCCTGTGGGAGTCTCACTGTAACAATGAACCCTGTGGGAGTCTCACTGATTAGCACTGAACCCTGTGGGAGTCTCACTGATTAACACTGAACCCTATGGGAGTCTCACTGATTAACAATGAACCCTGTGGGAGTCTCACTGATTAACAATGAACTCTATGGGAGTCTCACTGATTAACACTGCAACCCTGTGGGATTCTCACTGATTAACAATGAACCCTATGGGAGTCTCACTGATTAACACTGAACCCTGTGGGAGTCTCACTGTAACAATGAACCCTGTGGGAGTCTCACTGATTAACACTGAACCCTATGAGTATCAGTAATTAACACTGAACCCTATGGGAGTCTCACTGATTAACACTGAACCCTGTTGGAGTCTCACTGATTAATACAGTACCCTATGGGAGTCTCAGTGATTAACACTGAACCCTGTGGGAGTCTCCCTGATTAATACTGAACCCTGTGGGAGTCTCACTGATTAACACGGAACCCTATGGGAGTCTCACTGATTAACTCTGAACCCTGTGGGAGTCTCACTGATTAACACTGGACCCTATGGGAGTCTCACTGATTAACACTTAACCCTGTGGGTGTCTCACTGATTAACACTGAACCCTATGGGAGTCTCACTTATTAACACTGAACCCTGTGGGAGTCTCACTGATTAACACTGAACCCTGTGGGTGTCTCACTGATTAACACTGAACCCTATGGGAGTCCTACTGATTAACACTGAACCCTGTGGGAGTCTCACTGATTAACACTGAACCCTATGGGAGTCTCACTGATTAACACTGAACCCTATGAGTCTCAGTAATTAACACTGAACCCTATGGGAGTCTCACTCATTAACACTGAACCCTGTTGGAGTCTCACTGATTAATACTGTACCCTAAGGGAGTCTCAGTGATTAACATTGAACCCTGTGGGAGTCTCCCTGATTAACACTGAACCCTGTGGGAGTCTCACTGATTAACACTGAACCCTATGGGAGTCTCACTGATTAACACTGAAGCCTGTGGACGTCTCACTGATTAACACTGAACCCTATGGGAGTCTCACTGATTAACACTGAACCCTGTGGGTGTCTCACTGATTAACACTGCACCCTATGGGAGTCTCACTTATTAACACTGAACCCTGTGGGAGTCTCACTGATTAACACTGAACCCTGTGGGAGTCTCACTGATTAACACTGAACCCTATGGGAGTCTCACTGATTAACACTGAACCCTGTGGGAGTCTCACTGATTAACACTGAACCCTATGGGAGTCTCACTGATTAACACTGAACCCTGTGGGAGTCTCACTGATTAACACTGAACCCTGTGGGAGTCTCACAGATTAACACTGAACCCTATGGGAGTCTCACTGATTAACAATGAACCCTATGGGAGTCTCACTGATTAACACTGAAGCCTGTGGGAGTCTCACTGATTAACACTGAACCCTGTGGGAGTTTCACTGATTAACACTGAACCCTATGGGAGTCTCACTGATTAACAATGAACCCTGTGGGAGTCTCACTGATTAACAATGAACCCTATGGGAGTCTCACTGATTAACAATGAACCCTATGGGAGTCTCACTGATTAACACTGAAGCCTGTGGGAGTCTCACTGATTAACACTGAACCCTGTGGGAGTTTCACTGATTAACACTGAACCCTATGGGAGTCTCACTTATTAACAATGAACCCTGTGGGAGTCTCACTGATTAACAATGAACCCTATGGGAGTCTCACTGATTAACACTGAACCCTGTGGGAGTCTCACTGATTAACAATGAACCCTATGGGAGTCTCACTGATTAACAATGAACCCTATGGGAGTCTCACTCATTAACACTGAACCCTGTTGGAGTCTCACTGATTAATACTGTACCCTAAGGGAGTCTCAGTGATTAACACTGAACCCTGTGGGAGTCTCCCTGATTAACACTGATCCCTGTGGGAGTCTCACTGATTAACACTGAACCCTATGGGAGTCTCACTGATTAACACTGAAGCCTGTGGACGTCTCACTGATTAACACTGAACCCTATGGGAGTCTCACTGATTAACACTGAACCCTGTGGGAGTCTCACTGATTAGCACTGAACCCTGTGGGAGTCTCACTGATTAACACTGAACCATATGGGAGTCTCACTGATTAACAATGAACCCTGTGGGAGTCTCACTGATTAACAATGAACTCTATGGGAGTCTCACTGATTAACACTGCAACCCTGTGGGATTCTCACTGATTAACAATGAACCCTATGGGAGTCTCACTGATTAACACTGAACCCTGTGGGAGTCTCACTGTAACAATGAACCCTGTGGGAGTCTCACTGATTAACACTGAACCCTATGAGTATCAGCAATTAACACTGAACCCTATGGGAGTCTCACTGATTAACACTGAACCCTGTTGGAGTCTCACTGATTAATACAGTACCCTATGGGAGTCTCAGTGATTAACACTGAACCCTGTGGGAGTCTCCCTGATTAATACTGAACCCTGTGGGAGTCTCACTGATTAACACGGAACCCTATGGGAGTCTCACTGATTAACTCTGAACCCTGTGGGAGTCTCACTGATTAACACTGGACCCTATGGGAGTCTCACTGATTAACACTGAACCCTGTGGGTGTCTCACTGATTAACACTGAACCCTATGGGAGTCTCACTTATTAACACTGAACCCTGTGGGAGTCTCACTGATTAACACTGAACCCTGTGGGTGTCTCACTGATTAACACTGAACCCTATGGGAGTCTTACTGATTAACACTGAACCCTGTGGGAGTCTCACTGATTAACACTGAACCCTATGGGAGTCTCACTGATTAACACTGAACCCTATGAGTCTCAGTAATTAACACTGAACCCTATGGGAGTCTCACTCATTAACACTGAACCCTGTTGGAGTCTCACTGATTAATACTGTACCCTAAGGGAGTCTCAGTGATTAACACTGAACCCTGTGGGAGTCTCCCTGATTAACACTGAACCCTGTGGGAGTCTCACTGATTAACACTGAACCCTATGGGAGTCTCACTGATTAACACTGAAGCCTGTGGACGTCTCACTGATTAACACTGAACCCTATGGGAGTCTCACTGATTAACACTGAACCCTGTGGGTGTCTCACTGATTAACACTGCACCCTATGGGAGTCTCACTTATTAACACTGAACCCTGTGGGAGTCTCACTGATTAACACTGAACCCTGTGGGAGTCTCACTGATTAACACTGAACCCTATGGGAGTCTCACTGATTAACACTGAACCCTGTGGGAGTCTCACTGATTAACACTGAACCCTATGGGAGTCTCACTGATTAACACTGAACCCTGTCGGAGTCTCACTGATTAACACTGAACCCTGTGGGAGTCTCACAGATTAACACTGAACCCTATGGGAGTCTCACTGATTAACAATGAACCCTATGGGAGTCTCACTGATTAACACTGAAGCCTGTGGGAGTCTCACTGATTAACACTGAACCCTGTGGGAGTTTCACTGATTAACACTGAACCCTATGGGAGTCTCACTGATTAACAATGAACCCTGTGGGAGTCTCACTGATTAACAATGAACCCTATGGGAGTCTCACTGATTAACAATGAACCCTATGGGAGTCTCACTGATTAACACTGAAGCCTGTGGGAGTCTCACTGATTAACACTGAACCCTGTGGGAGTTTCACTGATTAACACTGAACCCTATGGGAGTCTCACTGATTAACAATGAACCCTGTGGGAGTCTCACTGATTAACAATGAACCCTATGGGAGTCTCACTGATTAACACTGAACCCTGTGGGAGTCTCACTGATTAACAATGAACCCTATGGGAGTCTCACTGATTAACAATGAACCCTATGGGAGTCTCACTCATTAACACTGAACCCTGTTGGAGTCTCACTGATTAATACTGTACCCTAAGGGAGTCTCAGTGATTAACACTGAACCCTGTGGGAGTCTCCCTGATTAACACTGATCCCTGTGGGAGTCTCACTGATTAACACTGAACCCTATGGGAGTCTCACTGATTAACACTGAACCCTGTGGGAGTTTCACTGATTAACACTGAACCCTATGGGAGTCTCACTGATTAACAATGAACCCTGTGGGAGTCTCACTGATTAACAATGAACCCTATGGGAGTCTCACTGATTAACACTGAACCCTGTGGGAGTCTCACTGATTAACAATGAACCCTATGGGAGTCTCACTGATTAACAATGAACCCTATGGGAGTCTCACTCATTAACACTGAACCCTGTTGGAGTCTCACTGATTAATACTGTACCCTAAGGGAGTCTCAGTGATTAACACTGAACCCTGTGGGAGTCTCCCTGATTAACACTGATCCCTGTGGGAGTCTCACTGATTAACACTGAACCCTATGGGAGTCTCACTGATTAACACTGAAGCCTGTGGACGTCTCACTGATTAACACTGAACCCTATGGGAGTCTCACTGATTAACACTGAACCCTGTGGGAGTCTCACTGATTAGCACTGAACCCTGTGGGAGTCTCACTGATTAACACTGAACCATATGGGAGTCTCACTGATTAACAATGAACCCTGTGGGAGTCTCACTGATTAACAATGAACTCTATGGGAGTCTCACTGATTAACACTGCAACCCTGTGGGATTCTCACTGATTAACAATGAACCCTATGGGAGTCTCACTGATTAACACTGAACCCTGTGGGAGTCTCACTGTAACAATGAACCCTGTGGGAGTCTCACTGATTAGCACTGAACCCTGTGGGAGTCTCACTGATTAACACTGAACCCTATGGGAGTCTCACTGATTAACAATGAACCCTGTGGGAGTCTCACTGATTAACAATGAACTCTATGGGAGTCTCACTGATTAACACTGCAACCCTGTGGGATTCTCACTGATTAACAATGAACCCTATGGGAGTCTCACTGATTAACACTGAACCCTGTGGGAGTCTCACTGTAACAATGAACCCTGTGGGAGTCTCACTGATTAACACTGAACCCTATAAGTATCAGTAATTAACACTGAACCCTATGGGAGTCTCACTGATTAACACTGAACCCTGTTGGAGTCTCACTGATTAATACAGTACCCTATGGGAGTCTCAGTGATTAACACTGAACCCTGTGGGAGTCTCCCTGATTAATACTGAACCCTGTGGGAGTCTCACTGATTAACACGGAACCCTATGGGAGTCTCACTGATTAACTCTGAACCCTGTGGGAGTCTCACTGATTAACACTGGACCCTATGGGAGTCTCACTGATTAACACTGAACCCTGTGGGTGTCTCACTGATTAACACTGAACCCTATGGGAGTCTCACTTATTAACACTGAACCCTGTGGGAGTCTCACTGATTAACACTGAACCCTGTGGGTGTCTCACTGATTAACACTGAACCCTATGGGAGTCTTACTGATTAACACTGAACCCTGTGGGAGTCTCACTGATTAACACTGAACCCTATGGGAGTCTCACTGATTAACACTGAACCCTATGAGTCTCAGTAATTAACACTGAACCCTATGGGAGTCTCACTCATTAACACTGAACCCTGTTGGAGTCTCACTGATTAATACTGTACCCTAAGGGAGTCTCAGTGATTAACACTGAACCCTGTGGGAGTCTCCCTGATTAACACTGAACCCTGTGGGAGTTTCACTGATTAACACTGAACCCTATGGGAGTCTCACTGATTAACACTGAAGCCTGTGGACGTCTCACTGATTAACAGTGAACCCTATGGGAGTCTCACTGATTAACACTGAACCCTGTGGGTGTCTCACTGATTAACACTGCACCCTATGGGAGTCTCACTGATTAACACTGAACCCTGTGGGAGTCTCACTGTAACAATGAACCCTGTGGGAGTCTCACTGATTAGCACTGAACCCTGTGGGAGTCTCACTGATTAACACTGAACCCTATGGGAGTCTCACTGATTAACAATGAACCCTGTGGGAGTCTCACTGATTAACAATGAACTCTATGGGAGTCTCACTGATTAACACTGCAACCCTGTGGGATTCTCACTGATTAACAATGAACCCTATGGGAGTCTCACTGATTAACACTGAACCCTGTGGGAGTCTCACTGTAACAATGAACCCTGTGGGAGTCTCACTGATTAACACTGAACCCTATGAGTATCAGTAATTAACACTGAACCCTATGGGAGTCTCACTGATTAACACTGAACCCTGTTGGAGTCTCACTGATTAATACAGTACCCTATGGGAGTCTCAGTGATTAACACTGGACCCTGTGGGAGTCTCCCTGATTAATACTGAACCCTGTGGGAGTCTCACTGATTAACACGGAACCCTATGGGAGTCTCACTGATTAACTCTGAACCCTGTGGGAGTCTCACTGATTAACACTGGACCCTATGGGAGTCTCACTGATTAACACTTAACCCTGTGGGTGTCTCACTGATTAACACTGAACCCTATGGGAGTCTCACTTATTAACACTGAACCCTGTGGGAGTCTCACTGATTAACACTGAACCCTGTGGGTGTCTCACTGATTAACACTGAACCCTATGGGAGTCTTACTGATTAACACTGAACCCTGTGGGAGTCTCACTGATTAACACTGAACCCTATGGGAGTCTCACTGATTAACACTGAACCCTATGAGTCTCAGTAATTAACACTGAACCCTATGGGAGTCTCACTCATTAACACTGAACCCTGTTGGAGTCTCACTGATTAATACTGTACCCTAAGGGAGTCTCAGTGATTAACACTGAACCCTGTGGGAGTCTCCCTGATTAACACTGAACCCTGTGGGAGTCTCACTGATTAACACTGAACCCTATGGGAGTCTCACTGATTAACACTGAAGCCTGTGGACGTCTCACTGATTAACACTGAACCCTATGGGAGTCTCACTGATTAACACTGAACCCTGTGGGTGTCTCACTGATTAACACTGCACCCTATGGGAGTCTCACTTATTAACACTGAACCCTGTGGGAGTCTCACTGATTAACACTGAACCCTGTGGGAGTCTCACTGATTAACACTGAACCCTATGGGAGTCTCACTGATTAACACTGAACCCTGTGGGAGTCTCACTGATTAACACTGAACCCTATGGGAGTCTCACTGATTAACACTGAACCCTGTGGGAGTCTCACTGATTAACACTGAACCCTGTGGGAGTCTCACAGATTAACACTGAACCCTATGGGAGTCTCACTGATTAACAATGAACCCTATGGGAGTCTCACTGATTAACACTGAAGCCTGTGGGAGTCTCACTGATTAACACTGAACCCTGTGGGAGTTTCACTGATTAACACTGAACCCTATGGGAGTCTCACTGATTAACAATGAACCCTGTGGGAGTCTCACTGATTAACAATGAACCCTATGGGAGTCTCACTGATTAACAATGAACCCTATGGGAGTCTCACTGATTAACACTGAAGCCTGTGGGAGTCTCACTGATTAACACTGAACCCTGTGGGAGTTTCACTGATTAACACTGAACCCTATGGGAGTCTCACTGATTAACAATGAACCCTGTGGGAGTCTCACTGATTAACAATGAACCCTATGGGAGTCTCACTGATTAACACTGAACCCTGTGGGAGTCTCACTGATTAACAATGAACCCTATGGGAGTCTCACTGATTAACAATGAACCCTATGGGAGTCTCACTCATTAACACTGAACCCTGTTGGAGTCTCACTGATTAATACTGTACACTAAGGGAGTCTCAGTGATTAACACTGAACCCTGTGGGAGTCTCCCTGATTAACACTGATCCCTGTGGGAGTCTCACTGATTAACACTGAACCCTATGGGAGTCTCACTGATTAACACTGAAGCCTGTGGACGTCTCACTGATTAACACTGAACCCTATGGGAGTCTCACTGATTAACACTGTACCCTGTGGGAGTCTCACTGATTAGCACTGAACCCTGTGGGAGTCTCACTGATTAACACTGAACCATATGGGAGTCTCACTGATTAACAATGAACCCTGTGGGAGTCTCACTGATTAACAATGAACTCTATGGGAGTCTCACTGATTAACACTGCAACCCTGTGGGATTCTCACTGATTAACAATGAACCCTATGGGAGTCTCACTGATTAACACTGAACCCTGTGGGAGTCTCACTGTAACAATGAACCCTGTGGGAGTCTCACTGATTAGCACTGAACCCTGTGGGAGTCTCACTGATTAACACGAACCCTATGGGAGTCTCACTGATTAACAATGAACCCTGTGGGAGTCTCACTGATTAACAATTAACTCTATGGGAGTCTCACTGATTAACACTGCAACCCTGTGGGATTCTCACTGATTAACAATGAACCCTATGGGAGTCTCACTGATTAACACTGAACCCTGTGGGAGTCTCACTGTAACAATGAACCCTGTGGGAGTCTCACTGATTAACACTGAACCCTATGAGTATCAGTAATTAACACTGAACCCTATGGGAGTCTCACTGATTAACACTGAACCCTGTTGGAGTCTCACTGATTAATACAGTACCCTATGGGAGTCTCAGTGATTAACACTGAACCCTGTGGGAGTCTCCCTGATTAATACTGAACCCTGTGGGAGTCTCACTGATTAACACGGAACCCTATGGGAGTCTCACTGATTAACTCTGAACCCTGTGGGAGTCTCACTGATTAACACTGGACCCTATGGGAGTCTCACTGATTAACACTGAACCCTGTGGGTGTCTCACTGATTAACACTGAACCCTATGGGAGTCTCACTTATTAACACTGAACCCTGTGGGAGTCTCACTGATTAACACTGAACTCTGTGGGTGTCTCACTGATTAACACTGAACCCTATGGGAGTCTTACTGATTAACACTGAACCCTGTGGGAGTCTCACTGATTAACACTGAACCCTATGGGAGTCTCACTGATTAACACTGAACCCTATGAGTCTCAGTAATTAACACTGAACCCTATGGGAGTCTCACTCATTAACACTGAACCCTGTTGGAGTCTCACTGATTAATACTGTACCCTAAGGGAGTCTCAGTGATTAACATTGAACCCTGTGGGAGTCTCCCTGATTAACACTGAACCCTGTGGGAGTCTCACTGATTAACACTGAACCCTATGGGAGTCTCACTGATTAACACTGAAGCCTGTGGACGTCTCACTGATTAACACTGAACCCTATGGGAGTCTCACTGATTAACACTGAACCCTGTGGGTGTCTCACTGATTAACACTGCACCCTATGGGAGTCTCACTTATTAACACTGAACCCTGTGGGAGTCTCACTGATTAACACTGAACCCTGTGGGAGTCTCACTGATTAACACTGAACCCTATGGGAGTCTCACTGATTAACACTGAACCCTGTGGGAGTCTCACTGATTAACACTGAACCCTATGGGAGTCTCACTGATTAACACTGAACCCTGTGGGAGTCTCACTGATTAACACTGAACCCTGTGGGAGTCTCACAGATTAACACTGAACCCTATGGGAGTCTCACTGATTAACAATGAACCCTATGGGAGTCTCACTGATTAACACTGAAGCCTGTGGGAGTCTCACTGATTAACACTGAACCCTGTGGGAGTTTCACTGATTAACACTGAACCCTATGGGAGTCTCACTGATTAACAATGAACCCTGTGGGAGTCTCACTGATTAACAATGAACCCTATGGGAGTCTCACTGATTAACAATGAACCCTATGGGAGTCTCACTGATTAACACTGAAGCCTGTGGGAGTCTCACTGATTAACACTGAACCCTGTGGGAGTTTCACTGATTAACACTGAACCCTATGGGAGTCTCACTGATTAACAATGAACCCTGTGGGAGTCTCACTGATTAACAATGAACCCTATGGGAGTCTCACTGATTAACACTGAACCCTGTGGGAGTCTCACTGATTAACAATGAACCCTATGGGAGTCTCACTGATTAACAATGAACCCTATGGGAGTCTCACTCATTAACACTGAACCCTGTTGGAGTCTCACTGATTAATACTGTACCCTAAGGGAGTCTCAGTGATTAACACTGAACCCTGTGGGAGTCTCCCTGATTAACACTGATCCCTGTGGGAGTCTCACTGATTAACACTGAACCCTATGGGAGTCTCACTGATTAACACTGAAGCCTGTGGACGTCTCACTGATTAACACTGAACCCTATGGGAGTCTCACTGATTAACACTGAACCCTGTGGGAGTCTCACTGATTAGCACTGAACCCTGTGGGAGTCTCACTGATTAACACTGAACCATATGGGAGTCTCACTGATTAACAATGAACCCTGTGGGAGTCTCACTGATTAACAATGAACTCTATGGGAGTC
Source organism: Petromyzon marinus (assembly GCF_048934315.1). Lineage (NCBI taxonomy): Eukaryota > Metazoa > Chordata > Hyperoartia > Petromyzontiformes > Petromyzontidae > Petromyzon > Petromyzon marinus. Next base: position 1,374,722 of record NW_027423058.1, on the reverse strand, counting down.
TCACTGATTAACACTGCAACCCTGTGGCATTCTCACTGATTAACAATGAACCCTATGGGAGTCTCACTGATTAACACTGAACCCTGTGGGAGTCTCACTGTAACAATGAACCCTGTGGGAGTCTCACTGATTAGCACTGAACCCTGTGGGAGTCTCACTGATTAACACGAACCCTATGGGAGTCTCACTGATTAACAATGAACCCTGTGGGAGTCTCACTGATTAACAATGAACTCTATGGGAGTCTCACTGATTAACACTGCAACCCTGTGGGATTCTCACTGATTAACAATGAACCCTATGGGAGTCTCACTGATTAACACTGAACCCTGTGGGAGTCTCACTGTAACAATGAACCCTGTGGGAGTCTCACTGATTAACACTGAACCCTATGAGTATCAGTAATTAACACTGAACCCTATGGGAGTCTCACTGATTAACACTGAACCCTGTTGGAGTCTCACTGATTAATACAGTACCCTATGGGAGTCTCAGTGATTAACACTGAACCCTGTGGGAGTCTCCCTGATTAATACTGAACCCTGTGGGAGTCTCACTGATTAACACGGAACCCTATGGGAGTCTCACTGATTAACTCTGAACCCTGTGGGAGTCTCACTGATTAACACTGGACCCTATGGGAGTCTCACTGATTAACACTGAACCCTGTGGGTGTCTCACTGATTAACACTGAACCCTATGGGAGTCTCACTTATTAACACTGAACCCTGTGGGAGTCTCACTGATTAACACTGAACCCTGTGGGTGTCTCACTGATTAACACTGAACCCTATGGGAGTCTTACTGATTAACACTGAACCCTGTGGGAGTCTCACTGATTAACACTGAACCCTATGGGAGTCTCACTGATTAACACTGAACCCTATGAGTCTCAGTAATTAACACTGAACCCTATGGGAGTCTCACTCATTAACACTGAACCCTGTTGGAGTCTCACTGATTAATACTGTACCCTAAGGGAGTCTCAGTGATTAACACTGAACCCTGTGGGAGTCTCCCTGATTAACACTGAACCCTGTGGGAGTCTCACTGATTAACACTGAACCCTATGGGAGTCTCACTGATTAACACTGAAGCCTGTGGACGTCTCACTGATTAACACTGAACCCTATGGGAGTCTCACTGATTAACACTGAACCCTGTGGGTGTCTCACTGATTAACACTGCACCCTATGGGAGTCTCACTGATTAACACTGAACCCTGTGGGAGTCTCACTGTAACAATGAACCCTGTGGGAGTCTCACTGATTAGCACTGAAACCTGTGGGAGTCTCACTGATTAACACTGAACCCTATGGGAGTCTCACTGATTAACAATGAACCCTGTGGGAGTCTCACTGATTAACAATGAACTCTATGGGAGTCTCACTGATTAACACTGCAACCCTGTGGGATTCTCACTGATTAACAATGAACCCTATGGGAGTCTCACTGATTAACACTGAACCCTGTGGGAGTCTCACTGTAACAATGAACCCTGTGGGAGTCTCACTGATTAACACAGAACCCTATGAGTATCAGTAATTAACACTGAACCCTATGGGAGTCTCACTGATTAACACTGAACCCTGTTGGAGTCTCACTGATTAATACAGTACCCTATGGGAGTCTCAGTGATTAACACTGAACCCTGTGGGAGTCTCCCTGATTAATACTGAACCCTGTGGGAGTCTCACTGATTAACACGGAACCCTATGGGAGTCTCACTGATTAACTCTGAACCCTGTGGGAGTCTCACTGATTAACACTGGACCCTATGGGAGTCTCACTGATTAACACTGAACCCTGTGGGTGTCTCACTGATTAACACTGAACCCTATGGGAGTCTCACTTATTAACACTGAACCCTGTGGGAGTCTCACTGATTAACACTGAACCCTGTGGGTGTCTCACTGATTAACACTGAACCCTATGGGAGTCTTACTGATTAACACTGAACCCTGTGGGAGTCTCACTGATTAACACTGAACCCTATGGGAGTCTCACTGATTAACACTGAACCCTATGAGTCTCAGTAATTAACACTGAACCCTATGGGAGTCTCACTCATTAACACTGAACCCTGTTGGAGTCTCACTGATTAATACTGTACCCTAAGGGAGTCTCAGTGATTAACACTGAACCCTGTGGGAGTCTCCCTGATTAACACTGAACCCTGTGGGAGTCTCACTGATTAACACTGAACCCTATGGGAGTCTCACTGATTAACACTGAAGCCTGTGGACGTCTCACTGATTAACACTGAACCCTATGGGAGTCTCACTGATTAACACTGAACCCTGTGGGTGTCTCACTGATTAACACTGCACCCTATGGGAGTCTCACTGATTAACACTGAACCCTGTGGGAGTCTCACTGTAACAATGAACCCTGTGGGAGTCTCACTGATTAGCACTGAACCCTGTGGGAGTCTCACTGATTAACACTGAACCCTATGGGAGTCTCACTGATTAACAATGAACCCTGTGGGAGTCTCACTGATTAACAATGAACTCTATGGGAGTCTCACTGATTAACACTGCAACCCTGTGGGATTCTCACTGATTAACAATGAACCCTATGGGAGTTTCACTGATTAACACTGAACCCTGTGGGAGTCTCACTGTAACAATGAACCCTGTGGGAGTCTCACTGATTAACACTGAACCCTATGAGTATCAGTAATTAACACTGAACCCTATGGGAGTCTCACTGATTAACACTGAACCCTGTTGGAGTCTCACTGATTAATACAGTACCCTATGGGAGTCTCAGTGATTAACACTGAACCCTGTGGGAGTCTCCCTGATTAATACTGAACCCTGTGGGAGTCTCACTGATTAACACGGAACCCTATGGGAGTCTCACTGGTTAACTCTGAACCCTGTGGGAGTCTCACTGATTAACACTGGACCCTATGGGAGTCTCACTGATTAACACTGAACCCTGTGGGTGTCTCACTGATTAACACTGAACCCTATGGGAGTCTCACTTATTAACACTGAACCCTGTGGGAGTCTCACTGATTAACACTGAACCCTGTGGGTGTCTCACTGATTAACACTGAACCCTATGGGAGTCTTACTGATTAACACTGAACCCTGTGGGAGTCTCACTGATTAACACTGAACCCTATGGGAGTCTCACTGATTAACACTGAACACTATGAGTCTCAGTAATTAACACTGAACCCTATGGGAGTCTCACTGATTAACAATGAACCCTGTGGGAGTCTCACTGATTAACAATGAACCCTATGGGAGTCTCACTGATTAACAATGAACCCTATGGGAGTCTCACTGATTAACACTGAAGCCTGTGGGAGTCTCACTGATTAACACTGAACCCTGTGGGAGTTTCACTGATTAACACTGAACCCTATGGGAGTCTCACTTATTAACAATGAACCCTGTGGGAGTCTCACTGATTAACAAGGAACCCTATGGGAGTCTCACTGATTAACACTGAACCCTGTGGGAGTCTCACTGATTAACAATGAACCCTATGGGAGTCTCACTGATTAACAATGAACCCTATGGGAGTCTCACTCATTAACACTGAACCCTGTTGGAGTCTCACTGATTAATACTGTACCCTAAGGGAGTCTCAGTGATTAACACTGAACCCTGTGGGAGTCTCCCTGATTAACACTGATCCCTGTGGGAGTCTCACTGATTAACACTGAACCCTATGGGAGTCTCACTGATTAACACTGAAGCCTGTGGACGTCTCACTGATTAACACTGAACCCTATGGGAGTCTCACTGATTAACACTGAACCCTGTGGGAGTCTCACTGATTAGCACTGAACCCTGTGGGAGTCTCACTGATTAACACTGAACCATATGGGAGTCTCACTGATTAACAATGAACCCTGTGGGAGTCTCACTGATTAACAATGAACTCTATGGGAGTCTCACTGATTAACACTGCAACCCTGTGGGATTCTCACTGATTAACAATGAACCCTATGGGAGTCTCACTGATTAACACTGAACCCTGTGGGAGTCTCACTGTAACAATGAACCCTGTGGGAGTCTCACTGATTAACACTGAACCCTATGAGTATCAGCAATTAACACTGAACCCTATGGGAGTCTCACTGATTAACACTGAACCCTGTTGGAGTCTCACTGATTAATACAGTACCCTATGGGAGTCTCAGTGATTAACACTGAACCCTGTGGGAGTCTCCCTGATTAATACTGAACCCTGTGGGAGTCTCACTGATTAACACGGAACCCTATGGGAGTCTCACTGATTAACTCTGAACCCTGTGGGAGTCTCACTGATTAACACTGGACCCTATGGGAGTCTCACTGATTAACACTGAACCCTGTGGGTGTCTCACTGATTAACACTGAACCCTATGGGAGTCTCACTTATTAACACTGAACCCTGTGGGAGTCTCACTGATTAACACTGAACCCTGTGGGTGTCTCACTGATTAACACTGAACCCTATGGGAGTCTTACTGATTAACACTGAACCCTGTGGGAGTCTCACTGATTAACACTGAACCCTATGGGAGTCTCACTGATTAACACTGAACCCTATGAGTCTCAGTAATTAACACTGAACCCTATGGGAGTCTCACTCATTAACACTGAACCCTGTTGGAGTCTCACTGATTAATACTGTACCCTAAGGGAGTCTCAGTGATTAACACTGAACCCTGTGGGAGTCTCCCTGATTAACACTGAACCCTGTGGGAGTCTCACTGATTAACACTGAACCCTATGGGAGTCTCACTGATTAACACTGAAGCCTGTGGACGTCTCACTGATTAACACTGAACCCTATGGGAGTCTCACTGATTAACACTGAACCCTGTGGGTGTCTCACTGATTAACACTGCACCCTATGGGAGTCTCACTTATTAACACTGAACCCTGTGGGAGTCTCACTGATTAACACTGAACCCTGTGGGAGTCTCACTGATTAACACTGAACCCTATGGGAGTCTCACTGATTAACACTGAACCCTGTGGGAGTCTCACTGATTAACACTGAACCCTATGGGAGTCTCACTGATTAACACTGAACCCTGTGGGAGTCTCACTGATTAACACTGAACCCTGTGGGAGTCTCACAGATTAACACTGAACCCTATGGGAGTCTCACTGATTAACAATGAACCCTATGGGAGTCTCACTGATTAACACTGAAGCCTGTGGGAGTCTCACTGATTAACACTGAACCCTGTGGGAGTTTCACTGATTAACACTGAACCCTATGGGAGTCTCACTGATTAACAATGAACCCTGTGGGAGTCTCACTGATTAACAATGAACCCTATGGGAGTCTCACTGATTAACAATGAACCCTATGGGAGTCTCACTGATTAACACTGAAGCCTGTGGGAGTCTCACTGATTAACACTGAACCCTGTGGGAGTTTCACTGATTAACACTGAACCCTATGGGAGTCTCACTGATTAACAATGAACCCTGTGGGAGTCTCACTGATTAACAATGAACCCTATGGGAGTCTCACTGATTAACACTGAACCCTGTGGGAGTCTCACTGATTAACAATGAACCCTATGGGAGTCTCACTGATTAACAATGAACCCTATGGGAGTCTCACTCATTAACACTGAACCCTGTTGGAGTCTCACTGATTAATACTGTACCCTAAGGGAGTCTCAGTGATTAACACTGAACCCTGTGGGAGTCTCCCTGATTAACACTGATCCCTGTGGGAGTCTCACTGATTAACACTGAACCCTATGGGAGTCTCACTGATTAACACTGAACCCTGTGGGAGTTTCACTGATTAACACTGAACCCTATGGGAGTCTCACTGATTAACAATGAACCCTGTGGGAGTCTCACTGATTAACAATGAACCCTATGGGAGTCTCACTGATTAACACTGAACCCTGTGGGAGTCTCACTGATTAACAATGAACCCTATGGGAGTCTCACTGATTAACAATGAACCCTATGGGAGTCTCACTCATTAACACTGAACCCTGTTGGAGTCTCACTGATTAATACTGTACCCTAAGGGAGTCTCAGTGATTAACACTGAACCCTGTGGGAGTCTCCCTGATTAACACTGATCCCTGTGGGAGTCTCACTGATTAACACTGAACCCTATGGGAGTCTCACTGATTAACACTGAAGCCTGTGGACGTCTCACTGATTAACACTGAACCCTATGGGAGTCTCACTGATTAACACTGAACCCTGTGGGAGTCTCACTGATTAGCACTGAACCCTGTGGGAGTCTCACTGATTAACACTGAACCATATGGGAGTCTCACTGATTAACAATGAACCCTGTGGGAGTCTCACTGATTAACAATGAACTCTATGGGAGTCTCACTGATTAACACTGCAACCCTGTGGGATTCTCACTGATTAACAATGAACCCTATGGGAGTCTCACTGATTAACACTGAACCCTGTGGGAGTCTCACTGTAACAATGAACCCTGTGGGAGTCTCACTGATTAGCACTGAACCCTGTGGGAGTCTCACTGATTAACACTGAACCCTATGGGAGTCTCACTGATTAACAATGAACCCTGTGGGAGTCTCACTGATTAACAATGAACTCTATGGGAGTCTCACTGATTAACACTGCAACCCTGTGGGATTCTCACTGATTAACAATGAACCCTATGGGAGTCTCACTGATTAACACTGAACCCTGTGGGAGTCTCACTGTAACAATGAACCCTGTGGGAGTCTCACTGATTAACACTGAACCCTATAAGTATCAGTAATTAACACTGAACCCTATGGGAGTCTCACTGATTAACACTGAACCCTGTTGGAGTCTCACTGATTAATACAGTACCCTATGGGAGTCTCAGTGATTAACACTGAACCCTGTGGGAGTCTCCCTGATTAATACTGAACCCTGTGGGAGTCTCACTGATTAACACGGAACCGTATGGGAGTCTCACTGATTAACTCTGAACCCTGTGGGAGTCTCACTGATTAACACTGGACCCTATGGGAGTCTCACTGATTAACACTGAACCCTGTGGGTGTCTCACTGATTAACACTGAACCCTATGGGAGTCTCACTTATTAACACTGAACCCTGTGGGAGTCTCACTGATTAACACTGAACCCTGTGGGTGTCTCACTGATTAACACTGAACCCTATGGGAGTCTTACTGATTAACACTGAACCCTGTGGGAGTCTCACTGATTAACACTGAACCCTATGGGAGTCTCACTGATTAACACTGAACCCTATGAGTCTCAGTAATTAACACTGAACCCTATGGGAGTCTCACTCATTAACACTGAACCCTGTTGGAGTCTCACTGATTAATACTGTACCCTAAGGGAGTCTCAGTGATTAACACTGAACCCTGTGGGAGTCTCCCTGATTAACACTGAACCCTGTGGGAGTTTCACTGATTAACACTGAACCCTATGGGAGTCTCACTGATTAACACTGAAGCCTGTGGACGTCTCACTGATTAACAGTGAACCCTATGGGAGTCTCACTGATTAACACTGAACCCTGTGGGTGTCTCACTGATTAACACTGCACCCTATGGGAGTCTCACTGATTAACACTGAACCCTGTGGGAGTCTCACTGTAACAATGAACCCTGTGGGAGTCTCACTGATTAGCACTGAACCCTGTGGGAGTCTCACTGATTAACACTGAACCCTATGGGAGTCTCACTGATTAACAATGAACCCTGTGGGAGTCTCACTGATTAACAATGAACTCTATGGGAGTCTCACTGATTAACACTGCAACCCTGTGGGATTCTCACTGATTAACAATGAACCCTATGGGAGTCTCACTGATTAACACTGAACCCTGTGGGAGTCTCACTGTAACAATGAACCCTGTGGGAGTCTCACTGATTAACACTGAACCCTATGAGTATCAGTAATTAACACTGAACCCTATGGGAGTCTCACTGATTAACACTGAACCCTGTTGGAGTCTCACTGATTAATACAGTACCCTATGGGAGTCTCAGTGATTAACACTGGACCCTGTGGGAGTCTCCCTGATTAATACTGAACCCTGTGGGAGTCTCACTGATTAACACGGAACCCTATGGGAGTCTCACTGATTAACTCTGAACCCTGTGGGAGTCTCACTGATTAACACTGGACCCTATGGGAGTCTCACTGATTAACACTTAACCCTGTGGGTGTCTCACTGATTAACACTGAACCCTATGGGAGTCTCACTTATTAACACTGAACCCTGTGGGAGTCTCACTGATTAACACTGAACCCTGTGGGTGTCTCACTGATTAACACTGAACCCTATGGGAGTCTTACTGATTAACACTGAACCCTGTGGGAGTCTCACTGATTAACACTGAACCCTATGGGAGTCTCACTGATTAACACTGAACCCTATGAGTCTCAGTAATTAACACTGAACCCTATGGGAGTCTCACTCATTAACACTGAACCCTGTTGGAGTCTCACTGATTAATACTGTACCCTAAGGGAGTCTCAGTGATTAACACTGAACCCTGTGGGAGTCTCCCTGATTAACACTGAACCCTGTGGGAGTCTCACTGATTAACACTGAACCCTATGGGAGTCTCACTGATTAACACTGAAGCCTGTGGACGTCTCACTGATTAACACTGAACCCTATGGGAGTCTCACTGATTAACACTGAACCCTGTGGGTGTCTCACTGATTAACACTGCACCCTATGGGAGTCTCACTTATTAACACTGAACCCTGTGGGAGTCTCACTGATTAACACTGAACCCTGTGGGAGTCTCACTGATTAACACTGAACCCTATGGGAGTCTCACTGATTAACACTGAACCCTGTGGGAGTCTCACTGATTAACACTGAACCCTATGGGAGTCTCACTGATTAACACTGAACCCTGTGGGAGTCTCACTGATTAACACTGAACCCTGTGGGAGTCTCACAGATTAACACTGAACCCTATGGGAGTCTCACTGATTAACAATGAACCCTATGGGAGTCTCACTGATTAACACTGAAGCCTGTGGGAGTCTCACTGATTAACACTGAACCCTGTGGGAGTTTCACTGATTAACACTGAACCCTATGGGAGTCTCACTGATTAACAATGAACCCTGTGGGAGTCTCACTGATTAACAATGAACCCTATGGGAGTCTCACTGATTAACAATGAACCCTATGGGAGTCTCACTGATTAACACTGAAGCCTGTGGGAGTCTCACTGATTAACACTGAACCCTGTGGGAGTTTCACTGATTAACACTGAACCCTATGGGAGTCTCACTGATTAACAATGAACCCTGTGGGAGTCTCACTGATTAACAATGAACCCTATGGGAGTCTCACTGATTAACACTGAACCCTGTGGGAGTCTCACTGATTAACAATGAACCCTATGGGAGTCTCACTGATTAACAATGAACCCTATGGGAGTCTCACTCATTAACACTGAACCCTGTTGGAGTCTCACTGATTAATACTGTACACTAAGGGAGTCTCAGTGATTAACACTGAACCCTGTGGGAGTCTCCCTGATTAACACTGATCCCTGTGGGAGTCTCACTGATTAACACTGAACCCTATGGGAGTCTCACTGATTAACACTGAAGCCTGTGGACGTCTCACTGATTAACACTGAACCCTATGGGAGTCTCACTGATTAACACTGTACCCTGTGGGAGTCTCACTGATTAGCACTGAACCCTGTGGGAGTCTCACTGATTAACACTGAACCATATGGGAGTCTCACTGATTAACAATGAACCCTGTGGGAGTCTCACTGATTAACAATGAACTCTATGGGAGTCTCACTGATTAACACTGCAACCCTGTGGGATTCTCACTGATTAACAATGAACCCTATGGGAGTCTCACTGATTAACACTGAACCCTGTGGGAGTCTCACTGTAACAATGAACCCTGTGGGAGTCTCACTGATTAGCACTGAACCCTGTGGGAGTCTCACTGATTAACACGAACCCTATGGGAGTCTCACTGATTAACAATGAACCCTGTGGGAGTCTCACTGATTAACAATGAACTCTATGGGAGTCTCACTGATTAACACTGCAACCCTGTGGGATTCTCACTGATTAACAATGAACCCTATGGGAGTCTCACTGATTAACACTGAACCCTGTGGGAGTCTCACTGTAACAATGAACCCTGTGGGAGTCTCACTGATTAACACTGAACCCTATGAGTATCAGTAATTAACACTGAACCCTATGGGAGTCTCACTGATTAACACTGAACCCTGTTGGAGTCTCACTGATTAATACAGTACCCTATGGGAGTCTCAGTGATTAACACTGAACCCTGTGGGAGTCTCCCTGATTAATACTGAACCCTGTGGGAGTCTCACTGATTAACACGGAACCCTATGGGAGTCTCACTGATTAACTCTGAACCCTGTGGGAGTCTCACTGATTAACACTGGACCCTATGGGAGTCTCACTGATTAACACTGAACCCTGTGGGTGTCTCACTGATTAACACTGAACCCTATGGGAGTCTCACTTATTAACACTGAACCCTGTGGGAGTCTCACTGATTAACACTGAACTCTGTGGGTGTCTCACTGATTAACACTGAACCCTATGGGAGTCTTACTGATTAACACTGAACCCTGTGGGAGTCTCACTGATTAACACTGAACCCTATGGGAGTCTCACTGATTAACACTGAACCCTATGAGTCTCAGTAATTAACACTGAACCCTATGGGAGTCTCACTCATTAACACTGAACCCTGTTGGAGTCTCACTGATTAATACTGTACCCTAAGGGAGTCTCAGTGATTAACATTGAACCCTGTGGGAGTCTCCCTGATTAACACTGAACCCTGTGGGAGTCTCACTGATTAACACTGAACCCTATGGGAGTCTCACTGATTAACACTGAAGCCTGTGGACGTCTCACTGATTAACACTGAACCCTATGGGAGTCTCACTGATTAACACTGAACCCTGTGGGTGTCTCACTGATTAACACTGCACCCTATGGGAGTCTCACTTATTAACACTGAACCCTGTGGGAGTCTCACTGATTAACACTGAACCCTGTGGGAGTCTCACTGATTAACACTGAACCCTATGGGAGTCTCACTGATTAACACTGAACCCTGTGGGAGTCTCACTGATTAACACTGAACCCTATGGGAGTCTCACTGATTAACACTGAACCCTGTGGGAGTCTCACTGATTAACACTGAACCCTGTGGGAGTCTCACAGATTAACACTGAACCCTATGGGAGTCTCACTGATTAACAATGAACCCTATGGGAGTCTCACTGATTAACACTGAAGCCTGTGGGAGTCTCACTGATTAACACTGAACCCTGTGGGAGTTTCACTGATTAACACTGAACCCTATGGGAGTCTCACTGATTAACAATGAACCCTGTGGGAGTCTCACTGATTAACAATGAACCCTATGGGAGTCTCACTGATTAACAATGAACCCTATGGGAGTCTCACTGATTAACACTGAAGCCTGTGGGAGTCTCACTGATTAACACTGAACCCTGTGGGAGTTTCACTGATTAACACTGAACCCTATGGGAGTCTCACTGATTAACAATGAACCCTGTGGGAGTCTCACTGATTAACAATGAACCCTATGGGAGTCTCACTGATTAACACTGAACCCTGTGGGAGTCTCACTGATTAACAATGAACCCTATGGGAGTCTCACTGATTAACAATGAACCCTATGGGAGTCTCACTCATTAACACTGAACCCTGTTGGAGTCTCACTGATTAATACTGTACCCTAAGGGAGTCTCAGTGATTAACACTGAACCCTGTGGGAGTCTCCCTGATTAACACTGATCCCTGTGGGAGTCTCACTGATTAACACTGAACCCTATGGGAGTCTCACTGATTAACACTGAAGCCTGTGGACGTCTCACTGATTAACACTGAACCCTATGGGAGTCTCACTGATTAACACTGAACCCTGTGGGAGTCTCACTGATTAGCACTGAACCCTGTGGGAGTCTCACTGATTAACACTGAACCATATGGGAGTCTCACTGATTAACAATGAACCCTGTGGGAGTCTCACTGATTAACAATGAACTCTATGGGAGTCTCACTGATTAACACTGCAACCCTGTGGCATTCTCACTGATTAACAATGAACCCTATGGGAGTCTCACTGATTAACACTGAACCCTGTGGGAGTCTCACTGTAACAATGAACCCTGTGGGAGTCTCACTGATTAGCACTGAACCCTGTGGGAGTCTCACTGATTAACACGAACCCTATGGGAGTCTCACTGATTAACAATGAACCCTGTGGGAGTCTCACTGATTAACAATGAACTCTATGGGAGTCTCACTGATTAACACTGCAACCCTGTGGGATTCTCACTGATTAACAATGAACCCTATGGGAGTCTCACTGATTAACACTGAACCCTGTGGGAGTCTCACTGTAACAATGAACCCTGTGGGAGTCTCACTGATTAACACTGAACCCTATGAGTATCAGTAATTAACACTGAACCCTATGGGAGTCTCACTGATTAACACTGAACCCTGTTGGAGTCTCACTGATTAATACAGTACCCTATGGGAGTCTCAGTGATTAACACTGAACCCTGTGGGAGTCTCCCTGATTAATACTGAACCCTGTGGGAGTCTCACTGATTAACACGGAACCCTATGGGAGTCTCACTGATTAACTCTGAACCCTGTGGGAGTCTCACTGATTAACACTGGACCCTATGGGAGTCTCACTGATTAACACTGAACCCTGTGGGTGTCTCACTGATTAACACTGAACCCTATGGGAGTCTCACTTATTAACACTGAACCCTGTGGGAGTCTCACTGATTAACACTGAACCCTGTGGGTGTCTCACTGATTAACACTGAACCCTATGGGAGTCTTACTGATTAACACTGAACCCTGTGGGAGTCTCACTGATTAACACTGAACCCTATGGGAGTCTCACTGATTAACACTGAACCCTATGAGTCTCAGTAATTAACACTGAACCCTATGGGAGTCTCACTCATTAACACTGAACCCTGTTGGAGTCTCACTGATTAATACTGTACCCTAAGGGAGTCTCAGTGATTAACACTGAACCCTGTGGGAGTCTCCCTGATTAACACTGAACCCTGTGGGAGTCTCACTGATTAACACTGAACCCTATGGGAGTCTCACTGATTAACACTGAAGCCTGTGGACGTCTCACTGATTAACACTGAACCCTATGGGAGTCTCACTGATTAACACTGAACCCTGTGGGTGTCTCACTGATTAACACTGCACCCTATGGGAGTCTCACTGATTAACACTGAACCCTGTGGGAGTCTCACTGTAACAATGAACCCTGTGGGAGTCTCACTGATTAGCACTGAAACCTGTGGGAGTCTCACTGATTAACACTGAACCCTATGGGAGTCTCACTGATTAACAATGAACCCTGTGGGAGTCTCACTGATTAACAATGAACTCTATGGGAGTCTCACTGATTAACACTGCAACCCTGTGGGATTCTCACTGATTAACAATGAACCCTATGGGAGTCTCACTGATTAACACTGAACCCTGTGGGAGTCTCACTGTAACAATGAACCCTGTGGGAGTCTCACTGATTAACACAGAACCCTATGAGTATCAGTAATTAACACTGAACCCTATGGGAGTCTCACTGATTAACACTGAACCCTGTTGGAGTCTCACTGATTAATACAGTACCCTATGGGAGTCTCAGTGATTAACACTGAACCCTGTGGGAGTCTCCCTGATTAATACTGAACCCTGTGGGAGTCTCACTGATTAACACGGAACCCTATGGGAGTCTCACTGATTAACTCTGAACCCTGTGGGAGTCTCACTGATTAACACTGGACCCTATGGGAGTCTCACTGATTAACACTGAACCCTGTGGGTGTCTCACTGATTAACACTGAACCCTATGGGAGTCTCACTTATTAACACTGAACCCTGTGGGAGTCTCACTGATTAACACTGAACCCTGTGGGTGTCTCACTGATTAACACTGAACCCTATGGGAGTCTTACTGATTAACACTGAACCCTGTGGGAGTCTCACTGATTAACACTGAACCCTATGGGAGTCTCACTGATTAACACTGAACCCTATGAGTCTCAGTAATTAACACTGAACCCTATGGGAGTCTCACTCATTAACACTGAACCCTGTTGGAGTCTCACTGATTAATACTGTACCCTAAGGGAGTCTCAGTGATTAACACTGAACCCTGTGGGAGTCTCCCTGATTAACACTGAACCCTGTGGGAGTCTCACTGATTAACACTGAACCCTATGGGAGTCTCACTGATTAACACTGAAGCCTGTGGACGTCTCACTGATTAACACTGAACCCTATGGGAGTCTCACTGATTAACACTGAACCCTGTGGGTGTCTCACTGATTAACACTGCACCCTATGGGAGTCTCACTGATTAACACTGAACCCTGTGGGAGTCTCACTGTAACAATGAACCCTGTGGGAGTCTCACTGATTAGCACTGAACCCTGTGGGAGTCTCACTGATTAACACTGAACCCTATGGGAGTCTCACTGATTAACAATGAACCCTGTGGGAGTCTCACTGATTAACAATGAACTCTATGGGAGTCTCACTGATTAACACTGCAACCCTGTGGGATTCTCACTGATTAACAATGAACCCTATGGGAGTTTCACTGATTAACACTGAACCCTGTGGGAGTCTCACTGTAACAATGAACCCTGTGGGAGTCTCACTGATTAACACTGAACCCTATGAGTATCAGTAATTAACACGGAACCCTATGGGAGTCTCACTGATTAACACTGAACCCTGTTGGAGTCTCACTGATTAATACAGTACCCTATGGGAGTCTCAGTGATTAACACTGAACCCTGTGGGAGTCTCCCTGATTAATACTGAACCCTGTGGGAGTCTCACTGATTAACACGGAACCCTATGGGAGTCTCACTGGTTAACTCTGAACCCTGTGGGAGTCTCACTGATTAACACTGGACCCTATGGGAGTCTCACTGATTAACACTGAACCCTGTGGGTGTCTCACTGATTAACACTGAACCCTATGGGAGTCTCACTTATTAACACTGAACCCTGTGGGAGTCTCACTGATTAACACTGAACCCTGTGGGTGTCTCACTGATTAACACTGAACCCTATGGGAGTCTTACTGATTAACACTGAACCCTGTGGGAGTCTCACTGATTAACACTGAACCCTATGGGAGTCTCACTGATTAACACTGAACACTATGAGTCTCAGTAATTAACACTGAACCCTATGGGAGTCTCACTCATTAACACTGAACCCTGTTGGAGTCTCACTGATTAATACTGTACCCTAAGGGAGTCTCAGTGATTAACACTGAACCCTGTGGGAGTCTCCCTGATTAATACTGAACCCTGTGGGAGTCTCACTGATTAACACGGAACCCTATGGGAGTCTCACTGATTAACTCTGAACCCTGTGGGAGTCTCACTGATTAACACTGGACCCTATGGGAGTCTCACTGATTAACACTGAACCCTGTGGGTGTCTCACTGATTAACACTGAACCCTATGGGAGTCTCACTTATTAACACTGAACCCTGTGGGAGTCTCACTGATTAACACTGAACCCTGTGGGTGTCTCACTGATTAACACTGAACCCTATGGGAGTCTTACTGATTAACACTGAACCCTGTGGGAGTCTCACTGATTAACACTGAACCCTATGGGAGTCTCACTGATTAACACTGAACCCTATGAGTCTCAGTAATTAACACTGAACCCTATGGGAGTCTCACTCATTAACACTGAACCCTGTTGGAGTCTCACTGATTAATACTGTACCCTAAGGGAGTCTCAGTGATTAACACTGAACCCTGTGGAAGTCTCCCTGATTAACACTGAACCCTGTGGGAGTCTCACTGATTAACACTGAACCCTATGAGTATCAGTAATTAACACTGAACCCTATGGGAGTCTCACTGATTAACACTGAACCCTGTTGGAGTCTCACTGATTAATACAGTACCCTATGGGAGTCTCAGTGATTAACACTGAACCCTGTGGGAGTCTCCCTGATTAATACTGAACCCTGTGGGAGTCTCACTGATTAACACGGAACCCTATGGGAGTCTCACTGATTAACTCTGAACCCTGTGGGAGTCTCACTGATTAACACTGGACCCTATGGGAGTCTCACTGATTAACACTGAACCCTGTGGGTGTCTCACTGATTAACACTGAACCCTATGGGAGTCTCACTTATTAACACTGAACCCTGTGGGAGTCTCACTGATTAACACTGAACCCTGTGGGTGTCTCACTGATTAACACTGAACCCTATGGGAGTCTTACTGATTAACACTGAACCCTGTGGGAGTCTCACTGATTAACACTGAACCCTATGGGAGTCTCACTGATTAACACTGAACCCTATGAGTCTCAGTAATTAACACTGAACCCTATGGGAGTCTCACTCATTAACACTGAACCCTGTTGGAGTCTCACTGATTAATACTGTACCCTAAGGGAGTCTCAGTGATTAACACTGAACCCTGTGGGAGTCTCCCTGATTAATACTGAACCCTGTGGGAGTCTCACTGATTAACACGGAACCCTATGGGAGTCTCACTGATTAACTCTGAACCCTGTGGGAGTCTCACAGATTAACACTGGACCCTATGGGAGTCTCACTGATTAACACTGAACCCTGTGGGTGTCTCACTGATTAACACTGAACCCTATGGGAGTCTCACTTATTAACACTGAACCCTGTGGGAGTCTCACTGATTAACACTGAACCCTGTGGGTGTCTCACTGATTAACACTGAACCCTATGGGAGTCTTACTGATTAACACTGAACCCTGTGGGAGTCTCACTGATTAACACTGAACCCTATGGGAGTCTCACTGATTAACACTGAACCCTATGAGTCTCAGTAATTAACACTGAACCCTATGGGAGTCTCACTCATTAACACTGAACCCTGTTGGAGTCTCACTGATTAATACTGTACCCTAAGGGAGTCTCAGTGATTAACACTGAACCCTGTGGGAGTCTCCCTGATTAACACTGAACCCTGTGGGAGTCTCACTGATTAACACTGAACCCTATGGGAGTCTCACTGATTAACACTGAAGCCTGTGGACGTCTCACTGATTAACACTGAACCCTATGGGAGTCTCACTGATTAACACTGAACCCTGTGGGTGTCTCACTGATTAACACTGCACCCTATGGGAGTCTCACTGATTAACACTGAACCCTGTGGGAGTCTCACTGTAACAATGAACCCTGTGAGAGTCTCACTGATTAGCACTGAACCCTGTGGGAGTCTAACTGATTAACACTGAACCCTATGGGAGTCTCACTGATTAACAATGAACCCTGTGGGAGTCTCACTGATTAACAATGAACTCTATGGGAGTCTCACTGATTAACACTGCAACCCTGTGGGATTCTCACTGATTAACAATGAACCCTATGGGAGTCTCACTGATTAACACTGAACCCTGTGGGAGTCTCACTGTAACAATGAACCCTGTGGGAGTCTCACTGATTAACACTGAACCCTATGAGTATCAGTAATTAACACTGAACCCTATGGGAGTCTCACTGATTAACACTGAACCCTGTTGGAGTCTCACTGATTAATACAGTACCCTATGGGAGTCTCAGTGATTAACACTGAACCCTGTGGGAGTCTCCCTGATTAATACTGAACCCTGTGGGAGTCTCACTGATTAACACGGAACCCTATGGGAGTCTCACTGATTAACTCTGAACCCTGTGGGAGTCTCACTGATTAACACTGGACCCTATGGGAGTCTCACTGATTAACACTGAACCCTGTGGGTGTCTCACTGATTAACACTGAACCCTATGGGAGTCTCACTTATTAACACTGAACCCTGTGGGAGTCTCACTGATTAACACTGAACCCTGTGGGTGTCTCACTGATTAACACTGAACCCTATGGGAGTCTTACTGATTAACACTGAACCCTGTGGGAGTCTTACTGATTAACACTGAACCCTATGGGAGTCTCACTGATTAACACTGAACCCTATGAGTCTCAGTAATTAACACTGAACCCTATGGGAGTCTCACTCATTAACACTGAACCCTGTTGGAGTCTCACTGATTAATACTGTACCCTAAGGGAGTCTCAGTGATTAACACTGAACCCTGTGGGAGTCTCCCTGATTAACACTGAACCCTGTGGGAGTCTCACTGATTAACACTGAACCCTATGGGAGTCTCACTGATTAACACTGAAGCCTGTGGACGTCTCACTGATTAACACTGAACCCTATGGGAGTCTCACTGATTAACACTGAACCCTGTGGGTGTCTCACTGATTAACACTGCACCCTATGGGAGTCTCACTTATTAACACTGAACCCTGTGGGAGTCTCACTGATTAACACTGAACCCTGTGGGAGTCTCACTGATTAACACTGAACCCTATGGGAGTCTCACTGATTAACACTGAACCCTGTGGGAGTCTCACTGATTAACACTGAACCATATGGGAGTCTCACTGATTAACACTGAACCCTGTGGGAGTCTCACTGATTAACACTGAACACTATGGGAGTCTCACTGATTAACAATGAACCCTGTGGGAGTCTCACTGATTAACAATGAACTCTATGGGAGTCTCACTGATTAACACTGCAACCCTGTGGGATTCTCACTGATTAACAATGAACCCTATGGGAGTCTCACTGATTAACACTGAACCCTGTGGGAGTCTCACTGTAACAATGAACCCTGTGGGAGTCTCACTGATTAACACTGAACCCTATGAGTATCAGTAATTAACACTGAACCCTATGGGAGTCTCACTGATTAACACTGAACCCTGTTGGAGTCTCACTGATTAATACAGTACCCTATGGGAGTCTCAGTGATTAACACTGAACCCTGTGGGAGTCTCCCTGATTAATACTGAACCCTGTGGGAGTCTCACTGATTAACACGGAACCCTATGGGAGTCTCACTGATTAACTCTGAACCCTGTGGGAGTCTCACTGATTAACACTGGACCCTATGGGAGTCTCACTGATTAACACTGAACCCTGTGGGTGTCTCACTGATTAACACTGAACCCTATGGGAGTCTCACTTATTAACACTGAACCCTGTGGGAGTCTCACTGATTAACACTGAACCCTGTGGGTGTCTCACTGATTAACACTGAACCCTATGGGAGTCTTACTGATTAACACTGAACCCTGTGGGAGTCTTACTGATTAACACTGAACCCTATGGGAGTCTCACTGATTAACACTGAACCCTATGAGTCTCAGTAATTAACACTGAACCCTATGGGAGTCTCACTCATTAACACTGAACCCTGTTGGAGTCTCACTGATTAATACTGTACCCTAAGGGAGTCTCAGTGATTAACACTGAACCCTGTGGGAGTCTCCCTGATTAACACTGAACCCTGTGGGAGTCTCACTGATTAACACTGAACCCTATGGGAGTCTCACTGATTAACACTGAAGCCTGTGGACGTCTCACTGATTAACACTGAACCCTATGGGAGTCTCACTGATTAACACTGAACCCTGTGGGTGTCTCACTGATTAACACTGCACCCTATGGGAGTCTCACTTATTAACACTGAACCCTGTGGGAGTCTCACTGATTAACACTGAACCCTGTGGGAGTCTCACTGATTAACACTGAACCCTATGGGAGTCTCACTGATTAACACTGAACCCTGTGGGAGTCTCACTGATTAACACTGAACCATATGGGAGTCTCACTGATTAACACTGAACCCTGTGGGAGTCTCACTGATTAACACTGAACACTATGAGTCTCAGTAATTAACACTGAACCCTATGGGAGTCTCACTCATTAACACTGAACCCTGTTGGAGTCTCACTGATTAATACTGTACCCTAAGGGAGTCTCAGTGATTAACACTGAACCCTGTGGGAGTCTCCCTGATTAATACTGAACCCTGTGGGAGTCTCACTGATTAACACGGAACCCTATGGGAGGCTCACTGATTAACTCTGAACCCTGTGGGAGTCTCACTGATTAACACTGGACCCTATGGGAGTCTCACTGATTAACACTGAACCCTGTGGGTGTCTCACTGATTAACACTGAACCCTATGGGAGTCTCACTTATTAACACTGAACCCTGTGGGAGTCTCACTGATTAACACTGAACCCTGTGGGTGTCTCACTGATTAACACTGAACCCTATGGGAGTCTTACTGATTAACACTGAACCCTGTGGGAGTCTCACTGATTAACACTGAACCCTATGGGAGTCTCACTGATTAACACTGAACCCTATGAGTCTCAGTAATTAACACTGAACCCTATGGGAGTCTCACTCATTAACACTGAACCCTGTTGGAGTCTCACTGATTAATACTGTACCCTAAGGGAGTCTCAGTGATTAACACTGAACCCTGTGGAAGTCTCCCTGATTAACACTGAACCCTGTGGGAGTCTCACTGATTAACACTGAACCCTATGAGTATCAGTAATTAACACTGAACCCTATGGGAGTCTCACTGATTAACACTGAACCCTGTTGGAGTCTCACTGATTAATACAGTACCCTATGGGAGTCTCAGTGATTAACACTGAACCCTGTGGGAGTCTCCCTGATTAATACTGAACCCTGTGGGAGTCTCACTGATTAACACGGAACCCTATGGGAGTCTCACTGATTAACTCTGAACCCTGTGGGAGTCTCACTGATTAACACTGGACCCTATGGGAGTCTCACTGATTAACACTGAACCCTGTGGGTGTCTCACTGATTAACACTGAACCCTATGGGAGTCTCACTTATTAACACTGAACCCTGTGGGAGTCTCACTGATTAACACTGAACCCTGTGGGTGTCTCACTGATTAACACTGAACCCTATGGGAGTCTTACTGATTAACACTGAACCCTGTGGGAGTCTCACTGATTAACACTGAACCCTATGGGAGTCTCACTGATTAACACTGAACCCTATGAGTCTCAGTAATTAACACTGAACCCTATGGGAGTCTCACTCATTAACACTGAACCCTGTTGGAGTCTCACTGATTAATACTGTACCCTAAGGGAGTCTCAGTGATTAACACTGAACCCTGTGGGAGTCTCCCTGATTAATACTGAACCCTGTGGGAGTCTCACTGATTAACACGGAACCCTATGGGAGTCTCACTGATTAACTCTGAACCCTGTGGGAGTCTCACTGATTAACACTGGACCCTATGGGAGTCTCACTGATTAACACTGAACCCTGTGGGTGTCTCACTGATTAACACTGAACCCTATGGGAGTCTCACTTATTAACACTGAGCCCTGTGGGAGTCTCACTGATTAACACTGAACCCTGTGGGTGTCTCACTGATTAACACTGAACCCTATGGGAGTCTTACTGATTAACACTGAACCCTGTGGGAGTCTCACTGATTAACACTGAACCCTATGGGAGTCTCACTGATTAACACTGAACCCTATGAGTCTCAGTAATTAACACTGAACCCTATGGGAGTCTCACTCATTAACACTGAACCCTGTTGGAGTCTCACTGATTAATACTGTACCCTAAGGGAGTCTCAGTGATTAACACTGAACCCTGTGGGAGTCTCCCTGATTAACACTGAACCCTGTGGGAGTCTCACTGATTAACACTGAACCCTATGGGAGTCTCACTGATTAACACTGAAGCCTGTGGACGTCTCACTGATTAACACTGAACCCTATGGGAGTCTCACTGATTAACACTGAACCCTGTGGGTGTCTCACTGATTAACACTGCACCCTATGGGAGTCTCACTGATTAACACTGAACCCTGTGGGAGTCTCACTGTAACAATGAACCCTGTGAGAGTCTCACTGATTAGCACTGAACCCTGTGGGAGTCTCACTGATTAACACTGAACCCTATGGGAGTCTCACTGATTAACAATGAACCCTGTGGGAGTCTCACTGATTAACAATGAACTCTATGGGAGTCTCACTGATTAACACTGCAACCCTGTGGGATTCTCACTGATTAACAATGAACCCTATGGGAGTCTCACTGATTAACACTGAACCCTGTGGGAGTCTCACTGTAACAATGAACCCTGTGGGAGTCTCACTGATTAACACTGAACCCTATGAGTATCAGTAATTAACACTGAATCCTATGGGAGTCTCACTGATTAACACTGAACCCTGTTGGAGTCTCACTGATTAATACAGTACCCTATGGGAGTCTCAGTGATTAACACTGAACCCTGTGGGAGTCTCCCTGATTAATACTGAACCCTGTGGGAGTCTCACTGATTAACACGAACCCTATGGGAGTCTCACTGATTAACTCTGAACCCTGTGGGAGTCTCACTGATTAACACTGGACCCTATGGGAGTCTCACTGATTAACACTGAACCCTGTGGGTGTCTCACTGATTAACACTGAACCCTATGGGAGTCTCACTTATTAACACTGAACCCTGTGGGAGTCTCACTGATTAACACTGAACCCTGTGGGTGTCTCACTGATTAACACTGAACCCTATGGGAGTCTTACTGATTAACACTGAACCCTGTGGGAGTCTTACTGATTAACACTGAACCCTATGGGAGTCTCACTGATTAACACTGAACCCTATGAGTCTCAGTAATTAATACTGAACCCTATGGGAGTCTCACTCATTAACACTGAACCCTGTTGGAGTCTCACTGATTAATACTGTACCCTAAGGGAGTCTCAGTGATTAACACTGAACCCTGTGGGAGTCTCCCTGATTAACACTGAACCCTGTGGGAGTCTCACTGATTAACACTGAACCCTATGGGAGTCTCACTGATTAACACTGAAGCCTGTGGACGTCTCACTGATTAACACTGAACCCTATGGGAGTCTCACTGATTAACACTGAACCCTGTGGGTGTCTCACTGATTAACACTGCACCCTATGGGAGTCTCACTTATTAACACTGAACCCTGTGGGAGTCTCACTGATTAACACTGAACCCTGTGGGAGTCTCACTGATTAACACTGAACCCTATGGGAGTCTCACTGATTAACACTGAACCCTGTGGGAGTCTCACTGATTAACACTGAACCATATGGGAGTCTCACTGATTAACACTGAACCCTGTGGGAGTCTCACTGATTAACACTGAACCCTGTGGGAGTCTCACAGATTAACACTGAAGCCTGTGGGAGTCTCACTGATTAACACTGAACCCTGTGGGAGTTTCACTGATTAACACTGAACCCTGTGGGAGTCTCACTGATTAACACTGAACCCTATGGGAGTCTCACTGATTAACACTGAACCCTATGAGTCTCAGTAATTAACACTGAACCCTATGGGAGTCTCACTCATTAACACTGAACCCTGTTGGAGTCTCACTGATTAATACTGTACCCTAAGGGAGTCTCAGTGATTAACACTGAACCCTGTGGGAGTCTCCCTGATTAACACTGAACCCTGTGGGAGTCTCACTGATTAACACTGAACCCTATGGGAGTCTCACTGATTAACACTGAAGCCTGTGGACGTCTCACTGATTAACACTGAACCCTATGGGAGTCTCACTGATTAACACTGAACCCTGTGGGTGTCTCACTGATTAACACTGCACCCTATGGGAGTCTCACTTATTAACACTGAACCCTGTGGGAGTCTCACTGATTAACACTGAACCCTGTGGGAGTCTCACTGATTAACACTGAACCCTATGGGAGTCTCACTGATTAACACTGAACCCTGTGGGAGTCTCACTGATTAACACTGAACCATATGGGAGTCTCACTGATTAACACTGAACCCTGTGGGAGTCTCACTGATTAACACTGAACCCTGTGGGAGTCTCACAGATTAACACTGAACCCTATGGGAGTCTCACTGATTAACAATGAACCCTATGGGAGTCTCACTGATTAACACTGAAGCCTGTGGGAGTCTCACTGATTAACACTGAACCCTGTGGGAGTTTCACTGATTAACACTGAACCCTATGGGAGTCTCACTGATTAACAATGAACCCTGTGGGAGTCTCACTGATTAACAATGAACCCTATGGGAGTCTCACTGATTAACACTGAACCCTGTGGGAGTCTCACTGATTAACAATTAACCCTATGGGATTCTCACTGATTAACAATGAACCCTATGGGAGTCTCACTCATTAACACTGAACCCTGTTGGAGTCTCACTGATTAATACTGTACCCTAAGGGAGTCTCAGTGATTAACACTGAACCCTGTGGGAGTCTCCCTGATTAACACTGATCCCTGTGGGAGTCTCACTGATTAACACTGAACCCTATGGGAGTCTCACTGATTAACACTGAAGCCTGTGGACGTCTCACTGATTAACACTGAACCCTATGGGAGTCTCACTGATTAACACTGAACCCTATGGGAGTCTCACTGATTAGCACTGAACCCTGTGGGAGTCTCACTGATTAACACTGAACCATATGGGAGTCTCACTGATTAACAATGAACCCTGTGGGAGTCTCACTGATTAACAATTAACTCTATGGGAGTCTCACTGATTAACACTGCAACCCTGTGGGATTCTCACTGATTAACAATGAACCCTATGGGAGTCTCACTGATTAACACTGAACCCTGTGGGAGTCTCACTGTAACAATGAACCCTGTGGGAGTCTCACTGATTAACACTGAACCCTATGAGTATCAGTAATTAACACTGAACCCTATGGGAGTCTCACTGATTAACACTGAACCCTGTTGGAGTCTCACTGATTAATACAGTACCCTATGGGAGTCTCAGTGATTAACACTGAACCCTGTGGGAGTCTCCCTGATTAATACTGAACCCTGTGGGAGTCTCACTGATTAACTCTGAACCCTGTGGGAGTCTCACTGATTAACACTGAAGCCTATGGGAGTCTCACTGATTAACACTGAACCCTGTGGGAGTCTCACTGATTAACACTGAACCCTATGAGTATCAGTAATTAACACTGAACCCTATGGGAGTCTCACTGATTAACACTGAACCCTGTTGGAGTCTCACTGATTAATACAGTACCCTATGGGAGTCTCAGTGATTAACACTGAACCCTGTGGGAGTCTCCCTGATTAATACTGAACCCTGTGGGAGTCTCACTGATTAACTCTGAACCCTGTGGGAGTCTCACTGATTAACACTGAACCCTATGGGAGTCTCACTGATTAACACTGAACCCTGTGGGTGTCTCACTGATTAACACTGAACCCTATGGGAGTCTCACTTATTAACACTGAACCTTGTGGGAGACTCACTGATTAACACTGAACCCTGTGGGAGTCTCACTGATTAACACTGAACCCTATGGGAGTCTTACTGATTAACACTGAACCCTGTGGGAGTCTCACTGATTAACACTGAACCCTATGGGAGTCTCACTGATTAACACTGAACCCTATGAGTCTCAGTAATTAACACTGAACCCTATGGGAGTCTCACTCATTAACACTGAACCCTGTTGGAGTCTCACTGATTAATACTGTACCCTAAGGGAGTCTCAGTGATTAACACTGAACCCTGTGGGAGTCTCTCTGATGAACACTGAACCCTGTGGGAGTCTCACTGATTAACACTGAACCCTATGGGAGTCTCACTGATTAACACTGAAGCCTGTGGACGTCTCACTGATTAACACTGAACCCTATGGGAGTCTCACTGATTAACACTGAAGCCTGTGGACGTCTCACTGATTAACACTGAACCCTATGGGAGTCTCACTGATTAACACTGAACCCTGTGGGAGTCTCACTGATTAGCACTGAACCCTGTGGGAGTCTCACTGATTAACACTGAACCATATGGGAGTCTCACTGATTAACAATGAACCCTGTGGGAGTCTCACTGATTAACAATGAACTCTATGGGAGTCTCACTGATTAACACTGCAACCCTGTGGGATTCTCACTGATTAACAATGAACCCTATGGGAGTCTCACTGATTAACACTGAACCCTGTGGGAGTCTCACTGTAACAATGAACCCTGTGGGAGTCTCACTGATTAGCACTGAACCCTGTGGGAGTCTCACTGATTAATACTGAACCCTATGGGAGTCTCACTGATTAACAATGAACCCTGTGGGAGTCTCACTGATTAACAATGAACTCTATGGGAGTCTCACTGATTAACACTGCAACCCTGTGGGATTCTCACTGATTAACAATGAACCCTATGGGAGTCTCACTGATTAACACTGAACCCTGTGGGAGTCTCACTGTAACAATGAACCCTGTGGGAGTCTCACTGATTAACACTGAACCCTATGAGTATCAGTAATTAACACTGAACCCTATGGGAGTCTTACTGATTAACACTGAACCCTGTGGGAGTCTCACTGATTAACACTGAAACCTATGGGAGTCTCACTGATTAACACTGAACCCTATGAGTCTCAGTAATTAACACTGAACCCTATGGGAGTCTCACTCATTAACACTGAACCCTGTTGGAGTCTCACTGATTAATACTGTACCCTAAGGGAGTCTCAGTGATTAACACTGAACCCTGTGGGAGTCTCCCTGATTAACACTGAACCCTGTGGGAGTCTCACTGATTAACACTGAACCCTATGGGAGTCTCACTGATTAACACTGAAGCCTGTGGACGTCTCACTGATTAACACTGAACCCTATGGGAGTCTCACTGATTAACACTGAACCCTGTGGGTGTCTCACTGATTAACACTGCACCCTATGGGAGTCTCACTTATTAACACTGAACCCTGTGGGAGTCTCACTGATTAACACTGAACCCTGTGGGAGTCTCACTGATTAACACTGAACCCTATGGGAGTCTCACTGATTAACACTGAACCCTGTGGGAGTCTCACTGATTAACACTGAACCATATGGGAGTCTCACTGATTAACACTGAACCCTGTGGGAGTCTCACTGATTAACACTGAACCCTGTGGGAGTCTCACAGATTAACACTGAACCCTATGGGAGTCTCACTGATTAACAATGAACCCTATGGGAGTCTCACTGATTAACACTGAAGCCTGTGGGAGTCTCACTGATTAACACTGAACCCTGTGGGAGTTTCACTGATTAACACTGAACCCTGTGGGAGTCTCACTGATTAACACTGAACCCTATGGGAGTCTCACTGATTAACACTGAACCCTATGAGTCTCAGTAATTAACACTGAACCCTATGGGAGTCTCACTCATTAACACTGAACCCTGTTGGAGTCTCACTGATTAATACTGTACCCTAAGGGAGTCTCAGTGATTAACACTGAACCCTGTGGGAGTCTCCCTGATTAACACTGAACCCTGTGGGAGTCTCACTGATTAACACTGAACCCTATGGGAGTCTCACTGATTAACACTGAAGCCTGTGGACGTCTCACTGATTAACACTGAACCCTATGGGAGTCTCACTGATTAACACTGAACCCTGTGGGTGTCTCACTGATTAACACTGCACCCTATGGGAGTCTCACTTATTAACACTGAACCCTGTGGGAGTCTCACTGATTAACACTGAACCCTGTGGGAGTCTCACTGATTAACACTGAACCCTATGGGAGTCTCACTGATTAACACTGAACCCTGTGGGAGTCTCACTGATTAACACTGAACCATATGGGAGTCTCACTGATTAACACTGAACCCTGTGGGAGTCTCACTGATTAACACTGAACCCTGTGGGAGTCTCACAGATTAACACTGAACCCTATGGGAGTCTCACTGATTAACAATGAACCCTATGGGAGTCTCACTGATTAACACTGAAGCCTGTGGGAGTCTCACTGATTAACACTGAACCCTGTGGGAGTTTCACTGATTAACACTGAACCCTATGGGAGTCTCACTGATTAACAATGAACCCTGTGGGAGTCTCACTGATTAACAATGAACCCTATGGGAGTCTCACTGATTAACACTGAACCCTGTGGGAGTCTCACTGATTAACAATTAACCCTATGGGAGTCTCACTGATTAACAATGAACCCTATGGGAGTCTCACTCATTAACACTGAACCCTGTTGGAGTCTCACTGATTAATACTGTACCCTAAGGGAGTCTCAGTGATTAACACTGAACCCTGTGGGAGTCTCCCTGATTAACACTGATCCCTGTGGGAGTCTCACTGATTAACACTGAACCCTATGGGAGTCTCACTGATTAACACTGAAGCCTGTGGACGTCTCACTGATTAACACTGAACCCTATGGGAGTCTCACTGATTAACACTGAACCCTATGGGAGTCTCACTGATTAGCACTGAACCCTGTGGGAGTCTCACTGATTAACACTGAACCATATGGGAGTCTCACTGATTAACAATGAACCCTGTGGGAGTCTCACTGATTAACAATGAACTCTATGGGAGTCTCACTGATTAACACTGCAACCCTGTGGGATTCTCACTGATTAACAATGAACCCTATGGGAGTCTCACTGATTAACACTGAACCCTGTGGGAGTCTCACTGTAACAATGAACCCTGTGGGAGTCTCACTGATTAACACTGAACCCTATGAGTATCAGTAATTAACACTGAACCCTATGGGAGTCTCACTGATTAACACTGAACCCTGTTGGAGTCTCACTGATTAATACAGTACCCTATGGGAGTCTCAGTGATTAACACTGAACCCTGTGGGAGTCTCCCTGATTAATACTGAACCCTGTGGGAGTCTCACTGATTAACTCTGAACCCTGTGGGAGTCTCACTGATTAACACTGAACCCTATGGGAGTCTCACTGATTAACACTGAACCCTGTGGGAGTCTCACTGATTAACACTGAACCCTATGAGTATCAGTAATTAACACTGAACCCTATGGGAGTCTCACTGATTAACACTGAACCCTGTTGGAGTCTCACTGATTAATACAGTACCCTATGGGAGTCTCAGTGATTAACACTGAACCCTGTGGGAGTCTCCCTGATTAATACTGAACCCTGTGGGAGTCTCACTGATTAACTCTGAACCCTGTGGGAGTCTCACTGATTAACACTGAACCCTATGGGAGTCTCACTGATTAACACTGAACCCTGTGGGTGTCTCACTGATTAACACTGAACCCTATGGGAGTCTCACTTATTAACACTGAACCCTGTGGGAGTCTCACTGATTAACACTGAACCCTGTGGGAGTCTCACTGATTAACACTGAACCCTATGGGAGTCTCACTGATTAACACTGAACCCTATGGGAGTCTTACTGATTAACACTGAACCCTGTGGGAGTCTCACTGATTAACACTGAACCCTATGGGAGTCTCACTGATTAACACTGAACCCTATGAGTCTCAGTAATTAACACTGAACCCTATGGGAGTCTCACTCATTAACACTGAACCCTGTTGGAGTCTCACTGATTAATACTGTACCCTAAGGGAGTCTCAGTGATTAACACTGAACCCTGTGGGAGTCTCTCTGATTAACACTGAACCCTGTGGGAGTCTCACTGATTAACACTGAACCCTATGGGAGTCTCACTGATTAACACTGAAGCCTGTGGACGTCTCACTGATTAACACTGAACCCTATGGGAGTCTCACTGATTAACACTGAAGCCTGTGGACGTCTCACTGATTAACACTGAACCCTATGGGAGTCTCACTGATTAACACTGAACCCTGTGGGAGTCTCACTGATTAGCACTGAACCCTGTGGGAGTCTCACTGATTAACACTGAACCATATGGGAGTCTCACTGATTAACAATGAACCCTGTGGGAGTCTCACTGATTAACAATGAACTCTATGGGAGTCTCACTGATTAACACTGCAACCCTGTGGGATTCTCACTGATTAACAATGAACCCTATGGGAGTCTCACTGATTAACACTGAACCCTGTGGGAGTCTCACTGTAACAATGAACCCTGTGGGAGTCTCACTGATTAGCACTGAACCCTGTGGGAGTCTCACTGATTAACACTGAACCCTATGGGAGTCTCACTGATTAACAATGAACCCTGTGAGAGTCTCACTGATTAACAATGAACTCTATGGGAGTCTCACTGATTAACACTGCAACCCTGTGGGATTCTCACTGATTAACAATGAACCCTATGGGAGTCTCACT
This sequence comes from Petromyzon marinus, assembly GCF_048934315.1. Lineage (NCBI taxonomy): Eukaryota > Metazoa > Chordata > Hyperoartia > Petromyzontiformes > Petromyzontidae > Petromyzon > Petromyzon marinus. The sequence goes on along the minus strand of NW_027423058.1, from coordinate 1,344,714 downwards.
GATTAACACTGAACCCTGTGGGAGTCTCACTGTAACAATGAACCCTGTGGGAGTCTCACTGATTAACACTGAACCCTATGAGTATCAGTAATTAACACTGAACCCTATGGGAGTCTCACTGATTAACACTGAACCCTGTTGGAGTCTCACTGATTAATACAGTACCCTATGGGAGTCTCAGTGATTAACACTGAACCCTGTGGGAGTCTCCCTGATTAATACTGAACCCTTTGGGAGTCTCACTGATTAACACGGAACCCTATGGGAGTCTCACTGATTAACTCTGAACCCTGTGGGAGTCTCACTGATTAACACTGGACCCTATGGGAGTCTCACTGATTAACACTGAACCCTGTGGGTGTCTCACTGATTAACACTGAACCGTATGGGAGTCTCACTTATTAACACTGAACCCTGTGGGAGTCTCACTGATTAACACTGAACCCTGTGGGTGTCTCACTGATTAACACTGAACCCTATGGGAGTCTTACTGATTAACACTGAACCCTGTGGGAGTCTCACTGATTAACACTGAACCCTATGGGAGTCTCACTGATTAACACTGAACCCTATGAGTCTCAGTAATTAACACTGAACCCTATGGGAGTCTCACTCATTAACACTGAACCCTGTTGGAGTCTCACTGATTAATACTGTACCCTAAGGGAGTCTCAGTGATTAACACTGAACCCTGTGGGAGTCTCCCTGATTAACACAGAACCCTGTGGGAGTCTCACTGATTAACACTGAACCCTATGGGAGTCTCACTGATTAACACTGAAGCCTGTGGACGTCTCACTGATTAACACTGAACCCTATGGGAGTCTCACTGATTAACACTGAACCCTGTGGGTGTCTCATTGATTAACACTGCACCCTATGGGAGTCTCACTGATTAACACTGAACCCTGTGGGAGTCTCACTGTAACAATGAACCCTGTGTGAGTCTCACTGATTAGCACTGAACCCTGTGGGAGTCTCACTGATTAACACTGAACCCTATGGGAGTCTCACTGATTAACAATGAACCCTGTGGGAGTCTCACTGATTAACACTGAACCCTGTGGGAGTCTCACTGTAACAATGAACCCTGTGGGAGTCTCACTGATTAACACTGAACCCTATGAGTATCAGTAATTAACACTGAACCCTATGGGAGTCTCACTGATTAACACTGAACCCTGTTGGAGTCTCACTGATTAATACAGTACCCTATGGGAGTCTCAGTGATTAACACTGAACCCTGTGGGAGTCTCCCTGATTAATACTGAACCCTGTGGGAGTCTCACTGATTAACTCTGAACCCTGTGGGAGTCTCACTGATTAACACTGAACCCTATGGGAGTCTCACTGATTAACACTGAACCCTGTGGGAGTCTCACTGATTAACACTGAACCCTATGAGTATCAGTAATTAACACTGAACCCTATGGGAGTCTCACTGATTAACACTGAACCCTGTTGGAGTCTCACTGATTAATACAGTACCCTATGGGAGTCTCAGTGATTAACACTGAACCCTGTGGGAGTCTCCCTGATTAATACTGAACCCTGTGGGAGTCTCACTGATTAACTCTGAACCCTGTGGGAGTCTCACTGATTAACACTGAACCCTATGGGAGTCTCACTGATTAACACTGAACCCTGTGGGTGTCTCACTGATTAACACTGAACCCTATGGGAGTCTCACTTATTAACACTGAACCCTGTGGGAGTCTCACTGATTAACACTGAACCCTGTGGGAGTCTCACTGATTAACACTGAACCCTATGGGAGTCTCACTGATTAACACTGAACCCTATGGGAGTCTTACTGATTAACACTGAACCCTGTGGGAGTCTCACTGATTAACACTGAACCCTATGGGAGTCTCACTGATTAACACTGAACCCTATGAGTCTCAGTAATTAACACTGAACCCTATGGGAGTCTCACTCATTAACACTGAACCCTGTTGGAGTCTCACTGATTAATACTGTACCCTAAGGGAGTCTCAGTGATTAACACTGAACCCTGTGGGAGTCTCTCTGATTAACACTGAACCCTGTGGGAGTCTCACTGATTAACACTGAACCCTATGGGAGTCTCACTGATTAACACTGAAGCCTGTGGACGTCTCACTGATTAACACTGAACCCTATGGGAGTCTCACTGATTAACACTGAACCCTGTGGGAGTCTCACTGATTAGCACTGAACCCTGTGGGAGTCTCACTGATTAACACTGAACCATATGGGAGTCAGACTGATTAACAATGAACCCTGTGGGAGTCTCACTGATTAACAATGAACTCTATGGGAGTCTCACTGATTAACACTGCAACCCTGTGGGATTCTCACTGATTAACAATGAACCCTATGGGAGTCTCACTGATTAACACTGAACCCTGTGGGAGTCTCACTGTAACAATGAACCCTGTGGGAGTCTCACTGATTAGCACTGAACCCTGTGGGAGTCTCACTGATTGACACTGAACCCTATGGGAGTCTCACTGATTAACAATGAACCCTGTGGGAGTCTCACTGATTAACAATGAACTCTATGGGAGTCTCACTGATTAACACTGCAACCCTGTGGGATTCTCACTGATTAACAATGAACCCTATGGGAGTCTCACTGATTAACACTGAACCCTGTGGGAGTCTCACTGTAACAATGAACCCTGTGGGAGTCTCACTGATTAACACTGAACCCTATGAGTATCAGTAATTAACACTGAACCCTATGGGAGTCTCACTGATTAACACTAAACCCTGTTGGAGTCTCACTGATTAATACAGTACCCTATGGGAGTCTCAGTGATTAACAATGAACCCTGTGGGAGTCTCCCTGATTAATACTGAACCCTGTGGGAGTCTCACTGATTAACACGGAACCCTATGGGAGTCTCACTGATTAACTCTGAACCATGTGGGAGTCTCACTGATTAACACTGGACCCTATGGGAGTCTCACTGATTAACACTGAACCCTGTGGGTGTCTCACTGATTAACACTGAACCCTATGGGAGTCTCACTTATTAACACTGAACCCTGTGGGAGTCTCACTGATTAACACTGAACCCTGTGGGTGTCTCACTGATTAACACTGAACCCTATGGGAGTCTTACTGATTAACACTGAACCCTGTGGGAGTCTCACTGATTAACACTGAACCCTATGGGAGTCTCACTGATTAACACTGAACCCTATGAGTCTCAGTAATTAACACTGAACCCTATGGGAGTCTCACTCATTAACACTGAACCCTGTTGGAGTCTCACTGATTAATACTGTACCCTAAGGGAGTCTCAGTGATTAACACTGAACCCTGTGGGAGTCTCCCTGATTAACACAGAACCCTGTGGGAGTCTCACTGATTAACACTGAACCCTATGGGAGTCTCACTGATTAACACTGAAGCCTGTGGACGTCTCACTGATTAACACTGAACCCTATGGGAGTCTCACTGATTAACACTGAACCCTGTGGGTGTCTCACTGATTAACACTGCACCCTATGGGAGTCTCACTGATTAACACTGAACCCTGTGGGAGTCTCACTGTAACAATGAACCCTGTGGGAGTCTCACTGATTAGCACTGAACCCTGTGAGAGTCTCACTGATTAACACTGAACCCTATGGGAGTCTCACTGATTAACAATGAACCCTGTGGGAGTCTCACTGATTAACAATGAACTCTATGGGAGTCTCACTGATTAACACTGCAACCCTGTGGGATTCTCACTGATTAACAATGAACCCTATGGGAGTCTCACTGATTAACACTGAACCCTGTGGGAGTCTCACTGTAACAATGAACCCTGTGGGAGTCTCACTGATTAACACTGAACCCTATGAGTATCAGTAATTAACACTGAACCCTATGGGAGTCTCACTGATTAACACTGAACCCTGTTGGAGTCTCACTGATTAATACAGTACCCTATGGGAGTCTCAGTGATTAACACTTAACCCTGTGGGAGTCTCCCTGATTAATACTGAACCCTGTGGGAGTCTCACTGATTAACACGGAACCCTATGGGAGTCTCACTGATTAACTCTGAACCCTGTGGGAGTCTCACTGATTAACACTGGACCCTATGGGAGTCTCACTGATTAACACTGAACCCTGTGGGTGTCTCACTGATTAACACTGAACCCTATGGGAGTCTCACTTATTAACACTGAACCCTGTGGGTGTCTCACTGATTAACACTGAACCCTGTGGGTGTCTCACTGATTAACACTGAACCCTATGGGAGTCTTACTGATTAACACTGAACCCTGTGGGAGTCTCACTGATTAACACTGAACCCTATGGGAGTCTCACTGATTAACACTGAACCCTATGAGTCTCAGTAATTAACACTGAACCCTATGGGAGTCTCACTCATTAACACTGAACCCTGTTGGAGTCTCACTGATTAATACTGTACCCTAAGGGAGTCTCAGTGATTAACACTGATCCCTGTGGGAGTCTCCCTGATTAACACTGAACCCTGTGGGAGTCTCACTGATTAACACTGAACCCTATGGGAGTCTCACTGATTAACACTGAAGCCTGTGGACGTCTCACTGATTAACACTGAACCCTATGGGAGTCTCACTGATTAACACTGAACCCTGTGGGTGTCTCACTGATTAACACTGCACCCTATGGGAGTCTCACTTATTAACACTGAACCCTGTGGGAGTCTCACTGATTAACACTGAACCCTGTGGGAGTCTCACTGATTAACACTGAACCCTATGGGAGTCTCACTGATTAACACTGAACCCTGTGGGAGTCTCACTGATTAACACTGAACCCTATGGGAGTCTCACTGATTAACACTGAACCCTGTGGGAGTCTCACTGATTAACACTGAACCCTGTGGGAGTCTCACAGATTAACACTGAACCCTATGGGAGTCTCACTGATTAACAATGAACCCTATGGGAGTCTCACTGATTAACACTGAAGCCTGTGGGAGTCTCACTGATTAACACTGAATCCTGTGGGAGTTTCACTGATTAACACTGAACCCTATGGGAGTCTCACTGATTAACAATGAACCCTGTGGGAGTCTCACTGATTAACAATGAACCCTATGGGAGTCTCACTGATTAACACTGAACCCTGTGGGAGTCTCACTGATTAACAATGAACCCTATGGGAGTCTCACTGATTAACAATGAACCCTATGGGAGTCTCACTCACTAACACTGAACCCTGTTGGAGTCTCACTGATTAATACTGTACCCTAAGGGAGTCTCAGTGATTAACACTGAACCCTGTGGGAGTCTCCCTGATTAACACTGATCCCTGTGGGAGTCTCACTGATTAACACTGAACCCTATGGGAGTCTCACTGATTAACACTGAAGCCTGTGGACGTCTCACTGATTAACACTGAACCCTATGGGAGTCTCACTGATTAACACTGAACCCTGTGGGAGTCTCACTGATTAACACGGAACCCTATGGGAGTCTCACTGATTAACTCTGAACCCTGTGGGAGTCTCACTGATTAACACTGGACCCTATGGGAGTCTCACTGATTAACACTGAACCCTGTGGGTGTCTCACTGATTAACACTGAACCCTATGGGAGTCTCACTTATTAACACTGAACCCTGTGGGAGTCTCACTGATTAACACTGAACCCTGTGGGTGTCTCACTGATTAACACTGAACCCTATGGGAGTCTTACTGATTAACACTGAACCCTGTGGGAGTCTCACTGATTAACACTGAACCCTATGGGAGTCTCACTGATTAACACTGAACCCTATGAGTCTCAGTAATTAACACTGAACCCTATGGGAGTCTCACTCATTAACACTGAACCCGGTTGGAGTCTCACTGATTAATACTGTACCCTAAGGGAGTCTCAGTGATTAACACTGATCCCTGTGGGAGTCTCCCTGATTAACACTGAACCCTGTGGGAGTCTCACTGATTAACACTGAACCCTATGGGAGTCTCACTGATTAACACTGAAGCCTGTGGACGTCTCACTGATTAACACTGAACCCTATGGGAGTCTCACTGATTAACACTGAACCCTGTGGGTGTCTCACTGATTAACACTGCACCCTATGGGAGTCTCACTTATTAACACTGAACCCTGTGGGAGTCTCACTGATTAACACTGAACCCTGTGGGAGTCTCACTGATTAACACTGAACCCTATGGGAGTCTCACTGATTAACACTGAACCCTGTGGGAGTCTCACTGATTAACACTGAACCCTATGGGAGTCTCACTGATTAACACTGAACCCTGTGGGAGTCTCACTGATTAACACTGAACCCTGTGGGAGTCTCACAGATTAACACTGAACCCTATGGGAGTCTCACTGATTAACAATGAACCCTATGGGAGTCTCACTGATTAACACTGAAGCCTGTGGGAGTCTCACTGATTAACACTGAATCCTGTGGGAGTTTCACTGATTAACACTGAACCCTATGGGAGTCTCACTGATTAACAATGAACCCTGTGGGAGTCTCACTGATTAACAATGAACCCTATGGGAGTCTCACTGATTAACACTGAACCCTGTGGGAGTCTCACTGATTAACAATGAACCCTATGGGAGTCTCACTGATTAACAATGAACCCTATGGGAGTCTCACTCACTAACACTGAACCCTGTTGGAGTCTCACTGATTAATACTGTACCCTAAGGGAGTCTCAGTGATTAACACTGAACCCTGTGGGAGTCTCCCTGATTAACACTGATCCCTGTGGGAGTCTCACTGATTAACACTGAACCCTATGGGAGTCTCACTGATTAACACTGAAGCCTGTGGACGTCTCACTGATTAACACTGAACCCTATGGGAGTCTCACTGATTAACACTGAACCCTATGGGAGTCTCACTGATTAGCACTGAACCCTGTGGGAGTCTCACTGATTAACACTGAACCATATGGGAGTCTCACTGATTAACAATGAACCCTGTGGGAGTCTCACTGATTAACAATGAACTCTATGGGATTCTCACTGATTAACACTGCAACCCTGTGGGATTCTCACTGATTAACAATGAACCCTATGGGAGTCTCACTGATTAACACTGAACCCTGTGGGAGTCTCACTGTAACAATGAACCCTGTGGGAGTCTCACTGATTAACACTGAACCCTATGAGTATCAGTAATTAACACTGAACCCTATGGGAGTCTCACTGATTAACACTGAACCCTGTTGGAGTCTCACTGATTAATACAGTACCCTATGGGAGTCTCAGTGATTAACACTGAACCCTGTGGGAGTCTCCCTGATTAATACTGAACCCTGTGGGAGTCTCACTGATTAACTCTGAACCCTGTGGGAGTCTCACTGATTAACACTGAACCCTATGGGAGTCTCACTGATTAACACTGAACCCTGTGGGAGTCTCACTGATTAACACTGAACCCTATGAGTATCAGTAATTAACACTGAACCCTATGGGAGTCTCACTGATTAACACTGAACCCTGTTGGAGTCTCACTGATTAATACAGTACCCTATGGGAGTCTCAGTGATTAACACTGAACCCTGTGGGAGTCTCCCTGATTAATACTGAACCCTGTGGGAGTCTCACTGATTAACTCTGAACCCTGTGGGAGTCTCACTGATTAACACTGAACCCTATGGGAGTCTCACTGATTAACACTGAACCCTGTGGGTGTCTCACTGATTAACACTGAACCCTATGGGAGTCTCACTTATTAACACTGAACCCTGTGGGAGTCTCACTGATTAACACTGAACCCTGTGGGAGTCTCACTGATTAACACTGAACCCTATGGGAGTCTTACTGATTAACACTGAACCCTGTGGGAGTCTCACTGATTAACACTGAACCCTATGGGAGTCTCACTGATTAACACTGAACCCTATGAGTCTCAGTAATTAACACTGAACCCTATGGGAGTCTCACTCATTAACACTGAACCCTGTTGGAGTCTCACTGATTAATACTGTACCCTAAGGGAGTCTCAGTGATTAACACTGAACCCTGTGGGAGTCTCTCTGATTAACACTGAACCCTGTGGGAGTCTCACTGATTAACACTGAACCCTATGGGAGTCTCACTGATTAACACTGAAGCCTGTGGACGTCTCACTGATTAACACTGAACCCTATGGGAGTCTCACTGATTAACACTGAACCCTGTGGGTGTCTCACTGATTAACACTGAACCCTATGGGAGTCTCACTTATCAACACTGAACCCTGTGGGAGTCTCACTGATTAACACTGAACCATGTGGGAGTCTCACTGATTAACACTGAACCCTATGGGAGTCTCACTGATTAACACTGAACCCTGTGGGAGTCTCACTGATTAACACTGAACCCTATGGGAGCTCACTGATTAACACTGAACCCTGTGGGAGTCTCACTGATTAACAATGAACCCTACGGGAATCTCACTGATTAACACTGAAGCCTGTGGGAGTCTCACTGATTAACACTGAACCCTGTGGGAGTTTCACTGATTAACACTGAACCCTATGGGAGTCTCACTGATTAACACTGAACCCTGTGGGAGTCTCACAGATTAACACTGAACCCTATGGGAGTCTCACTGATTAACAATGAACCCTATGGGAGTCTCACTGATTAACACTGAAGCCTGTGGGAGTCTCACTGATTAACACTGAACCCTGTGGGAGTTTCACTGATTAACACTGAACCCTATGGGAGTCTCACTGATTAACAATGAACCCTGTGGGAGTCTCACTGATTAACAATGAACCCTATGGGAGTCTCACTGATTAACACTGAACCCTGTGGGAGTCTCACTGATTAACAATGAACCCTATGGGAGTCTCACTGATTAACAATGAACCCTATGGGAGTCTCACTGATTAACACTGAAGCCTGTGGACGTCTCACTGATTAACACTGAAACCTGTGGGAGTCTCACTGATTAACACTGAACCCTGAGAGAGTCTCACTGATTAACACTGAACCCTGTGGGAGTTTCACTGATTAACACTGAACCCTATGGGAGTCTCACTGATTAACAATGAACCCTGTGGGAGTCTCACTGATTAACAATGAACCCTATGGGAGTCTCACTGATTAACACTGAACCCAGTGGGAGTCTCACTGATTAACAATGAACCCCATGGGAGTCTCACTGATTAACACTGAACCCTGTGGGAGTCTCACTGATTAGCACTGAACCCTGTGGGAGTCTCACTGATTAACACTGAACCCTATGGGAGTCTCACTGATTAACAATGAACCCTGTGGGAGTCTCACTGATTAACAATGAACTCTATGGGAGTCTCACTGATTAACACTGATCCCTGTGGGAGTCTCACTGATTAACAATGAACCCTATGGGAGTATCACTGATTAACACTGAAACCTGTGGGAGTCTCACTGATTAACAATGAACCCTGTGGGAGTCTCACTGATTAACACTGCACCCTATGAGTCTCAGTGATTAACACTGAACCCTGAGGGAGTCTCCCTGATTAATACTGAACCCTGTGGGAGTCTCACTGATTAACACTGAACCCTGTGGGTGTCTCACTGATTAACACTGAACCCTATGGGAGTCTCACTTATTAACACTGAACCCTGTGGGAGTCTCACTGATTAACACTGAACCCTGTGGGAGTCTCACTGATTAACACTGAACCCTATGGGAGTCTTACTGATTAACACTGAACCCTGTGGGAGTCTCACTAATTAACACTGAACCATATGGAAGTCTCACTGATTAACACTGAACCCTATGAGTCTCAGTAATTAACACTGAACCCTATGGGAGTCTCACTCATTAACACTGAACCCTGTGGGAGTCTCACTGATTAACACTGAACCCTATGGGAGTCTCACTTATTAACACTGAACCCTGTGGGAGTCTCACTGATTAACACTGAACCCTGTGGGAGTCTCACTGATTAACACTGAACCCTATGGGAGTCTTACTGATTAACACTGAACCCTGTGGGAGTCTCACTGATTAACACTGAACCCTATGGGAGTCTCACTGATTAACACTGAACCCTATGAGTCTCAGTAATTAACACTGAACCCTATGGGAGTCTCACTCATTAACACTGAACCCTGTTGGAGTCTCACTGATTAATACTGTACCCTAAGGGAGTCTCAGTGATTAACACTGAACCCTGTGGGAGTCTCTCTGATTAACAATGAACCCTGTGGGAGTCTCACTGATTAACACTGAACCCTATGGGAGTCTCACTGATTAACACTGAAGCCTGTGGACGTCTCACTGATTAACACTGAACCCTATGGGAGTCTCACTGATTAACACTGAACCCTGTGGGTGTCTCACTGATTAACACTGAACCCTATGGGAGTCTCACTTATCAACACTGAACCCTGTGGGAGTCTCACTGATTAACACTGAACCATGTGGGAGTCTCACTGATTAACACTGAACCCTATGGGAGTCTCACTGATTAACACTGAACCCTGTGGGAGTCTCACTGATTAACACTGAACCCTATGGGAGTCTCACTGATTAACACTGAACCCTGTGGGAGTCTCACTGATTAACAATGAACCCTACGGGAATCTCACTGATTAACACTGAAGCCTGTGGGAGTCTCACTGATTAACACTGAACCCTGTGGGAGTTTCACTGATTAACACTGAACCCTATGGGAGTCTCACTGATTAACACTGAACCCTGTGGGAGTCTCACAGATTAACACTGAACCCTATGGGAGTCTCACTGATTAACAATGAACCCTATGGGAGTCTCACTGATTAACACTGAAGCCTGTGGGAGTCTCACTGATTAACACTGAACCCTGTGGGAGTTTCACTGATTAACACTGAACCCTATGGGAGTCTCACTGATTAACAATGAACCCTGTGGGAGTCTCACTGATTAACAATGAACCCTATGGGAGTCTCACTGATTAACACTGAACCCTGTGGGAGTCTCACTGATTAACAATGAACCCTATGGGAGTCTCACTGATTAACAATGAACCCTATGGGAGTCTCACTGATTAACACTGAAGCCTGTGGACGTCTCACTGATTAACACTGAAACCTGTGGGAGTCTCACTGATTAACACTGAACCCTGAGAGAGTCTCACTGATTAACACTGAACCCTGTGGGAGTTTCACTGATTAACACTGAACCCTATGGGAGTCTCACTGATTAACAATGAACCCTGTGGGAGTCTCACTGATTAACAATGAACCCTATGGGAGTCTCACTGATTAACACTGAACCCAGTGGGAGTCTCACTGATTAACAATGAACCCCATGGGAGTCTCACTGATTAACACTGAACCCTGTGGGAGTCTCACTGATTAGCACTGAACCCTGTGGGAGTCTCACTGATTAACACTGAACCCTATGGGAGTCTCACTGATTAACAATGAACCCTGTGGGAGTCTCACTGATTAACAATGAACTCTGTGGGAGTCTCACTGATTAACACTGATCCCTGTGGGAGTCTCACTGATTAACAATGAACCCTATGGGAGTATCACTGATTAACACTGAAACCTGTGGGAGTCTCACTGATTAACAATGAAACCTGTGGGAGTCTCACTGATTAACACTGCACCCTATGAGTCTCAGTGATTAACACTGAACCCTGAGGGAGTCTCCCTGATTAATACTGAACCCTGTGGGAGTCTCACTGATTAACACTGAACCCTATGGGAGTCTCACTGATTAACACTGAACCCTGTGGGTGTCTCACTGATTAACACTGAACCCTATGGGAGTCTCACTTATTAACACTGAACCCTGTGGGAGTCTCACTGATTAACACTGAACCCTGTGGGAGTCTCACTGATTAACACTGAACCATATGGAAGTCTCACTGATTAACACTGAACCCTATGAGTCTCAGTAATTAACACTGAACCCTATGGGAGTCTCACTCATTAACACTGAACCCTGTTGGAGTCTCACTGATTAATACTGTACCCTAAGGGAGTCTCAGTGATTAACACTGAACCCTGTGGGAGTCTCCCTGATTAACACTGAACCCTGTGGGAGTCTCACTGATTAACACTGAACCCTATGGGAGTCTCACTGATTAACACTGAAGCCTGTGGAAGTCTCACTGATTAACACTGAACCCTATGGGAGTCTCACTGATTAACACTGAACCCTGTGGGTGTCTCACTGATTAACACTGAACCCTATAGGAGTCTCACTTATTAACACTGAACCCTGTGGGAGTCTCACTGATTAACACTGAACCCTGTGGGAGTCTCACTGATTAACACTGAACCCTATGGGAGTCTCACTGATTAACACTGAACCCTGTGGGAGTCTCACTGATTAACACTGAACCCTATGGGAGTCTCACTGATTAACACTGAACCCTGTGGGAGTCTCACTGATTAACACTGAACCCTGTGGGAGTCTCACAGATTAACACTGAACCCTATGGGAGTCTCACTGATTAACAATGAACCCTATGGGAGTCTCACTGATTAACACTGAAGCCTGTGGGAGCATCACTGATTAACAATGAACCCTATGGGAGTCTCACTGATTAACACTGAACCCTGTGGGAGTCTCACTGATTAACACTGAACCCTGTGGGAGTTTCACTGATTAACACTGAACCCTATGGGAGTCTCACTGATTAACAATGAACCCTGTGGGAGTTTCACTGATTAACACTGAACCCTATGGGAGTCTCACTGATTAACAATGAACCCTGTGGGAGTCTCACTGATTAACAATGAACCCTATGGGAGTCTCACTGATTAACACTGAACCCTGTGGGAGTCTCACTGATTAACAATGAACCCTATGGGAGTCTCACTGATTAACAATGAACCCTATGGGAGTCTCACTGATTAACACTGAAGCCTGTGGACGTCTCACTGATTAACACTGAAACCTGTGGGAGTCTCACTGATTAACACTGAACCCTGAGAGAGTCTCACTGATTAACACTGAAGCCTGTGGAAGTCTCACTGATTAACACTGAACCCTATGGGAGTCTCACTGATTAACACTGAACCCTATGGGAGTCTCACTTATTAACACTGAACCCTGTGGGAGTCTCACTGATTAACACTGAACCCTGTGGGAGTCTCACTGATTAACACTGAACCCTATGGGAGTCTCACTGATTAACACTGAACCCTGTGGGAGTCTCACTGATTAACACTGAACCCTATGGGAGTCTCACTGATTAACACTGAACCCTGTGGGAGTCTCACTGATTAACACTGAACCCTGTGGGAGTCTCACAGATTAACACTGAACCCTATGGGAGTCTCACTGATTAACAATGAACCCTATGGGAGTCTCACTGATTAACACTGAAGCCTGTGGGAGCATCACTGATTAACAATGAACCCTATGGGAGTCTCACTGATTAACACTGAACCCTGTGGGAGTCTCACTGATTAACACTGAACCCTGTGGGAGTTTCACTGATTAACACTGAACCCTATGGTAGTCTCACTGATTAACAATGAACCCTGTGGGAGTTTCACTGATTAACACTGAACCCTATGGGAGTCTCACTGATTAACAATGAACCCTGTGGGAGTCTCACTGATTAACAATGAACCCTATGGGAGTCTCACTGATTAACACTGAACCCTGTGGGAGTCTCACTGATTAACAATGAACCCTATGGGAGTCTCACTGATTAACAATGAACCCTATGGGAGTCTCACTGATTAACACTGAAGCCTGTGGACGTCTCACTGATTAACACTGAAACCTGTGGGAGTCTCACTGATTAACACTGAACCCTGAGAGAGTCTCACTGATTAACACTGAACCCTGTGGGAGTTTCACTGATTAACACTGAACCCTACGGGAGTCTCACTGATTAACAATGAACCCTGTGGGAGTCTCACTGATTAACAATGAACCCTATGGGAGTCTCACTGATTAACACTGAACCCTGTGGGAGTCTCACTGATTAACAATGATCCCCATGGGAGTCTCACTGATTAACACTGAACCCTGTGGGAGTCTCACTGATTAGCACTGAACCCTGTGGGAGACTCACTAATTAACACTGAACCCTATGGGAGTCTCACTGATTAACAATGAACCCTGTGGGAGTCTCACTGATTAACACTGATCCCTGTGGGAGTCTCACTGATTAACAATGAACCCTATGGGAGTATCACTGATTAACACTGAAACCTGTGGGAGTCTCACTGATTAACAATGAACCCTGTGGGAGTCTCACTGATTAACACTGCACCCTATGAGTATCAGTAATTAACACTGAACCCTATGGGAGTCTCACTGATTAACACTGAACCCTGTTGGAGTCTCACTGATTAATACAGTACCCTATGGGAGTCTCAGTGATTAACACTGAACCCTGAGGGAGTCTCCCTGATTAATACTGAACCCTGTGGGAGTCTCACTGATTAACACTCAACCCTATGGGAGTCTCACTGATTAACTCTGAACCCTGTGGGAGTCTCACTGATTAACACTGAACCCTATGGGAGTCTCACTGATTAACACTGAACCCTGTGGGTGTCTCACTGATTAACACTGAACCCTATGGGAGTCTCACTTATTAACACTGAACCCTGTGGGAGTCTCACTGATTAACACTGAACCCTGTGGGAGTCTCACTGATTAACACTGAACCCTATGGGAGTCTTACTGATTAACACTGAACCCTGTGGGAGTCTCACTGATTAACACTGAACCATATGGAAGTCTCACTGAATAACACTGAACCCTATGAGTCTCAGTAATTAACACTGAACCCTATGGGAGTCTCACTCATTAACACTGAACCCTGTTGGAGTCTCACTGATTAATACTGTACCCTAAGGGAGTCTCAGTGATTAACACTGAACCCTGTGGGAGTCTCCCTGATTAACACTGAACCCTGTGGGAGTCTCACTGATTAACACTGAACCCTATGGGAGTCTCACTGATTAACACTGAAGCCTGTGGAAATCTCACTGATTAACACTGAACCCTATGGGAGTCTCACTGATTAACACTGAACACTGTGGGTGTCTCACTGATTAACACTGAACCCTATGGGAGTCTCACTGATTAACACTGAACCCTGTGGGAGTCTCACTGATTAACACTGAACCCTATGGGAGTCTCACTGATTAACACTGAACCCTGTGGGAGTCTCACTGATTAACACTGAACCCTGTGGGAGTCTCACAGATTAACACTGAACCCTATGGGAGTCTCACTGATTAACAATGAACCCTATGGGAGTCTCACTGATTAACACTGAAGCCTGTGGGAGCATAACTAATTAACAATGAACCCTATGGGAGTCTCACTGATTAACACTGAACCCTGTGGGAGTCTCACTGATCAACACTGAACCCTGTGGGAGTTTCACTGATTAACACTGAACCCTATGGGAGTCTCACTGATTAACAATGAACCCTGTGAGAGTCTCACTGATTAACAATGAACCCTATGGGAGTCTCACTGATTAACACTGAACCCTGTGGGAGACTCACTAATTAACACTGAACCCTATGGGAGTCTCACTGATTAACAATGAACCCTGTGGGAGTCTCACTGATTAACACTGATCCCTGTGGGAGTCTCACTGATTAACAATGAACCCTATGGGAGTATCACTGATTAACACTGAAACCTGTGGGAGTCTCACTGATTAACAATTAACCCTGTGGGAGTCTCACTGATTAACACTGCACCCTATGAGTATCAGTAATTAACACTGAACCCTATGGGAGTCTCACTGATTAACACTGAACCCTGTTGGAGTCTCACTGATTAATACAGTACCCTATGGGAGTCTCAGTGATTAACACTGAACCCTGAGGGAGTCTCCCTGATTAATACTGAACCCTGTGGGAGTCTCACTGATTAACACTCAACCCTATGGGAGTCTCACTGATTAACTCTGAACCCTGTGGGAGTCTCACTGATTAACACTGAACCCTATGGGAGTCTCACTGATTAACACTGAACCCTGTGGGTGTCTCACTGATTAACACTGAATCCTATGGGAGTCTCACTTATTAACACTGAACCCTGTGGGAGTCTCACTGATTAACACTGAACCCTGTGGGAGTCTCACTGATTAACACTGAACCCTATGGGAGTCTTACTGATTAACACTGAACCCTGTGGGAGTCTCACTGATTAACACTGAACCATATGGAAGTCTCACTGAATAACACTGAACCCTATGAGTCTCAGTAATTAACACTGAACCCTATGGGAGTCTCACTCATTAACACTGAACCCTGTTGGAGTCTCACTGATTAATACTGTACCCTAAGGGAGTCTCAGTGATTAACACTGAACCCTGTGGGAGTCTCCCTGATTAACACTGAACCCTGTGGGAGTCTCACTGATTAACACTGAACCCTATGGGAGTCTCACTGATTAACACTGAAGCCTGTGGAAATCTCACTGATTAACACTGAACCCTATGGGAGTCTCACTGATTAACACTGAACCCTGTGGGTGTCTCACTGATTAACACTGAACCCTATGGGAGTCTCACTAATTAACACTGAACCCTGTGGGAGTCTCACTGATTAACACTGAACCCTATGGGAGTCTCACTGATTAACACTGAACCGTGTGGGAGTCTCACTGATTAACACTGAACCCTGTGGGAGTCTCACAGATTAACACTGAACCCTATGGGAGTCTCACTGATTAACAATGAACCCTATGGGAGTCTCACTGATTAACACTGAAGCCTGTGGGAGCATCACTAATTAACAATGAACCCTATGGGAGTCTCACTGATTAACACTGAACCCTGTGGGAGTCTCACTGATTAACACTGAACCCTGTGGGAGTTTCACTGATTAACACTGAACCCTATGGGAGTCTCACTGATTAACAATGAACCCTGTGAGAGTCTCACTGATTAACAATGAACCCTATGGGAGTCTCACTGATTAACACTGAACCCTGTGGGAGTCTCACTGATTAACAATGCACCCTATGGGAGTCTCACTGATTAACACTGAACCCTGTGGGAGTCTCATTGATTAGAACTGAACCCTGTGGGAGTCTCACTGATTAACACTGAACCCTATGGGAGTCTCACTGATTAACAATGAACCCTGTGGGAGTCTCACTGATTAACAATGAACTCTTTGGGAGTCTCACTGATTAACACTGAACCCTGTGGGATTCTCACTGATTAACAATGAACTCTATGGGAGTCTCACTGATTAACACTGAACCCTGTGGGAGTCTCACTGTAACAATGAACCCTGTGGGAGTCTCACTGATTAACACTGAACCCTATGAGTACCAGTAATTAACACTGAACCCTATGGGAGTCTCACTGATTAACACTGAACCCTGTTGGAGTCTCACTGATTAATACTGTACCCTAAGGGAGTCTCAGTGATTAACACTGAACCCTGTGAGAGTCTCCCTGATTAACACTGAACCCTGTGGGAGTCTCACTGATTAACACTGAACCCTATGGGAGTCTCACTGATTAACACTGAACCCTGTGGGTGTCTCACTGATTAACACTGAACCCTATGGGAGTCTCACTAATTAACACTGAACCCTGTGGGAGTCTCACTGATTAACACTGAACCCTATGGGAGTCTCACTGATTAACACTGAACCCTGTGGGAGTCTCACTGATTAACACTGAACCCTGTGGGAGTCTCACAGATTAACACTGAACCCTATGGGAGTCTCACTGATTAACAATGAACCCTATGGGAGTCTCACTGATTAACACTGAAGCCTGTGGGAGCATCACTAATTAACAATGAACCCTATGGGAGTCTCACTGATTAACACTGAACCCTGTGGGAGTCTCACTGATTAACACTGAACCCTGTGGGAGTTTCACTGATTAACACTGAACCCTAAGGGAGTCTCACTGATTAACAATGAACCCTGTGAGAGTCTCACTGATTAACAATGAACCCTATGGGAGTCTCACTGATTAACACTGAACCCTGTGGGAGTCTCACTGATTAACAATGCACCCTATGGGAGTCTCACTGATTAACACTGAACCCTGTGGGAGTCTCATTGATTAGAACTGAACCCTGTGGGAGTCTCACTGATTAACACTGAACCCTATGGGAGTCTCACTGATTAACAATGAACCCTGTGGGAGTCTCACTGATTAACAATGAACTCTTTGGGAGTCTCACTGATTAACACTGAACCCTGTGGGATTCTCACTGATTAACAATGAACTCTATGGGAGTCTCACTGATTAACACTGAACCCTTTGGGAGTCTCACTGTAACAATGAACCCTGTGGGAGTCTCACTGATTAACACTGAACCCTATGAGTACCAGTAATTAACACTGAACCCTATGGGAGTCTCACTGATTAACACTGAACCCTGTTGGAGTCTCACTGATTAATACTGTACCCTAAGGGAGTCTCAGTGATTAACACTGAACCCTGTGGGAGTCTCCCTGATTAACACTGAACCCTGTGGGAGTCTCACTGATTAACACTGAACCCTATGGGAGTCTCACTGATTAACACTGAAGCCTGTGGACGTCGCACTGATTAACACTGAACCCTATGGGAGTCTCACTGATTAACACTGAACCCTGTGGGTGTCTCACTGATTAACACTGAACCCTAAGGGAGTCTCACTGATTAACACTGAACCCTATGGGAGTCTCACTGATTAACACTGAACCCTGTGGGAGTCTCACTGATTAACACTGAACCCTGTGGGAGTCTCACAGATTAACACTGAACCCTATGGGAGTCTCACTAATTAACAATGAACCCTATGGGAGTTTCACTGATTAACACTGAAGCCTGTGGACGTCTCACTGATTAACACTGAACCCTGTGGGAGTCTCACTGATTAACACTGAACCCTGTGGGAGTCTCACTGATTAACACTGAACCCTGTGGGAGTTTCACTGATTAACACTGAACCCTATGGGAGTCTCACTGATTAACAATGAACCCTGTGGGAGTCTCACTGATTAACAATGAACCCTATGGGAGTCTCACTGATTAACACTGAACCCTGTGGGAGTCTCACTGATTAACAATGAACCCCATGGGAGTCTCACTGATTAACACTGAACCCTGTGGGAGTCTCACTGATTATCACTGAACCCTGTGGGAGTCTCACTGATTAACACTGAACCCTATGGGAGTCTCACTGATTAACAATGAATCCTGTGGGAGTCTCACTGATTAACAATGAACTCTATGGGAGTCTCACTGATTAACAATGAACCCTGTGGGAGTCTCACTGATTAACAATGAACCCTATGGGAGTCTCACTGATTAACACTGAACCCTGTGGGAGTCTCACTGATTAACAATGAACCCTGTGGGAGTCTCACTAATTAACACTGAACCCTATGAGTATCAGTAATTAACACTGAACACTATGGGAGTCTCACTGATTAACACTGAACCCTGTTGGAGTCTCACTGATTAACAATGAACCCTATGGGAGTCTCACTGATTAACACTGAACCCTATGGGAGTCTCACTGATTAACACTGAACCCTAAGGGAGTCTCACTGATTAACACTGAACCCTATGGGAGTCTCACTGATTAACACTGAACCCTTTGGGAGTCTCACTGATTAACACTGAACCCTGTGGGAGTCTCACAGATTAACACTGAACCCTATGGGAGTCTCACTAATTAACAATGAACCCTATGGGAGTTTCACTGATTAACACTGAAGCCTGTGGACGTCTCACTGATTAACACTGAACCCTGTGGGAGTCTCACTGATTAACACTGAACCCTGTGGGAGTCTCACTGATTAACACTGAACCCTGTGGGAGTTTCACTGATTAACACTGAACCCTATGGGAGTCTCACTGATTAACAATGAACCCTGTGGGAGTCTCACTGATTAACAATGAACCCTATGGGAGTCTCACTGATTAACACTGAACCCTGTGGGAGTATCACTGATTAACAATGAACCCCATGGGAGTCTCACTGATTAACACTGAACCCTGTGGGAGTCTCACTGATTAGCACTGAACCCTGTGGGAGTCTCACTGATTAACACTGAACCCTATGGGAGTCTCACTGATTAACAATGAATCCTGTGGGAGTCTCACTGATTAACAATGAACTCTATGGGAGTCTCACTGATTAACACTGAACCCTGTGGGAGTCTCACTGATTAACAATGAACCCTATGGGAGTCTCACTGATTAACACTGAACCCTGTGGGAGTCTCACTGATTAACAATGAACCCTGTGGGAGTCTCACTAATTAACACTGAACCCTATGAGTATCAGCAATTAACACTGAACACTATGGGAGTCTCACTGATTAACACTGAACCCTGTTGGAGTCTCACTGATTAACAATGAACCCTATGGGAGTCTCACTGATTAACACTGAACCCTGTGGGAGTCTCACTGATTAACAATGAACCCTATGGGAGTCTCACTGATTAACAATGAACCCTATGGGAGACTCACTGATTAACACTGAAGCCTGTGGACGTCTCACTGATTAACACTGAACCCTGTGGGAGTCTCACTGATTAACACTGAACCCTGTGAGAGTCTCGCTGATTAACACTGAACCCTGTGGGAGTTTCACTGATTAACACTGAACCCTATGGGAGTCTCACTGATTAACAATGAACCCTGTGGGAGTCTCACCGATTAACAATGAACCCTATGGGAGTCTCACAGATTAACGCTGAACCCTATGGGAGTCTCACTGATTAACACTGAACCCTGTGGGAGTCTCACTGATTAACAATGAACCCTATGGGAGTCTCACTGATTAACACTGAACCCTGTGGGAGTCTCACTGATTAACAATGAACCCTGTGGGAGTCTCACTGATTAACACTGAACCCTATGAGTATCAGTAATTAACACTGAACACTATGGGAGTCTCACTGATTAACACTGAACCCTGTTGGAGTCTCACTGATTAACAATGAACCCTATGGGAGTCTCACTGATTAACACTGAACCCTGTGGGAGTCTCACTGATTAACAATGAACCCTATGGGAGTCTCACTGATTAACAATGAACCCTATGGGAGTCTCACTGATTAACACTGAAGCCTGTGGACGTCTCACTGATTAACACTGAACCCTGTGGGAGTCTCACTGATTAACACTGAACCCTGTGAGAGTCTCACTGATTAACACTGAACCCTGTGGGAGTTTCACTGATTAACACTGAACCCTATGGGAGTCTCACTGATTAACAATGAACCCTGTGGGAGTCTCACTGATTAACAATGAACCCTATGGGAGTCTCACTGATTAACACTGAACCCTGTGGGAGTCTCACTGATTAACAATGAACCCCATGGGAGTCTCACTGATTAACACTGAACCCTGTGGGAGTCTCACTGATTAGCACTGAACCCTGTGGGAGTCTCACTGATTAACACTGAACCCTATGGGAGTCTCACTGATTAACACTGAACCCTGTGGGAGTCTCACTGATTAACACTGAACCCTATGGGAGTCTCACTGATTAACACTGAACCCTATGAGTCTCAGTAATTAACACTGAACCCTATGGGAGTCTCACTCATTAACACTGAACCCTGTTGGAGTCTCACTGATTAATACTGTACCCTAAGGGAGTCTCAGTGATTAACACTGAACCCTGTGGGAGTCTCCCTGATTAACACTGAACCCTGTGGGAGTCTCACTGATTAACACTGAACCCTATGGGAGTCTCACTTATTAACACTGAAGCCTGTGGAAGTCTCACTGATTAACACTGAACCCTATGGGAGTCTCACTGATTAACACTGAACCCTGTGGGTGTCTCACTGATTAACACTGAACCCTATGGGAGTCTCACTTATTAACACTGAACCCTGTGGGAGTCTCACTGATTAACACCGAACCCTGTGGGAGTCTCACTGATTAACACTGAACCCTATGGGAGTCTCACTGATTAACACTGAACCCTGTGGGAGTCTGACTGATTAACACTGAACCCTATGGGAGTCTCACTGATTAACACTGAACCCTGTGGGAGTCTCACTGATTAACACTGAACCCTGTGGGAGTCTCACAGATTAACACTGAACCCTATGGGAGTCTCACTGATTAACAATGAACCCTATGGGAGTCTCACTGATTAACACTGAAGCCTGTGGGAGCATCACTGATTAACAATGAACCCTATGGGAGTCTCACTGATTAACACTGAACCCTATGAGTATCAGTAATTAACACTGAACCCTATGGGAGTCTCACTGATTAACACTGAACCCTGTGGGAGCCTCACTGATTAACACTGAACCCTGTGGGAGTTTCACTGATTAACACTGAACCCTATGGGAGTCTCACTGATTAACAATGAACCCTGTGGGAGTCTCACTGATTAACAATGAACCCTATGGGAGTCTCACTGATTAACACTGAACCCTGTGGGAGTCTCACTGATTAACAATGAACCCCATGGGAGTCTCACTGATTAACACTGAACCCTGTGGGAGTCTCACTGATTAGCACTGAACCCTGTGGGAGTCTCACTGATTAACACTGAACCCTATGGGAGTCTCACTGATTAACAATGAATCCTGTGGGAGTCTCACTGATTAACAATGAACTCTATGGGAGTCTCACTGATTAACACTGAACCCTGTGGGAGTCTCACTGATTAACAATGAACCCTATGGGAGTCTCACTGATTAACACTGAACCCTGTGGGATTCTCACTGATTAACAATGAACCCTGTGGGAGTCTCACTAATTAACACTGAACCCTATGAGTATCAGTAATTAACACTGAACACTATGGGAGTCTCACTGATTAACACTGAACCCTGTTGGAGTCTCACTGATTAACAATGAACCCTATGGGAGTCTCACTGATTAACACTGAACCCTATGGGAGTCTCACTGATTAACACTGAACCCTAAGGGAGTCTCACTGATTAACACTGAACCCTATGGGAGTCTCACTGATTAACACTGAACCCTGTGGGAGTCTCACTGATTAACACTGAACCCTGTGGGAGTCTCACAGATTAACACTGAACCCTATGGGAGTCTCACTAATTAACAATGAACCCTATGGGAGTTTCACTGATTAACACTGAAGCCTGTGGACGTCTCACTGATTAACACTGAACCCTGTGGGAGTCTCACTGATTAACACTGAACCCTGTGGGAGTCTCACTGATTAACACTGAACCCTGTGGGAGTTTCACTGATTAACACTGAACCCTATGGGAGTCTCACTGATTAACAATGAACCCTGTGGGAGTCTCACTGATTAACAATGAACCCTATGGGAGTCTCACTGATTAACACTGAACCCTGTGGGAGTCTCACTGATTAACAATGAACCCCATGGGAGTCTCACTGATTAACACTGAACCCTGTGGGAGTCTCACTGATTAGCACTGAACCCTGTGGGAGTCTCACTGATTAACACTGAACCCTATGGGAGTCTCACTGATTAACAATGAATCCTGTGGGAGTCTCACTGATTAACAATGAACTCTATGGGAGTCTCACTGATTAACACTGAACCCTGTGGGAGTCTCACTGATTAACAATGAACCCTATGGGAGTCTCACTGATTAACACTGAACCCTGTGGGAGTCTCACTGATTAACAATGAACCCTGTGGGAGTCTCACTAATTAACACTGAACCCTATGAGTATCAGTAATTAACACTGAACACTATGGGAGTCTCACTGATTAACACTGAACCCTGTTGGAGTCTCACTGATTAACAATGAACCCTATGGGAGTCTCACTGATTAACAATGAACCCTATGGGAGACTCACTGATTAACACTGAAGCCTGTGGACGTCTCACTGATTAACACTGAACCCTGTGGGAGTCTCACTGATTAACACTGAACCCTGTGAGAGTCTCACTGATTAACACTGAACCCTGTGGGAGTTTCACTGATTAACACTGAACCCTATAGGAGTCTCACTGATTAACAATGAACCCTGTGGGAGTCTCACTGATTAACAATGAACCCTATGGGAGTCTCACAGATTAACGCTGAACCCTATGGGAGTCTCACTGATTAACACTGAACCCTGTGGGAGTCTCACTGATTAACAATGAACCCTATGGGAGTCTCACTGATTAACACTGAACCCTGTGGGAGTCTCACTGATTAACAATGAACCCTGTGGGAGTCTCACTGATTAACACTGAACCCTATGAGTATCAGTAATTAACACTGAACACTATGGGAGTCTCACTGATTAACACTGAACCCTGTTGGAGTCTCACTGATTAACAATGAACCCTATGGGAGTCTCACTGATTAACACTGAACCCTGTGGGAGTCTCACTGATTAACAATGAACCCTATGGGAGTCTCACTGATTAACAATGAACCCTATGGGAGTCTCACTGATTAACACTGAAGCCTGTGGATGTCTCACTGATTAACACTGAACCGTGTGGGAGTCTCACTGATTAACACTGAACCCTGTGAGAGTCTCACTGATTAACACTGAACCCTGTGGGAGTTTCACTGATTAACACTGAACCCTATGGGAGTCTCACTGATTAACAATGAACCCTGTGGGAGTCTCACTGATTAACAATGAACCCTATGGGAGTCTCACTGATTAACACTGAACCCTTTGGGAGTCTCACTGTAACAATGAACCCTGTGGGAGTCTCACTGATTACCACTGAACCCTATGAGTACCAGTAATTAACACTGAACCCTATGGGAGTCTCACTGATTAACACTGAACCCTGTTGGAGTCTCACTGATTAATACTGTACCCTAAGGGAGTCTCAGTGATTAACACTGAACCCTGTGGGAGTCTCCCTGATTAACACTGAACCCTGTGGGAGTCTCACTGATTAACACTGAACCCTATGGGAGTCTCACTGATTAACACTGAAGCCTGTGGACGTCGCACTGATTAACACTGAACCCTATGGGAGTCTCACTGATTAACACTGAACCCTGTGGGTGTCTCACTGATTAACACTGAACCCTATGGGATTCTCACTTATTAACACTGAACCCTGTGGGAGTCTCACTGATTAACACTGAACCCTGTGGGAGTCTCACTGATTAACACTGAACCCTATGGGAGTCTCACTGATTAACACTGAACCCTAAGGGAGTCTCACTGATTAACACTGAACCCTATGGGAGTCTCACTGATTAACACTGAACCCTGTGGGAGTCTCACTGATTAACACTGAACCCTGTGGGAGTCTCACAGATTAACACTGAACCCTATGGGAGTCTCACTAATTAACAATGAACCCTATGGGAGTTTCACTGATTAACACTGAAGCCTGTGGACGTCTCACTGATTAACACTGAACCCTGTGGGAGTCTCACTGATTAACACTGAACCCTGTGGGAGTCTCACTGATTAACACTGAACCCTGTGGGAGTTTCACTGATTAACACTGAACCCTATGGGAGTCTCACTGATTAACAATGAACCCTGTGGGAGTCTCACTGATTAACAATGAACCCTATGGGAGTCTCACTGATTAACACTGAACCCTGTGGGAGTCTCACTGATTAACAATGAACCCCATGGGAGTCTCACTGATTAACACTGAACCCTGTGGGAGTCTCACTGATTAGCACTGAACCCTGTGGGAGTCTCACTGATTAACACTGAACCCTATGGGAGTCTCACTGATTAACAATGAATCCTGTGGGAGTCTCACTGATTAACAATGAACTCTATGGGAGTCTCACTGATTAACAATGAACCCTGTGGGAGTCTCACTGATTAACAATGAACCCTATGGGAGTCTCACTGATTAACACTGAACCCTGTGGGAGTCTCACTGATTAACAATGAACCCTGTGGGAGTCTCACTAATTAACACTGAACCCTATGAGTATCAGTAATTAACACTGAACACTATGGGAGTCTCACTGATTAACACTGAACCCTGTTGGAGTCTCACTGATTAACAATGAACCCTATGGGAGTCTCACTGATTAACACTGAACCCTATGGGAGTCTCACTGATTAACACTGAACCCTAAGGGAGTCTCACTGATTAACACTGAACCCTATGGGAGTCTCACTGATTAACACTGAACCCTGTGGGAGTCTCACTGATTAACACTGAACCCTGTGGGAGTCTCACAGATTAACACTGAACCCTATGGGAGTCTCACTAATTAACAATGAACCCTATGGGAGTTTCACTGATTAACACTGAAGCCTGTGGACGTCTCACTGATTAACACTGAACCCTGTGGGAGTCTCACTGATTAACACTGAACCCTGTGGGAGTCTCACTGATTAAAACTGAACCCTGTGGGAGTTTCACTGATTAACACTGAACCCTATGGGAGTCTCACTGATTAACAATGAACCCTGTGGGAGTCTCACTGATTAACAATGAACCCTATGGGAGTCTCACTGATTAACACTGAACCCTGTGGGAGTATCACTGATTAACAATGAACCCCATGGGAGTCTCACTGATTAACACTGAACCCTGTGGGAGTCTCACTGATTAGCACTGAACCCTGTGGGAGTCTCACTGATTAACACTGAACCCTATGGGAGTCTCACTGATTAACAATGAATCCTGTGGGAGTCTCACTGATTAACAATGAACTCTATGGGAGTCTCACTGATTAACACTGAACCCTGTGGGAGTCTCACTGATTAACAATGAACCCTATGGGAGTCTCACTGATTAACACTGAACCCTGTGGGAGTCTCACTGATTAACAATGAACCCTGTGGGAGTCTCACTAATTAACACTGAACCCTATGAGTATCAGTAATTAACACTGAACACTATGGGAGTCTCACTGATTAACACTGAACCCTGTTGGAGTCTCACTGATTAACAATGAACCCTATGGGAGTCTCACTGATTAACACTGAACCCTGTGGGAGTCTCACTGATTAACAATGAACCCTATGGGAGTCTCACTGATTAACAATGAACCCTATGGGAGACTCACTGATTAACACTGAAGCCTGTGGACGTCTCACTGATTAACACTGAACCCTGTGGGAGTCTCACTGATTAACACTGAACCCTGTGAGAGTCTCGCTGATTAACACTGAACCCTGTGGGAGTTTCACTGATTAACACTGAACCCTATGGGAGTCTCACTGATTAACAATGAACCCTGTGGGAGTCTCACCGATTAACAATGAACCCTATGGGAGTCTCACAGATTAACGCTGAACCCTATGGGAGTCTCACTGATTAACACTGAACCCTGTGGGAGTCTCACTGATTAACAATGAACCCTATGGGAGTCTCACTGATTAACACTGAACCCTGTGGGAGTCTCACTGATTAACAATGAACCCTGTGGGAGTCTCACTGATTAACACTGAACCCTATGAGTATCAGTAATTAACACTGAACACTATGGGAGTCTCACTGATTAACACTGAACCCTGTTGGAGTCTCACTGATTAACAATGAACCCTATGGGAGTCTCACTGATTAACACTGAACCCTGTGGGAGTCTCACTGATTAACAATGAACCCTATGGGAGTCTCACTGATTAACAATGAACCCTATGGGAGTCTCACTGATTAACACTGAAGCCTGTGGACGTCTCACTGATTAACACTGAACCCTGTGGGAGTCTCACTGATTAACACTGAACCCTGTGAGAGTCTCACTGATTAACACTGAACCCTGTGGGAGTTTCACTGATTAACACTGAACCCTATGGGAGTCTCACTGATTAACAATGAACCCTGTGGGAGTCTCACTGATTAACAATGAACCCTATGGGAGTCTCACTGATTAACACTGAACCCTGTGGGAGTCTCACTGATTAACAATGAACCCCATGGGAGTCTCACTGATTAACACTGAACCCTGTGGGAGTCTCACTGATTAGCACTGAACCCTGTGGGAGTCTCACTGATTAACACTGAACCCTATGGGAGTCTCACTGATTAACACTGAACCCTGTGGGAGTCTCACTGATTAACACTGAACCCTATGGGAGTCTCACTGATTAACACTGAACCCTATGAGTCTCAGTAATTAACACTGAACCCTATGGGAGTCTCACTCATTAACACTGAACCCTGTTGGAGTCTCACTGATTAATACTGTACCCTAAGGGAGTCTCAGTGATTAACACTGAACCCTGTGGGAGTCTCCCTGATTAACACTGAACCCTGTGGGAGTCTCACTGATTAACACTGAACCCTATGGGAGTCTCATTTATTAACACTGAAGCCTGTGGAAGTCTCACTGATTAACACTGAACCCTATGGGAGTCTCACTGATTAACACTGAACCCTGTGGGTGTCTCACTGATTAACACTGAACCCTATGGGAGTCTCACTTATTAACACTGAACCCTGTGGGAGTCTCACTGATTAACACCGAACCCTGTGGGAGTCTCACTGATTAACACGAACCCTATGGGAGTCTCACTGATTAACACTGAACCCTGTGGGAGTCTGACTGATTAACACTGAACCCTATGGGAGTCTCACTGATTAACACTGAACCCTGTGGGAGTCTCACTGATTAACACTGAACCCTGTGGGAGTCTCACAGATTAACACTGAACCCTATGGGAGTCTCACTGATTAACAATGAACCCTATGGGAGTCTCACTGATTAACACTGAAGCCTGTGGGAGCATCACTGATTAACAATGAACCCTATGGGAGTCTCACTGATTAACACTGAACCCTATGAGTATCAGTAATTAACACTGAACCCTATGGGAGTCTCACTGATTAACACTGAACCCTGTGGGAGTCTCACTGATTAACACTGAACCCTGTGGGAGTTTCACTGATTAACACTGAACCCTATGGGAGTCTCACTGATTAACAATGAACCCTGTGGGAGTCTCACTGATTAACAATGAACCCTATGGGAGTCTCACTGATTAACACTGAACCCTGTGGGAGTCTCACTGATTAACAATGAACCCCATGGGAGTCTCACTGATTAACACTGAACCCTGTGGGAGTCTCACTGATTAGCACTGAACCCTGTGGGAGTCTCACTGATTAACACTGAACCCTATGGGAGTCTCACTGATTAACAATGAATCCTGTGGGAGTCTCACTGATTAACAATGAACTCTATGGGAGTCTCACTGATTAACACTGAACCCTGTGGGAGTCTCACTGATTAACAATGAACCCTATGGGAGTCTCACTGATTAACACTGAACCCTGTGGGAGTCTCACTGATTAACAATGAACCCTGTGGGAGTCTCACTAATTAACACTGAACCCTATGAGTATCAGTAATTAACACTGAACACTATGGGAGTCTCACTGATTAACACTGAACCCTGTTGGAGTCTCACTGATTAACAATGAACCCTATGGGAGTCTCACTGATTAACACTGAACCCTATGGGAGTCTCACTGATTAACACTGAACCCTAAGGGAGTCTCACTGATTAACACTGAACCCTATGGGAGTCTCACTGATTAACACTGAACCCTGTGGGAGTCTCACTGATTAACACTGAACCCTGTGGGAGTCTCACAGATTAACACTGAACCCTATGGGAGTCTCACTAATTAACAATGAACCCTATGGGAGTTTCACTGATTAACACTGAAGCCTGTGGACGTCTCACTGATTAACACTGAACCCTGTGGGAGTCTCACTGATTAACACTGAACCCTGTGGGAGTCTCACTGATTAACACTGAACCCTGTGGGAGTTTCACTGATTAACACTGAACCCTATGGGAGTCTCACTGATTAACAATGAACCCTGTGGGAGTCTCACTGATTAACAATGAACCCTATGGGAGTCTCACTGATTAACACTGAACCCTGTGGGAGTCTCACTGATTAACAATGAACCCCATGGGAGTCTCACTGATTAACACTGAACCCTGTGGGAGTCTCACTGATTAGCACTGAACCCTGTGGGAGTCTCACTGATTAAC
Organism: Petromyzon marinus; assembly: GCF_048934315.1. Lineage (NCBI taxonomy): Eukaryota > Metazoa > Chordata > Hyperoartia > Petromyzontiformes > Petromyzontidae > Petromyzon > Petromyzon marinus. Next base: position 1,314,952 of record NW_027423058.1, on the reverse strand, counting down.
ACTGAACCCTATGGGAGTCTCACTGATTAACAATGAATCCTGTGGGAGTCTCACTGATTAACAATGAACTCTATGGGAGTCTCACTGATTAACACTGAACCCTGTGGGAGTCTCACTGATTAACAATGAACCCTATGGGAGTCTCACTGATTAACACTGAACCCTGTGGGAGTCTCACTGATTAACAATGAACCCTGTGGGAGTCTCACTAATTAACACTGAACCCTATGAGTATCAGTAATTAACACTGAACACTATGGGAGTCTCACTGATTAACACTGAACCCTGTTGGAGTCTCACTGATTAACAATGAACCCTATGGGAGTCTCACTGATTAACACTGAACCCTGTGGGAGTCTCACTGATTAACAATGAACCCTATGGGAGTCTCACTGATTAACAATGAACCCTATGGGAGACTCACTGATTAACACTGAAGCCTGTGGACGTCTCACTGATTAACACTGAACCCTGTGGGAGTCTCACTGATTAACACTGAACCCTGTGAGAGTCTCACTGATTAACACTGAACCCTGTGGGAGTTTCACTGATTAACACTGAACCCTATAGGAGTCTCACTGATTAACAATGAACCCTGTAGGAGTCTCACTGATTAACAATGAACCCTATGGGAGTCTCACAGATTAACGCTGAACCCTATGGGAGTCTCACTGATTAACACTGAACCCTGTGGGAGTCTCACTGATTAACAATGAACCCTATGGGAGTCTCACTGATTAACACTGAACCCTGTGGGAGTCTCACTGATTAACAATGAACCCTGTGGGAGTCTCACTGATTAACACTGAACCCTATGAGTATCAGTAATTAACACTGAACACTATGGGAGTCTCACTGATTAACACTGAACCCTGTTGGAGTCTCACTGATTAACAATGAACCCTATGGGAGTCTCACTGATTAACACTGAACCCTGTGGGAGTCTCACTGATTAACAATGAACCCTATGGGAGTCTCACTGATTAACAATGAACCCTATGGGAGTCTCACTGATTAACACTGAAGCCTGTGGATGTCTCACTGATTAACACTGAACCGTGTGGGAGTCTCACTGATTAACACTGAACCCTGTGAGAGTCTCACTGATTAACACTGAACCCTGTTGGAGTTTCACTGATTAACACTGAACCCTATGGGAGTCTCACTGATTAACAATGAACCCTGTGGGAGTCTCACTGATTAACAATGAACCCTATGGGAGTCTCACTGATTAACACTGAACCCTGTGGGAGTCTCACTGATTAACAATGAACCCCATGGGAGTCTCACTGATTAACACTGAACCCTGTGGGAGTCTCACTGATTAGCACTGAACCCTGTGGGAGTCTCACTGATTAACACTGAACCCTATGGGAGTCTCACTGATTAACAATGAACCCTGTGGGAGTCTCACTGATTAACAAAGAACTCTATGGGAGTCTCACTGATTAACACTGAACCCTATGAGTATCAGTAATTAACACTGAACCCTATGGGAGTCTCACTGATTAACACTGAACCCTGTTGGAGTCTCACTGATTAATACAGTACCCTATGGGAGTCTCAGTGATTAACACTGAACCCTGTGGGAGTCTCCCTGATTAATACTGAACCCTGTGGGAGTCTCACTGATTAACACTGAACCCTATGGGAGTCTCACTGATTAACTCTGAACCCTGTGGGAGTCTCACTGATTAACACTGAACCCTATGGGAGTCTCACTGATTAACACTGAACCCTGTGGGTGTCTCACTGATTAACACTGAACCCTATGGGAGTCTCACTTATTAACACTGAACCCTGTGGGAGTCTCACTGATTAACACTGAACCCTGTGGGAGTCTCACTGATTAACACTGAACCCTATGGGAGTCTTACTGATTAACACTGAACCCTGTGGGAGTCTCACTGATTAACACTGAACCCTATGGGAGTCTCACTGATTAACACTGAACCCTATGAGTCTCAGTAATTAACACTGAACCCTATGGGAGTCTCACTCATTAACACTGAACCCTGTTGGAGTCTCACTGATTAATACTGTACCCTAAGGGAGTCTCAGTGATTAACACTGAACCCTGTGGGAGTCTCCCTGATTAACACTGAACCCTGTGGGAGTCTCACTGATTAACACTGAACCCTATGGGAGTCTCACTTATTAACACTGAAGCCTGTGGAAGTCTCACTGATTAACACTGAACCCTATGGGAGTCTCACTGATTAACACTGAACCCTGTGGGTGTCTCACTGATTAACACTGAACCCTATGGGAGTCTCACTTATTAACACTGAACCCTGTGGGAGTCTCACTGATTAACACCGAACCCTGTGGGAGTCTCACTGATTAACACTGAACCCTATGGGAGTCTCACTGATTAACACTGAACCCTGTGGGAGTCTGACTGATTAACACTGAACCCTATGGGAGTCTCACTGATTAACACTGAACCCTGTGGGAGTCTGACTGATTAACACTGAACCCTATGGGAGTCTCACAGATTAACACTGAACCCTATGGGAGTCTCACTGATTAACAATGAACCCTATGGGAGTCTCACTGATTAACACTGAAGCCTGTGGGAGCATCACTGATTAACAATGAACCCTATGGGAGTCTCACTGATTAACACTGAACCCTATGAGTATCAGAAATTAACACTGAACCCTATGGGAGTCTCACTGATTAACACTGAACCCTGTTGGAGTCTCACTGATTAATACTGTACCCTAAGGGAGTCTCAGTGATTAACACTGAACCCTGTGGGAGTCTCCCTGATTAACACTGAACCCTGTGGGAGTCTCACTGATTAACACTGAACCCTATGGGAGTCTCACTGATTAACACTGAAGCCTGTGGACGTCGCACTGATTAACACTGAACCCTATGGGAGTCTCACTGAACCCTGTGGGAGTCTCACTGATTAACACTGAACCCTATGGGAGTCTCACTGATTAACACTGAAGCCTGTGGACGTCGCACTGATTAACACTGAACCCTATGGGAGTCTCACTGATTAACACTGAACCCTGTGGGTGTCTCACTGATTAACACTGAACCCTATGGGAGTTTCACTTATTAACACTGAACCCTGTGGGAGTCTCACTGATTAACACTGAACCCTGTGGGAGTCTCACTGATTAACACTGAACCCTATGGGAGTCTCACTGATTAACACTGAACCCTAAGGGAGTCTCACTGATTAACACTGAACCATATGGGAGTCTCACTGATTAACACTGAACCCTGTGGGAGTCTCACTGATTAACACTGAACCCTGTGGGAGTCTCACAGATTAACACTGAACCCTATGGGAGTCTCACTAATTAACAATGAACCCTATGGGAGTTTCACTGGTTAACACTGAAGCCTGTGGACGTCTCACTGATTAACACTCAACCCTGTGGGAGTCTCACTGATTAACACTGAACCCTGTGGGAGTCTCACTGATTAACACTGAACCCTGTGGGAGTCTCACTGATTAACACTGAACCCTATGGGAGTCTCACTGATTAACACATAAACCCTGAGGGAGTCTCACTGATTAACACTGAACCCTGTGGGAGTCTCACTGATTAACACTGAACCCTGTGGGAGTCTCACTGATTAACACTGAACCCTATGGGAGTCTCACTGATTAACACTGAACCCTATGGGAGTCTCACTGATTAACACTGAACCCTATGGGAGTCTCACTGATTAACACTGAACCCTATGGGAGTCTCACTGATTAACACATGAACCCTGTGGGAGTCTCACTGATTAACACTGAACCCTATGGGAGTCTCACTGATTAACACATGAACCCTGTGTGAGTCTCACTGATTAAACTGAACCCTGTGGGAGTCTCACTGATTAACACTGAACCCTATGGGAGTCTCACAGATTAACGCTGAACCCTATGGGAGTCTCATTGATTAACAAGGAACCCTATGGGAGTCTCACTGATTAACACTGAACCCTATGGGAATCTCACTGATTAACACTGAACCCTGTGGGAGTCTCACTGATTAACACATGAACCCTGTGGGAGTCTCACTGATTAACACTGAACCCTGTGGGAGTCTCACTGATTAACACTGAACCCTGTGGGAGTCTCACTGATTAACACATGAACCCTGTGGGAGTCTCACTGATTAACACTGAACCCTGTGGGAGTCTCACTGATTAACACTGAACCCTATGGGAGTCTCACAGATTAACGCTGAACCCTATGGGACTCTCACTGATTAACACTGAACCCTATGGGAATCTCACTGATTAACACTGAACCCTGAGGGAGTCTCACTGATTAACACTGAACCCTGTGGGAGTCTCACTGATTAACACTGAACCCTGTGGGAGTCTCACTGATTAACACTGAACCATATGGGAGTCTCATTGATTAACACTGAACCCTATGGGAGTCTCACTGATTAACACTGAACCCTGTGGGAGTCTCACTGATTAACACTGAACCCTATGGGAGTCTCACTGATTAACACATGAACCTTGTGGGAGTCTCACTGATTAACACTGAACCCTGTGGGAGTCTCACTGATTAACACATGAACCCTGTGGGAGTCTCACTGATTAACACTGAACCCTGTGGGAGTCTCACTGATTAACACTGAACCCTGTGGGAGTCTCACTGATTAACACTGAACCCTGTGGGAGTCTCACTGATTAACACTGAACCCTGTGGGAGTCTCACTGATTAACACTGAACCCTATGGGAGTCTCACAGATTAACATTGAACACTGTGGGAGTCTCACTGATTAACACTGAACCATATGGGAGTCTCATTGATTAACACTGAACCCTGTGGGAGTCTGATTGATTAACACTGAACCCTATGGGAGTCTCACTGATTAACACTGAACCCTGTGGGAGTCTCACTGATTAACACTGAACCCTATGGGAGTCTCACAGATTAACGCTGAACTCTATGGGAGTCTCACTGATTAACACTGAACACTGTGGGAGTCTCACTGATTAACACTGAACCCTATGGGAATCTCAATGATTAACACTGAACCCTATGGGAGTCTCAATGATTAAGACTGAACCCTGTGGGAGTCTCACTGATTAACACTGAACCATATGGGAGTCTCATTGATTAACACTGAACCCTATGGGAGTCTCACTGATTAACACTGAACCCTGTGGGAGTCTCACTGATTAACACTGAACCCTATGGGAGTCTCACTGATTAACACATGAACCCTGAGGGAATCTCACTGATTAACACTGAACCCTGTGGGAGTCTCACTGATTAACACTGAACCCTGTGGGAGTCTCACTGATTAACACTGAACCCTATTGGAGTCTCACTGATTAACACTGAACCCTATGGGAGTCTCACTGATTAACACTGAACCCTATGGGAGTCTCACTGATTAACACTGAACCCTATGGGAGTCTCACTGATTAACACATGAACCCTGTGGGAGTCTCACTGATTAACACTGAACCCTATGGGAGTCTCACTGATTAACACATGAACCCTGTGGGAGTCTCACTGATTAACACTGAACCCTATGGGAAACTCACTGATTAACACTGAACCCTGAGGGAGTCTCACTGATTAACACTGAACCCTGTGGGAGTCTCACTGATTAACACTGAACCCTGTGGGAGTCTCACTGATTAACACTGAACCATATGGGAGTCTCATTGATTAACACTGAACCCTATGGGAGTCTCACTGATTAACACTGAACCCTGTGGGAGTCTCACTGATTAACACTGAACCCTATGGGAGTCTCACTGATTAACACATGAACCTTGTGGGAGTCTCACTGATTAACACTGAACCCTGTGGGAGTCTCACTGATTAACACATGAACCCTGTGGGAGTCTCACTGATTAACACTGAACCCTGTGGGAGTCTCACTGATTAACACTGAACCCTGTGGGAGTCTCACTGACTAACACTGAACCCTGTGGGAGTCTCACTGATTAACACTGAACCCTGTGGGAGTCTCACTGATTAACACTGAACCCTATGGGAGTCTCACAGATTAACATTGAACACTGTGGGAGTCTCACTGATTAACACTGAACCCTATGGGAGTCTCATTGATTAACACTGAACCCTGTGGGAGTCTGATTGATTAACACTGAACCCTATGGGAGTCTCACTGATTAACACTGAACCCTATGGGAGTCTCACTGATTAACACTGAACCCTATGGGAGTCTCACAGATTAACGCTGAACTCTATGGGAGTCTCACTGATTAACACTGAACACTGTGGGAGTCTCACTGATTAACACTGAACCCTATGGGAATCTCAATGATTAACACTGAACCCTATGGGAGTCTCAATGATTAAGACTGAACCCTGTGGGAGTCTCACTGATTAACACTGAACCATATGGGAGTCTCATTGATTAACACTGAACCCTATGGGAGTCTCACTGATTAACACTGAACCCTGTGGGAGTCTCACTGATTAACACTGAACCCTATGGGAGTCTCACTGATTAACACATGAACCCTGAGGGAATCTCACTGATTAACACTGAACCCTGTGGGAGTCTCACTGATTAACACTGAACCCTGTGGGAGTCTCACTGATTAACACTGAACCCTATTGGAGTCTCACTGATTAACACTGAACCCTATGGGAGTCTCACTGATTAACACTGAACCCTATGGGAGTCTCACTGATTAACACTGAACCCTATGGGAGTCTCACTGATTAACACATGAACCCTGTGGGAGTCTCACTGATTAACACTGAACCCTATGGGAGTCTCACTGATTAACACATGAACCCTGTGGGAGTCTCACTGATTAACACTGAACCCTGTGGGAGTCTCACTGATTAACACTGAACCCTATGGGAGTCTCACAGATTAACGCTGAACCCTATGGGAGTCTCATTGATTAACAAGGAACCCTATGGGAGTCTCACTGATTAACACTGAACCCTATGGGAATCTCACTGATTAACACTGAACCCTGAGGGAGTCTCACTGATTAACACTGAACCCTATGGGAGTCTCACTGATTAACACATGAACCCTGAGGGAATCTCACTGATTAACACTGAACCCTATGGGAGTCTCACTGATTAACACATGAACCCTGTGGGAGTCTCACTGATTAACACATGAACCCTGTGGGAGTCTCACTGATTAACACTGAACCCTGTGGGAGTCTCACTGATTAACACATGAACCCTGTGGGAGTCTCACTGATTAACACTGAACCCTGTGGGAGTCTCACTGATTAACACTGAACCCTATGGGAGTCTCACAGATTAACGCTGAACCCTATGGGAGTCTCACTGATTAACAATGAACCCTATGGGAGTCTCACTGATTAACACTGAACCCTATGGGAATCTCACTGATTAACACTGAACCCTGAGGGAGTCTCACTGATTAACACTGAACCCTGTGGGAGTCTCACTGATTAACACTGAACCATATGGGAGTCTCATTGATTAACACTGAACCCTATGGGAGTCTCATTGATTAACACTGAACCCTGTGGGAGTCTCACTGATTAACACTGAACCCTATGGGAGTCTCACTGATTAACACATGAACCTTGTGGGAGTCTCACTGATTAACACTGAACCCTGTGGGAGTCTCACTGATTAACACATGAACCCTGTGGGAGTCTCACTGATTAACACTGAACCCTGTGGGAGTCTCACTGATTAACACTGAACCCTGTGGGAGTCTCACTGATTAACACTGAACCCTGTGGGAGTCTCACTGATTAACACTGAACCCTGTGGGAGTCTCACTGATTAACACTGAACCCTATGGGAGTCTCACAGATTAACATTGAACACTGTGGGAGTCTCACTGATTAACACTGAACCCTATGGGAGTCTCACTGATTAACACTGAACCCTGTGGGAGTCTGATTGATTAACACTGAACCCTATGGGAGTCTCACTGATTAACACTGAACCCTGTGGGAGTCTCACTGATTAACACTGAACCCTATGGGAGTCTCACAGATTAACGCTGAACTCTATGGGAGTCTCACTGATTAACACTGAACACTGTGGGAGTCTCACTGATTAACACTGAACCCTATGGGAATCTCAATGATTAACACTGAACCCTATGGGAGTCTCACTGATTAACACTGAACCCTGTGGGAGTCTCACTGATTAACACTGAACCCTGTGGGAGTCTCACTGATTAACACTGAACCCTATGGGAGTCTCACTGATTAACACTGAACCCAGTGGGAGTCTCACTGATTAACACTGAACCCTATGGGAGTCTCACTGATTAACACATGAACCCTGTGGGAGTCTCACTGATTAACACTGAACCCTGTGGGAGTCTCACTGATTAACACTGAACCCTATGGGAGTCTCACTGATTAACACTGAACACTGTGGGAGTCTCACTGATTAACACATGAACCCTGTGGGAGTCTCACTGATTAACACTGAACACTGTGGGAGTCTCACTGATTAACACTGAACCCTGTGGGAGTCTCACTGATTAACACTGAACCCTGTGGGAGTCTCACTGATTAACACTGAACCCTGTGGGAGTCTCACTGATCAACACTGAACCCTATGGGAGTCTCACAGATTAACATTGAACACTGTGGGAGTCTCACTGATTAACACTGAACCCTATGGGAGTCTCACTGATTAACACTGAACCCTGTGGGAGTCTGATTGATTAACACTGAACCCTATGGAAGTCTCACTGATTAACACTGAACCCTGTGGGAGTCTCACTGATTAACACTGAACCCTATGGGAGTCTCACAGATTAACGCTGAACCCTATGGGAGTCTCACTGATTAACACATGAACCCTGTGGGAGTCTCACTGATTAACACATGAACCCTGTGGGAGTCTCACTGATTAACACTGAACCCTGTGGGAGTCTCACTGATTAACACATGAACCCTGTGGGAGTCTCACTGATTAACACTGAACCCTGTGGGAGTCTCACTGATTAACACTGAACCCTATGGGAGTCTCACAGATTAACGCTGAACCCTATGGGAGTCTCACTGATTAACAATGAACCCTATGGGAGTCTCACTGATTAACACTGAACCCTATGGGAATCTCACTGATTAACACTGAACCCTGAGGGAGTCTCACTGATTAACACTGAACCCTGTGGGAGTCTCACTGATTAACACTGAACCCTGTGGGAGTCTCACTGATTAACACTGAACCATATGGGAGTCTCATTGATTAACACTGAACCCTATGGGAGTCTCACTGATTAACACTGAACCCTGTGGGAGTCTCACTGATTAACACTGAACCCTATGGGAGTCTCACTGATTAACACATGAACCTTGTGGGAGTCTCACTGATTAACACTGAACCCTGTGGGAGTCTCACTGATTAACACATGAACCCTGTGGGAGTCTCACTGATTAACACTGAACCCTGTGGGAGTCTCACTGATTAACACTGAACCCTGTGGGAGTCTCACTGATTAACACTGAACCCTGTGGGAGTCTCACTGATTAACACTGAACCCTGTGGGAGTCTCACTGATTAACACTGAACCCTATGGGAGTCTCACAGATTAACATTGAACACTGTGGGAGTCTCACTGATTAACACTGAACCCTATGGGAGTCTCACTGATTAACACTGAACCCTGTGGGAGTCTGATTGATTAACACTGAACCCTATGGGAGTCTCACTGATTAACACTGAACCCTGTGGGAGTCTCACTGATTAACACTGAACCCTATGGGAGTCTCACAGATTAACGCTGAACTCTATGGGAGTCTCACTGATTAACACTGAACACTGTGGGAGTCTCACTGATTAACACTGAACCCTATGGGAATCTCAATGATTAACACTGAACCCTATGGGAGTCTCACTGATTAACACTGAACCCTGTGGGAGTCTCACTGATTAACACTGAACCCTGTGGGAGTCTCACTGATTAACACTGAACCCTATGGGAGTCTCACTGATTAACACTGAACCCAGTGGGAGTCTCACTGATTAACACTGAACCCTATGGGAGTCTCACTGATTAACACATGAACCCTGTGGGAGTCTCACTGATTAACACTGAACCCTGTGGGAGTCTCACTGATTAACACTGAACCCTATGGGAGTCTCACTGATTAACACTGAACACTGTGGGAGTCTCACTGATTAACACATGAACCCTGTGGGAGTCTCACTGATTAACACTGAACACTGTGGGAGTCTCACTGATTAACACTGAACCCTGTGGGAGTCTCACTGATTAACACTGAACCCTGTGGGAGTCTCACTGATTAACACTGAACCCTGTGGGAGTCTCACTGATCAACACTGAACCCTATGGGAGTCTCACAGATTAACATTGAACACTGTGGGAGTCTCACTGATTAACACTGAACCCTATGGGAGTCTCACTGATTAACACTGAACCCTGTGGGAGTCTGATTGATTAACACTGAACCCTATGGGAGTCTCACTGATTAACACTGAACCCTGTGGGAGTCTCACTGATTAACACTGAACCCTATGGGAGTCTCACTGATTAACACTGAACCCTATGGGAGTCTCACTGATTAACACTGAACACTGTGGGAGTCTCACTGATTAACACATGAACCCTGTGGGAGTCTCACTGATTAACACTGAACACTGTGGGAGTCTCACTGATTAACACTGAACACTGTGGGAGTCTCACTGATTAACACTGAACCCTGTGGGAGTCTCACTGATTAACACTGAACCCTGTGGGAGTCTCACTGATCAACACTGAACCCTATGGGAGTCTCACAGATTAACATTGAACACTGTGGGAGTCTCACTGATTAACACTGAACCCTATGGGAGTCTCACTGATTAACACTGAACCCTGTGGGAGTCTGATTGATTAACACTGAACCCTATGGGAGTCTCACTGATTAACACTGAACCCTGTGGGAGTCTCACTGATTAACACTGAACCCTATGGGAGTCTCACAGATTAACGCTGAACCCTATGGGAGTCTCACTGATTAACACTGAACACTGTGGGAGTCTCACTGATTAACACTGAACCCTATGGGAATCTCAATGATTAACACTGAACCCTATGGGAGTCTCACTGATTAACACTGAACCCTGTGGGAGTCTCACTGATTAACACTGAACCCTGTGGGAGTCTCACTGATTAACACTGAACCCTATGGGAGTCTCACTGATTAACACTGAACCCTGTGGGAGTCTCACTGATTAACACTGAACCCAATGGGAGTCTCACTGATTAACACTGAACCCTATGGGAGTCTCACTGATTAACACTTAACCCTGTGGGAGTCTCACTGATTAACACTGAACCCTATGGGAGTCTCACTGATTAACACATGAACCCTGAGGGAGTCTCACTGATTAACACTGAACCCTGTGGGAGTCTCACTGATTAACACTGAACCCTGTGGGAGTCTCACTGATTAACGCTGAACCCTATGGGAGTCTCACTGATTAACACATGAACCCTGTGGGAGTCTCACTGATTAACACATGAACCCTGTGGGAGTCTCACTGATTAACACTGAACCCTGTGGGAGTCTCACTGATTAACACATGAACCCTGTGGGAGTCTCACTGATTAACACATGAACCCTGTGGGAGTCTCACTGATTAACACTGAACACTGTGGGAGTCTCACTGATTAACACTGAACCCTGTGGGAGTCTCACTGATTAACACTGAACCCTGTGGGAGTCTCACTGATTAACACTGAACCCTGTGGGAGTCTCACTGATCAACACTGAACCCTATGGGAGTCTCACAGATTAACATTGAACACTGTGGGAGTCTCACTGATTAACACTGAACCCTATGGGAGTCTCACTGATTAACACTGAACCCTGTGGGAGTCTGATTGATTAACACTGAACCCTATGGGAGTCTCACTGATTAACACTGAACCCTGTGGGAGTCTCACTGATTAACACTGAACCCTATGGGAGTCTCACTGATTAACACTGAACCCTATGGGAGTCTCACTGATTAACACTGAACACTGTGGGAGTCTCACTGATTAACACATGAACCCTGTGGGAGTCTCACTGATTAACACTGAACACTGTGGGAGTCTCACTGATTAACACTGAACACTGTGGGAGTCTCACTGATTAACACTGAACCCTGTGGGAGTCTCACTGATTAACACTGAACCCTGTGGGAGTCTCACTGATCAACACTGAACCCTATGGGAGTCTCACAGATTAACATTGAACACTGTGGGAGTCTCACTGATTAACACTGAACCCTATGGGAGTCTCACTGATTAACACTGAACCCTGTGGGAGTCTGATTGATTAACACTGAACCCTATGGGAGTCTCACTGATTAACACTGAACCCTGTGGGAGTCTCACTGATTAACACTGAACCCTATGGGAGTCTCACAGATTAACGCTGAACCCTATGGGAGTCTCACTGATTAACACTGAACACTGTGGGAGTCTCACTGATTAACACTGAACCCTATGGGAATCTCAATGATTAACACTGAACCCTATGGGAGTCTCACTGATTAACACTGAACCCTGTGGGAGTCTCACTGATTAACACTGAACCCTGTGGGAGTCTCACTGATTAACACTGAACCCTATGGGAGTCTCACTGATTAACACTGAACCCTGTGGGAGTCTCACTGATTAACACTGAACCCAATGGGAGTCTCACTGATTAACACTGAACCCTATGGGAGTCTCACTGATTAACACTTAACCCTGTGGGAGTCTCACTGATTAACACTGAACCCTATGGGAGTCTCACTGATTAACACATGAACCCTGAGGGAGTCTCACTGATTAACACTGAACCCTGTGGGAGTCTCACTGATTAACACTGAACCCTGTGGGAGTCTCACTGATTAACGCTGAACCCTATGGGAGTCTCACTGATTAACACATGAACCCTGTGGGAGTCTCACTGATTAACACATGAACCCTGTGGGAGTCTCACTGATTAACACTGAACCCTGTGGGAGTCTCACTGATTAACACATGAACCCTGTGGGAGTCTCACTGATTAACACTGAACCCTGTGGGAGTCTCACTGATTAACACTGAACCCTATGGGAGTCTCACAGATTAACGCTGAACCCTATGGGAGTCTCACTGATTAACAATGAACCCTATGGGAGTCTCACTGATTAACACTGAACCCTATGGGAATCTCACTGATTAACACTGAACCCTGAGGGAGTCTCACTGATTAACACTGAACCCTGTGGGAGTCTCACTGATTAACACTGAACCCTGTGGGAGTCTCACTGATTAACACTGAACCATATGGGAGTCTCATTGATTAACACTGAACCCTATGGGAGTCTCACTGATTAACACTGAACCCTGTGGGAGTCTCACTGATTAACACTGAACCCTATGGGAGTCTCACTGATTAACACATGAACCTTGTGGGAGTCTCACTGATTAACACTGAACCCTGTGGGAGTCTCACTGATTAACACATGAACCCTGTGGGAGTCTCACTGATTAACACTGAACCCTGTGGGAGTCTCACTGATTAACACTGAACCCTGTGGGAGTCTCACTGATTAACACTGAACCCTGTGGGAGTCTCACTGATTAACACTGAACCCTGTGGGAGTCTCACTGATTAACACTGAACCCTATGGGAGTCTCACAGATTAACATTGAACACTGTGGGAGTCTCACTGATTAACACTGAACCCTATGGGAGTCTCACTGATTAACACTGAACCCTGTGGGAGTCTGATTGATTAACACTGAACCCTATGGGAGTCTCACTGATTAACACTGAACCCTGTGGGAGTCTCACTGATTAACACTGAACCCTATGGGAGTCTCACAGATTAACGCTGAACTCTATGGGAGTCTCACTGATTAACACTGAACACTGTGGGAGTCTCACTGATTAACACTGAACCCTATGGGAATCTCAATGATTAACACTGAACCCTATGGGAGTCTCACTGATTAACACTGAACCCTGTGGGAGTCTCACTGATTAACACTGAACCCTGTGGGAGTCTCACTGATTAACACTGAACCCTATGGGAGTCTCACTGATTAACACTGAACCCAGTGGGAGTCTCACTGATTAACACTGAACCCTATGGGAGTCTCACTGATTAACACATGAACCCTGTGGGAGTCTCACTGATTAACACTGAACCCTGTGGGAGTCTCACTGATTAACACTGAACCCTATGGGAGTCTCACTGATTAACACTGAACACTGTGGGAGTCTCACTGATTAACACATGAACCCTGTGGGAGTCTCACTGATTAACACTGAACACTGTGGGAGTCTCACTGATTAACACTGAACCCTGTGGGAGTCTCACTGATTAACACTGAACCCTGTGGGAGTCTCACTGATTAACACTGAACCCTGTGGGAGTCTCACTGATCAACACTGAACCCTATGGGAGTCTCACAGATTAACATTGAACACTGTGGGAGTCTCACTGATTAACACTGAACCCTATGGGAGTCTCACTGATTAACACTGAACCCTGTGGGAGTCTGATTGATTAACACTGAACCCTATGGGAGTCTCACTGATTAACACTGAACCCTGTGGGAGTCTCACTGATTAACACTGAACCCTATGGGAGTCTCACTGATTAACACTGAACCCTATGGGAGTCTCACTGATTAACACTGAACACTGTGGGAGTCTCACTGATTAACACATGAACCCTGTGGGAGTCTCACTGATTAACACTGAACACTGTGGGAGTCTCACTGATTAACACTGAACACTGTGGGAGTCTCACTGATTAACACTGAACCCTGTGGGAGTCTCACTGATTAACACTGAACCCTGTGGGAGTCTCACTGATCAACACTGAACCCTATGGGAGTCTCACAGATTAACATTGAACACTGTGGGAGTCTCACTGATTAACACTGAACCCTATGGGAGTCTCACTGATTAACACTGAACCCTGTGGGAGTCTGATTGATTAACACTGAACCCTATGGGAGTCTCACTGATTAACACTGAACCCTGTGGGAGTCTCACTGATTAACACTGAACCCTATGGGAGTCTCACAGATTAACGCTGAACCCTATGGGAGTCTCACTGATTAACACTGAACACTGTGGGAGTCTCACTGATTAACACTGAACCCTATGGGAATCTCAATGATTAACACTGAACCCTATGGGAGTCTCACTGATTAACACTGAACCCTGTGGGAGTCTCACTGATTAACACTGAACCCTGTGGGAGTCTCACTGATTAACACTGAACCCTATGGGAGTCTCACTGATTAACACTGAACCCTGTGGGAGTCTCACTGATTAACACTGAACCCAATGGGAGTCTCACTGATTAACACTGAACCCTATGGGAGTCTCACTGATTAACACTTAACCCTGTGGGAGTCTCACTGATTAACACTGAACCCTATGGGAGTCTCACTGATTAACACATGAACCCTGAGGGAGTCTCACTGATTAACACTGAACCCTGTGGGAGTCTCACTGATTAACACTGAACCCTGTGGGAGTCTCACTGATTAACACTGAACCCTATGGGAGTCTCACTGATTAACACTGAACCCTGTGGGAGTCTCACTGATTAACACTGAACCCTATGGGAGTTTCACTGATTAACACTGAACCCTATGGGAGTCTCACTGATTAACACTGAACCCTATGGGAATCTCACTGATTAACACTGAAGCCTGTGGGAGTCTCAGTGATTAACACTGAACCCTGAGGGAGTGTCACTGATTAACACTGAACACTGTGGGAGTCTCACTGATTAACACTGAACACTGTGGTAGTCTCACTGATTAACACTGAACCCTGTGGGAGTCTCACTGATTAACACTGAACCCTATGGGAGTCTCACTGATTAACACATGAACCCTGAGGGAGTCTCACTGATTAACACTGAACCCTATGGGAGTCTCACTGATTAACACTGAACCCTGTGGGATTCTCACTGATTAACACTGAACCCTATGGGAGTCTCACTAATTAACACTGAACCCTGAGGGATTCTCACTGATTAACACTGAACCCTATGGGAGTCTCACTGATTAACACAGAACCCTGTGGGAGTCTCACTGATTAACACTGAACCCTGTGGGAGTCTCACTGATTAACACTGAACCGTGTGGGAGTCTCACAGATTAACGCTGAACCCTATGGGAGTCTCACTGATTAACAATGAACCCTATGGGAGTCTCACTGATTAACACTGAACCCTATGGGAATCTCACTGATTAACACTGAAGCCTGTGGGAGTCTCAGTGATTAACACTGAACCCTGACGGAGTGTCACTGATTAACATTGAACACTGTGGGAGTCTCACTGATTAACACTGAACCCTATGGGAGTCTCACTGATTAACACATGAACCCTGAGGGAGTCTCACTGATTAACACTGAACCCTGTGGGAGTCTCACTGATTAACACTGAACCCTGTGGGAGTCTCACTGATTAACACTGAACCCTGTGGGAGTCTCACTGATTAACACTGAACCCTATGGGAGTCTCACAGATTAACGCTGAACCCTATGGGAGTCTCACTGATTAACACTGAACCCTATGGGAGTCTCACTAATTAACACTGAACCCTGAGAGATTCTCACTGATTAACACTGAACCCTATGGGAGTCTCACTGATTAACACAGAACCCTGTGGGAGTCTCACTGATTAACACTGAACCCTGTGGGAGTCTCACTGATTAACACTGAACCCTGTGGGAGTCTCACTGATTAACACTGAACCCTATGGGAGTCTCACAGATTAATGCTGAACCCTATGGGAGTCTCACTGATTAACACTGAACCCTGTGGGAGTCTCACTGATTAACACTGAACCCTGTGGGAGTCTCACTGATTAACACTGAACCCTATGGGAGTCTCACAGATTAACATTGAACACTGTGGGAGTCTCACTGATTAACACTGAACCCTATGGGAGTCTCACTGATTAACACTGAACCCTGTGGGAGTCTGATTGATTAACACTGAACCCTATGGGAGTCTCACTGATTAACACTGAACCCTGTGGGAGTCTCACTGATTAACACTGAACCCTATGGGAGTCTCACAGATTAACGCTGAACTCTATGGGAGTCTCACTGATTAACACTGAACACTGTGGGAGTCTCACTGATTAACACTGAACCCTATGGGAATCTCAATGATTAACACTGAACCCTATGGGAGTCTCACTGATTAACACTGAACCCTGTGGGAGTCTCACTGATTAACACTGAACCCTGTGGGAGTCTCACTGATTAACACTGAACCCTATGGGAGTCTCACTGATTAACACTGAACCCAGTGGGAGTCTCACTGATTAACACTGAACCCTATGGGAGTCTCACTGATTAACACATGAACCCTGTGGGAGTCTCACTGATTAACACTGAACCCTGTGGGAGTCTCACTGATTAACACTGAACCCTATGGGAGTCTCACTGATTAACACTGAACACTGTGGGAGTCTCACTGATTAACACATGAACCCTGTGGGAGTCTCACTGATTAACACTGAACACTGTGGGAGTCTCACTGATTAACACTGAACCCTGTGGGAGTCTCACTGATTAACACTGAACCCTGTGGGAGTCTCACTGATTAACACTGAACCCTGTGGGAGTCTCACTGATCAACACTGAACCCTATGGGAGTCTCACAGATTAACATTGAACACTGTGGGAGTCTCACTGATTAACACTGAACCCTATGGGAGTCTCACTGATTAACACTGAACCCTGTGGGAGTCTGATTGATTAACACTGAACCCTATGGGAGTCTCACTGATTAACACTGAACCCTGTGGGAGTCTCACTGATTAACACTGAACCCTATGGGAGTCTCACTGATTAACACTGAACCCTATGGGAGTCTCACTGATTAACACTGAACACTGTGGGAGTCTCACTGATTAACACATGAACCCTGTGGGAGTCTCACTGATTAACACTGAACACTGTGGGAGTCTCACTGATTAACACTGAACACTGTGGGAGTCTCACTGATTAACACTGAACCCTGTGGGAGTCTCACTGATTAACACTGAACCCTGTGGGAGTCTCACTGATCAACACTGAACCCTATGGGAGTCTCACAGATTAACATTGAACACTGTGGGAGTCTCACTGATTAACACTGAACCCTATGGGAGTCTCACTGATTAACACTGAACCCTGTGGGAGTCTGATTGATTAACACTGAACCCTATGGGAGTCTCACTGATTAACACTGAACCCTGTGGGAGTCTCACTCATTAACACTGAACCCTATGGGAGTCTCACAGATTAACGCTGAACCCTATGGGAGTCTCACTGATTAACACTGAACACTGTGGGAGTCTCACTGATTAACACTGAACCCTATGGGAATCTCAATGATTAACACTGAACCCTATGGGAGTCTCACTGATTAACACTGAACCCTGTGGGAGTCTCACTGATTAACACTGAACCCTGTGGGAGTCTCACTGATTAACACTGAACCCTATGGGAGTCTCACTGATTAACACTGAACCCTGTGGGAGTCTCACTGATTAACACTGAACCCTGTGGGAGTCTCACTGATTAACACTGAACTCTCTGGGATTCTCACTGATTAACACTGAACTCTCTGGGATTCTCAATGATTAACACTGAACCCTGTGGGAGTCTCACTGATTAACACTGAACCCTATGGGAGTCTCACAGATTAACGCTGAACCCTATGGGAGTCTCACTGATTAACAATGAACCCTATGGGAGTCTCACTGATTAACACTGAACCCTGTGGGAGTCTCACTGATTAACACTGAACCATATGGGAGTCCCATTGATTAACACTGAACCCTATCGGAGTCTCACTGATTAATACTGAACCCTGTGGGAGTCTCACTGATTAACACTGAACCCTATGGGAGTCTCAATGATTAACAAATGAACCTTGTGGGAGTCTCACTGATTAACACTGAACCCTGTGGGAGTCTCACTGATTAACACTGAACCCTAAGGGAGTCTCACAGATTAACGCTGAACCCTATGGGAGTCTCACTGATTAACAATGAACCCTATGGGAGTCTCACTGATTAACACTGAACCCTATGGGAGTCTCACTGATTAACAATGAACCCTATGGGAGTCTCACTGATTAACACTGAACTCTATGGGAGTCTCACTGATTAACACTGAACCCTGTGGGAGTCTCACTGATTAACACATGAACCCTGTGGGAGTCTCACTGATTAACACTGAACCCTGTGGGAGTCTCACTGATTAACACTGAACCCTGTGGAAGTCTCACTGATTAACATTGAAACCTATCGGAGTCTCACTGATTAATACTGAACCCTATGGAAGTCTCACTGATTAACAATGAACCCTATGGGAGTCTCACTGATTAACACTGAACTCTATGGGATTCTCAATGATTAACACTGAACCCTGTGGGATTCTCACTGATTAACACTGAACCCTGTGGGAGTCTCAATGATTAACACTGAACCCTGTGGGAGTCTCACTGATTAACACTGAACCCTGTGGGAGTCTCACTGATTAACACTGAACTCTCTGGGATTCTCACTGATTAACACTGAACTCTCTAGGATTCTCAATGATTAACACTGAACCCTGTGGGAGTCTCACTGATTAACACTGAACTCTATGGGAGTCTCACTGATTAACACTGAACACTGTGGGAGTCTCACTGATTAACACATGAACCCTGTGGGAGTCTCACTGATTAACATTGAACCCTGTGGGAGTCTCACTGATAAACACTGAACCCTATGGGAGTCTCACTGATTAACACTGAACCCTGTGGGAGTCTCACTGATTAACACTGAACCCTGTGGGAGTCTCACTGATTAACACTGAACCCTATGGGAGTCTCACAGATTAACATTGAACACTGTGGGAGTCTCACTGATTAACACTGAACCCTGTGGGAGTCTCACTGATTAACACTGAACTCTCTGGGATTCTCACTGATTAACACTGAACTCTCTGGGATTCTCAATGATTAACACTGAACCCTGTGGGAGTCTCACTGATTAACACTGAACCCTATGGGAGTCTCACTGATTAACACTGAACACTGTGGGAGTCTCACTGATTAACACATGAACACTGTGGGAGTCTCACTGATTAACACTGAACCCTATGGGAGTCTCACAGATTAACGCTGAACCCTATGGGAGTCTCACTGATTAACAATGAACCCTATGGGAGTCTCACTGATTAACACTGAACCCTATGGGAATCTCACTGATTAACACTGAACCCTGTGGGAGCCTCACTGATTAACACTGAACCCTGTGGGAGTCTCACTGATTAACACTGAACCCTGTGGGAGTCTCACTGATTAACACTGAACTCTCTGGGATTCTCACTGATTAACACTGAACTCTCTGGGATTCTCAATGATTAACACTGAACCCTGTGGGAGTCTCACTGATTAACACTGAACCCTATGGGAGTCTCACAGATTAACGCTGAACCCTATGGGAGTCTCACTGATTAACAATGAACCCTATGGGAGTCTCACTGATTAACACTGAACCCTATGGGAGTCTCACTGATTAACAATGAACCCTATGGGAGTCTCACTGATTAACACTGAACTCTATGGGAGTCTCACTGATTAACACTGAACCCTATGGGAATCTCAATGATTAACACTGAACCCTATGGGAGTCTCACTGATTAACACTGAACCCTGTGGGAGTCTCACTGATTAACACTGAACCCTGTGGGAGTCTCACTGATTAACACTGAACCCTATGGGAGTCTCACTGATTAACACTGAACCCAGTGGGAGTCTCACTGATTAACACTGAACCCTATGGGAGTCTCACTGATTAACACATGAACCCTGTGGGAGTCTCACTGATTAACACTGAACCCTGTGGGAGTCTCACTGATTAACACTGAACCCTATGGGAGTCTCACTGATTAACACTGAACACTGTGGGAGTCTCACTGATTAACACATGAACCCTGTGGGAGTCTCACTGATTAACACTGAACACTGTGGGAGTCTCACTGATTAACACTGAACCCTGTGGGAGTCTCACTGATTAACACTGAACCCTGTGGGAGTCTCACTGATTAACACTGAACCCTGTGGGAGTCTCACTGATCAACACTGAACCCTATGGGAGTCTCACAGATTAACATTGAACACTGTGGGAGTCTCACTGATTAACACTGAACCCTATGGGAGTCTCACTGATTAACACTGAACCCTGTGGGAGTCTGATTGATTAACACTGAACCCTATGGGAGTCTCACTGATTAACACTGAACCCTGTGGGAGTCTCACTGATTAACACTGAACCCTATGGGAGTCTCACTGATTAACACTGAACCCTATGGGAGTCTCACTGATTAACACTGAACACTGTGGGAGTCTCACTGATTAACACATGAACCCTGTGGGAGTCTCACTGATTAACACTGAACACTGTGGGAGTCTCACTGATTAACACTGAACACTGTGGGAGTCTCACTGATTAACACTGAACCCTGTGGGAGTCTCACTGATTAACACTGAACCCTGTGGGAGTCTCACTGATCAACACTGAACCCTATGGGAGTCTCACAGATTAACATTGAACACTGTGGGAGTCTCACTGATTAACACTGAACCCTATGGGAGTCTCACTGATTAACACTGAACCCTGTGGGAGTCTGATTGATTAACACTGAACCCTATGGGAGTCTCACTGATTAACACTGAACCCTGTGGGAGTCTCACTGATTAACACTGAACCCTATGGGAGTCTCACAGATTAACGCTGAACCCTATGGGAGTCTCACTGATTAACACTGAACACTGTGGGAGTCTCACTGATTAACACTGAACCCTATGGGAATCTCAATGATTAACACTGAACCCTATGGGAGTCTCACTGATTAACACTGAACCCTGTGGGAGTCTCACTGATTAACACTGAACCCTGTGGGAGTCTCACTGATTAACACTGAACCCTATGGGAGTCTCACTGATTAACACTGAACCCTGTGGGAGTCTCACTGATTAACACTGAACCCAATGGGAGTCTCACTGATTAACACTGAACCCTATGGGAGTCTCACTGATTAACACTTAACCCTGTGGGAGTCTCACTGATTAACACTGAACCCTATGGGAGTCTCACTGATTAACACATGAACCCTGAGGGAGTCTCACTGATTAACACTGAACCCTGTGGGAGTCTCACTGATTAACACTGAACCCTGTGGGAGTCTCACTGATTAACACTGAACCCTATGGGAGTCTCACTGATTAACACTGAACCCTGTGGGAGTCTCACTGATTAACACTGAACCCTATGGGAGTTTCACTGATTAACACTGAACCCTATGGGAGTCTCACTGATTAACACTGAACCCTATGGGAATCTCACTGATTAACACTGAAGCCTGTGGGAGTCTCAGTGATTAACACTGAACCCTGAGGGAGTGTCACTGATTAACACTGAACACTGTGGGAGTCTCACTGATTAACACTGAACACTGTGGTAGTCTCACTGATTAACACTGAACCCTGTGGGAGTCTCACTGATTAACACTGAACCCTATGGGAGTCTCACTGATTAACACATGAACCCTGAGGGAGTCTCACTGATTAACACTGAACCCTATGGGAGTCTCACTGATTAACACTGAACCCTGTGGGATTCTCACTGATTAACACTGAACCCTATGGGAGTCTCACTAATTAACACTGAACCCTGAGGGATTCTCACTGATTAACACTGAACCCTATGGGAGTCTCACTGATTAACACAGAACCCTGTGGGAGTCTCACTGATTAACACTGAACCCTGTGGGAGTCTCACTGATTAACACTGAACCGTGTGGGAGTCTCACAGATTAACGCTGAACCCTATGGGAGTCTCACTGATTAACAATGAACCCTATGGGAGTCTCACTGATTAACACTGAACCCTATGGGAATCTCACTGATTAACACTGAACTCTGTGGGAGTCTCACTGATTAACACTGAACCATATGGGAGTCCCATTGATTAACACTGAACCCTATCGGAGTCTCACTGATTAATACTGAACCCTGTGGGAGTCTCACTGATTAACACTGAACCCTATGGGAGTCTCAATGATTAACAAATGAACCTTGTGGGAGTCTCACTGATTAACACTGAACCCTGTGGGAGTCTCACTGATTAACACTGAACCCTAAGGGAGTCTCACAGATTAACGCTGAACCCTATGGGAGTCTCACTGATTAACAATGAACCCTATGGGAGTCTCACTGATTAACACTGAACCCTATGGGAGTCTCACTGATTAACAATGAACCCTATGGGAGTCTCACTGATTAACACTGAACTCTATGGGAGTCTCACTGATTAACACTGAACCCTGTGGGAGTCTCACTGATTAACACATGAACCCTGTGGGAGTCTCACTGATTAACACTGAACCCTGTGGGAGTCTCACTGATTAACACTGAACCCTGTGGAAGTCTCACTGATTAACATTGAAACCTATCGGAGTCTCACTGATTAATACTGAACCCTATGGAAGTCTCACTGATTAACAATGAACCCTATGGGAGTCTCACTGATTAACACTGAACTCTATGGGATTCTCAATGATTAACACTGAACCCTGTGGGATTCTCACTGATTAACACTGAACCCTGTGGGAGTCTCAATGATTAACACTGAACCCTGTGGGAGTCTCACTGATTAACACTGAACCCTGTGGGAGTCTCACTGATTAACACTGAACTCTCTGGGATTCTCACTGATTAACACTGAACTCTCTAGGATTCTCAATGATTAACACTGAACCCTGTGGGAGTCTCACTGATTAACACTGAACCCTATGGGAGTCTCACTGATTAACACTGAACACTGTGGGAGTCTCACTGATTAACACATGAACCCTGTGGGAGTCTCACTGATTAACATTGAACCCTGTGGGAGTCTCACTGATAAACACTGAACCCTATGGGAGTCTCACTGATTAACACTGAACCCTGTGGGAGTCTCACTGATTAACACTGAACCCTGTGGGAGTCTCACTGATTAACACTGAACCCTATGGGAGTCTCACAGATTAACATTGAACACTGTGGGAGTCTCACTGATTAACACTGAACCCTGTGGGAGTCTCACTGATTAACACTGAACTCTCTGGGATTCTCACTGATTAACACTGAACTCTCTGGGATTCTCAATGATTAACACTGAACCCTGTGGGAGTCTCACTGATTAACACTGAACCCTATGGGAGTCTCACTGATTAACACTGAACACTGTGGGAGTCTCACTGATTAACACATGAACACTGTGGGAGTCTCACTGATTAACACTGAACCCTATGGGAGTCTCACAGATTAACGCTGAACCCTATGGGAGTCTCACTGATTAACAATGAACCCTATGGGAGTCTCACTGATTAACACTGAACCCTATGGGAATCTCACTGATTAACACTGAACCCTGTGGGAGTCTCACTGATTAACACTGAACCCTGTGGGAGTCTCACTGATTAACACTGAACCCTGTGGGAGTCTCACTGATTAACACTGAACTCTCTGGGATTCTCACTGATTAACACTGAACTCTCTGGGATTCTCAATGATTAACACTGAACCCTGTGGGAGTCTCACTGATTAACACTGAACCCTATGGGAGTCTCACAGATTAACGCTGAACCCTATGGGAGTCTCACTGATTAACAATGAACCCTATGGGAGTCTCACTGATTAACACTGAACCCTATGGGAGTCTCACTGATTAACAATGAACCCTATGGGAGTCTCACTGATTAACACTGAACTCTATGGGAGTCTCACTGATTAACACTGAACCCTGTGGGAGTCTCACTGATTAACACATGAACCCTGTGGGAGTCTCACTGATTAACACTGAACCCTGTGGGAGTCTCACTGATTAACACTGAACCCAGTGGAAGTCTCACTGATTAACACTGAAACCTATCGGAGTCTCACTGATTAATACTGAACCCTATGGAAGTCTCACTGATTAACAATGAACCCTATGGGAGTCTCACTGATTAACACTGAACCCTATGGGAATCTCACTGATTAACACTGAACCCTGTGGGAGTCTCACTGATTAACACTGAACCCTGCGGGAGTCTCACTGATTAACACTGAACCCTGTGGGAGTCTCACTGATTAACACTGAACTCTCTGGGATTCTCACTGATTAACACTGAACTCTCTGGGATTCTCAATGATTAACACTGAACCCTGTGGGAGTCTCACTGATTAACACTGAACCCTATGGGAGTCTCACTGATTAACACTGAACACTGTGGGAGTCTCACTGATTAACACATGAACACTGTGGGAGTCTCACTGATTAACACTGAACCCTATGGGAGTCTCACAGATTAACGCTGAACCCTATGGGAGTCTCACTGATTAACAATGAACCCTATGGGAGTCTCACTGATTAACACTGAACCCTATGGGAATCTCACTGATTAACACTGAACCCTGTGGGAGTCTCACTGATTAACACTGAACCCTGTGGGAGTCTCACTGATTAACACTGAACCCTGTGGGAGTCTCATTGATTAACACTGAACTCTCTGGGATTCTCACTGATTAACACTGAACTCTCTGGGATTCTCAATGATTAACACTGAACCCTGTGGGAGTCTCACTGATTAACACTGAACCCTATGGGAGTCTCACAGATTAACGCTGAACCCTATGGGAGTCTCACTGATTAACAATGAACCCTATGGGAGTCTCACTGATTAACACTGAACCCTGTGGGAGTCTCACTGATTAACACTGAACCATATGGGAGTCCCATTGATTAACACTGAACCCTATCGGAGTCTCACTGATTAATACTGAACCCTGTGGGAGTCTCACTGATTAACACTGAACCCTATGGGAGTCTCAATGATTAACAAATGAACCTTGTGGGAGTCTCACTGATTAACACTGAACCCTGTGGGAGTCTCACTGATTAACACTGAACCCTATGGGAGTCTCACAGATTAACGCTGAACCCTATGGGAGTCTCACTGATTAACAATGAACCCTATGGGAGTCTCACTGATTAACACTGAACCCTATGGGAGTCTCACTGATTAACAATGAAACCTATGGGAGTCTCACTGATTAACACTGAACTCTATGGGAGTCTCACTGATTAACCCTGAACCCTGTGGGAGTCTCACTGATTAACACATGAACCCTGTGGGAGTCTCACTGATTAACACTGAACCCTGTGGGAGTCTCACTGATTAACACTGAACCCTGTGGAAGTCTCACTGATTAACATTGAAACCTATCGGAGTCTCACTGATTAATACTGAACCCTATGGAAGTCTCACTGATTAACAATGAACCCTATGGGAGTCTCACTGATTAACACTGAACTCTATGGGATTCTCAATGATTAACACTGAACCCTGTGGGATTCTCACTGATTAACACTGAACCCTGTGGGAGTCTCAATGATTAACACTGAACCCTGTGGGAGTCTCACTGATTAACACTGAACCCTGTGGGAGTCTCACTGATTAACACTGAACTCTCTGGGATTCTCACTGATTAACACTGAACTCTCTAGGATTCTCAATGATTAACACTGAACCCTGTGGGAGTCTCACTGATTAACACTGAACCCTATGGGAGTCTCACTGATTAACACTGAACACTGTGGGAGTCTCACTGATTAACACATGAACCCTGTGGGAGTCTCACTGATTAACATTGAACCCTGTGGGAGTCTCACTGATAAACACTGAACCCTATGGGAGTCTCACTGATTAACACTGAACCCTGTGGGAGTCTCACTGATTAACACTGAACCCTGTGGGAGTCTCACTGATTAACACTGAACCCTATGGGAGCCTCACAGATTAACATTGAACACTGTGGGAGTCTCACTGATTAACACTGAACCCTATGGGAGTCTCACAGATTAACGCTGAACCCTATGGGAGTCTCACTGATTAACAATGAACCCTATGGGAGTCTCACTGATTAACACTGAACCCTATGGGAATCTCACTGATTAACACTGAACCCTGTGGGAGTCTCACTGATTAACACTGAACCCTGTGGGAGTCTCACTGATTAACACTGAACCCTGTGGGAGTCTCACTGATTAACACTGAACTCTCTGGGATTCTCACTGATTAACACTGAACTCTCTGGGATTCTCAATGATTAACACTGAACCCTGTGGGAGTCTCACTGATTAACACTGAACCCTATGGGAGTCTCACTGATTAACACTGAACACTGTGGGAGTCTCACTGATTAACACATGAACACTGTGGGAGTCTCACTGATTAACACTGAACCCTATGGGAGTCTCACAGATTAACGCTGAACCCTATGGGAGTCTCACTGATTAACAATGAACCCTATGGGAGTCTCACTGATTAACACTGAACCCTATGGGAATCTCACTGATTAACACTGAACCCTGTGGGAGTCTCACTGATTAACACTGAACCCTGTGGAAGTCTCACTGATTAACACTGAAACCTATCGGAGTCTCACTGATTAATACTGAACCCTATGGAAGTCTCACTGATTAACAATGAACCCTATGGGAGTCTCACTGATTAACACTGAACCCTATGGGAATCTCACTGATTAACACTGAACCCTGTGGGAGTCTCACTGATTAACACTGAACCCTGTGGGAGTCTCACTGATTAACACTGAACCCTGTGGGAGTCTCACTGATTAACACTGAACTCTCTGGGATTCTCACTGATTAACACTGAACTCTCTGGGATTCTCAATGATTAACACTGAACCCTGTGGGAGTCTCACTGATTAACACTGAACCCTATGGGAGTCTCACTGATTAACACTGAACACTGTGGGAGTCTCACTGATTAACACATGAACACTGTGGGAGTCTCACTGATTAACACTGAACCCTATGGGAGTCTCACAGATTAACGCTGAACCCTATGGGAGTCTCACTGATTAACAATGAACCCTATGGGAGTCTCACTGATTAACACTGAACCCTATGGGAATCTCACTGATTAACACTGAACCCTGTGGGAGTCTCACTGATTAACACTGAACCCTGTGGGAGTCTCACTGATTAACACTGAACCCTGTGGGAGTCTCACTGATTAACACTGAACTCTCTGGGATTCTCACTGATTAACACTGAACTCTCTGGGATTCTCAATGATTAACACTGAACCCTGTGGGAGTCTCACTGATTAACACTGAACCCTATGGGAGTCTCACAGATTAACGCTGAACCCTATGGGAGTCTCACTGATTAACAATGAACCCTATGGGAGTCTCACTGATTAACACTGAACCCTGTGGGAGTCTCACTGATTAACACTGAACCATATGGGAGTCCCATTGATTAACACTGAACCCTATCGGAGTCTCACTGATTAATACTGAACCCTGTGGGAGTCTCACTGATTAACACTGAACCCTATGGGAGTCTCAATGATTAACAAATGAACCTTGTGGGAGTCTCACTGATTAACACTGAACCCTGTGGGAGTCTCACTGATTAACACTGAACCCTATGGGAGTCTCACAGATTAACGCTGAACCCTATGGGAGTCTCACTGATTAACAATGAACCCTATGGGAGTCTCACTGATTAACACTGAACCCTATGGGAGTCTCACTGATTAACAATGAACCCTATGGGAGTCTCACTGATTAACACTGAACTCTATGGGAGTCTCACTGATTAACACTGAACCCTGTGGGAGTCTCACTGATTAACACATGAACCCTGTGGGAGTCTCACTGATTAACACTGAACCCTGTGGGAGTCTCACTGATTAACACTGAACCCTGTGGAAGTCTCACTGATTAACATTGAAACCTATCGGAGTCTCACTGATTAATACTGAACCCTATGGAAGTCTCACTGATTAACAATGAACCCTATGGGAGTCTCACTGATTAACACTGAACTCTATGGGATTCTCAATGATTAACACTGAACCCTGTGGGATTCTCACTGATTAACACTGAACCCTGTGGGAGTCTCACTGATTAACACTGAACCCTGTGGAAGTCTCACTGATTAACATTGAAACCTATCGGAGTCTCACTGATTAATACTGAACCCTATGGAAGTCTCACTGATTAACAATGAACCCTATGGGAGTCTCACTGATTAACACTGAACTCTATGGGATTCTCAATGATTAACACTGAACCCTGTGGGATTCTCACTGATTAACACTGAACCCTGTGGGAGTCTCAATGATTAACACTGAACCCTGTGGGAGTCTCACTGATTAACACTGAACCCTGTGGGAGTCTCACTGATTAACACTGAACTCTCTGGGATTCTCACTGATTAACACTGAACTCTCTAGGATTCTCAATGATTAACACTGAACCCTGTGGGAGTCTCACTGATTAACACTGAACCCTATGGGAGTCTCACTGATTAACACTGAACACTGTGGGAGTCTCACTGATTAACACATGAACCCTGTGGGAGTCTCACTGATTAACATTGAACCCTGTGGGAGTCTCACTGATAAACACTGAACCCTATGGGAGTCTCACTGATTAACACTGAACCCTGTGGGAGTCTCACTGATTAACACTGAACCCTGTGGGAGTCTCACTGATTAACACTGAACCCTATGGGAGCCTCACAGATTAACATTGAACACTGTGGGAGTCTCACTGATTAACACTGAACCCTATGGGAGTCTCACAGATTAACGCTGAACCCTATGGGAGTCTCACTGATTAACAATGAACCCTATGGGAGTCTCACTGATTAACACTGAACCCTATGGGAATCTCACTGATTAACACTGAACACTGTGGGAGTCTCACTGATTAACACTGAACCCTGTGGGAGTCTCACTGATTAACACTGAACCCTGTGGGAGTCTCACTGATTAACACTGAACTCTCTGGGATTCTCACTGATTAACACTGAACTCTCTGGGATTCTCAATGATTAACACTGAACCCTGTGGGAGTCTCACTGATTAACACTGAACCCTATGGGAGTCTCACTGATTAACACTGAACACTGTGGGAGTCTCACTGATTAACACATGAACACTGTGGGAGTCTCACTGATTAACACTGAACCCTATGGGAGTCTCACAGATTAACGCTGAACCCTATGGGAGTCTCACTGATTAACAATGAACCCTATGGGAGTCTCACTGATTAACACTGAACCCTATGGGAATCTCACTGATTAACACTGAACCCTGTGGGAGTCTCACTGATTAACACTGAACCCTGTGGAAGTCTCACTGATTAACACTGAAACCTATCGGAGTCTCACTGATTAATACTGAACCCTATGGAAGTCTCACTGATTAACAATGAACCCTATGGGAGTCTCACTGATTAACACTGAACCCTATGGGAATCTCACTGATTAACACTGAACCCTGTGGGAGTCTCACTGATTAACACTGAACCCTGTGGGAGTCTCACTGATTAACACTGAACCCTGTGGGAGTCTCACTGATTAACACTGAACTCTCTGGGATTCTCACTGATTAACACTGAACTCTCTGAGATTCTCAATGATTAACACTGAACCCTGTGGGAGTCTCACTGATTAACACTGAACCCTATGGGAGTCTCACTGATTAACACTGAACACTGTGGGAGTCTCACTGATTAACACATGAACACTGTGGGAGTCTCACTGATTAACACTGAACCCTATGGGAGTCTCACAGATTAACGCTGAACCCTATGGGAGTCTCACTGATTAACAATGAACCCTATGGGAGTCTCACTGATTAACACTGAACCCTATGGGAATCTCACTGATTAACACTGAACCCTGTGGGAGTCTCACTGATTAACACTGAACCCTGTGGGAGTCTCACTGATTAACACTGAACCCTGTGGGAGTCTCACTGATTAACACTGAACTCTCTGGGATTCTCACTGATTAACACTGAACTCTCTGGGATTCTCAATGATTAACACTGAACCCTGTGGGAGTCTCACTGATTAACACTGAACCCTATGGGAGTCTCACAGATTAACGCTGAACCCTATGGGAGTCTCACTGATTAACAATGAACCCTATGGGAGTCTCACTGATTAACACTGAACCCTGTGGGAGTCTCACTGATTAACACTGAACCATATGGGAGTCCCATTGATTAACACTGAACCCTATCGGAGTCTCACTGATTAATACTGAACCCTGTGGGAGTCTCACTGATTAACACTGAACCCTATGGGAGTCTCAATGATTAACAAATGAACCTTGTGGGAGTCTCACTGATTAACACTGAACCCTGTGGGAGTCTCACTGATTAACACTGAACCCTATGGGAGTCTCACAGATTAACGCTGAACCCTATGGGAGTCTCACTGATTAACAATGAACCCTATGGGAGTCTCACTGATTAACACTGAACCCTATGGGAGTCTCACTGATTAACAATGAACCCTATGGGAGTCTCACTGATTAACACTGAACTCTATGGGAGTCTCACTGATTAACACTGAACCCTGTGGGAGTCTCACTGATTAACACATGAACCCTGTGGGAGTCTCACTGATTAACACTGAACCCTGTGGGAGTCTCACTGATTAACACTGAACCCTGTGGAAGTCTCACTGATTAACATTGAAACCTATCGGAGTCTCACTGATTAATACTGAACCCTATGGAAGTCTCACTGATTAACAATGAACCCTATGGGAGTCTCACTGATTAACACTGAACTCTATGGGATTCTCAATGATTAACACTGAACCCTGTGGGATTCTCACTGATTAACACTGAACCCTGTGGGAGTCTCAATGATTAACACTGAACCCTGTGGGAGTCTCACTGATTAACACTGAACCCTGTGGGAGTCTCACTGATTAACACTGAACTCTCTGGGATTCTCACTGATTAACACTGAACTCTCTAGGATTCTCAATGATTAACACTGAACCCTGTGGGAGTCTCACTGATTAACACTGAACCCTATGGGAGTCTCACTGATTAACACTGAACACTGTGGGAGTCTCACTGATTAACACATGAACCCTGTGGGAGTCTCACTGATTAACATTGAACCCTGTGGGAGTCTCACTGATAAACACTGAACCCTATGGGAGTCTCACTGATTAACACTGAACCCTGTGGGAGTCTCACTGATTAACACTGAACCCTGTGGGAGTCTCACTGATTAACACTGAACCCTATGGGAGTCTCACAGATTAACATTGAACACTGTGGGAGTCTCACTGATTAACACTGAACCCTATGGGAGTCTCACAGATTAACGCTGAACCCTATGGGAGTCTCACTGATTAACAATGAACCCTATGGGAGTCTCACTGATTAACACTGAACCCTATGGGAATCTCACTGATTAACACTGAACCCTGTGGGAGTCTCACTGATTAACACTGAACCCTGTGGGAGTCTCACTGATTAACACTGAACCCTGTGGGAGTCTCACTGATTAACACTGAACTCTCTGGGATTCTCACTGATTAACACTGAACTCTCTGGGATTCTCAATGATTAACACTGAACCCTGTGGGAGTCTCACTGATTAACACTGAACCCTATGGGAGTCTCACTGATTAACACTGAACACTGTGGGAGTCTCATTGATTAACACATGAACACTGTGGGAGTCTCACTGATTAACACTGAACCCTATGGGAGTCTCACAGATTAACGCTGAACCCTATGGGAGTCTCACTGATTAACAATGAACCCTATGGGAGTCTCACTGATTAACACTGAACCCTATGGGAATCTCACTGATTAACACTGAACCCTGTGGGAGTCTCACTGATTAACACTGAACTCTCTGGGATTCTCACTGATTAACACTGAACTCTCTGGGATTCTCAATGATTAACACTGAACCCTGTGGGAGTCTCACTGATTAACACTGAACCCTATGGGAGTCTCACTGATTAACACTGAACACTGTGGGAGTCTCACTGATTAACACATGAACACTGTGGGAGTCTCACTGATTAACACTGAACCCTATGGGAGTCTCACAGATTAACGCTGAACCCTATGGGAGTCTCACTGATTAACAATGAACCCTATGGGATTCTCAATGATTAACACTGAACCCTGTGGGATTCTCACTGATTAACACTGAACCCTGTGGGAGTCTCAATGATTAACACTGAACCCTGTGGGAGTCTCACTGATTAACACTGAACCCTGTGGGAGTCTCACTGATTAACACTGAACTCTCTGGGATTCTCACTGATTAACACTGAACTCTCTAGGATTCTCAATGATTAACACTGAACCCTGTGGGAGTCTCACTGATTAACACTGAACCCTATGGGAGTCTCACTGATTAACACTGAACACTGTGGGAGTCTCACTGATTAACACATGAACCCTGTGGGAGTCTCACTGATTAACATTGAACCCTGTGGGAGTCTCACTGATAAACACTGAACCCTATGGGAGTCTCACTGATTAACACTGAACCCTGTGGGAGTCTCACTGATTAACACTGAACCCTGTGGGAGTCTCACTGATTAACACTGAACCCTATGGGAGTCTCACAGATTAACATTGAACACTGTGGGAGTCTCACTGATTAACACTGAACCCTATGGGAGTCTCACAGATTAACGCTGAACCCTATGGGAGTCTCACTGATTAACAATGAACCCTATGGGAGTCTCACTGATTAACACTGAACCCTATGGGAATCTCACTGATTAACACTGAACCCTGTGGGAGTCTCACTGATTAACACTGAACCCTGTGGGAGTCTCACTGATTAACACTGAACCCTGTGGGAGTCTCACTGATTAACACTGAACTCTCTGGGATTCTCACTGATTAACACTGAACTCTCTGGGATTCTCAATGATTAACACTGAACCCTGTGGGAGTCTCACTGATTAACACTGAACCCTATGGGAGTCTCACTGATTAACACTGAACACTGTGGGAGTCTCACTGATTAACACATGAACACTGTGGGAGTCTCACTGATTAACACTGAACCCTATGGGAGTCTCACAGATTAACGCTGAACCCTATGGGAGTCTCACTGATTAACAATGAACCCTATGGGAGTCTCACTGATTAACACTGAACCCTATGGGAATCTCACTGATTAACACTGAACCCTGTGGGAGTCTCACTGATTAACACTGAACTCTCTGGGATTCTCACTGATTAACACTGAACTCTCTGGGATTCTCAATGATTAACACTGAACCCTGTGGGAGTCTCACTGATTAACACTGAACCCTATGGGAGTCTCACTGATTAACACTGAACACTGTGGGAGTCTCACTGATTAACACATGAACACTGTGGGAGTCTCACTGATTAACACTGAACCCTATGGGAGTCTCACAGATTAACGCTGAACCCTATGGGAGTCTCACTGATTAACAATGAACCCTATGGGAGTCTCACTGATTAACACTGAACCCTATGGGAATCTCACTGATTAACACTGAACCCTGTGGGAGTCTCACTGATTAACACTGAACCCTGTGGAAGTCTCACTGATTAACACTGAAACCTATCGGAGTCTCACTGATTAATACTGAACCCTATGGAAGTCTCACTGATTAACAATGAACCCTATGGGAGTCTCACTGATTAACACTGAACCCTATGGGAATCTCACTGATTAACACTGAACCCTGTGGGAGTCTCACTGATTAACACTGAACCCTGTGGGAGTCTCACTGATTAACACTGAACCCTGTGGGAGTCTCACTGATTAACACTGAACTCTCTGGGATTCTCACTGATTAACACTGAACTCTCTGGGATTCTCAATGATTAACACTGAACCCTGTGGGAGTCTCACTGATTAACACTGAACCCTATGGGAGTCTCACTGATTAACACTGAACACTGTGGGAGTCTCACTGATTAACACATGAACACTGTGGGAGTCTCACTGATTAACACTGAACCCTATGGGAGTCTCACAGATTAACGCTGAACCCTATGGGAGTCTCACTGATTAACAATGAACCCTATGGGAGTCTCACTGATTAACACTGAACCCTATGGGAATCTCACTGATTAACACTGAACCCTGTGGGAGTCTCACTGATTAACACTGAACCCTGTGGGAGTCTCACTGATTAACACTGAACCCTGTGGGAGTCTCACTGATTAACACTGAACTCTCTGGGATTCTCACTGATTAACACTGAACTCTCTGGGATTCTCAATGATTAACACTGAACCCTGTGGGAGTCTCACTGATTAACACTGAACCCTATGGGAGTCTCACAGATTAACGCTGAACCCTATGGGAGTCTCACTGATTAACAATGAACCCTATGGGAGTCTCACTGATTAACACTGAACCCTGTGGGAGTCTCACTGATTAACACTGAACCATATGGGAGTCCCATTGATTAACACTGAACCCTATCGGAGTCTCACTGATTAATACTGAACCCTGTGGGAGTCTCACTGATTAACACTGAACCCTATGGGAGTCTCAATGATTAACAAATGAACCTTGTGGGAGTCTCACTGATTAACACTGAACCCTGTGGGAGTCTCACTGATTAACACTGAACCCTATGGGAGTCTCACAGATTAACGCTGAACCCTATGGGAGTCTCACTGATTAACAATGAACCCTATGGGAGTCTCACTGATTAACACTGAACCCTATGAGAGTCTCACTGATTAACAATGAACCCTATGGGAGTCTCACTGATTAACACTGAACTCTATGGGAGTCTCACTGATTAACACTGAACCCTGTGGGAGTCTCACTGATTAACACATGAACCCTGTGGGAGTCTCACTGATTAACACTGAACCCTGTGGGAGTCTCACTGATTAACACTGAACCCTGTGGAAGTCTCACTGATTAACATTGAAACCTATCGGAGTCTCACTGATTAATACTGAACCCTATGGAAGTCTCACTGATTAACAATGAACCCTATGGGAGTCTCACTGATTAACACTGAACTCTATGGGATTCTCAATGATTAACACTGAACCCTGTGGGATTCTCACTGATTAACACTGAACCCTGTGGGAGTCTCAATGATTAACACTGAACCCTGTGGGAGTCTCACTGATTAACACTGAACCCTGTGGGAGTCTCACTGATTAACACTGAACTCTCTGGGATTCTCACTGATTAACACTGAACTCTCTAGGATTCTCAATGATTAACACTGAACCCTGTGGGAGTCTCACTGATTAACACTGAACCCTATGGGAGTCTCACTGATTAACACTGAACACTGTGGGAGTCTCACTGATTAACACATGAACCCTGTGGGAGTCTCACTGATTAACATTGAACCCTGTGGGAGTCTCACTGATAAACACTGAACCCTATGGGAGTCTCACTGATTAACACTGAACCCTGTGGGAGTCTCACTGATTAACACTGAACCCTGTGGGAGTCTCACTGATTAACACTGAACCCTATGGGAGTCTCACAGATTAACATTGAACACTGTGGGAGTCTCACTGATTAACACTGAACCCTATGGGAGTCTCACAGATTAACGCTGAACCCTATGGGAGTCTCACTGATTAACAATGAACCCTATGGGAGTCTCACTGATTAACACTGAACCCTATGGGAATCTCACTGATTAACACTGAACCCTGTGGGAGTCTCACTGATTAACACTGAACCCTGTGGGAGTCTCACTGATTAACACTGAACCCTGTGGGAGTCTCACTGATTAACACTGAACTCTCTGGGATTCTCACTGATTAACACTGAACTCTCTGGGATTCTCAATGATTAACACTGAACCCTGTGGGAGTCTCACTGATTAACACTGAACCCTATGGGAGTCTCACTGATTAACACTGAACACTGTGGGAGTCTCACTGATTAACACATGAACACTGTGGGAGTCTCACTGATTAACACTGAACCCTATGGGAGTCTCACAGATTAACGCTGAACCCTATGGGAGTCTCACTGATTAACAATGAACCCTATGGGAGTCTCACTGATTAACACTGAACCCTATGGGAATCTCACTGATTAACACTGAACCCTGTGGGAGTCTCACTGATTAACACTGAACCCTGTGGGAGTCTCACTGATTAACACTGAACCCTGTGGGAGTCTCACTGATTAACACTGAACTCTCTGGGATTCTCACTGATTAACACTGAACTCTCTGGGATTCTCAATGATTAACACTGAACCCTGTGGGAGTCTCACTGATTAACACTGAACCCTATGGGAGTCTCACAGATTAACGCTGAACCCTATGGGAGTCTCACTGATTAACAATGAACCCTATGGGAGTCTCACTGATTAACACTGAACCCTATGGGAGTCTCACTGATTAACAATGAACCCTATGGGAGTCTCACTGATTAACACTGAACTCTATGGGAGTCTCACTGATTAACACTGAACCCTGTGGGAGTCTCACTGATTAACACATGAACCCTGTGGGAGTCTCACTGATTAACACTGAACCCTGTGGGAGTCTCACTGATTAACACTGAACCCTGTGGAAGTCTCACTGATTAACACTGAAACCTATCGGAGTCTCACTGATTAATACTGAACCCTATGGAAGTCTCACTGATTAACAATGAACCCTATGGGAGTCTCACTGATTAACACTGAACTCTATGGGATTCTCAATGATTAACACTGAACCCTGTGGGATTCTCACTGATTAACACTGAACCCTGTGGGAGTCTCAATGATTAACACTGAACCCTGTGGGAGTCTCACTGATTAACACTGAACCCTGTGGGAGTCTCACTGATTAACACTGAACTCTCTGGGATTCTCACTGATTAACACTGAACTCTCTAGGATTCTCAATGAT
Organism: Petromyzon marinus; assembly: GCF_048934315.1. Lineage (NCBI taxonomy): Eukaryota > Metazoa > Chordata > Hyperoartia > Petromyzontiformes > Petromyzontidae > Petromyzon > Petromyzon marinus. The sequence goes on along the minus strand of NW_027423058.1, from coordinate 1,277,252 downwards.
TAACACTGAACCCTGTGGGAGTCTCACTGATTAACACTGAACCCTATGGGAGTCTCACTGATTAACAATGAACACTGTGGGAGTCTCACTGATTAACACATGAACCCTGTGGGAGTCTCACTGATTAACACTGAACCCTGTGGGAGTCTCACTGATAAACACTGAACCCTATGGGAGTCTCACTGATTAACACTGAACCCTGTGGGAGTCTCACTGATTAACACTGAACCCTGTGGGAGTCTCACTGATTAACACTGAACCCTATGGGAGTCTCACAGATTAACATTGAACACTGTGGGAGTCTCACTGATTAACACTGAACCCTATGGGAGTCTCACAGATTAACGCTGAACCCTATGGGAGTCTCACTGATTAACAATGAACCCTATGGGAGTCTCACTGATTAACACTGAACCCTATGGGAATCTCACTGATTAACACTGAACCCTGTGGGAGTCTCACTGATTAACACTGAACCCTGTGGGAGTCTCACTGATTAACACTGAACCCTGTGGGAGTCTCACTGATTAACACTGAACTCTCTGGGATTCTCACTGATTAACACTGAACTCTCTGGGATTCTCAATGATTAACACTGAACCCTGTGGGAGTCTCACTGATTAACACTGAACCCTATGGGAGTCTCACTGATTAACACTGAACACTGTGGGAGTCTCACTGATTAACACATGAACCCTGTGGGAGTCTCACTGATTAACACTGAACCCTGTGGGAGTCTCACTGATAAACACTGAACCCTATGGGAGTCTCAATGATTAACACTGAACCCTGTGGGAGTCTCACTGATTAACACTGAACCCTGTGGGAGTCTCACTGATTAACACTGAACCCTATGGGAGTCTCACAGATTAACATTGAACACTGTGGGAGTCTCACTGATTAACACGGAACCCTATGGGAGTCTCACTGATTAACACTGAACCCTGTGGGAGTCTCACTGATTAACACTGAACCCTTAGGGAGTCTCACTGATTAACACTGAACCCTGTGGGAGTCTCACTGATTAACACTGAACCCTATGGGAGTCTCACAGATTAACGCTGAACCCTATGGGAGTCTCACTGATTAACACTGAACACTGTGGGAGTCTCACTGATTAACACTGAACCCTATGGGAATCTCACTGATTAACACTGAACCCTATGGGAGTCTCACTGATTAACACTGAACCCTGTGGGAGTCTCACTGATTAACACTGAACCCTGTGGGAGTCTCACTGATTAACACTGAACCCTATGGGAGTCTCACTGATTAACACATGAACCCTGAGGGAGTCTCACTGATTAACACTGAACCCTGTGGGAGTCTCACTGATTAACACTGAACCCTGTGGGAGTCTCACTGATTAACACAGAACCATATGGGAGTCTCATTGATTAACACTGAACCCTATGGGAGTTTCACTGATTAACACTGAACCCTGTGGGAGTCTCACTGATTAACACTGAACCCTATGGGAGTCTCAATGATTAACAAATGAACCTTGTGGGAGTCTCACTGATTAACACTGAACCCTGTGGGAGTCTCACTGATTAACACTGAACCCTATGGGAGTCTCACAGATTAACGCTGAACCCTATGGGAGTCTCACTGATTAACAATGAACCCTATGGGAGTCTCACTGATTAATACTGAACCCTATGAGAATCTCACTGATTAACACTGAAGCCTGTGGGAGTCTCACTGATTAACACTGAACCCTATGGGAGTCTCACTGAATAACACATGAACCCTGAGGGAGTCTCACTGATTAACACTGAACCCTGTGGGAGTCTCAATGATTAACACTGAACCCTGTGGGAGTCTCACTGATTAACACTGAACCATATGGGAGTCTCATTGATTAACACTGAACCCTATGGGAGTCTCACTGATTAACACTGAACCCTGTGGGAGTCTCACTGATTAACACTGAACCCTATGGGAGTCTCACTGATTAACATATGAACCCTCTGGGAGACTCACTGATTAACACTGAACCCTGTGGGAGTCTCACTGATTAACACTGAACCCTGTGGGAGTCTCACTGATTAACACTGAACCCTATGGGAGTCTCACTGATTAACTCTGAACCCTGTGGGAGTCTCACTGATTAACACTGAACCCTATGGGAGTTTCACTGATTAACACTGAACCCTGTGGGAGTCTCACTGATTAACACTGAACCCTATGGGAGTCTCACAGATTAACGCTGAACCCTATGGGAGTCTCACTGATTAACACTGAACCCTATGGGAGTCTCACAGATTAACGCTGAACCCTATGGGAGTCTCACTGATTAACAATGAACCCTATGGGAGTCTCACTGATTAACACTGAACCCTATGGGAATCTCACTGATTAACACTGAACCCTGTGGGAGTCTCACTGATTAACACTGAACCCTGTGGGAGTCTCACTGATTAACACTGAACCCTGTGGGAGTCTCACTGATTAACACTGAACTCTCTGGGATTCTCACTGATTAACACTGAACTCTCTGGGATTCTCAATGATTAACACTGAACCCTGTGTGAGTCTCACTGATTAACACTGAACCCTATGGGAGTCTCACTGATTAACACTGAACACTGTGGGAGTCTCACTGATTAACACATGAACCCTGTGGGAGTCTCACTGATTAACACTGAACCCTGTGGGAGTCTCACTGATAAACACTGAACCCTATGGGAGTCTCACTGATTAACACTGAACCCTGTGGGAGTCTCACTGATTAACACTGAACCCTGTGGGAGTCTCACTCATTAACACTGAACCCTATGGGAGTCTCACAGATTAACATTGAACACTGTGGGAGTCTCACTGATTAACACGGAACCCTATGGGAGTCTCACTGATTAACACTGAACCCTGTGGGAGTCTCAATGATTAACACTGAACCCTTAGGGAGTCTCACTGATTAACACTGAACCCTGTGGGAGTCTCACTGATTAACACTGAACCCTATGGGAGTCTCACAGATTAACGCTGAACCCTATGGGAGTCTCACTGATTAACACTGAACACTGTGGGAGTCTCACTGATTAACACTGAACCCTATGGGAATCTCACTGATTAACACTGAACCCTATGGGAGTCTCACTGATTAACACTGAACCCTGTGGGAGTCTCACTGATTAACACTGAACCCTGTGGGAGTCTCACTGATTAACACTGAACCCTATGGGAGTCTCACTGATTAACACTGAACCCTGTGGGAGTCTCACTGATTAACACTGAACCCTGTGGGAGTCTCACTGATTAACACTGAACCATATGGGAGTCTCATTGATTAACACTGAACCCTATGGGAGTTTCACTGATTAACACTGAACCCTGTGGGAATCTCACTGATTAACACTGAACCCTATGGGAGTCTCAATGATTAACAAATGAACCTTGTGGGAGTCTCACTGATTAACACTGAACCCTGTGGGAGTCTCACTGATTAACACTGAACCCTATGGGAGTCTCACAGATTAACGCTGAACCCTATGGGAGTCTCACTGATTAACAATGAACCCTATGGGAGTCTCACTGATTAACACTGAACCCTATGGGAATCTCACTGATTAACACTGAAGCCTGTGGGAGTCTCACTGATTAACACTGAACCCTATGGGAGTCTCACTGAATAACACATGAACCCTGAGGGAGTCTCACTGATTAACACTGAACCCTGTGGGAGTCTCACTGATTAACACTGAACCCTGTGGGAGTCTCACTGATTAACACTGAACCCTTAGGGAGTCTCACTGATTAACACTGAACCCTGTGGGAGTCTCACTGATTAACACTGAACCCTATGGGAGTCTCACAGATTAACGCTGAACCCTATGGGAGTCTCACTGATTAACACTGAACACTGTGGGAGTCTCACTGATTAACACTGAACCCTATGGGAATCTCACTGATTAACACTGAACCCTATGGGAGTCTCACTGATTAACACTGAACCCTGTGGGAGTCTCACTGATTAACACTGAACCCTGTGGGAGTCTCACTGATTAACACTGAACCCTATGGGAGTCTCACTGATTAACACATGAACCCTGAGGGAGTCTCACTGATTAACACTGAACCCTGTGGGAGTCTCACTGATTAACACTGAACCCTGTGGGAGTCTCACTGATTAACACAGAACCATATGGGAGTCTCATTGATTAACACTGAACCCTATGGGAGTTTCACTGATTAACACTGAACCCTGTGGGAGTCTCACTGATTAACACTGAACCCTATGGGAGTCTCAATGATTAACAAATGAACCTTGTGGGAGTCTCACTGATTAACACTGAACCCTGTGGGAGTCTCACTGATTAACACTGAACCCTATGGGAGTCTCACAGATTAACGCTGAACCCTATGGGAGTCTCACTGATTAACAATGAACCCTATGGGAGTCTCACTGATTAATACTGAACCCTATGAGAATCTCACTGATTAACACTGAAGCCTGTGGGAGTCTCACTGATTAACACTGAACCCTATGGGAGTCTCACTGAATAACACATGAACCCTGAGGGAGTCTCACTGATTAACACTGAACCCTGTGGGAGTCTCAATGATTAACACTGAACCCTGTGGGAGTCTCACTGATTAACACTGAACCATATGGGAGTCTCATTGATTAACACTGAACCCTATGGGAGTCTCACTGATTAACACTGAACCCTGTGGGAGTCTCACTGATTAACACTGAACCCTATGGGAGTCTCACTGATTAACATATGAACCCTCTGGGAGACTCACTGATTAACACTGAACCCTGTGGGAGTCTCACTGATTAACACTGAACCCTGTGGGAGTCTCACTGATTAACACTGAACCCTATGGGAGTCTCACTGATTAACTCTGAACCCTGTGGGAGTCTCACTGATTAACACTGAACCCTATGGGAGTTTCACTGATTAACACTGAACCCTGTGGGAGTCTCACTGATTAACACTGAACCCTATGGGAGTCTCACAGATTAACGCTGAACCCTATGGGAGTCTCACTGATTAACACTGAACCCTATGGGAGTCTCACAGATTAACGCTGAACCCTATGGGAGTCTCACTGATTAACAATGAACCCTATGGGAGTCTCACTGATTAACACTGAACCCTATGGGAATCTCACTGATTAACACTGAACCCTGTGGGAGTCTCACTGATTAACACTGAACCCTGTGGGAGTCTCACTGATTAACACTGAACCCTGTGGGAGTCTCACTGATTAACACTGAACTCTCTGGGATTCTCACTGATTAACACTGAACTCTCTGGGATTCTCAATGATTAACACTGAACCCTGTGGGAGTCTCACTGATTAACACTGAACCCTATGGGAGTCTCACTGATTAACACTGAACACTGTGGGAGTCTCACTGATTAACACATGAACCCTGTGGGAGTCTCACTGATTAACACTGAACCCTGTGGGAGTCTCACTGATAAACACTGAACCCTATGGGAGTCTCACTGATTAACACTGAACCCTGTGGGAGTCTCACTGATTAACACTGAACCCTGTGGGAGTCTCACTGATTAACACTGAACCCTATGGGAGTCTCACAGATTAACATTGAACACTGTGGGAGTCTCACTGATTAACACGGAACCCTATGGGAGTCTCACTGATTAACACTGAACCCTGTGGGAGTCTCACTGATTAACACTGAACCCTGTGGGAGTCTCACTGATTAACACTGAACCCTGTGGGAGTCTCACTGATTAACACTGAACCCTATGGGAGTCTCACAGATTAACATTGAACACTGTGGGAGTCTCACTGATTAACACGGAACCCTATGGGAGTCTCACTGATTAACACTGAACCCTGTGGGAGTCTCACTGATTAACACTGAACCCTATGGGAGTCTCACTGATTAACACTGAACCCTGTGGGAGTCTCACTGATTAACACTGAACCCTATGGGAGTCTCACAGATTAACGCTGAACCCTATGGGAGTCTCACTGATTAACACTGAACACTGTGGGAGTCTCACTGATTAACACTGAACCCTATGGGAATCTCACTGATTAACACTGAACCCTATGGGAGTCTCACTGATTAACACTGAACCCTGTGGGAGTCTCACTGATTAACACTGAACCCTGTGGGAGTCTCACTGATTAACACTGAACCCTATGGGAGTCTCACTGATTAACATATGAACCCTCTGGGAGACTCACTGATTAACACTGAACCCTGTGGGAGTCTCACTGATTAACACTGAACCCTGTGGGAGTCTCACTGATTAACACTGAACCCTATGGGAGTCTCACTGATTAACTCTGAACCCTGTGGGAGTCTCACTGATTAACACTGAACCCTATGGGAGTTTCACTGATTAACACTGAACCCTGTGGGAGTCTCACTGATTAACACTGAACCCTATGGGAGTCTCACAGATTAACGCTGAACCCTATGGGAGTCTCACTGATTAACACTGAACCCTATGGGAGTCTCACAGATTAACGCTGAACCCTATGGGAGTCTCACTGATTAACAATGAACCCTATGGGAGTCTCACTGATTAACACTGAACCCTATGGGAATCTCACTGATTAACACTGAACCCTGTGGGAGTCTCACTGATTAACACTGAACCCTGTGGGAGTCTCACTGATTAACACTGAACCCTGTGGGAGTCTCACTGATTAACACTGAACTCTCTGGGATTCTCACTGATTAACACTGAACTCTCTGGGATTCTCAATGATTAACACTGAACCCTGTGGGAGTCTCACTGATTAACACTGAACCCTATGGGAGTCTCACTGATTAACACTGAACACTGTGGGAGTCTCACTGATTAACACATGAACCCTGTGGGAGTCTCACTGATTAACACTGAACCCTGTGGGAGTCTCACTGATAAACACTGAACCCTATGGGAGTCTCACTGATTAACACTGAACCCTGTGGGAGTCTCACTGATTAACACTGAACCCTGTGGGAGTCTCACTGATTAACACTGAACCCTATGGGAGTCTCACAGATTAACATTGAACACTGTGGGAGTCTCACTGATTAACACGGAACCCTATGGGAGTCTCACTGATTAACACTGAACCCTGTGGGAGTCTCACTGATTAACACTGAACCCTGTGGGAGTCTCACTGATTAACACTGAACCCTGTGGGAGTCTCACTGATTAACACTGAACCCTATGGGAGTCTCACAGATTAACATTGAACACTGTGGGAGTCTCACTGATTAACACGGAACCCTATGGGAGTCTCACTGATTAACACTGAACCCTGTGGGAGTCTCACTGATTAACACTGAACCCTATGGGAGTCTCACTGATTAACACTGAACCCTGTGGGAGTCTCACTGATTAACACTGAACCCTATGGGAGTCTCACAGATTAACGCTGAACCCTATGGGAGTCTCACTGATTAACACTGAACACTGTGGGAGTCTCACTGATTAACACTGAACCCTATGGGAATCTCACTGATTAACACTGAACCCTATGGGAGTCTCACTGATTAACACTGAACCCTGTGGGAGTCTCACTGATTAACACTGAACCCTGTGGGAGTCTCACTGATTAACACTGAACCCTATGGGAGTCTCACTGATTAACACTGAACACTGTGGGAGTCTCACTGATTAACACTGAACCCTGTGGGAGTCTCACTGATTAACACTGAACCATATGGGAGTCTCATTGATTAACACTGAACCCTATGGGAGTCTCACTGATTAACACTGAACCCTGTGGGAGTCTCACTGATTAACACTGAACCCTATGGGAGTCTCAATGATTAACAAATGAACCTTGTGGGAGTCTCACTGATTAACACTGAACCCTGTGGGAGTCTCACTGATTAACACTGAACCCTATGGGAGTCTCACAGATTAACGCTGAACCCTATGGGAGTCTCACTGATTAACAATGAACCCTATGGGAGTCTCACTGATTAACACTGAACACTATGGGAATCTCACTGATTAACACTGAAGCCTGTGGGAGTCTCACTGATTAACACTGAACCCTATGGGAGTCTCACTGAATAACACATGAACCCTGAGGGAGTCTCACTGATTAACACTGAACTCTCTGGGATTCTCACTGATTAACACTGAACTCTCTGGGATTCTCAATGATTAACACTGAACCATATGGGAGTCTCACTGATTAACACTGAACCCTATGGGAGTCTCACTGATTAACACTGAACACTGTGGGAGTCTCACTGATTAACACTGAACCCTATGGGAGTCTCACTGATTAACACATGAACCCTGTGGGAGACTCACTGATTAACACTGAACCCTGTGGGAGTCTCACTGATTAACACTGAACCCTGTGGGAGTCTCACTGATTAACACTGAACCCTATGGGAGTCTCACTGATTAACTCTGAACCCTGTGGGAGTCTCACTGATTAACACTGAACCCTATGGGAGTTTCACTGATTAACACTGAACCCTGTGGGAGTCTCACTGATTAACACTGAACCCTATGGGAGTCTCACAGATTAACGCTGAACCCTATGGGAGTCTCACTGATTAACAATGAACCCTATGGGAGTCTCACTGATTAACACTGAACCCTATGGGAATCTCACTGATTAACACTGAAGCCTGTGGGAGTCTCAGTGATTAACACTGAACCCTGAGGGAGTGTCACTGATTAACACTGAACACTGTGGGAGTCTCACTGATTAACACTGAACCCTGTGGGAGTCTCACAGATTAACACTGAACCCTATGGGAGTCTCACTGATTAACACATGAACCCTGAGGGAGTCTCACTGATTAACACTGAACCCTGTGGGAGTCTCACTGATTAACACTGAACCCTGTGGGAGTCTCACTTATTAACACTGAACCATATGGGAGTCTCATTGATTAACACTGAACTCTATGAGAGTCTCACTGATTAATACTGAACCCTATGGAAGTCTCACTGATTAACAATGAACCCTATGGGAGTCTCACTGATTAACACTGAACTCTATGGGATTCTCAATGATTAACACTGAACCCTGTGGGATTCTCACTGATTAACACTGAACCCTGTGGGAGTCTCACTGATTAACACTGAACCCTGTGGGAGTCTCACTGATTAACACTGAACCCTGTGGGAGTCTCACTGATTAACACTGAACCCTGTGGGAGTCTCACTGATTAACACTGAACTCTCTGGGATTCTCACTGATTAACACTGAACTCTCTAGGATTCTCAATGATTAACACTGAACCCTGTGGGAGTCTCACTGATTAACACTGAACCCTATGGGAGTCTCACTGATTAACACTGAACACTGTGGGAGTCTCACTGATTAACACTGAACCCTTAGGGAGTCTTACTGATTAACACTGAACCCTGTGGGAGTCTCACTGATTAACACTGAACCCTATGGGAGTCTCACAGATTAACGCTGAACCCTATGGGAGTCTCACTGATTAACACTGAACACTGTGGGAGTCTCACTGATTAACACTGAACCCTATGGGAATCTCACTGATTAACACTGAACCCTATGGGAGTCTCACTGATTAACACTGAACCCTGTGGGAGTCTCACTGATTAACACTGAACCCTGTGGGAGTCTCACTGATTAACACTGAACCCTATGGGAGTCTCACTGATTAACACTGAACCCTGTGGGAGTCTCACTGATTAACACTGAACCCTATGGGAGTCTCACTGATTAACACATGAACCCTGAGGGAGTCTCACTGATTAACACTGAACCCTGTGGGAGTCTCACTGATTAACACTGAACCCTGTGGGAGTCTCACTGATTCACACTGAACCATATGGGAGTCTCATTGATTAACACTGAACCCTATGGGAGTCTCACTGATTAACACTGAACCCTGTGGGAGTCTCACTGATTAACACTGAACCCTATGGGAGTCTCAATGATTAACAAATGAACCTTGTGGGAGTCTCACTGATTAACACTGAACCCTGTGGGAGTCTCACTGATTAACACTGAACCCTATGGGAGTCTCACAGATTAACACTGAACCCTATGGGAGTCTCACTGATTAACAATGAACCCTATGGGAGTCTCACTGATTAACACTGAAGCCTGTGGGAGTCTCAGTGATTAACACTGAACCCTATGGGAATCTCACTGATTAACACTGAAGCCTGTGGGAGTCTCAGTGATTAACACTGAACCCTGAGGGAGTGTCACTGATTAACACTGAACACTGTGGGAGTCTCACTGATTAACACTGAACACTGTGGGAGTCTCACTGATTAACACTGAACCCTGTGGGAGTCTCACTGATTAACACTTAACCCTATGGGAGTCTCACTAATTAACACTGAACCCTGAGGGAATCTCACTGATTAACACTGAACCCTATGGGAGTCTCACTGATTAACACTGAACCCTGTGGAAGTCTCACTGATTAACACTGAAACCTATCGGAGTCTCACTGATTAACACTGAACCCTATGGATGTCTCACTGATTAACAATGAACCCTATGGGAGTCTCACTGATTAACACTGAACTCTATGGGATTCTCAATGATTAACACTGAACCCTGTGGGATTCTCACTGATTAACACTGAACCCTGTGGGAGTCTCACTGATTAACACTGAACCCTGTGGGAGTCTCACTGATTAACACTGAACCCTGTGGGAGTCTCACTGATTAACACATGAACCCTGTGGGAGTCTCACTGATTAACACTGAACCCTGTGGGAGTCTCACTGATTAACACTGAACCCTATGGGAGTCTCATTGATTAACACTGAAACCTGTGGGAGTCTCACTGATTAACACTGAACCCTATGGGAGTCTCACAGGTTTTACATTGAACACTGTGGGAGTCTCACTGATTGACACTGAACCCTATGGGAGTGTCACTGATTAACACTGCACCCTGTGGGAGTCTCACTGATTAACACTGAACCCTATGGGAGTCTCACTGATTAACACTGAACCCTGTGGGAGTCTCACTGATTAACACTGAACCCTATGGGAGTCTCACTGATTAACACATGAACCCTGAGGGAGTCTCACTGATTAACACTGAACCCTGTGGGAGTCTCACTGATTAACACTGAACCCTGTGGGAGTCTCACTGATTAACACTGAACCATATGGGAGTCTCATTGATTAACACTGAACCCTATGGGAGTCTCACTGATTAATACTGAACCCTGTGGGAGTCTCACTGATTAACACTGAACCCTATGGGAGTCTCAATGATTAACACATGAACCCTGTGGGAGTCTCACTGATTAACACTGAACCCTGTGGGAATCTCACTGATTAACACTGAACCCTATGGGAGTCTCACAGATTAACGCTGAACCCTATGGGAGTCTCACTGATTAACAATGAACCCTATGGGAGTCTCACTGATTAACACTGAACCCTATGGGAATCTCACTGATTAACACTGAAGCCTGTGGGAGTCTCAGTGATTAACACTGAACCCTGAGGGAGTGTCACTGATTAACACTGAACACTGTGGGAGTCTCACTGATTAACACTGAACACTGTGGGAGTCTCACTGATTAACACTGAACCCTGTGGGAGTCTCACTGATTAACACTTAACCCTATGGGAGTCTCACTAATTAACACTGAACCCTGAGGGAGTCTCACTGATTAACACTGAACCCTATGGGAGTCTCACTGATTAACACTGAACCCTGTGGAAGTCTCACTGATTAACACTGAAACCTATCGGAGTCTCACTGATTAACACTGAACCCTATGGAAGTCTCACTGATTAACAATGAACCCTATGGGAGTCTCACTGATTAACACTGAACTCTATGGGATTCTCAATGATTAACACTGAACCCTGTGGGATTCTCACTGATTAACACTGAACCCTGTGGGAGTCTCACTGATTAACACTGAACTCTCTGGGATTCTCAATGATTAACACTGAACCCTGTGGGAGTCTCACTGATTAACACTGAACCCTATGGGAGTCTCACTGATTAACACTGAACACTGTGGGAGTCTCACTGATTAACACATGAACCCTGTGGAAGTCTCACTGATTAACACTGAACCCTGTGGGAGTCTCACTGATTAACACTGAACCCTATGGGAGTCTCATTGATTAACACTGAACCCTGTGGGAGTCTCACTGATTAACACTGAACCCTATGGGAGTCTCACTGATTAACACTGAACACTGTGGGAGTCTCACTGATTAACACATGAACCCTGTGGAAGTCTCACTGATTAACACTGAACCCTGTGGGAGTCTCACTGATTAACACTGAACCCTATGGGAGTCTCATTGATTAACACTGAACCCTGTGGGAGTCTCACTGATTAACACTGAACCCTGTGGGAGTCTCACTGATTAACACTGAACCCTATGGGAGTCTCACAGATTAACATTGAACACTGTGGGAGTCTCACTGATTAACACTGAACCCTATGGGAGTCTCACTGATTAACACTGAACCCTGTGGGAGTCTCACTGATTAACACTGAACCCTATGGGAGTCTCACTGATTAATACTGAACCCTGTGGGAGTCTCACTGATTAACACTGAACCCTATGAGAGTCTCACAGATTAACGCTGAACCCTATGGGAGTCTCACTGATTAACACTGAACACTATGGGAGTCTCACTGAATAACACATGAACCCTGAGGGAGTCTCACTGATTAACACTGAACCCTGTGGGAGTCTCAATGATTAACACTGAACCCTGTGGGAGTCTCACTGATTAACACTGAACCATATGGGAGTCTCATTGATTAACACTGAACCCTATGGGAGTCTCACTGATTAACACTGAACCCTGTGGGAGTCTCACTGATTAACACTGAACCCTATGGGAGTCTCACTGATTAACACTGAACCCTATGGGAGTCTCACTGATTAACACTGAACCCTATGGGAGTCTCACTGATTAACACTGAACCCTATGGGAGTCTCACTGATTAACACATGAACCCTGTGGGAGTCTCACTGATTAACACTGAACCCTGTGGGAGTCTCACTGATTAACACTGAACCCTGTGGGAGTCTCACTGATTAACACTGAACCCTATGGGAGTCTCACAGATTAACGCTGAACCCTATGGGAGTCTCATTGATTAACAAGGAACCCTATGGGAGTCTCACTGATTAACACTGAACCCTATGGGAATCTCACTGATTAACACTGAACCCTGAGGGAGTCTCACTGATTAACACTGAACCCTGTGGGAGTCTCACTGATTAACACTGAACCCAGTGGGAGTCTCACTGATTAACACTGAACCCTATGGGAGTCTCACTGATTAATACTGAACCCTGTGGGAGTCTCACTGATTAACACTGAACCCTATGAGAGTCTCACAGATTAACGCTGAACCCTATGGGAGTCTCACTGATTAACACTGAACACTATGGGAGTCTCACTGAATAACACATGAACCCTGAGGGAGTCTCACTGATTAACACTGAACCCTGTGGGAGTCTCAATGATTAACACTGAACCCTGTGGGAGTCTCACTGATTAACACTGAACCATATGGGAGTCTCATTGATTAACACTGAACCCTATGGGAGTCTCACTGATTAACACTGAACCCTGTGGGAGTCTCACTGATTAACACTGAACCCTATGGGAGTCTCACTGATTAACACATAAACCCTGAGGGAGTCTCACTGATTAACACTGAACCCTGTGGGAGTCTCACTGATTAACACTGAACCCTGTGGGAGTCTCACTGATTAACACTGAACCCTATGGGAGTCTCACTGATTAACACTGAACCCTATGGAAGTCTCACTGATTAACACTGAACCCTATGGGAGTCTCACTGATTAACACTGAACCCTATGGGAGTCTCACTGATTAACACATGAACCCTGTGGGAGTCTCACTGATTAACACTGAACCCTATGGGAGTCTCACTGATTAACACATGAACCCTGTGTGAGTCTCACTGATTAAACTGAACCCTGTGGGAGTCTCACTGATTAACACTGAACCCTATGGGAGTCTCACAGATTAACGCTGAACCCTATGGGAGTCTCATTGATTAACAAGGAACCCTATGGGAGTCTCACTGATTAACACTGAACCCTATGGGAATCTCACTGATTAACACTGAACCCTGTGGGAGTCTCACTGATTAACACATGAACCCTGTGGGAGTCTCACTGATTAACACTGAACCCTGTGGGAGTCTCACTGATTAACACTGAACCCTGTGGGAGTCTCACTGATTAACACATGAACCCTGTGGGAGTCTCACTGATTAACACTGAACCCTGTGGGAGTCTCACTGATTAACACTGAACCCTATGGGAGTCTCACAGATTAACGCTGAACCCTATGGGACTCTCACTGATTAACACTGAACCCTATGGGAATCTCACTGATTAACACTGAACCCTGAGGGAGTCTCACTGATTAACACTGAACCCTGTGGGAGTCTCACTGATTAACACTGAACCCTGTGGGAGTCTCACTGATTAACACTGAACCATATGGGAGTCTCATTGATTAACACTGAACCCTATGGGAGTCTCACTGATTAACACTGAACCCTGTGGGAGTCTCACTGATTAACACTGAACCCTATGGGAGTCTCACTGATTAACACATGAACCTTGTGGGAGTCTCACTGATTAACACTGAACCCTGTGGGAGTCTCACTGATTAACACATGAACCCTGTGGGAGTCTCACTGATTAACACTGAACCCTGTGGGAGTCTCACTGATTAACACTGAACCCTGTGGGATTCTCACTGATTAACACTGAACCCTGTGGGAGTCTCACTGATTAACACTGAACCCTGTGGGAGTCTCACTGATTAACACTGAACCCTATGGGAGTCTCACAGATTAACATTGAACACTGTGGGAGTCTCACTGATTAACACTGAACCCTATGGGAGTCTCATTGATTAACACTGAACCCTGTGGGAGTCTGATTGATTAACACTGAACCCTATGGGAGTCTCACTGATTAACACTGAACCCTGTGGGAGTCTCACTGATTAACACTGAACCCTATGGGAGTCTCACAGATTAACGCTGAACTCTATGGGAGTCTCACTGATTAACACTGAACACTGTGGGAGTCTCACTGATTAACACTGAACCCTATGGGAATCTCAATGATTAACACTGAACCCTATGGGAGTCTCAATGATTAAGACTGAACCCTGTGGGAGTCTCACTGATTAACACTGAACCATATGGGAGTCTCATTGATTAACACTGAACCCTATGGGAGTCTCACTGATTAACACTGAACCCTGTGGGAGTCTCACTGATTAACACTGAACCCTATGGGAGTCTCACTGATTAACACATGAACCCTGAGGGAATCTCACTGATTAACACTGAACCCTGTGGGAGTCTCACTGATTAACACTGAACCCTGTGGGAGTCTCACTGATTAACACTGAACCCTATTGGAGTCTCACTGATTAACACTGAACCCTATGGGAGTCTCACTGATTAACACTGAACCCTATGGGAGTCTCACTGATTAACACTGAACCCTATGGGAGTCTCACTGATTAACACATGAACCCTGTGGGAGTCTCACTGATTAACACTGAACCCTATGGGAGTCTCACTGATTAACACATGAACCCTGTGGGAGTCTCACTGATTAACACTGAACCCTATGGGAATCTCACTGATTAACACTGAACCCTGAGGGAGTCTCACTGATTAACACTGAACCCTGTGGGAGTCTCACTGATTAACACTGAACCCTGTGGGAGTCTCACTGATTAACACTGAACCATATGGGAGTCTCATTGATTAACACTGAACCCTATGGGAGTCTCACTGATTAACACTGAACCCTGTGGGAGTCTCACTGATTAACACTGAACCCTATGGGAGTCTCACTGATTAACACATGAACCTTGTGGGAGTCTCACTGATTAACACTGAACCCTGTGGGAGTCTCACTGATTAACACATGAACCCTGTGGGAGTCTCACTGATTAACACTGAACCCTGTGGGAGTCTCACTGATTAACACTGAACCCTGTGGGAGTCTCACTGATTAACACTGAACCCTGTGGGAGTCTCACTGATTAACACTGAACCCTGTGGGAGTCTCACTGATTAACACTGAACCCTATGGGAGTCTCACAGATTAACATTGAACACTGTGGGAGTCTCACTGATTAACACTGAACCCTATGGGAGTCTCATTGATTAACACTGAACCCTGTGGGAGTCTGATTGATTAACACTGAACCCTATGGGAGTCTCACTGATTAACACTGAACCCTGTGGGAGTCTCACTGATTAACACTGAACCCTATGGGAGTCTCACAGATTAACGCTGAACTCTATGGGAGTCTCACTGATTAACACTGAACACTGTGGGAGTCTCACTGATTAACACTGAACCCTATGGGAATCTCAATGATTAACACTGAACCCTATGGGAGTCTCAATGATTAAGACTGAACCCTGTGGGAGTCTCACTGATTAACACTGAACCATATGGGAGTCTCATTGATTAACACTGAACCCTATGGGAGTCTCACTGATTAACACTGAACCCTGTGGGAGTCTCACTGATTAACACTGAACCCTATGGGAGTCTCACTGATTAACACATGAACCCTGAGGGAATCTCACTGATTAACACTGAACCCTGTGGGAGTCTCACTGATTAACACTGAACCCTGTGGGAGTCTCACTGATTAACACTGAACCCTATTGGAGTCTCACTGATTAACACTGAACCCTATGGGAGTCTCACTGATTAACACTGAACCCTATGGGAGTCTCACTGATTAACACTGAACCCTATGGGAGTCTCACTGATTAACACATGAACCCTGTGGGAGTCTCACTGATTAACACTGAACCCTATGGGAGTCTCACTGATTAACACATGAACCCTGTGGGAGTCTCACTGATTAACACTGAACCCTGTGGGAGTCTCACTGATTAACACTGAACCCTATGGGAGTCTCACAGATTAACGCTGAACCCTATGGGAGTCTCATTGATTAACAAGGAACCCTATGGGAGTCTCACTGATTAACACTGAACCCTATGGGAATCTCACTGATTAACACTGAACCCTGAGGGAGTCTCACTGATTAACACTGAACCCTATGGGAGTCTCACTGATTAACACATGAACCCTGAGGGAATCTCACTGATTAACACTGAACCCTATGGGAGTCTCACTGATTAACACATGAACCCTGTGGGAGTCTCACTGATTAACACATGAACCCTGTGGGAGTCTCACTGATTAACACTGAACCCTGTGGGAGTCTCACTGATTAACACATGAACCCTGTGGGAGTCTCACTGATTAACACTGAACCCTGTGGGAGTCTCACTGATTAACACTGAACCCTATGGGAGTCTCACAGATTAACGCTGAACCCTATGGGAGTCTCACTGATTAACAATGAACCCTATGGGAGTCTCACTGATTAACACTGAACCCTATGGGAATCTCACTGATTAACACTGAACCCTGAGGGAGTCTCACTGATTAACACTGAACCCTGTGGGAGTCTCACTGATTAACACTGAACCCTGTGGGAGTCTCACTGATTAACACTGAACCATATGGGAGTCTCATTGATTAACACTGAACCCTATGGGAGTCTCACTGATTAACACTGAACCCTGTGGGAGTCTCACTGATTAACACTGAACCCTATGGGAGTCTCACTGATTAACACATGAACCTTGTGGGAGTCTCACTGATTAACACTGAACCCTGTGGGAGTCTCACTGATTAACACATGAACCCTGTGGGAGTCTCACTGATTAACACTGAACCCTGTGGGAGTCTCACTGATTAACACTGAACCCTGTGGGAGTCTCACTGATTAACACTGAACCCTGTGGGAGTCTCACTGATTAACACTGAACCCTGTGGGAGTCTCACTGATTAACACTGAACCCTATGGGAGTCTCACAGATTAACATTGAACACTGTGGGAGTCTCACTGATTAACACTGAACCCTATGGGAGTCTCACTGATTAACACTGAACCCTGTGGGAGTCTGATTGATTAACACTGAACCCTATGGGAGTCTCACTGATTAACACTGAACCCTGTGGGAGTCTCACTGATTAACACTGAACCCTATGGGAGTCTCACAGATTAACGCTGAACTCTATGGGAGTCTCACTGATTAACACTGAACACTGTGGGAGTCTCACTGATTAACACTGAACCCTATGGGAATCTCAATGATTAACACTGAACCCTATGGGAGTCTCACTGATTAACACTGAACCCTGTGGGAGTCTCACTGATTAACACTGAACCCTGTGGGAGTCTCACTGATTAACACTGAACCCTATGGGAGTCTCACTGATTAACACTGAACCCAGTGGGAGTCTCACTGATTAACACTGAACCCTATGGGAGTCTCACTGATTAACACTGAACCCTGTGGGAGTCTCACTGATTAACACTGAACCCTATGGGAGTCTCACAGATTAACGCTGAACCCTATGGGAGTCTCACTGATTAACAATGAACCCTATGGGAGTCTCACTGATTAACACTGAACCCTATGGGAATCTCACTGATTAACACTGAACCCTGAGGGAGTCTCACTGATTAACACTGAACCCTGTGGGAGTCTCACTGATTAACACTGAACCCTGTGGGAGTCTCACTGATTAACACTGAACCATATGGGAGTCTCATTGATTAACACTGAACCCTATGGGAGTCTCACTGATTAACACTGAACCCTGTGGGAGTCTCACTGATTAACACTGAACCCTATGGGAGTCTCACTGATTAACACATGAACCTTGTGGGAGTCTCACTGATTAACACTGAACCCTGTGGGAGTCTCACTGATTAACACATGAACCCTGTGGGAGTCTCACTGATTAACACTGAACCCTGTGGGAGTCTCACTGATTAACACTGAACCCTGTGGGAGTCTCACTGATTAACACTGAACCCTGTGGGAGTCTCACTGATTAACACTGAACCCTGTGGGAGTCTCACTGATTAACACTGAACCCTATGGGAGTCTCACAGATTAACATTGAACACTGTGGGAGTCTCACTGATTAACACTGAACCCTATGGGAGTCTCACTGATTAACACTGAACCCTGTGGGAGTCTGATTGATTAACACTGAACCCTATGGGAGTCTCACTGATTAACACTGAACCCTGTGGGTGTCTCACTGATTAACACTGAACCCTATGGGAGTCTCACAGATTAACGCTGAACTCTATGGGAGTCTCACTGATTAACACTGAACACTGTGGGAGTCTCACTGATTAACACTGAACCCTATGGGAATCTCAATGATTAACACTGAACCCTATGGGAGTCTCACTGATTAACACTGAACCCTGTGGGAGTCTCACTGATTAACACTGAACCCTGTGGGAGTCTCACTGATTAACACTGAACCCTATGGGAGTCTCACTGATTAACACTGAACCCAGTGGGAGTCTCACTGATTAACACTGAACCCTATGGGAGTCTCACTGATTAACACATGAACCCTGTGGGAGTCTCACTGATTAACACTGAACCCTGTGGGAGTCTCACTGATTAACACTGAACCCTATGGGAGTCTCACTGATTAACACTGAACACTGTGGGAGTCTCACTGATTAACACATGAACCCTGTGGGAGTCTCACTGATTAACACTGAACACTGTGGGAGTCTCACTGATTAACACTGAACCCTGTGGGAGTCTCACTGATTAACACTGAACCCTGTGGGAGTCTCACTGATTAACACTGAACCCTGTGGGAGTCTCACTGATCAACACTGAACCCTATGGGAGTCTCACAGATTAACATTGAACACTGTGGGAGTCTCACTGATTAACACTGAACCCTATGGGAGTCTCACTGATTAACACTGAACCCTGTGGGAGTCTGATTGATTAACACTGAACCCTATGGGAGTCTCACTGATTAACACTGAACCCTGTGGGAGTCTCACTGATTAACACTGAACCCTATGGGAGTCTCACTGATTAACACTGAACCCTATGGGAGTCTCACTGATTAACACTGAACACTGTGGGAGTCTCACTGATTAACACATGAACCCTGTGGGAGTCTCACTGATTAACACTGAACACTGTGGGAGTCTCACTGATTAACACTGAACACTGTGGGAGTCTCACTGATTAACACTGAACCCTGTGGGAGTCTCACTGATTAACACTGAACCCTGTGGGAGTCTCACTGATCAACACTGAACCCTATGGGAGTCTCACAGATTAACATTGAACACTGTGGGAGTCTCACTGATTAACACTGAACCCTATGGGAGTCTCACTGATTAACACTGAACCCTGTGGGAGTCTGATTGATTAACACTGAACCCTATGGGAGTCTCACTGATTAACACTGAACCCTGTGGGAGTCTCACTGATTAACACTGAACCCTATGGGAGTCTCACAGATTAACGCTGAACCCTATGGGAGTCTCACTGATTAACACTGAACACTGTGGGAGTCTCACTGATTAACACTGAACCCTATGGGAATCTCAATGATTAACACTGAACCCTATGGGAGTCTCACTGATTAACACTGAACCCTGTGGGAGTCTCACTGATTAACACTGAACCCTGTGGGAGTCTCACTGATTAACACTGAACCCTATGGGAGTCTCACTGATTAACACTGAACCCTGTGGGAGTCTCACTGATTAACACTGAACCCAATGGGAGTCTCACTGATTAACACTGAACCCTATGGGAGTCTCACTGATTAACACTTAACCCTATGGGAGTCTCACTGATTAACACTGAACCCTATGGGAGTCTCACTGATTAACACATGAACCCTGAGGGAGTCTCACTGATTAACACTGAACCCTGTGGGAGTCTCACTGATTAACACTGAACCCTGTGGGAGTCTCACTGATTAACACTGAACCCTATGGGAGTCTCACTGATTAACACTGAACCCTGTGGGAGTCTCACTGATTAACACTGAACCCTATGGGAGTTTCACTGATTAACACTGAACCCTATGGGAGTCTCACTGATTAACACTGAACCCTATGGGAATCTCACTGATTAACACTGAAGCCTGTGGGAGTCTCAGTGATTAACACTGAACCCTGAGGGAGTGTCACTGATTAACACTGAACACTGTGGGAGTCTCACTGATTAACACTGAACACTGTGGGAGTCTCACTAATTAACACTGAACCCTGAGGGATTCTCACTGATTAACACTGAACCCTATGGGAGTCTCACTGATTAACACAGAACCCTGTGGGAGTCTCACTGATTAACACTGAACCCTGTGGGAGTCTCACTGATTAACACTGAACCGTGTGGGAGTCTCACAGATTAACGCTGAACCCTATGGGAGTCTCACTGATTAACAATGAACCCTATGGGAGTCTCACTGATTAACACTGAACCCTATGGGAATCTCACTGATTAACACTGAAGCCTGTGGGAGTCTCACTGATTAACACTCAACCCTATGGGAGTTTCACTGATTAACACTGAACCCTATGGGAGTCTCACTGATTAACACTGAACCCTATGGGAATCTCACTGATTAACACTGAAGCCTGTGGGAGTCTCAGTGATTAACACTGAACCCTGAGGGAGTGTCAC
This sequence comes from Petromyzon marinus, assembly GCF_048934315.1. NCBI lineage: Eukaryota > Metazoa > Chordata > Hyperoartia > Petromyzontiformes > Petromyzontidae > Petromyzon > Petromyzon marinus. Next base: position 1,255,716 of record NW_027423058.1, on the reverse strand, counting down.
TGATTAACACTGAACACTGTGGGAGTCTCACTGATTAACACTGAACACTGTGGGAGTCTCACTAATTAACACTGAACCCTGAGGGATTCTCACTGATTAACACTGAACCCTATGGGAGTCTCACTGATTAACACAGAACCCTGTGGGAGTCTCACTGATTAACACTGAACCCTGTGGGAGTCTCACTGATTAACACTGAACCGTGTGGGAGTCTCACAGATTAACGCTGAACCCTATGGGAGTCTCACTGATTAACAATGAACCCTATGGGAGTCTCACTGATTAACACTGAACCCTATGGGAATCTCACTGATTAACACTGAAGCCTGTGGGAGTCTCAGTGATTAACACTGAACCCTGACGGAGTGTCACTGATTAACATTGAACACTGTGGGAGTCTCACTGATTAACACTGAACCCTATGGGAGTCTCACTGATTAACACTGAACCCTGTGGGAGTCTCACTGATTAACACTGAACCCTATGGGAGTCTCACTGATTAACGCTGAACCCTATGGGAGTCTCACTGATTAACACTGAACCCTATGGGAGTTTCACTGATTAACACTGAACCCTATGGGAGTCTCACTGATTAACACTGAACCCTATGGGAATCTCACTGATTAACACTGAAGCCTGTGGGAGTCTCAGTGATTAACACTGAACCCTGAGGGAGTGTCACTGATTAACACTGAACACTGTGGGAGTCTCACTGATTAACACTGAACACTGTGGTAGTCTCACTGATTAACACTGAACCCTGTGGGAGTCTCACTGATTAACACTGAACCCTATGGGAGTCTCACTGATTAACACATGAACCCTGAGGGAGTCTCACTGATTAACACTGAACCCTATGGGAGTCTCACTGATTAACACTGAACCCTGTGGGATTCTCACTGATTAACACTGAACCCTATGGGAGTCTCACTAATTAACACTGAACCCTGAGGGATTCTCACTGATTAACACTGAACCCTATGGGAGTCTCACTGATTAACACAGAACCCTGTGGGAGTCTCACTGATTAACACTGAACCCTGTGGGAGTCTCACTGATTAACACTGAACCGTGTGGGAGTCTCACAGATTAACGTTGAACCCTATGGGAGTCTCACTGATTAACAATGAACCCTATGGGAGTCTCACTGATTAACACTGAACCCTATGGGAATCTCACTGATTAACACTGAAGCCTGTGGGAGTCTCAGTGATTAACACTGAACCCTGACGGAGTGTCACTGATTAACATTGAACACTGTGGGAGTCTCACTGATTAACACTGAACCCTATGGGAGTCTCACTGATTAACACATGAACCCTGAGGGAGTCTCACTGATTAACACTGAACCCTGTGGGAGTCTCACTGATTAACACTGAACCCTGTGGGAGTCTCACTGATTAACACTGAACCCTGTGGGAGTCTCACTGATTAACACTGAACCCTATGGGAGTCTCACAGATTAACGCTGAACCCTATGGGAGTCTCACTGATTAACACTGAACCCTATGGGAGTCTCACTAATTAACACTGAACCCTGAGAGATTCTCACTGATTAACACTGAACCCTATGGGAGTCTCACTGATTAACACAGAACCCTGTGGGAGTCTCACTGATTAACACTGAACCCTGTGGGAGTCTCACTGATTAACACTGAACCCTGTGGGAGTCTCACTGATTAACACTGAACCCTATGGGAGTCTCACAGATTAATGCTGAACCCTATGGGAGTCTCACTGATTAACACTGAACCCTGTGGGAGTCTCACTGATTAACACTGAACCCTGTGGGAGTCTCACTGATTAACACTGAACCCTATGGGAGTCTCACAGATTAACATTGAACACTGTGGGAGTCTCACTGATTAACACTGAACCCTATGGGAGTCTCACTGATTAACACTGAACCCTGTGGGAGTCTGATTGATTAACACTGAACCCTATGGGAGTCTCACTGATTAACACTGAACCCTGTGGGAGTCTCACTGATTAACACTGAACCCTATGGGAGTCTCACAGATTAACGCTGAACTCTATGGGAGTCTCACTGATTAACACTGAACACTGTGGGAGTCTCACTGATTAACACTGAACCCTATGGGAATCTCAATGATTAACACTGAACCCTATGGGAGTCTCACTGATTAACACTGAACCCTGTGGGAGTCTCACTGATTAACACTGAACCCTGTGGGAGTCTCACTGATTAACACTGAACCCTATGGGAGTCTCACTGATTAACACTGAACCCAGTGGGAGTCTCACTGATTAACACTGAACCCTATGGGAGTCTCACTGATTAACACATGAACCCTGTGGGAGTCTCACTGATTAACACTGAACCCTGTGGGAGTCTCACTGATTAACACTGAACCCTATGGGAGTCTCACTGATTAACACTGAACACTGTGGGAGTCTCACTGATTAACACATGAACCCTGTGGGAGTCTCACTGATTAACACTGAACACTGTGGGAGTCTCACTGATTAACACTGAACCCTGTGGGAGTCTCACTGATTAACACTGAACCCTGTGGGAGTCTCACTGATTAACACTGAACCCTGTGGGAGTCTCACTGATCAACACTGAACCCTATGGGAGTCTCACAGATTAACATTGAACACTGTGGGAGTCTCACTGATTAACACTGAACCCTATGGGAGTCTCACTGATTAACACTGAACCCTGTGGGAGTCTGATTGATTAACACTGAACCCTATGGGAGTCTCACTGATTAACACTGAACCCTGTGGGAGTCTCACTGATTAACACTGAACCCTATGGGAGTCTCACTGATTAACACTGAACCCTATGGGAGTCTCACTGATTAACACTGAACACTGTGGGAGTCTCACTGATTAACACATGAACCCTGTGGGAGTCTCACTGATTAACACTGAACACTGTGGGAGTCTCACTGATTAACACTGAACACTGTGGGAGTCTCACTGATTAACACTGAACCCTGTGGGAGTCTCACTGATTAACACTGAACCCTGTGGGAGTCTCACTGATCAACACTGAACCCTATGGGAGTCTCACAGATTAACATTGAACACTGTGGGAGTCTCACTGATTAACACTGAACCCTATGGGAGTCTCACTGATTAACACTGAACCCTGTGGGAGTCTGATTGATTAACACTGAACCCTATGGGAGTCTCACTGATTAACACTGAACCCTGTGGGAGTCTCACTCATTAACACTGAACCCTATGGGAGTCTCACAGATTAACGCTGAACCCTATGGGAGTCTCACTGATTAACACTGAACACTGTGGGAGTCTCACTGATTAACACTGAACCCTATGGGAATCTCAATGATTAACACTGAACCCTATGGGAGTCTCACTGATTAACACTGAACCCTGTGGGAGTCTCACTGATTAACACTGAACCCTGTGGGAGTCTCACTGATTAACACTGAACCCTATGGGAGTCTCACTGATTAACACTGAACCCTGTGGGAGTCTCACTGATTAACACTGAACCCAATGGGAGTCTCACTGATTAACACTGAACCCTATGGGAGTCTCACTGATTAACACTTAACCCTGTGGGAGTCTCACTGATTAACACTGAACCCTATGGGAGTCTCACTGATTAACACATGAACCCTGAGGGAGTCTCACTGATTAACACTGAACCCTGTGGGAGTCTCACTGATTAACACTGAACCCTGTGGGAGTCTCACTGATTAACACTGAACCCTATGGGAGTCTCACTGATTAACACTGAACCCTGTGGGAGTCTCACTGATTAACACTGAACCCTATGGGAGTTTCACTGATTAACACTGAACCCTATCGGAGTCTCACTGATTAACAATGAACCCTATGGGAGTCTCACTGATTAACACTGAACCCTATGGGAATCTCACTGATTAACACTGAAGCCTGTGGGAGTCTCAGTGATTAACACTGAACCCTGAGGGAGTGTCACTGATTAACACTGAACACTGTGGGAGTCTCACTGATTAACACTGAACACTGTGGTAGTCTCACTGATTAACACTGAACCCTGTGGGAGTCTCACTGATTAACACTGAACCCTATGGGAGTCTCACTGATTAACACATGAACCCTGAGGGAGTCTCACTGATTAACACTGAACCCTATGGGAGTCTCACTGATTAACACTGAACCCTGTGGGATTCTCACTGATTAACACTGAACCCTATGGGAGTCTCACTAATTAACACTGAACCCTGAGGGATTCTCACTGATTAACACTGAACCCTATGGGAGTCTCACTGATTAACACAGAACCCTGTGGGAGTCTCACTGATTAACACTGAACCCTGTGGGAGTCTCACTGATTAACACTGAACCGTGTGGGAGTCTCACAGATTAACGCTGAACCCTATGGGAGTCTCACTGATTAACAATGAACCCTATGGGAGTCTCACTGATTAACACTGAACCCTATGGGAATCTCACTGATTAACACTGAAGCCTGTGGGAGTCTCAGTGATTAACACTGAACCCTGATGGAGTGTCACTGATTAACATTGAACACTGTGGGAGTCTCACTGATTAACACTGAACCCTATGGGAGTCTCACTGATTAACACATGAACCCTGAGGGAGTCTCACTGATTAACACTGAACCCTGTGGGAGTCTCACTGATTAACACTGAACCCTGTGGGAGTCTCACTGATTAACACTGAACCCTGTGGGAGTCTCACTGATTAACACTGAACCCTATGGGAGTCTCACAGATTAACGCTGAACCCTATGGGAGTCTCACTGATTAACACTGAACCCTATGGGAGTCTCACTAATTAACACTGAACCCTGAGAGATTCTCACTGATTAACACTGAACCCTATGGGAGTCTCACTGATTAACACAGAACCCTGTGGGAGTCTCACTGATTAACACTGAACCCTGTGGGAGTCTCACTGATTAACACTGAACCCTGTGGGAGTCTCACTGATTAACACTGAACCCTATGGGAGTCTCACAGATTAATGCTGAACCCTATGGGAGTCGCACTGATTAACACTGAACACTGTGGGAGTCTCACTGATTAACACTGAACCCTATGGGAATCTCACTGATTAACACTGAACCCTATGGGAGTCTCACTGATTAACACTGAACCCTGTGGGAGTCTCACTGATTAACACTGAACCCTGTGGGAGTCTCACTGATTAACACTGAACCCTATGGGAGTCTCACTGATTAACACTGAACCCTGTGGGAGTCTCACTGATTAACACTGAACCCTATGGGAGTCTCACTGAATAACACATGAACCCTGAGGGAGTCTCACTGATTAACACTGAACCCTGTGGGAGTCTCAATGATTAACACTGAACCCTGTGGGAGTCTCACTGATTAACACTGAACCATATGGGAGTCTCATTGATTAACACTGAACCCTATGGGAGTCTCACTGATTAACACTGAACCCTGTGGGAGTCTCACTGATTAACACTGAACCCTATGGGAGTCTCACTGATTAACACATGAACCCTGTGGGAGTCTCACTGATTAACACTGAACCCTGTGGGAGTCTCACTGATTAACACTGAACCCTGTGGGAGTCTCACTGATTAACACTGAACCCTATGGGAGTCTCACTGATTAACACTGAACCCTGTGGGAGTCTCACTGATTAACACTGAACCCTATGGGAGTTTCACTGATTAACACTGAACCCTGTGGGAGTCTCACTGATTAACACTGAACCCTATGGGAGTCTCAAAGATTAACGCTGAACCCTATGGGAGTCTCACTAATTAACAATGAACCCTATGGGAGTCTCACTGATTAACACGGAACCCTATGGGAATCTCACTGATTAACACTGAAGCCTGTGGGAGTCTCAGTGATTAACACTGAACCCTGAGGGAGTGTCACTGATTAACACTGAACACTGTGGGAGTCTCACTAATTAACACTGAACCCTGTGGGAGTCTCACTGATTAACACTGAACCCTATGGGAGTCTCACAGATTAACGCTGAACCCTATGGGAGTCTCACTGATTAACACTGAACACTGTGGGAGTCTCACTGATTAACACTGAACCCTATGGGAATCTCACTGATTAACACTGAACCCTATGGGAGTCTCACTGATTAACACTGAACCCTGTGGGAGTCTCACTGATTAACACTGAACCCTGTGGGAGTCTCACTGATTAACACTGAACCTTATGGGAGTCTCACTGAGTAACACATGAACCCTGAGGGAGTCTCACTGATTAACACTGAACCCTATGGGAGTCTCACTGATTAACAATGAACCCTATGGGAGTCTCACTGATTAAAACTGAACCCTATGGGAATCTCACTGATTAACACTGAAGCCTGTGGGAGTCTCAGTGATTAACACTGAACCCTGAGGGAGTGTCACTGATTAACACTGAACACTGTGGGAGTCTCACTGATTAACACTGAACCCTGTGGGAGTCTCACTGATTAACACTGAACCCTATGGGAGTCTCAGAGATTAACGCTGAACCCTATGGGAGACTCACTGATTAACACTGAACACTGTGGGAGTCTCACTGATTAACACTGAACCCTATGGGAATCTCACTGATTAACACTGAACCCTATGGGAGTCTCACTGATTAACACTGAACCCTGTGGGAGTCTCACTGATTAACACAACCCTGTGGGAGTCTCACTGATTAACACTGAACCCTATGGGAGTCTCACTGAATAACACATGAACCCTGAGGGAGTCTCACTGATTAAAACTGAACCCTGTGGGAGTCTCAATGATTAACACTGAACCCTGTGGGAGTCTCACTGATTAACACTGAACCATATGGGAGTCTCATTGATTAACACTGAACCCTATGGGAGTCTCACTGATTAACACTGAACCCTGTGGGAGTCTCACTGATTAACACTGAACCCTATGGGAGTCTCACTGATTAACACATGACCCCTGTGGGAGTCTCACTGATTAACACTGAACCCTGTGGGAGTCTCACTGATTAACACTGAACCCTGTGGGAGTCTCACTGATTAACACTGAACCCTATGGGAGTCTCACTGATTAACACTGAACCCTATGGGAGTCTCACAGATTAACGCTGAACCCTATGGGAGTCTCACTGATTAACACTGAACACTGTGGGAGTCTCACTGATTAACACTGAACCCTATGGGAATCTCACTGATTAACACTGAACCCTATGGGAGTCTCACTGATTAACACTGAACCCTGTGGGAGTCTCACTGATTAACACTGAACCCTGTGGGAGTCTCACTGATTAACACTGAACCTTATGGGAGTCTCACTGAATAACACATGAACCCTGAGGGAGTCTCACTGATTAACACTGAACCCTATGGGAGTCTCACTGATTAACAATGAACCCTATGGGAGTCTCACTGATTAAAACTGAACCCTATGGGAATCTCACTGATTAACACTGAAGCCTGTGGGAGTCTCAGTGATTAACACTGAACCCTGAGGGAGTGTCACTGATTAACACTGAACACTGTGGGAGTCTCACTGATTAACACTGAACCCTGTGGGAGTCTCACTGATTAACACTGAACCCTATGGGAGTCTCACAGATTAACGCTGAACCCTATGGGAGACTCACTGATTAACACTGAACACTGTGGGAGTCTCACTGATTAACACTGAACCCTATGGGAATCTCACTGATTAACACATGAACCCTGTGGGAGTCTCACTGATTAACACTGAACCCTGTGGGAGTCTCACTGATTAACACTGAACCCTGTGGGAGTCTCACTGATTAACACTGAACACTATGGGAGTCTCACTGATTAACACTGAACCCTGTGGGAGTCTCACTGATTAACACTGAACCCTATGGGAGTTTCACTGATTAACACTGAACCCTGTGGGAGTCTCACTGATTAACACTGAACCCTATGGGAGTCTCAAAGATTAACGCTGAACCCTATGGGAGTCTCACTAATTAACAATGAACCCTATGGGAGTCTCACTGATTAACACGGAACCCTATGGGAATCTCACTGATTAACACTGAAGCCTGTGGGAGTCTCAGTGATTAACACTGAACCCTGAGGGAGTGTCACTGATTAACACTGAACACTGTGGGAGTCTCACTAATTAACACTGAACCCTGTGGGAGTCTCACTGATTAACACTGAACCCTATGGGAGTCTCACAGATTAACGCTGAACCCTATGGGAGTCTCACTGATTAACACTGAACACTGTGGGAGTCTCACTGATTAACACTGAACCCTATGGGAATCTCACTGATTAACACTGAACCCTATGGGAGTCTCACTGATTAACACTGAACCCTGTGGGAGTCTCACTGATTAACACTGAACCCTGTGGGAGTCTCACTGATTAACACTGAACCTTATGGGAGTCTCACTGAATAACACATGAACCCTGAGGGAGTCTCACTGATTAACACTGAACCCTATGGGAGTCTCACTGATTAACAATGAACCCTATGGGAGTCTCACTGATTAAAACTGAACCCTATGGGAATCTCACTGATTAACACTGAAGCCTGTGGGAGTCTCAGTGATTAACACTGAACCCTGAGGGAGTGTCACTGATTAACACTGAACACTGTGGGAGTCTCACTGATTAACACTGAACCCTGTGGGAGTCTCACTGATTAACACTGAACCCTATGGGAGTCTCACAGATTAACGCTGAACCCTATGGGAGACTCACTGATTAACACTGAACACTGTGGGAGTCTCACTGATTAACACTGAACCCTATGGGAATCTCACTGATTAACACTGAACCCTATGGGAGTCTCACTGATTAACACTGAACCCTGTGGGAGTCTCACTGATTAACACAACCCTGTGGGAGTCTCACTGATTAACACTGAACCCTATGGGAGTCTCACTGAATAACACATGAACCCTGAGGGAGTCTCACTGATTAAAACTGAACCCTGTGGGAGTCTCAATGATTAACACTGAACCCTGTGGGAGTCTCACTGATTAACACTGAACCATATGGGAGTCTCATTGATTAACACTGAACCCTATGGGAGTCTCACTGATTAACACTGAACCCTGTGGGAGTCTCACTGATTAACACTGAACCCTATGGCAGTCTCACTGATTAACACATGACCCCTGTGGGAGTCTCACTGATTAACACTGAACCCTGTGGGAGTCTCACTGATTAACACTGAACCCTGGGGGAGTCTCACTGATTAACACTGAACCCTATGGGAGTCTCACTGATTAACACTGAACCCTATGGGAGTCTCACAGATTAACGCTGAACCCTATGGGAGTCTCACTGATTAACACTGAACACTGTGGGAGTCTCACTGATTAACACTGAACCCTATGGGAATCTCACTGATTAACACTGAACCCTATGGGAGTCTCACTGATTAACACTGAACCCTGTGGGAGTCTCACTGATTAACACTGAACCCTGTGGGAGTCTCACTGATTAACACTGAACCTTATGGGAGTCTCACTGAATAACACATGAACCCTGAGGGAGTCTCACTGATTAACACTGAACCCTATGGGAGTCTCACTGATTAACAATGAACCCTATGGGAGTCTCACTGATTAACACTGAACCCTATGGGAATCTCACTGATTAACACTGAAGCCTGTGGGAGTCTCAGTGATTAACACTGAACCCTGAGGGAGTGTCACTGATTAACACTGAACACTGTGGGAGTCTCACTGATTAACACTGAACCCTGTGGGAGTCTCACTGATTAACACTGAACCCTATGGGAGTCTCACAGATTAACGCTGAACCCTATGGGAGACTCACTGATTAACACTGAACACTGTGGGAGTCTCACTGATTAACACTGAACCCTATGGGAATCTCACTGATTAACACTGAACCCTATGGGAGTCTCACTGATTAACACTGAACCCTGTGGGAGTCTCACTGATTAACACTGAACCCTGTGGGAGTCTCACTGATTAACACTGAACCCTATGGGAGTCTCACTGAATAACACATGAACCCTGAGGGAGTCTCACTGATTAAAACTGAACCCTGTGGGAGTCTCACTGATTAACACTGAACCATATGGGAGTCTCATTGATTAACACTGAACCCTATGGGAGTCTCACTGATTAACACTGAACCCTGTGGGAGTCTCACTGATTAACACTGAACCCTATGGGAATCTCACTGATTAACACTGAACCCTATGGGAGTCTCACTGATTAACACTGAACCCTGTGGGAGTCTCACTGATTAACACAACCCTGTGGGAGTCTCACTGATTAACACTGAACCCTATGGGAGTCTCACTGAATAACACATGAACCCTGAGGGAGTCTCACTGATTAAAACTGAACCCTGTGGGAGTCTCAATGATTAACACTGAACCCTGTGGGAGTCTCACTGATTAACACTGAACCATATGGGAGTCTCATTGATTAACACTGAACCCTATGGGAGTCTCACTGATTAACACTGAACCCTGTGGGAGTCTCACTGATTAACACTGAACCCTATGGGAGTCTCACTGATTAACACATGACCCCTGTGGGAGTCTCACTGATTAACACTGAACCCTGTGGGAGTCTCACTGATTAACACTGAACCCTGGGGGAGTCTCACTGATTAACACTGAACCCTATGGGAGTCTCACTGATTAACACTGAACCCTATGGGAGTCTCACAGATTAACGCTGAACCCTATGGGAGTCTCACTGATTAACACTGAACACTGTGGGAGTCTCACTGATTAACACTGAACCCTATGGGAATCTCACTGATTAACACTGAACCCTATGGGAGTCTCACTGATTAACACTGAACCCTGTGGGAGTCTCACTGATTAACACTGAACCCTGTGGGAGTCTCACTGATTAACACTGAACCTTATGGGAGTCTCACTGAATAACACATGAACCCTGAGGGAGTCTCACTGATTAACACTGAACCCTATGGGAGTCTCACTGATTAACAATGAACCCTATGGGAGTCTCACTGATTAACACTGAACCCTATGGGAATCTCACTGATTAACACTGAAGCCTGTGGGAGTCTCAGTGATTAACACTGAACCCTGAGGGAGTGTCACTGATTAACACTGAACACTGTGGGAGTCTCACTGATTAACACTGAACCCTGTGGGAGTCTCACTTATTAACACTGAACCCTATGGGAGTCTCACAGATTAACGCTGAACCCTATGGGAGACTCACTGATTAACACTGAACACTGTGGGAGTCTCACTGATTAACACTGAACCCTATGGGAATCTCACTGATTAACACTGAACCCTATGGGAGTCTCACTGATTAACACTGAACCCTGTGGGAGTCTCACTGATTAACACTGAACCCTGTGGGAGTCTCACTGATTAACACTGAACCCTATGGGAGTCTCACTGAATAACACATGAACCCTGAGGGAGTCTCACTGATTAAAACTGAACCCTGTGGGAGTCTCACTGATTAACACTGAACCATATGGGAGTCTCATTGATTAACACTGAACCCTATGGGAGTCTCACTGATTAACACTGAACCCTGTGGGAGTCTCACTGATTAACACTGAACCCTATGGGAGTCTCACTGATTAACACATGACCCCTGTGGGAGTCTCACTGATTAACACTGAACCCTATGGGAGTCTCACTGATTAACACTGAACCCTGTGGGAGTCTCACTGATTAACACTGAACCCTATGGGAGTCTCACTGATTAACACTGAACCCTGTGGGAGTCTCACTGATTAACACTAAACCCTATGGGAGTTTCACTGATTAACACTGAACCCTGTGGGAGTCTCACTGATTAACACTGAACCCTATGGGAGTCTCACAGATTAACACTGAACCCTATGGGAGTCTCACTGATTAACAATGAACCCTATGGGAGTCTCACTGATTAACACTGAACCCTGTGGGAGTCTCACTGATTAACACTGAACCCTGGGGGAGTCTCACTGATTAACACTGAACCCTATGGGAGTCTCACTGATTAACACTGAACCCTATGGGAGTCTCACAGATTAACGCTGAACCCTATGGGAGTCTCACTGATTAACACTGAACACTGTGGGAGTCTCACTGATTAACACTGAACCCTATGGGAATCTCACTGATTAACACTGAACCCTATGGGAGTCTCACTGATTAACACTGAACCCTGTGGGAGTCTCACTGATTAACACTGAACCCTGTGGGAGTCTCACTGATTAACACTGAACCTTATGGGAGTCTCACTGAATAACACATGAACCCTGAGGGAGTCTCACTGATTAACACTGAACCCTATGGGAGTCTCACTGATTAACAATGAACCCTATGGGAGTCTCACTGATTAACACTGAACCCTATGGGAATCTCACTGATTAACACTGAAGCCTGTGGGAGTCTCAGTGATTAACACTGAACCCTGAGGGAGTGTCACTGATTAACACTGAACACTGTGGGAGTCTCACTGATTAACACTGAACCCTGTGGGAGTCTCACTTATTAACACTGAACCCTATGGGAGTCTCACAGATTAACGCTGAACCCTATGGGAGACTCACTGATTAACACTGAACACTGTGGGAGTCTCACTGATTAACACTGAACCCTATGGGAATCTCACTGATTAACACTGAACCCTATGGGAGTCTCACTGATTAACACTGAACCCTGTGGGAGTCTCACTGATTAACACTGAACCCTGTGGGAGTCTCACTGATTAACACTGAACCCTATGGGAGTCTCACTGAATAACACATGAACCCTGAGGGAGTCTCACTGATTAAAACTGAACCCTGTGGGAGTCTCACTGATTAACACTGAACCATATGGGAGTCTCATTGATTAACACTGAACCCTATGGGAGTCTCACTGATTAACACTGAACCCTGTGGGAGTCTCACTGATTAACACTGAACCCTATGGGAGTCTCACTGATTAACACATGACCCCTGTGGGAGTCTCACTGATTAACACTGAACCCTATGGGAGTCTCACTGATTAACACTGAACCCTGTGGGAGTCTCACTGATTAACACTGAACCCTATGGGAGTCTCACTGATTAACACTGAACCCTGTGGGAGTCTCACTGATTAACACTAAACCCTATGGGAGTTTCACTGATTAACACTGAACCCTGTGGGAGTCTCACTGATTAACACTGAACCCTATGGGAGTCTCACAGATTAACACTGAACCCTATGGGAGTCTCACTGATTAACAATGAACCCTATGGGAGTCTCACTGATTAACACTGAACCCTATGGGAATCTCACTGATTAACACTGATGCCTGTGGGAGTCTCAGTGATTAACACTGAACCCTGAGGGAGTGTCACTGATTAACACTGCACACTGTGGGAGTCTCACTGATTAACACTGAACCCTGTGGGAGTCTCACTGATTAACACTGAACCCTATGGGAGTCTCACTGATTAACACATGAACCCTGAGGGAGTCTCACTGATTAACACTGAACCCTGTGGGAGTCTCACTGATTAACACTGAACCCTGTGGGAGTCTCACTGATTAACACTGAACCCTGTGGGAGTCTCATTGATTAACACTGAACCCTACGTGAGTCTCACTGATTAACACTTAACCCTATGGGAGTCTCACTATTTAACACTGAACCCTGAGGGATTCTCACTGATTAACACTGAACCCTATGGGAGTCTCACTGATTAACACAGAACCCTGTGGGAGTCTCACTGATTAACACTGAAACCTATGAGAGTCTCACTGATTAACACTGACCCCTATGGGAGTCTCACTGATTAACAATGAACCCTATTGGAGTCTCACTGATTAACACTGAACTCTATGGGAGTCTCACTGATTAACACTGAACCCTGTGGGAGTCTCACTGATTAACACATGAACCCTGTGGGAGTCTCACTGATTAACACTGAACCCTGTGGGAGCCTCACTGATTAACACTGAACCCTATGGGAGTCTCACTGATTAACACTGAACCCTGTGGAAGTTTCACTGATTAACAATGAACCCTGTGGGAGTCTCACTGATTAACACTGAACCCTATGGGAGTCTCACTGATTAACACTTAACCCTATGGGAGTCTCACTAATTAACACTGAACCCTGAGGGAGTCTCACTGATTAACACTGAACCCTATGGGAGTCTCACTGATTAACACTGAACCCTGTGGAAGTCTCACTGATTAACACTGACACCTATCGGAGTCTCACTGATTAACACTGAACCCTATGGAAGTCTCACTGATTAACAATGAACCCTATGGGAGTCTCACTGATTAACACTGAACTCTATGGGATTCTCAATGATTAACACTGAACCCTGTGGGATTCTCACTGATTAACACTGAACCCTGTGGGAGTCTCACTGATTAACACTGAACCCTGTGGGAGTCTCACTGATTAACACTGAACCCTGTGGGAGTCTCACTGATTAACACTGAACCCTGTGGGTGTCTCACTGATTAACACTGAACCCTGTGGGCGTCTCACTGATTAACACTGAACTCTCTGGGATTCTCAATGATTAACACTGAACCCTGTGGGAGTCTCACTGATTAACACTGAACTCTCTGGGATTCTCAATGATTAACACTGAACCCTGTGGGAGTCTCACTGATTAACACTGAACCCTATGGGAGTCTCACTGATTAACACTGAACCCTGTGGGAGTCTCACTGATTAACACTGAACCCTATGGGAGTCTCACTGATTAACACTGAACCCTGTGGGAGTCTCACTGATTAACACTGAACCCTATGGGAGTCTCACTGATTAACACTGAACCCTGTGGGAGTCTCACTGATTAACACTGAACCCTGTGGGAGTCTCACTGATTAACACTGAACCCTATGGGAGTCTCACTAATTAACACTGAACCCTGTGGAAGTCTCACTGATTAACACTGACACCTATCGGAGTCTCACTGATTAACACTGAACCCTATGGAAGTCTCACTGATTAACAATGAACCCTATGGGAGTCTCACTGATTAACACTGAACTCTATGGGATTCTCAATGATTAACACTGAACCCTGTGGGATTCTCACTGATTAACACTGAACCCTGTGGGAGTCTCACTGATTAACACTGAACCCTGTGGGAGTCTCACTGATTAACACTGAACCCTGTGGGAGTCTCACTGATTAACACTGAACCCTGTGGGTGTCTCACTGATTAACACTGAACCCTGTGGGCGTCTCACTGATTAACACTGAACTCTCTGGGATTCTCAATGATTGACACTGAACCCTGTGGGAGTCTCACTGTTTAACACTGAACCCTATGGGAGTCTCACTGATTAACACTGAACACTGTGGGAGTCTCACTGATTAACACATGAACCCTGCGGGAGTCTCACTGATTAACACTGAACCCTGTGGGAGTTTCACTGATTAACACTGAACCCTATGGGAGTCTCACTGATTAACACTGAACCCTGTGGGAGTCTCACTGATTAACGCTGAACCCTATGGGAGTCTCACTGATTAACACATGAACCCTGAGGGAGTCTCACTGATTAACACTGAACCCTGTGGGAGTCTCACTGATTAACACTGAACCCTGTGGGAGTCTCACTGATTAACACTGAACCATATGGGAGTATCATTGATTAACACTGAACCCTGTGGGAGTCTCACTGATTAACACTGAACCCTATGTGAGTCTCACTGATTAACACTGAACCCTATGGGAGTCTCACTGATTAACACTGAACCCTGTGGGAGTCTCACTGATTAACACTGAGCCCTATGGGAGTCTCACTGATTAACACATGAACCCTGAGGGAGTCTCACTGATTAACACTGAACCCTGTGGGAGTCTCACTGATTAACACTGAACCCTGTGGGAGTCTCACTGATTAACACTGAACCATATGGGAGTCTCATTGATTAACACTGAACCCTGTGGGAGTCTCACTGATTAACACTGAACCCTATGTGAGTCTCACTGATTAACACTTAACCCTATGGGAGTCTCACTATTTAACACTGAACCCTGAGGGATTCTCACTGATTAACACTGAACCCTATGGGAGTCTCACTGATTAACACAGAACCCTGTGGGAGTCTCACTGATTAACACTGAAACCTATGAGAGTCTCACTGATTAACACTGACCCCTATGGGAGTCTCACTGATTAACAATGAACCCTATTGGAGTCTCACTGATTAACACTGAACTCTATGGGAGTCTCACTGATTAACACTGAACCCTGTGGGAGTCTCACTGATTAACACATGAACCCTGTGGGAGTCTCACTGATTAACACTGAACCCTGTGGGAGCCTCACTGATTAACACTGAACCCTATGGGAGTCTCACTGATTAACACTGAACCCTGTGGGAGTTTCACTGATTAACAATGAACCCTGTGGGAGTCTCACTGATTAACACTGAACCCTAAGGGAGTCTCACTGATTAACACTTAACCCTATGGGAGTCTC
This sequence comes from Petromyzon marinus, assembly GCF_048934315.1. Taxonomy (NCBI): domain Eukaryota; kingdom Metazoa; phylum Chordata; class Hyperoartia; order Petromyzontiformes; family Petromyzontidae; genus Petromyzon; species Petromyzon marinus. The sequence continues at coordinate 1,239,353 of NW_027423058.1, read as the reverse complement.
ACTAATTAACACTGAACCCTGAGGGAGTCTCACTGATTAACACTGAACCCTATGGGAGTCTCACTGATTAACACTGAACCCTGTGGAAGTCTCACTGATTAACACTGAAACCTATCGGAGTCTCACTGATTAACACTGAACCCTATGGAAGTCTCACTGATTAACAATGAACCCTATGGGAGTCTCACTGATTAACACTGAACTCTATGGGATTCTCAATGATTAACACTGAACCCTGTGGGATTCTCACTGATTAACACTGAACCCTGTGGGAGTCTCACTGATTAACACTGAACCCTGTGGGAGTCTCACTGATTAACACTGAACCCTGTGGGAGTCTCACTGATTAACACTGAACCTTGTGGGTGTCTCACTGATTAACACTGAACCCTGTGGGAGTCTCACTGATTAACACTGAACTCTCTGGGATTCTCAATGATTAACACTGAACCCTGTGGGAGTCTCACTGATTAACACTGAACCCTATGGGAGTCTCACTGATTAACACTGAACACTGTGGGAGTCTCACTGATTAACACATGAACCCAGCGGGAGTCTCACTGATTAACACTGAACCCTGTGGAAGTCTCACTGATTAACACTGAACCCTATGGGAGTCTCACTGATTAACACTGAACCCTGTGGGAGTCTCACTGATTAACATTGAACCCTGTGGGAGTCTCACTGATTAACACTGAACCCTATGGGAGTCTCACAGATTAACATTGAACACTGTGGGAGTCTCACTGATTAACACTGAACCCTATGGGAGTCTCACTGATTAACACTGAACCCTGTGGGAGTCTCACTGATTAACACTGAACCCTTAGGGAGTCTCACTGATTAACACTGAACCCTGTGGGAGTCTCACTGATTAACACTGAACCCTATGGGAGTCTCACAGATTAACGCTGAACCCTATGGGAGTCTCACTGATTAACACTGAACACTGTGGGAGTCTCACTGATTAACACTGAACCCTATGGGAATCTCACTGATTAACACTGAACCCTATGGGAATCTCACTGATTAACACTGAAGCCTGTGGGTATCTCAGTGATTAACAATGAACCCTGAGGGAGTGTCACTGATCAACACTGAACACTGTGGGAGTCTCACTAATTAACACTGAACCCTGTGGGAGTCTCACTGATTAACACTGAACCCTATGGGAGTCTCACAGATTAACGCTGAACCCTATGGGAGTCTCACTGATTAACACTGAACACTGTGGGAGTCTCACTGATTAACACTGAACCCTATGGGAATCTCACTGATTAACACTGAACCCTATGGGAGTCTCACTGATTAACACTGAACCCTGTGGGAGTCTCACTGATTAACACTGAACCCTGTGGGAGTCTCACTGATTAACACTGAACCTTATGGGAGTCTCACTGAATAACACATGAACCCTGAGGGAGTCTCACTGATTAACACTGAACCCTATGGGAGTCTCACTGATTAACAATGAACCCTATGGGAGTCTCACTGATTAACACTGAACCCTATGGGAATCTCACTGATTAACACTGAAGCCTGTGGGAGTCTCAGTGATTAACACTGAACCCTGAGGGAGTGTCACTGATTAACACTGAACACTGTGGGAGTCTCACTGATTAACACTGAACCCTGTGGGAGTCTCACTGATTAACACTGAACCCTATGGGAGTCTCACAGATTAACGCTGAACCCTATGGGAGACTCACTGATTAACACTGAACACTGTGGGAGTCTCACTGATTAACACTGAACCCTATGGGAATCTCACTGATTAACACTGAACCCTATGGGAGTCTCACTGATTAACACTGAACCCTGTGGGAGTCTCACTGATTAACACTGAACCCTGTGGGAGTCTCACTGATTAACTGAACCCTATGGGAGTCTCACTGAATAACACATGAACCCTGAGGGAGTCTCACTGATTAACACTGAACCCTATGGGAGTCTCACTGATTAACACTGAACCCTGTGGGAGTCTCACTGATTAACACTGAGCCCTATGGGAGTCTCACTGATTAACACATGAACCCTGAGGGAGTCTCACTGATTAACACTGAACCCTGTGGGAGTCTCACTGATTAACACTGAACCCTGTGGGAGTCTCACTGATTAACACTGAACCATATGGGAGTCTCATTGATTAACACTGAACCCTGTGGGAGTCTCACTGATTAACACTGAACCCTATGTGAGTCTCACTGATTAACACTTAACCCTATGGGAGTCTCACTATTTAACACTGAACCCTGAGGGATTCTCACTGATTAACACTGAACCCTATGGGAGTCTCACTGATTAACACAGAACCCTGTGGGAGTCTCACTGATTAACACTGAAACCTATGAGAGTCTCACTGATTAACACTGACCCCTATGGGAGTCTCACTGATTAACAATGAACCCTATTGGAGTCTCACTGATTAACACTGAACTCTATGGGAGTCTCACTGATTAACATTGAACCCTGTGGGAGTCTCACTGATTAACACATGAACCCTGTGGGAGTCTCACTGATTAACACTGAACCCTGTGGGAGCCTCACTGATTAACACTGAACCCTATGGGAGTCTCACTGATTAACACTGAACCCTGTGGGAGTTTCACTGATTAACAATGAACCCTGTGGGAGTCTCACTGATTAACACTGAACCCTAAGGGAGTCTCACTGATTAACACTTAACCCTATGGGAGTCTAACTAATTAACACTGAACCCTGAGGGAGTCTCACTGATTAACACTGAACCCTATGGGAGTCTCACTGATTAACACTGAACCCTGTGGAAGTCTCACTGATTAACACTGAAACCTATCGGAGTCTCACTGATTAACACTGAACCCTATGGAAGTCTCACTGATTAACAATGAACCCTATGGGAGTCTCACTGATTAACACTGAACTCTATGGGATTCTCAATGATTAACACTGAACCCTGTGGGATTCTCACTGATTAACACTGAATCCTGTGGGAGTCTCACTGATTAACACTGAACCCTGTGGGAGTCTCACTGATTAACACTGAACCCTGTGGGAGTCTCACTGATTAACACTGAACCTTGTGGGTGTCTCACTGATTAACACTGAACCCTGTGGGAGTCTCACTGATTAACACTGAACTCTCTGGGATTCTCAATGATTAACACTGAACCCTGTGGGAGTCTCACTGATTAACACTGAACCCTATGGGAGTCTCACTGATTAACACTGAACACTGTGGGAGTCTCACTGATTAACACATGAACCCAGCGGGAGTCTCACTGATTAACACTGAACCCTGTGGGAGTCTCACTGATTAACACTGAACCCTATGGGAGTCTCACTGATTAACACTGAACCCTGTGGGAGTCTCACTGATTAACACTGAACCCTGTGGGAGTCTCACTGATTAACACTGAACCCTATGGGAGTCTCACTAATTAACACTGAACCCTGTGGAAGTCTCACTGATTAACACTGACACCTATCGGAGTCTCACTGATTAACACTGAACCCTATGGAAGTCTCACTGATTAACAATGAACCCTATGGGAGTCTCACTGATTAACACTGAACTCTATGGGATTCTCAATGATTAACACTGAACCCTGTGGGATTCTCACTGATTAACACTGAACCCTGTGGGAGTCTCACTGATTAACACTGAACCCTGTGGGAGTCTCACTGATTAACACTGAACCCTGTGGGAGTCTCACTGATTAACACTGAACCCTGTGGGTGTCTCACTGATTAACACTGAACCCTGTGGGCGTCTCACTGATTAACACTGAACTCTCTGGGATTCTCAATGATTAACACTGAACCCTGTGGGAGTCTCACTGTTTAACACTGAACCCTATGGGAGTCTCACCGATTAACACTGAACACTGTGGGAGTCTCACTGATTAACACATGAACCCTGCGGGAGTCTCACTGATTAACACTGAACCCTGTGGGAGTTTCACTGATTAACACTGAACCCTATGGGAGTCTCACTGATTAACACTGAACCCTGTGGGAGTCTCACTGATTAACACTGAACCCTATGGGAGTCTCACTGATTAACACATGAACCCTGAGGGAGTCTCACTGATTAACACTGAACCCTGTGGGAGTCTCACTGATTAACACTGAACCCTGTGGGAGTCTCACTGATTAACACTGAACCATATGGGAGTATCATTGATTAACACTGAACCCTGTGGGAGTCTCACTGATTAACACTGAACCCTATGTGAGTCTCACTGATTAACACTGAACCCTATGGGAGTCTCACTGATTAACACTGAACCCTGTGGGAGTCTCACTGATTAACACTGAGCCCTATGGGAGTCTCACTGATTAACACATGAACCCTGAGGGAGTCTCACTGATTAACACTGAACCCTGTGGGAGTCTCACTGATTAACACTGAACCCTGTGGGAGTCTCACTGATTAACACTGAACCATATGGGAGTCTCATTGATTAACACTGAACCCTGTGGGAGTCTCACTGATTAACACTGAACCCTATGTGAGTCTCACTGATTAACACTTAACCCTATGGGAGTCTCACTATTTAACACTGAACCCTGAGGGATTCTCACTGATTAACACTGAACCCTATGGGAGTCTCACTGATTAACACAGAACCCTGTGGGAGTCTCACTGATTAACACTGAAACCTATGAGAGTCTCACTGATTAACACTGACCCCTATGGGAGTCTCACTGATTAACAATGAACCCTATTGGAGTCTCACTGATTAACAGTGAACTCTATGGGAGTCTCACTGATTAACACTGAACCCTGTGGGAGTCTCACTGATTAACACATGAACCCTGTGGGAGTCTCACTGATTAACACTGAACCCTGTGGGAGCCTCACTGATTAACACTGAACCCTATGGGAGTCTCACTGATTAACACTGAACCCTGTGGGAGTTTCACTGATTAACAATGAACCCTGTGGGAGTCTCACTGATTAACACTGAACCCTAAGGGAGTCTCACTGATTAACACTTAACCCTATGGGAGTCTCACTAATTAACACTGAACCCTGAGGGAGTCTCACTGATTAACACTGAACCCTATGGGAGTCTCACTGATTAACACTGAACCCTGTGGAAGTCTCACTGATTAACACTGAAACCTATCGGAGTCTCACTGATTAACACTGAACCCTATGGAAGTCTCACTGATTAACAATGAACCCTATGGGAGTCTCACTGATTAACACTGAACTCTATGGGATTCTCAATGATTAACACTGAACCCTGTGGGATTCTCACTGATTAACACTGAACCCTGTGGGAGTCTCACTGATTAACACTGAACCCTGTGGGAGTCTCACTGATTAACTGAACCCTATGGGAGTCTCACTGAATAACACATGAACCCTGAGGGAGTCTCACTGATTAACACTGAACCCTATGGGAGTCTCACTGATTAACACTGAACCCTGTGGGAGTCTCACTGATTAACACTGAGCCCTATGGGAGTCTCACTGATTAACACATGAACCCTGAGGGAGTCTCACTGATTAACACTGAACCCTGTGGGAGTCTCACTGATTAACACTGAACCCTGTGGGAGTCTCACTGATTAACACTGAACCATATGGGAGTCTCATTGATTAACACTGAACCCTGTGGGAGTCTCACTGATTAACACTGAACCCTATGTGAGTCTCACTGATTAACACTTAACCCTATGGGAGTCTCACTATTTAACACTGAACCCTGAGGGATTCTCACTGATTAACACTGAACCCTATGGGAGTCTCACTGATTAACACAGAACCCTGTGGGAGTCTCACTGATTAACACTGAAACCTATGAGAGTCTCACTGATTAACACTGACCCCTATGGGAGTCTCACTGATTAACAATGAACCCTATTGGAGTCTCACTGATTAACACTGAACTCTATGGGAGTCTCACTGATTAACATTGAACCCTGTGGGAGTCTCACTGATTAACACATGAACCCTGTGGGAGTCTCACTGATTAACACTGAACCCTGTGGGAGCCTCACTGATTAACACTGAACCCTATGGGAGTCTCACTGATTAACACTGAACCCTGTGGGAGTTTCACTGATTAACAATGAACCCTGTGGGAGTCTCACTGATTAACACTGAACCCTAAGGGAGTCTCACTGATTAACACTTAACCCTATGGGAGTCTAACTAATTAACACTGAACCCTGAGGGAGTCTCACTGATTAACACTGAACCCTATGGGAGTCTCACTGATTAACACTGAACCCTGTGGAAGTCTCACTGATTAACACTGAAACCTATCGGAGTCTCACTGATTAACACTGAACCCTATGGAAGTCTCACTGATTAACAATGAACCCTATGGGAGTCTCACTGATTAACACTGAACTCTATGGGATTCTCAATGATTAACACTGAACCCTGTGGGATTCTCACTGATTAACACTGAATCCTGTGGGAGTCTCACTGATTAACACTGAACCCTGTGGGAGTCTCACTGATTAACACTGAACCCTGTGGGAGTCTCACTGATTAACACTGAACCTTGTGGGTGTCTCACTGATTAACACTGAACCCTGTGGGAGTCTCACTGATTAACACTGAACTCTCTGGGATTCTCAATGATTAACACTGAACCCTGTGGGAGTCTCACTGATTAACACTGAACCCTATGGGAGTCTCACTGATTAACACTGAACACTGTGGGAGTCTCACTGATTAACACATGAACCCAGCGGGAGTCTCACTGATTAACACTGAACCCTGTGGGAGTCTCACTGATTAACACTGAACCCTATGGGAGTCTCACTGATTAACACTGAACCCTGTGGGAGTCTCACTGATTAACACTGAACCCTGTGGGAGTCTCACTGATTAACACTGAACCCTATGGGAGTCTCACTAATTAACACTGAACCCTGTGGAAGTCTCACTGATTAACACTGACACCTATCGGAGTCTCACTGATTAACACTGAACCCTATGGAAGTCTCACTGATTAACAATGAACCCTATGGGAGTCTCACTGATTAACACTGAACTCTATGGGATTCTCAATGATTAACACTGAACCCTGTGGGATTCTCACTGATTAACACTGAACCCTGTGGGAGTCTCACTGATTAACACTGATCCCTGTGGGAGTCTCACTGATTAACACTGAACCCTGTGGGAGTCTCACTGATTAACACTGAACCCTGTGGGTGTCTCACTGATTAACACTGAACCCTGTGGGCGTCTCACTGATTAACACTGAACTCTCTGGGATTCTCAATGATTAACACTGAACCCTGTGGGAGTCTCACTGTTTAACACTGAACCCTATGGGAGTCTCACCGATTAACACTGAACACTGTGGGAGTCTCACTGATTAACACATGAACCCTGCGGGAGTCTCACTGATTAACACTGAACCCTGTGGGAGTTTCACTGATTAACACTGAACCCTATGGGAGTCTCACTGATTAACACTGAACCCTGTGGGAGTCTCACTGATTAACACTGAACCCTATGGGAGTCTCACTGATTAACACATGAACCCTGAGGGAGTCTCACTGATTAACACTGAACCCTGTGGGAGTCTCACTGATTAACACTGAACCCTGTGGGAGTCTCACTGATTAACACTGAACCATATGGGAGTATCATTGATTAACACTGAACCCTGTGGGAGTCTCACTGATTAACACTGAACCCTATGTGAGTCTCACTGATTAACACTGAACCCTATGGGAGTCTCACTGATTAACACTGAACCCTGTGGGAGTCTCACTGATTAACACTGAGCCCTATGGGAGTCTCACTGATTAACACATGAACCCTGAGGGAGTCTCACTGATTAACACTGAACCCTGTGGGAGTCTCACTGATTAACACTGAACCCTGTGGGAGTCTCACTGATTAACACTGAACCATATGGGAGTCTCATTGATTAACACTGAACCCTGTGGGAGTCTCACTGATTAACACTGAACCCTATGTGAGTCTCACTGATTAACACTTAACCCTATGGGAGTCTCACTATTTAACACTGAACCCTGAGGGATTCTCACTGATTAACACTGAACCCTATGGGAGTCTCACTGATTAACACAGAACCCTGTGGGAGTCTCACTGATTAACACTGAAACCTATGAGAGTCTCACTGATTAACACTGACCCCTATGGGAGTCTCACTGATTAACAATGAACCCTATTGGAGTCTCACTGATTAACAGTGAACTCTATGGGAGTCTCACTGATTAACACTGAACCCTGTGGGAGTCTCACTGATTAACACATGAACCCTGTGGGAGTCTCACTGATTAACACTGAACCCTGTGGGAGCCTCACTGATTAACACTGAACCCTGTGGGAGTTTCACTGATTAACAATGAACCCTGTGGGAGTCTCACTGATTAACACTGACCCCTATGGGAGTCTCACTGATTAACAATGAACCCTATTGGAGTCTCACTGATTAACAGTGAACTCTATGGGAGTCTCACTGATTAACACTGAACCCTGTGGGAGTCTCACTGATTAACACATGAACCCTGTGGGAGTCTCACTGATTAACACTGAACCCTGTGGGAGCCTCACTGATTAACACTGAACCCTGTGGGAGTTTCACTGATTAACAATGAACCCTGTGGGAGTCTCACTGATTAACACTGAACCCTAAGGGAGTCTCACTGATTAACACTTAACCCTATGGGAGTCTCACTAATTAACACTGAACCCTGAGGGAGTCTCACTGATTAACACTGAACCCTATGGGAGTCTCACTGATTAACACTGAACCCTGTGGAAGTCTCACTGATTAACACTGAAACCTATCGGAGTCTCACTGATTAACACTGAACCCTATGGAAGTCTCACTGATTAACAATGAACCCTATGGGAGTCTCACTGATTAACACTGAACTCTATGGGATTCTCAATGATTAACACTGAACCCTGTGGGATTCTCACTGATTAACACTGAACCCTGTGGGAGTCTCACTGATTAACACATGACCCCTGAGGTAGTCTCACTGATTAACACTGAACCCTGTGGGAGTCTCACTGATTAACACTGAACCCTGTGGGAGTCTCACTGATTAACACTGAACCCTGTGGGAGTCTCACTGATTAACACTGAACCCTATGGGAGTCTCACTGATTAACACATGAACCCTGAGGGAGTCTCACTGATTAACACTGAACCCTGTGGGAGTCTCACTGATTAACACTGAACCCTGTGGGAGTCTCACTGATTAACACTGAACCATATGGGAGTATCATTGATTAACACTGAACCCTGTGGGAGTCTCACTGATTAACACTGAACCCTATGTGAGTCTCACTGATTAACACTGAACCCTATGGGAGTCTCACTGATTAACACTGAACCCTGTGGGAGTCTCACTGATTAACACTGAGCCCTATGGGAGTCTCACTGATTAACACATGAACCCTGAGGGAGTCTCACTGATTAACACTGAACCCTGTGGGAGTCTCACTGATTAACACTGAACCCTGTGGGAGTCTCACTGATTAACACTGAACCATATGGGAGTCTCATTGATTAACACTGAACCCTGTGGGAGTCTCACTGATTAACACTGAACCCTATGTGAGTCTCACTGATTAACACTTAACCCTATGGGAGTCTCACTATTTAACACTGAACCCTGAGGGATTCTCACTGATTAACACTGAACCCTATGGGAGTCTCACTGATTAACACAGAACCCTGTGGGAGTCTCACTGATTAACACTGAAACCTATGAGAGTCTCACTGATTAACACTGACCCCTATGGGAGTCTCACTGATTAACAATGAACCCTATTGGAGTCTCACTGATTAACACTGAACTCTATGGGAGTCTCACTGATTAACACTGAACCCTGTGGGAGTCTCACTGATTAACACATGAACCCTGTGGGAGTCTCACTGATTAACACTGAACCCTGTGGGAGCCTCACTGATTAACACTGAACCCTATGGGAGTCTCACTGATTAACACTGAACCCTGTGGGAGTTTCACTGATTAACAATGAACCCTGTGGGAGTCTCACTGATTAACACTGAACCCTAAGGGAGTCTCACTGATTAACACTTAACCCTATGGGAGTCTCACTAATTAACACTGAACCCTGAGGGAGTCTCACTGATTAACACTGAACCCTATGGGAGTCTCACTGATTAACACTGAACCCTGTGGAAGTCTCACTGATTAACACTGAAACCTATCGGAGTCTCACTGATTAACACTGAACCCTATGGAAGTCTCACTGATTAACAATGAACCCTATGGGAGTCTCACTGATTAACACTGAACTCTATGGGATTCTCAATGATTAACACTGAACCCTGTGGGATTCTCACTGATTAACACTGAACCCTGTGGGAGTCTCACTGATTAACACTGAACCCTGTGGGAGTCTCACTGATTAACACTGAACCCTGTGGGAGTCTCACTGATTAACACTGAACCTTGTGGGTGTCTCACTGATTAACACTGAACCCTGTGGGAGTCTCACTGATTAACACTGAACTCTCTGGGATTCTCAATGATTAACACTGAACCCTGTGGGAGTCTCACTGATTAACACTGAACCCTATGGGAGTCTCACTGATTAACACTGAACACTGTGGGAGTCTCACTGATTAACACATGAACCCAGCGGGAGTCTCACTGATTAACACTGAACCCTGTGGGAGTCTCACTGATTAACACTGAACCCTATGGGAGTCTCACTGATTAACACTGAACCCTGTGGGAGTCTCACTGATTAACACTGAACCCTGTGGGAGTCTCACTGATTAACACTGAACCCTATGGGAGTCTCACAGATTAACATTGAACACTGTGGGAGTCTCACTGATTAACACTGAACCCTATGGGAGTCTCACTGATTAACACTGAACCCTGTGGGAGTCTCACTGATTAACACTGAACCCTTAGGGAGTCTCACTGATTAACACTGAACCCTGTGGGAGTCTCACTGATTAACACTGAACCCTATGGGAGTCTCACAGATTAACGCTGAACCCTATGGGAGTCTCACTGATTAACACTGAACACTGTGGGAGTCTCACTGATTAACACTGAACCCTATGGGAATCTCACTGATTAACACTGAACCCTATGGGAATGTCAGTGATTAACACTGAAGCCTGTGGGAGTCTCAGTGATTAACACTGAACCCTGAGGGAGTGTCACTGATCAACACTGAACACTGTGGGAGTCTCACTAATTAACACTGAACCCTGTGGGAGTCTCACTGATTAACACTGAACCCTATGGGAGTCTCACAGATTAACGCTGAACCCTATGGGAGTCTCACTGATTAACACTGAACACTGTGGGAGTCTCACTGATTAACACTGAACCCTATGGGAATCTCACTGATTAACACTGAACCCTATGGGAGTCTCACTGATTAACACTGAACCCTGTGGGAGTCTCACTGATTAACACTGAACCCTGTGGGAGTCTCACTGATTAACATTGAACCTTATGGGAGTCTCACTGAATAACACATGAACCCTGAGGGAGTCTCACTGATTAACACTGAACCCTATGGGAGTCTCACTGATTAACAATGAACCCTATGGGAGTCTCACTGATTAACACTGAACCCTATGGGAATCTCACTGATTAACACTGAAGCCTGTGGGAGTCTCAGTGATTAACACTGAACCCTGAGGGAGTGTCACTGATTAACACTGAACACTGTGGGAGTCTCACTGATTAACACTGAACCCTGTGGGAGTCTCACTGATTAACACTGAACCCTATGGGAGTCTCACAGATTAACGCAGAACCCTATGGGAGACTCACTGATTAACACTGAACACTGTGGGAGTCTCACTGATTAACACTGAACCCTATGGGAATCTCACTGATTAACACTGAACCCTATGGGAGTCTCACTGATTAACACTGAACCCTGTGGGAGTCTCACTGATTAACACTGAACCCTGTGGGAGTCTCACTGATTAACTGAACCCTATGGGAGTCTCACTGAATAACACATGAACCCTGAGGGAGTCTCACTGATTAACACTGAACCCTGTGGGAGTCTCAATGATTAACACTGAACCCTGTGGGAGTCTCACTGATTAACACTGAACCATATGGGAGTCTCATTGATTAACACTGAACCCTATGGGAGTCTCACTGATTAACACTGAACCCTGTGGGAGTCTCACTGATTAACAATGAACCCTATGGGAGTCTCACTGATTAACACATGAACCCTGAGGGAGTCTCACTGATTAACACTGAACCCTGTGGGAGTCTCACTGATTAACACTGAACCCTGTGGGAGTCTCACTGATTAACACTGAACCCTATGGGAGTCTCACTGATTAACACTGAACCCTGTGGGAGTCTCACAGATTAACGCTGAACCCTATGGGAGTCTCACTGATTAACAATGAACCCTATGGGAGTCTCACTGATTAACACTGAACCCTATGGGAATCTCACTGATTAACACTGATGCCTGTGGGAGTCTCAGTGATTAACACTGAACCCTGAGGGAGTGTCACTGATTAACACTGAACACTGTGGGAGTCTCACTGATTAACACTGAACCCTGTGGGAGTCTCACTGATTAACACTGAACCCTATGGGAGTCTCACTGATTAACACATGAACCCTGAGGGAGTCTCACTGATTAACACTGAACCCTGTGGGAGTCTCACTGATTAACACTGAACCCTGTGGGAGTCTCACTGATTAACACTGAACCCTGTGGGAGTCTCACTGATTAACACTGAACCCTGTGGGAGTCTCACTGATTAACACTGAACCCTATGTGAGTCTCACTGATTAACACTTAACCCTATGGGAGTCTCACTATTTAACACTGAACCCTGAGGGATTCTCACTGATTAACACTGAACCCTATGGGAGTCTCACTGATTAACACAGAACCCTGTGGGAGTCTCACTGATTAACACTGAAACCTATGAGAGTCTCACTGATTAACACTGACCCCTATGGGAGTCTCACTGATTAACAATGAACCCTATGGGAGTCTCACTGATTAACACTGAACTCTATGGGAGTCTCACTGATTAACACTGAACCCTGTGGGAGTCTCACTGATTAACACATGAACCCTGTGGGAGTCTCACTGATTAACACTGAACCCTGTGGGAGCCTCACTGATTAACACTGAACCCTATGGGAGTCTCACTGATTAACACTGAACCCTGTGGGAGTTTCACTGATTAACAATGAACCCTGTGGGAGTCTCACTGATTAACACTGAACACTGTGGGAGTCTCACTGATTAACACTGAACCCTATGGGAGTCTCACTGATTAACACTGAACCCTGTGGGAGTCTCACTGATTAACACTGAACCCTTAGGGAGTCTCACTGATTAACACTGAACCCTGTGGGAGTCTCACTGATTAACATTGAACCCTATGGGAGTCTCACAGATTAACGCTGAACCCTATGGGAGTCTCACTGATTAACACTGAACACTGTGGGAGTCTCACTGATTAACACTGAACCCTATGGGAATCTCACTGATTAACACTGAACCCTATGGGAATCTCACTGATTAACACTGAAGCCTGTGGGAGTCTCAGTGATTAACACTGAACCCTGAGGGAGTGTCACTGATTAACACTGACCACTGTGGGAGTCTCACTAATTAACACTGAACCCTGTGGGAGTCTCACTGATTAACACTGAACCCTATGGGAGTCTCACAGATTAACGCTGAATCCTATGGGAGTCTCACTGATTAACACTGAACACTGTGGGAGTCTCACTGATTAACACTGAACCCTATGGGAATCTCACTGATTAACACTGAACCCTATGGGAGTCTCACTGATTAACACTGAACTCTATCAGAGTCTCACTGATTAACACTGAACCCTGTGGGAGTCTTACTGATTAACACATGAACCCTGTGGGAGTCTCACTGATTAACTCTGAACCCTGTGGGAGCCTCACTGATTAACACTGAACCCTATGGGAGTCTCACTGATTAACACTGAACCCTGTGGGAGTTTCACTGATTAACAATGAACCCTGTGGGAGTCTCACTGATTAACACTGAACACTGTGGGAGTCTCACTGATTAACACTGAACCCTATGGGAGTCTCACTGATTAACACTGAACCCTGTGGGATTCTCACTGATTAACACTGAACCCTTAGGGAGTCTCACTGATTAACACTGAACCCTGTGGGAGTCTCACTGATTAACACTGAACCCTATGGGAGTCTCACAGATTAACGCTGAACCCTATGGGAGTCTCACTGATTAACACTGAACACTGTGGGAGTCTCACTGATTAACACTGAACCCTATGGGAATCTCACTGATTAACACTGAACCCTATGGAAATCTCACTGATTAACACTGAAGCCTGTGGGAGTCTCAGTGATTAACACTGAACCCTGAGGGAGTGTCACTGATTAACACTGACCACTGTGGGAGTCTCACTAATTAACACTGAACCCTGTGGGAGTCTCACTGATTAACACTGAACCCTATGGGAGTCTCACAGATTAACGCTGAATCCTATGGGAGTCTCACTGATTAACACTGAACACTGTGGGAGTCTCACTGATTAACACTGAACCCTATGGGAATCTCACTGATTAACACTGAACACTATGGGAGTCTCAGTGATTAACACTGAACCCTGTGGGAGTCTCACTGAATAACACATGAACCCTGAGGGAGTCTCACTGATTAACACTGAACCCTATGGGAGTCTCACTGATTAACAATGAACCCTATGGGAGACTCACTGATTAACACTGAACCCTATGGGAATCTCACTGATTAACACTGAAGCCTGTGGGAGTCTCAGTGATTAACACTGAACCCTGAGGGAGTGTCACTGATTAACACTGAACACTGTGGGAGTCTCACTGATTAACACTGAACCCTGTGGGAGTCTCACTGATTAACACTGAACCCTATGGGAGTCTCACAGATTAACGCTGAACCCTATGGGAGACTCACTGATTAACACTGAACACTGTGGGAGTCTCACTGATTAACACTGAACCCTATGGGAATCTCACTGATTAACACTGAACCCTATGGGAGTCTCACTGATTAACACTGAACCCTGTGGGAGTCTCACTGATTAACACTGAACCCTGTGGGAGTCTCACTGATTAACACTGAACCCTATGGGAGTCTCACTGAATAACACATGAACCCTGAGTCTTAATGATTAACACTGAACCCTGTGGGAGTCTCACTGATTAACACTGAACCATATGGGAGTCTCATTGATTAACACTGAACCCTATGGGAGTCTCACTGATTAACCCTGAACCCTGTGGGAGTCTCACTGATTAACACTGAACCCTATGGGAGTCTCACTGATTAACACATGAACCCTGTGGGAGTCTCACTGATTAACACTGAACCCTGTGGGAGTCTCACTGATTAACACTGAACCCTGTGGGAGTCTCACTGATTAACACTGAACCCTATGGGAGTCTCACTGATTAACACTGAACCCTGTGGGAGTCTCACTGATTAAGACTGAACCCTATGGGAGTTTCACTGATTAACACTGAACCCTGTGGGAGTCTCACTGATTAACACTGAACCCTATGGGAGTCTCACAGATTAACGCTGAACCCTATGGGAGTCTCACTGATTAACAATGAACCCTATGGGAGTCTCACTGATTAACACTGAACCCTATGGGAATCTCACTGATTAACACTGATGCCTGTGGGAGTCTCAGTGATTAACACTGAACCCTGAGGGAGTGTCACTGATTAACACTGACCACTGTGGGAGTCTCACTAATTAACACTGAACCCTGTGGGAGTCTCACTGATTAACACTGAACCCTATGGGAGTCTCACAGATTAACGCTGAATCCTATGGGAGTCTCACTGATTAACACTGAACACTGTGGGAGTCTCACTGATTAACACTGAACCCTATGGGAATCTCACTGATTAACACTGAACACTATGGGAGTCTCACTGATTAACACTGAACCCTGTGGGAGTCTCACTGAATAACACATGAACCCTGAGGGAGTCTCACTGATTAACACTGAACCCTATGGGAGTCTCACTGATTAACAATGAACCCTATGGGAGTCTCACTGATTAACACTGAACCCTATGGGAATCTCACTGATTAACACTGAAGCCTGTGGGAGTCTCAGTGATTAACACTGAACCCTGAGGGAGTGTCACTGATTAACACTGAACACTGTGGGAGTCTCACTGATTAACACTGAACCCTGTGGGAGTCTCACTGATTAACACTGAACCCTATGGGAGTCTCACAGATTAACGCTGAACCCTATGGGAGACTCACTGATTAACACTGAACACTGTGGGAGTCTCACTGATTAACACTGAACCCTATGGGAATCTCACTGATTAACACTGAACCCTATGGGAGTCTCACTGATTAACACTGAACCCTGTGGGAGTCTCACTGATTAACACTGAACCCTGTGGGAGTCTCACTGATTAACACTGAACCCTATGGGAGTCTCACTGAATAACACATGAACCCTGAGTCTTAATGATTAACACTGAACCCTGTGGGAGTCTCACTGATTAACACTGAACCATATGGGAGTCTCATTGATTAACACTGAACCCTATGGGAGTCTCACTGATTAACCCTGAACCCTGTGGGAGTCTCACTGATTAACACTGAACCCTGTGGGAGTCTCACTGATTAACACTGAACCTTATGGGAGTCTCACTGAATAACACATGAACCCTGAGGGAGTCTCACTGATTAACACTGAACCCTATGGGAGTCTCACTGATTAACAATGAACCCTATGGGAGTCTCACTGATTAACACTGAACCCTATGGGAATCTCACTGATTAACACTGAAGCCTGTGGGAGTCTCAGTGATTAACACTGAACCCTGAGGGAGTGTCACTGATTAACACTGAACACTGTGGGAGTCTCACTGATTAACACTGAACCCTGTGGGAGTCTCACTGATTAACACTGAACCCTATGGGAGTCTCACAGATTAACGCTGAACCCTATGGGAGACTCACTGATTAACACTGAACACTGTGGGAGTCTCACTGATTAACACTGAACCCTATGGGAATCTCACTGATTAACACTGAACCCTATGGGAGTCTCACTGATTAACACTGAACCCTGTGGGAGTCTCACTGATTAACACTGAACCCTGTGGGAGTCTCACTGATTAACTGAACCCTATGGGAGTCTCACTGAATAACACATGAACCCTGAGGGAGTCTCACTGATTAACACTGAACCCTGTGGGAGTCTCAATGATTAACACTGAACCCTGTGGGAGTCTCACTGATTAACACTGAACCATATGGGAGTCTCATTGATTAACACTGAACCCTATGGGAGTCTCACTGATTAACACTGAACCCTGTGGGAGTCTCACTGATTAACACTGAACCCTATGGGAGTCTCACTGATTAACACATGAACCCTGTGGGAGTCTCACTGATTAACACTGAACCCTGTGGGAGTCTCACTGATTAACACTGAACCCTGTGGGAGTCTCACTGATTAACACTGAACCCTATGGGAGTCTCACTGATTAACACTGAACCCTGTGGGAGTCTCACAGATTAACGCTGAACCCTATGGGAGTCTCACTGATTAACAATGAACCCTATGGGAGTCTCACTGATTAACACTGAACCCTATGGGAATCTCACTGATTAACACTGATGCCTGTGGGAGTCTCAGTGATTAACACTGAACCCTGAGGGAGTGTCACTGATTAACACTGAACACTGTGGGAGTCTCACTGATTAACACTGAACCCTGTGGGAGTCTCACTGATTAACACTGAACCCTATGGGAGTCTCACTGATTAACACATGAACCCTGAGGGAGTCTCACTGATTAACACTGAACCCTGTGGGAGTCTCACTGATTAACACTGAACCCTGTGGGAGTCTCACTGATTAACACTGAACCCTGTGGGAGTCTCACTGATTAACACTGAACCCTGTGGGAGTCTCACTGATTAACACTGAACCCTATGTGAGTCTCACTGATTAACACTTAACCCTATGGGAGTCTCACTATTTAACACTGAACCCTGAGGGATTCTCACTGATTAACACTGAACCCTATGGGAGTCTCACTGATTAACACAGAACCCTGTGGGAGTCTCACTGATTAACACTGAAACCTATGAGAGTCTCACTGATTAACACTGACCCCTATGGGAGTCTCACTGATTAACAATGAACCCTATGGGAGCCTCACTGATTAACACTGAACTCTATGGGAGTCTCACTGATTAACACTGAACCCTGTGGGAGTCTCACTGATTAACACATGAACCCTGTGGGAGTCTCACTGATTAACACTGAACCCTGTGGGAGCCTCACTGATTAACACTGAACCCTGTGGGAGTCTCACTGATTAACACTGAACCTTGTGGGTGTCTCACTGATTAACACTGAACCCTGTGGGAGTCTCACTGATTAACACTGAACTCTCTGGGATTCTCAATGATTAACACTGAACCCTGTGGGAGTCTCACTGATTAACACTGAACCCTATGGGAGTCTCACTGATTAACACTGAACACTGTGGGAGTCTCACTGATTAACACATGAACCCAGCGGGAGTCTCACTGATTAACACTGAACCCTGTGGGAGTCTCACTGATTAACACTGAACCCTATGGGAGTCTCACTGATTAACACTGAACCCTGTGGGAGTCTCACTGATTAACACTGAACCCTGTGGGAGTCTCACTGATTAACACTGAACCCTATGGGAGTCTCACAGATTAACATTGAACACTGTGGGAGTCTCACTGATTAACACTGAACCCTATGGGAGTCTCACTGATTAACACTGAACCCTGTGGGAGTCTCACTGATTAACACTGAACCCTTAGGGAGTCTCACTGATTAACACTGAACCCTGTGGGAGTCTCACTGATTAACACTGAACCCTATGGGAGTCTCACAGATTAACGCTGAACCCTATGGGAGTCTCACTGATTAACACTGAACACTGTGGGAGTCTCACTGATTAACACTGAACCCTATGGGAATCTCACTGATTAACACTGAACCCTATGGGAATGTCAGTGATTAACACTGAAGCCTGTGGGAGTCTCAGTGATTAACACTGAACCCTGAGGGAGTGTCACTGATCAACACTGAACACTGTGGGAGTCTCACTAATTAACACTGAACCCTGTGGGAGTCTCACTGATTAACACTGAACCCTATGGGAGTCTCACAGATTAACGCTGAACCCTATGGGAGTCTCACTGATTAACACTGAACACTGTGGGAGTCTCACTGATTAACACTGAACCCTATGGGAATCTCACTGATTAACACTGAACCCTATGGGAGTCTCACTGATTAACACTGAACCCTGTGGGAGTCTCACTGATTAACACTGAACCCTGTGGGAGTCTCACTGATTAACATTGAACCTTATGGGAGTCTCACTGAATAACACATGAACCCTGAGGGAGTCTCACTGATTAGCACTGAACCCTATGGGAGTCTCACTGATTAACAATGAACCCTATGGGAGTCTCACTGATTAACACTGAACCCTATGGGAATCTCACTGATTAACACTGAAGCCTGTGGGAGTCTCAGTGATTAACACTGAACCCTGAGGGAGTGTCACTGATTAACACTGAACACTGTGGGAGTCTCACTGATTAACACTGAACCCTGTGGGAGTCTCACTGATTAACACTGAACCCTATGGGAGTCTCACAGATTAACGCTGAACCCTATGGGAGACTCACTGATTAACACTGAACACTGTGGGAGTCTCACTGATTAACACTGAACCCTATGGGAATCTCACTGATTAACACTGAACCCTATGGGAGTCTCACTGATTAACACTGAACCCTGTGGGAGTCTCACTGATTAACACTGAACCCTGTGGGAGTCTCACTGATTAACTGAACCCTATGGGAGTCTCACTGAATAACACATGAACCCTGAGGGAGTCTCACTGATTAACACTGAACCCTGTGGGAGTCTCAATGATTAACACTGAACCCTGTGGGAGTCTCACTGATTAACACTGAACCATATGGGAGTCTCATTGATTAACACTGAACCCTATGGGAGTCTCACTGATTAACACTGAACCCTGTGGGAGTCTCACTGATTAACAATGAACCCTATGGGAGTCTCACTGATTAACACATGAACCCTGAGGGAGTCTCACTGATTAACACTGAACCCTGTGGGAGTCTCACTGATTAACACTGAACCCTGTGGGAGTCTCACTGATTAACACTGAACCCTATGGGAGTCTCACTGATTAACACTGAACCCTGTGGGAGTCTCACAGATTAACGCTGAACCCTATGGGAGTCTCACTGATTAACAATGAACCCTATGGGAGTCTCACTGATTAACACTGAACCCTATGGGAATCTCACTGATTAACACTGATGCCTGTGGGAGTCTCAGTGATTAACACTGAACCCTGAGGGAGTGTCACTGATTAACACTGAACACTGTGGGAGTCTCACTGATTAACACTGAACCCTGTGGGAGTCTCACTGATTAACACTGAACCCTATGGGAGTCTCACTGATTAACACATGAACCCTGAGGGAGTCTCACTGATTAACACTGAACCCTGTGGGAGTCTCACTGATTAACACTGAACCCTGTGGGAGTCTCACTGATTAACACTGAACCCTGTGGGAGTCTCACTGATTAACACTGAACCCTGTGGGAGTCTCACTGATTAACACTGAACCCTATGTGAGTCTCACTGATTAACACTTAACCCTATGGGAGTCTCACTATTTAACACTGAACCCTGAGGGATTCTCACTGATTAACACTGAACCCTATGGGAGTCTCACTGATTAACACAGAACCCTGTGGGAGTCTCACTGATTAACACTGAAACCTATGAGAGTCTCACTGATTAACACTGACCCCTATGGGAGTCTCACTGATTAACAATGAACCCTATGGGAGTCTCACTGATTAACACTGAACTCTATGGGAGTCTCACTGATTAACACTGAACCCTGTGGGAGTCTCACTGATTAACACATGAACCCTGTGGGAGTCTCACTGATTAACACTGAACCCTGTGGGAGCCTCACTGATTAACACTGAACCCTATGGGAGTCTCACTGATTAACACTGAACCCTGTGGGAGTTTCACTGATTAACAATGAACCCTGTGGGAGTCTCACTGATTAACACTGAACACTGTGGGAGTCTCACTGATTAACACTGAACCCTATGGGAGTCTCACTGATTAACACTGAACCCTGTGGGAGTCTCACTGATTAACACTGAACCCTTAGGGAGTCTCACTGATTAACACTGAACCCTGTGGGAGTCTCACTGATTAACACTGAACCCTATGGGAGTCTCACAGATTAACGCTGAACCCTATGGGAGTCTCACTGATTAACACTGAACACTGTGGGAGTCTCACTGATTAACACTGAACCCTATGGGAATCTCACTGATTAACACTGAACCCTATGGGAATCTCACTGATTAACACTGAAGCCTGTGGGAGTCTCAGTGATTAACACTGAACCCTGAGGGAGTGTCACTGATTAACACTGACCACTGTGGGAGTCTCACTAATTAACACTGAACCCTGTGGGAGTCTCACTGATTAACACTGAACCCTATGGGAGTCTCACAGATTAACGCTGAATCCTATGGGAGTCTCACTGATTAACACTGAACACTGTGGGAGTCTCACTGATTAACACTGAACCCTATGGGAATCTCACTGATTAACACTGAACCCTATGGGAGTCTCACTGATTAACCCTGAACCCTGTGGGAGTCTCACTGATTAACACTGAACCCTGTGGGAGTCTCACTGATTAACACATGAACCCTGTGGGAGTCTCACTGATTAACACTGAACCCTGTGGGAGCCTCACTGATTAACACTGAACCCTATGGGAGTCTCACTGATTAACACTGAACCCTGTGGGAGTTTCACTGATTAACAATGAACCCTGTGGGAGTCTCACTGATTAACACTGAACACTGTGGGAGTCTCACTGATTAACACTGAACCCTATGGGAGTCTCACTGATTAACACTGAACCCTGTGGGATTCTCACTGATTAACACTGAACCCTTAGGGAGTCTCACTGATTAACACTGAACCCTGTGGGAGTCTCACTGATTAACACTGAACCCTATGGGAGTCTCACAGATTAACGCTGAACCCTATGGGAGTCTCACTGATTAACACTGAACACTGTGGGAGTCTCACTGATTAACACTGAACCCTATGGGAATCTCACTGATTAACACTGAACCCTATGGAAATCTCACTGATTAACACTGAAGCCTGTGGGAGTCTCAGTGATTAACACTGAACCCTGAGGGAGTGTCACTGATTAACACTGACCACTGTGGGAGTCTCACTAATTAACACTGAACCCTGTGGGAGTCTCA
Source organism: Petromyzon marinus (assembly GCF_048934315.1). Lineage (NCBI taxonomy): Eukaryota > Metazoa > Chordata > Hyperoartia > Petromyzontiformes > Petromyzontidae > Petromyzon > Petromyzon marinus. The sequence goes on along the minus strand of NW_027423058.1, from coordinate 1,216,972 downwards.
CTGATTAACACTGAACCCTATGGGAGTCTCACAGATTAACGCTGAATCCTATGGGAGTCTCACTGATTAACACTGAACACTGTGGGAGTCTCACTGATTAACACTGAACCCTATGGGAATCTCACTGATTAACACTGAACACTATGGGAGTCTCAGTGATTAACACTGAACCCTGTGGGAGTCTCACTGAATAACACATGAACCCTGAGGGAGTCTCACTGATTAACACTGAACCCTATGGGAGTCTCACTGATTAACAATGAACCCTATGGGAGACTCACTGATTAACACTGAACCCTATGGGAATCTCACTGATTAACACTGAAGCCTGTGGGAGTCTCAGTGATTAACACTGAACCCTGAGGGAGTGTCACTGATTAACACTGAACACTGTGGGAGTCTCACGGATTAACACTGAACCCTGTGGGAGTCTCACTGATTAACACTGAACCCTATGGGAGTCTCACAGATTAACGCTGAACCCTATGGGAGACTCACTGATTAACACTGAACACTGTGGGAGTCTCACTGATTAACACTGAACCCTATGGGAATCTCACTGATTAACACTGAACCCTATGGGAGTCTCACTGATTAACACTGAACCCTGTGGGAGTCTCACTGATTAACACTGAACCCTGTGGGAGTCTCACTGATTAACACTGAACCCTATGGGAGTCTCACTGAATAACACATGAACCCTGAGTCTTAATGATTAACACTGAACCCTGTGGGAGTCTCACTGATTAACACTGAACCATATGGGAGTCTCATTGATTAACACTGAACCCTATGGGAGTCTCACTGATTAACCCTGAACCCTGTGGGAGTCTCACTGATTAACACTGAACCCTGTGGGAGTCTCACTGATTAACACTGAACCTTATGGGAGTCTCACTGAATAACACATGAACCCTGAGGGAGTCTCACTGATTAACACTGAACCCTATGGGAGTCTCACTGATTAACAATGAACCCTATGGGAGTCTCACTGATTAACACTGAACCCTATGGGAATCTCACTGATTAACACTGAAGCCTGTGGGAGTCTCAGTGATTAACACTGAACCCTGAGGGAGTGTCACTGATTCACACTGAACACTGTGGGAGTCTCACTGATTAACACTGAACCCTGTGGGAGTCTCACTGATTAACACTGAACCCTATGGGAGTCTCACAGATTAACGCTGAACCCTATGGGAGACTCACTGATTAACACTGAACACTGTGGGAGTCTCACTGATTAACACTGAACCCTATGGGAATCTCACTGATTAACACTGAACCCTATGGGAGTCTCACTGATTAACACTGAACCCTGTGGGAGTCTCACTGATTAACACTGAACCCTGTGGGAGTCTCACTGATTAACTGAACCCTATGGGAGTCTCACTGAATAACACATGAACCCTGAGGGAGTCTCACTGATTAACACTGAACCCTGTGGGAGTCTCAATGATTAACACTGAACCCTGTGGGAGTCTCACTGATTAACACTGAACCATATGGGAGTCTCATTGATTAACACTGAACCCTATGGGAGTCTCACTGATTAACACTGAACCCTGTGGGAGTCTCACTGATTAACACTGAACCCTATGGGAGTCTCACTGATTAACACATGAACCCTGTGGGAGTCTCACTGATTAACACTGAACCCTGTGGGAGTCTCACTGATTAACACTGAACCCTGTGGGAGTCTCACTGATTAACACTGAACCCTATGGGAGTCTCACTGATTAACACTGAACCCTGTGGGAGTCTCACAGATTAACGCTGAACCCTATGGGAGTCTCACTGATTAACAATGAACCCTATGGGAGTCTCACTGATTAACACTGAACCCTATGGGAATCTCACTGATTAACACTGATGCCTGTGGGAGTCTCAGTGATTAACACTGAACCCTGAGGGAGTGTCACTGATTAACACTGAACACTGTGGGAGTCTCACTGATTAACACTGAACCCTGTGGGAGTCTCACTGATTAACACTGAACCCTATGGGAGTCTCACTGATTAACACATGAACCCTGAGGGAGTCTCACTGATTAACACTGAACCCTGTGGGAGTCTCACTGATTAACACTGAACCCTGTGGGAGTCTCACTGATTAACACTGAACCCTGTGGGAGTCTCACTGATTAACACTGAACCCTGTGGGAGTCTCACTGATTAACACTGAACCCTATGTGAGTCTCACTGATTAACACTTAACCCTATGGGAGTCTCACTATTTAACACTGAACCCTGAGGGATTCTCACTGATTAACACTGAACCCTATGGGAGTCTCACTGATTAACACAGAACCCTGTGGGAGTCTCACTGATTAACACTGAAACCTATGAGAGTCTCACTGATTAACACTGACCCCTATGGGAGTCTCACTGATTAACAATGAACCCTATGGGAGCCTCACTGATTAACACTGAACTCTATGGGAGTCTCACTGATTAACACTGAACCCTGTGGGAGTCTCACTGATTAACACATGAACCCTGTGGGAGTCTCACTGATTAACACTGAACCCTGTGGGAGCCTCACTGATTAACACTGAACCCTGTGGGAGTCTCACTGATTAACACTGAACCTTGTGGGTGTCTCACTGATTAACACTGAACCCTGTGGGAGTCTCACTGATTAACACTGAACTCTCTGGGATTCTCAATGATTAACACTGAACCCTGTGGGAGTCTCACTGATTAACACTGAACCCTATGGGAGTCTCACTGATTAACACTGAACACTGTGGGAGTCTCACTGATTAACACATGAACCCAGCGGGAGTCTCACTGATTAACACTGAACCCTGTGGGAGTCTCACTGATTAACACTGAACCCTATGGGAGTCTCACTGATTAACACTGAACCCTGTGGGAGTCTCACTGATTAACACTGAACCCTGTGGGAGTCTCACTGATTAACACTGAACCCTATGGGAGTCTCACAGATTAACATTGAACACTGTGGGAGTCTCACTGATTAACACTGAACCCTATGGGAGTCTCACTGATTAACACTGAACCCTGTGGGAGTCTCACTGATTAACACTGAACCCTTAGGGAGTCTCACTGATTAACACTGAACCCTGTGGGAGTCTCACTGATTAACACTGAACCCTATGGGAGTCTCACAGATTAACGCTGAACCCTATGGGAGTCTCACTGATTAACACTGAACACTGTGGGAGTCTCACTGATTAACACTGAACCCTATGGGAATCTCACTGATTAACACTGAACCCTATGGGAATGTCAGTGATTAACACTGAAGCCTGTGGGAGTCTCAGTGATTAACACTGAACCCTGAGGGAGTGTCACTGATCAACACTGAACACTGTGGGAGTCTCACTAATTAACACTGAACCCTGTGGGAGTCTCACTGATTAACACTGAACCCTATGGGAGTCTCACAGATTAACGCTGAACCCTATGGGAGTCTCACTGATTAACACTGAACACTGTGGGAGTCTCACTGATTAACACTGAACCCTATGGGAATCTCACTGATTAACACTGAACCCTATGGGAGTCTCACTGATTAACACTGAACCCTGTGGGAGTCTCACTGATTAACACTGAACCCTGTGGGAGTCTCACTGATTAACATTGAACCTTATGGGAGTCTCACTGAATAACACATGAACCCTGAGGGAGTCTCACTGATTAACACTGAACCCTATGGGAGTCTCACTGATTAACAATGAACCCTATGGGAGTCTCACTGATTAACACTGAACCCTATGGGAATCTCACTGATTAACACTGAAGCGTGTGGGAGTCTCAGTGATTAACACTGAACCCTGAGGGAGTGTCACTGATTAACACTGAACACTGTGGGAGTCTCACTGATTAACACTGAACCCTGTGGGAGTCTCACTGATTAACACTGAACCCTATGGGAGTCTCACAGATTAACGCTGAACCCTATGGGAGACTCACTGATTAACACTGAACACTGTGGGAGTCTCACTGATTAACACTGAACCCTATGGGAATCTCACTGATTAACACTGAACCCTATGGGAGTCTCACTGATTAACACTGAACCCTGTGGGAGTCTCACTGATTAACACTGAACCCTGTGGGAGTCTCACTGATTAACTGAACCCTATGGGAGTCTCACTGAATAACACATGAACCCTGAGGGAGTCTCACTGATTAACACTGAACCCTGTGGGAGTCTCAATGATTAACACTGAACCCTGTGGGAGTCTCACTGATTAACACTGAACCATATGGGAGTCTCATTGATTAACACTGAACCCTATGGGAGTCTCACTGATTAACACTGAACCCTGTGGGAGTCTCACTGATTAACAATGAACCCTATGGGAGTCTCACTGATTAACACATGAACCCTGAGGGAGTCTCACTGATTAACACTGAACCCTGTGGGAGTCTCACTGATTAACACTGAACCCTGTGGGAGTCTCACTGATTAACACTGAACCCTATGGGAGTCTCACTGATTAACACTGAACCCTGTGGGAGTCTCACAGATTAACGCTGAACCCTATGGGAGTCTCACTGATTAACAATGAACCCTATGGGAGTCTCACTGATTAACACTGAACCCTATGGGAATCTCACTGATTAACACTGATGCCTGTGGGAGTCTCAGTGATTAACACTGAACCCTGAGGGAGTGTCACTGATTAACACTGAACACTGTGGGAGTCTCACTGATTAACACTGAACCCTGTGGGAGTCTCACTGATTAACACTGAACCCTATGGGAGTCTCACTGATTAACACATGAACCCTGAGGGAGTCTCACTGATTAACACTGAACCCTGTGGGAGTCTCACTGATTAACACTGAACCCTGTGGGAGTCTCACTGATTAACACTGAACCCTGTGGGAGTCTCACTGATTAACACTGAACCCTGTGGGAGTCTCACTGATTAACACTGAACCCTATGTGAGTCTCACTGATTAACACTTAACCCTATGGGAGTCTCACTATTTAACACTGAACCCTGAGGGATTCTCACTGATTAACACTGAACCCTATGGGAGTCTCACTGATTAACACAGAACCCTGTGGGAGTCTCACTGATTAACACTGAAACCTATGAGAGTCTCACTGATTAACACTGACCCCTATGGGAGTCTCACTGATTAACAATGAACCCTATGGGAGTCTCACTGATTAACACTGAACTCTATGGGAGTCTCACTGATTAACACTGAACCCTGTGGGAGTCTCACTGATTAACACATGAACCCTGTGGGAGTCTCACTGATTAACACTGAACCCTGTGGGAGCCTCACTGATTAACACTGAACCCTATGGGAGTCTCACTGATTAACACTGAACCCTGTGGGAGTTTCACTGATTAACAATGAACCCTGTGGGAGTCTCACTGATTAACACTGAACACTGTGGGAGTCTCACTGATTAACACTGAACCCTATGGGAGTCTCACTGATTAACACTGAACCCTGTGGGAGTCTCACAGATTAACACTGAACCCTTAGGGAGTCTCACTGATTAACACTGAACCCTGTGGGAGTCTCACTGATTAACACTGAACCCTATGGGAATCTCACTGATTAACACTGAACCCTATGGGAATCTCACTGATTAACACTGAAGCCTGTGGGAGTCTCAGTGATTAACACTGAACCCTGAGGGAGTGTCACTGATTAACACTGACCACTGTGGGAGTCTCACTAATTAACACTGAACCCTGTGGGAGTCTCACTGATTAACACTGAACCCTATGGGAGTCTCACAGATTAACGCTGAATCCTATGGGAGTCTCACTGATTAACACTGAACACTGTGGGAGTCTCACTGATTAACACTGAACCCTATGGGAATCTCACTGATTAACACTGAACCCTATGGGAGTCTCACTGATTAACACTGAACTCTATCAGAGTCTCACTGATTAACACTGAACCCTGTGGGAGTCTTACTGATTAACACATGAACCCTGTGGGAGTCTCACTGATTAACACTGAACCCTGTGGGAGCCTCACTGATTAACACTGAACCCTATGGGAGTCTCACTGATTAACACTGAACCCTGTGGGAGTTTCACTGATTAACAATGAACCCTGTGGGAGTCTCACTGATTAACACTGAACACTGTGGGAGTCTCACTGATTAACACTGAACCCTATGGGAGTCTCACTGATTAACACTGAACCCTGTGGGATTCTCACTGATTAACACTGAACCCTTAGGGAGTCTCACTGATTAACACTGAACCCTGTGGGAGTCTCACTGATTAACACTGAACCCTATGGGAGTCTCACAGATTAACGCTGAACCCTATGGGAGTCTCACTGATTAACACTGAACACTGTGGGAGTCTCACTGATTAACACTGAACCCTATGGGAATCTCACTGATTAACACTGAACCCTATGGAAATCTCACTGATTAACACTGAAGCCTGTGGGAGTCTCAGTGATTAACACTGAACCCTGAGGGAGTGTCACTGATTAACACTGACCACTGTGGGAGTCTCACTAATTAACACTGAACCCTGTGGGAGTCTCACTGATTAACACTGAACCCTATGGGAGTCTCACAGATTAACGCTGAATCCTATGGGAGTCTCACTGATTAACACTGAACACTGTGGGAGTCTCACTGATTAACACTGAACCCTATGGGAATCTCACTGATTAACACTGAACACTATGGGAGTCTCAGTGATTAACACTGAACCCTGTGGGAGTCTCACTGAATAACACATGAACCCTGAGGGAGTCTCACTGATTAACACTGAACCCTATGGGAGTCTCACTGATTAACAATGAACCCTATGGGAGACTCACTGATTAACACTGAACCCTATGGGAATCTCACTGATTAACACTGAAGCCTGTGGGAGTCTCAGTGATTAACACTGAACCCTGAGGGAGTGTCACTGATTAACACTGAACACTGTGGGAGTCTCACGGATTAACACTGAACCCTGTGGGAGTCTCACTGATTAACACTGAACCCTATGGGAGTCTCACAGATTAACGCTGAACCCTATGGGAGACTCACTGATTAACACTGAACACTGTGGGAGTCTCACTGATTAACACTGAACCCTATGGGAATCTCACTGATTAACACTGAACCCTATGGGAGTCTCACTGATTAACACTGAACCCTGTGGGAGTCTCACTGATTAACACTGAACCCTGTGGGAGTCTCACTGATTAACACTGAACCCTATGGGAGTCTCACTGAATAACACATGAACCCTGAGTCTTAATGATTAACACTGAACCCTGTGGGAGTCTCACTGATTAACACTGAACCATATGGGAGTCTCATTGATTAACACTGAACCCTATGGGAGTCTCACTGATTAACCCTGAACCCTGTGGGAGTCTCACTGATTAACACTGAACCCTATGGGAGTCTCACTGATTAACACATGAACCCTGTGGGAGTCTCACTGATTAACACTGAACCCTGTGGGAGTCTCACTGATTAACACTGAACCCTGTGGGAGTCTCACTGATTAACACTGAACCCTGTGGGAGTCTCACTGATTAAGACTGAACCCTATGGGAGTTTCACTGATTAACACTGAACCCTGTGGGAGTCTCACTGATTAACACTGAACCCTATGGGAGTCTCACAGATTAACGCTGAACCCTATGGGAGTCTCACTGATTAACAATGAACCCTATGGGAGTCTCACTGATTAACACTGAACCCTATGGGAATCTCACTGATTAACGCTGAATCCTATGGGAGTCTCACTGATTAACACTGAACACTGTGGGAGTCTCACTGATTAACACTGAACCCTATGGGAATCTCACTGATTAACACTGAACACTATGGGAGTCTCACTGATTAACACTGAACCCTGTGGGAGTCTCACTGAATAACACATGAACCCTGAGGGAGTCTCACTGATTAACACTGAACCCTATGGGAGTCTCACTGATTAACAATGAACCCTATGGGAGTCTCACTGATTAACACTGAACCCTATGGGAATCTCACTGATTAACACTGAAGCCTGTGGGAGTCTCAGTGATTAACACTGAACCCTGAGGGAGTGTCACTGATTAACACTGAACACTGTGGGAGTCTCACTGATTAACACTGAACCCTGTGGGAGTCTCACTGATTAACACTGAACCCTATGGGAGTCTCACAGATTAACGCTGAACCCTATGGGAGACTCACTGATTAACACTGAACACTGTGGGAGTCTCACTGATTAACACTGAACCCTATGGGAATCTCACTGATTAACACTGAACCCTATGGGAGTCTCACTGATTAACACTGAACCCTGTGGGAGTCTCACTGATTAACACTGAACCCTGTGGGAGTCTCACTGATTAACACTGAACCCTATGGGAGTCTCACTGAATAACACATGAACCCTGAGTCTTAATGATTAACACTGAACCCTGTGGGAGTCTCACTGATTAACACTGAACCCTGTGGGAGTCTCACTGATTAACACTGAACCCTATGGGAGTTTCACTGATTAACACTGAACCCTGTGGGAGTCTCACTGATTAACACTGAACCCTATGGGAGTCTCACAGATTAACGCTGAACCCTATGGGAGTCTCACTAATTAACACTGAACCCTGTGGGAGTCTCACTGATTAACACTGAACCCTATGGGAGTCTCACAGATTAACGCTGAATCCTATGGGAGTCTCACTGATTAACACTGAACACTGTGGGAGTCTCACTGATTAACACTGAACCCTATGGGAATCTCACTGATTAACACTGAACACTATGGGAGTCTCACTGATTAACACTGAACCCTGTGGGAGTCTCACTGAATAACACATGAACCCTGAGGGAGTCTCACTGATTAACACTGAACCCTATGGGAGTCTCACTGATTAACAATGAACCCTATGGGAGTCTCACTGATTAACACTGAACCCTATGGGAATCTCACTGATTAACACTGAAGCCTGTGGGAGTCTCAGTGATTAACACTGAACCCTGAGGGAGTGTCACTGATTAACACTGAACACTGTGGGAGTCTCACTGATTAACACTGAACCCTGTGGGAGTCTCACTGATTAACACTGAACCCTATGGGAGTCTCACAGATTAACGCTGAACCCTATGGGAGACTCACTGATTAACACTGAACACTGTGGGAGTCTCACTGATTAACACTGAACCCTATGGGAATCTCACTGATTAACACTGAACCCTATGGGAGTCTCACTGATTAACACTGAACCCTGTGGGAGTCTCACTGATTAACACTGAACCCTGTGGGAGTCTCACTGATTAACACTGAACCCTATGGGAGTCTCACTGAATAACACATGAACCCTGAGTCTTAATGATTAACACTGAACCCTGTGGGAGTCTCACTGATTAACACTGAACCATATGGGAGTCTCATTGATTAACACTGAACCCTATGGGAGTCTCACTGATTAACCCTGAACCCTGTGGGAGTCTCACTGATTAACACTGAACCCTGTGGGAGTCTCACTGATTAACACTGAACCTTATGGGAGTCTCACTGAATAACACCTGAACCCTGAGGGAGTCTCACTGATTAACACTGAACCCTATGGGAGTCTCACTGATTAACAATGAACCCTATGGGAGTCTCACTGATTAACACTGAACCCTATGGGAATCTCACTGATTAACACTGAAGCCTGTGGGAGTCTCAGTGATTAACACTGAACCCTGAGGGAGTGTCACTGATTAACACTGAACACTGTGGGAGTCTCACTGATTAACACTGAACCCTGTGGGAGTCTCACTGATTAACACTGAACCCTATGTGAGTCTCACAGATTAACGCTGAACCCTATGGGAGACTCACTGATTAACACTGAACACTGTGGGAGTCTCACTGATTAACACTGAACCCTATGGGAATCTCACTGATTAACACTGAACCCTATGGGAGTCTCACTGATTAACACTGAACCCTGTGGGAGTCTCACTGATTAACACTGAACCCTGTGGGAGTCTCACTGATTAACTGAACCCTATGGGAGTCTCACTGAATAACACATGAACCCTGAGGGAGTCTCACTGATTAACACTGAACCCTGAGGGAGTCTCAATGATTAACACTGAACCCTGTGGGAGTCTCACTGATTAACACTGAACCATATGGGAGTCTCATTGATTAACACTGAACCCTATGGGAGTCTCACTGATAACACTGAACCCTGTGGGAGTCTCACTGATTAACACTGAACCCTATGGGAGTCTCACTGATTAACACATGAACCCTGTGGGAGTCTCACTGATTAACACTGAACCCTGTGGGAGTCTCACTGATTAACACTGAACCCTGTGGGAGTCTCACTGATTAACACTGAACCCTATGGGAGTCTCACTGATTAACACTGAACCCTGTGGGAGTCTCACAGATTAACGCTGAACCCTATGGGAGTCTCACTGATTAACAATGAACCCTATGGGAGTCTCACTGATTAACACTGAACCCTATGGGAATCTCACTGATTAACACTGATGCCTGTGGGAGTCTCAGTGATTAACACTGAACCCTGAGGGAGTGTCACTGATTAACACTGGACACTGTGGGAGTCTCACTGATTAACACTGAACCCTGTGGGAGTCTCACTGATTAACACTGAACCCTATGGGAGTCTCACTGATTAACACATGAACCCTGAGGGAGTCTCACTGATTAACACTGAACCCTGTGGGAGTCTCACTGATTAACACTGAACCCTGTGGGAGTCTCACTGATTAACACTGAACCCTGTGGGAGTCTCACTGATTAACACTGAACCCTGTGGGAGTCTCACTGATTAACACTGAACCCTATGTGAGTCTCACTGATTAACACTTAACCCTATGGGAGTCTCACTATTTAACACTGAACCCTGAGGGATTCTCACTGATTAACACTGAACCCTATGGGAGTCTCACTGATTAACACAGAACCCTGTGGGAGTCTCACTGATTAACACTGAAACCTATGAGAGTCTCACTGATTAACACTGACCCCTATGGGAGTCTCACTGATTAACAATGAACCCTATGGGAGCCTCACTGATTAACACTGAACTCTATGGGAGTCTCACTGATTAACACTGAACCCTGTGGGAGTCTCACTGATTAACACATGAACCCTGTGGGAGTCTCACTGATTAACACTGAACCCTGTGGGAGCCTCACTGATTAACACTGAACCCTATGGGAGTCTCACTGATTAACACTGAACCCTGTGGGAGTTTCACTGATTAACAATGAACCCTGTGGGAGTCTCACTGATTAACACTGAACACTGTGGGAGTCTCACTGATTAACACTGAACCCTATGGGAGTCTCACTGATTAACACTGAACCCTGTGGGAGTCTCACTGATTAACACTGAACCCTTAGGGAGTCTCACTGATTAACACTGAACCCTGTGGGAGTCTCACTGATTAACACTGAACCCTATGGGAGTCTCACAGATTAACGCTGAACCCTATGGGAGTCTCACTGATTAACACTGAACACTGTGGGAGTCTCACTGATTAACACTGAACCCTATGGGAATCTCACTGATTAACACTGAACCCTATGGGAATCTCACTGATTAACACTGAAGCCTGTGGGAGTCTCAGTGATTAACACTGAACCCTGAGGGAGTGTCACTGATTAACACTGACCACTGTGGGAGTCTCACTAATTAACACTGAACCCTGTGGGAGTCTCACTGATTAACACTGAACCCTATGGGAGTCTCACAGATTAACGCTGAATCCTATGGGAGTCTCACTGATTAACACTGAACACTGTGGGAGTCTCACTGATTAACACTGAACCCTATGGGAATCTCACTGATTAACACTGAACCCTATGGGAGTCTCACTGATTAACACTGAACTCTATGGGAGTCTCACTGATTAACACTGAACCCTGTGGGAGTCTCACTGATTAACACATGAACCCTGTGGGAGTCTCACTGATTAACACTGAACCCTGTGGGAGCCTCACTGATTAACACTGAACCCTATGGGAGTCTCACTGATTAACACTGAACCCTGTGGGAGTTTCACTGATTAACAATGAACCCTGTGGGAGTCTCACTGATTAACACTGAACACTGTGGGAGTCTCACTGATTAACACTGAACCCTATGGGAGTCTCACTGATTAACACTGAACCCTGTGGGATTCTCACTGATTAACACTGAACCCTTAGGGAGTCTCACTGATTAACACTGAACCCTGTGGGAGTCTCACTGATTAACACTGAACCCTATGGGAGTCTCACAGATTAACGCTGAACCCTATGGGAGTCTCACTGATTAACACTGAACACTGTGGGAGTCTCACTGATTAACACTGAACCCTATGGGAATCTCACTGATTAACACTGAACCCTATGGGAATCTCACTGATTAACACTGAAGCCTGTGGGAGTCTCAGTGATTAACACTGAACCCTGAGGGAGTGTCACTGATTAACACTGACCACTGTGGGAGTCTCACTAATTAACACTGAACCCTGTGGGAGTCTCACTGATTAACACTGAACCCTATGGGAGTCTCACAGATTAACGCTGAATCCTATGGGAGTCTCACTGATTAACACTGAACACTGTGGGAGTCTCACTGATTAACACTGAACCCTATGGGAATCTCACTGATTAACACTGAACACTATGGGAGTCTCACTGATTAACACTGAACCCTGTGGGAGTCTCACTGAATAACACATGAACCCTGAGGGAGTCTCACTGATTAACACTGAACCCTATGGGAGTCTCACTGATTAACAATGAACCCTATGGGAGTCTCACTGATTAACACTGAACCCTATGGGAATCTCACTGATTAACACTGAAGCCTGTGGGAGTCTCAGTGATTAACACTGAACCCTGAGGGAGTGTCACTGATTAACACTGAACACTGTGGGAGTCTCACTGATTAACACTGAACCCTGTGGGAGTCTCACTGATTAACACTGAACCCTATGGGAGTCTCACAGATTAACGCTGAACCCTATGGGAGACTCACTGATTAACACTGAACACTGTGGGAGTCTCACTGATTAACACTGAACCCTATGGGAATCTCACTGATTAACACTGAACCCTATGGGAGTCTCACTGATTAACACTGAACCCTGTGGGAGTCTCACTGATTAACACTGAACCCTGTGGGAGTCTCACTGATTAACACTGAACCCTATGGGAGTCTCACTGAATAACACATGAACCCTGAGTCTTAATGATTAACACTGAACCCTGTGGGAGTCTCACTGATTAACACTGAACCATATGGGAGTCTCATTGATTAACACTGAACCCTATGGGAGTCTCACTGATTAACCCTGAACCCTGTGGGAGTCTCACTGATTAACACTGAACCCTATGGGAGTCTCACTGATTAACACATGAACCCTGTGGGAGTCTCACTGATTAACACTGAACCCTGTGGGAGTCTCACTGATTAACACTGAACCCTGTGGGAGTCTCACTGATTAACACTGAACCCTATGGGAGTCTCACTGATTAACACTGAACCCTGTGGGAGTCTCACTGATTAACACTGAACCCTATGGGAGTCTCACAGATTAACGCTGAACCCTATGGGAGTCTCACTGATTAACAATGAACCCTATGGGAGTCTCACTGATTAACACTGAACCCTATGGGAATCTCACTGATTAACACTGATGCCTGTGGGAGTCTCAGTGATTAACACTGAACCCTGAGGGAGTGTCACTGATTAACACTGACCACTGTGGGAGTCTCACTAATTAACACTGAACCCTGTGGGAGTCTCACTGATTAACACTGAACCCTATGGGAGTCTCACAGATTAACGCTGAATCCTATGGGAGTCTCACTGATTAACACTGAACACTGTGGGAGTCTCACTGATTAACACTGAACCCTATGGGAATCTCACTGATTAACACTGAACACTATGGGAGTCTCACTGATTAACACTGAACCCTGTGGGAGTCTCACTGAATAACACATGAACCCTGAGGGAGTCTCACTGATTAACACTGAACCCTATGGGAGTCTCACTGATTAACAATGAACCCTATGGGAGTCTCACTGATTAACACTGAACCCTATGGGAATCTCACTGATTAACACTGAAGCCTGTGGGAGTCTCAGTGATTAACACTGAACCCTGAGGGAGTGTCACTGATTAACACTGAACACTGTGGGAGTCTCACTGATTAACACTGAACCCTGTGGGAGTCTCACTGATTAACACTGAACCCTATGGGAGTCTCACAGATTAACGCTGAACCCTATGGGAGACTCACTGAATAACACATGAACCCTGAGTCTTAATGATTAACACTGAACCCTGTGGGAGTCTCACTGATTAACACTGAACCATATGGGAGTCTCATTGATTAACACTGAACCCTATGGGAGTCTCACTGATTAACCCTGAACCCTGTGGGAGTCTCACTGATTAACACTGAACCCTATGGGAGTCTCACTGATTAACACATGAACCCTGTGGGAGTCTCACTGATTAACACTGAACCCTTTGGGAGTCTCACTGATTAACACTGAACCCTGTGGGAGTCTCACTGATTAACACTGAACCCTATGGGAGTCTCACTGATTAACACTGAACCCTGTGGGAGTCTCACTGATTAACACTGAACCCTATGGGAGTCTCACAGATTAACGCTGAACCCTATGGGAGTCTCACTGATTAACAATGAACCCTATGGGAGTCTCACTGATTAACACTGAACCCTATGGGAATCTCACTGATTAACACTGATGCCTGTGGGAGTCTCAGTGATTAACACTGAACCCTGAGGGAGTGTCACTGATTAACACTGACCACTGTGGGAGTCTCACTAATTAACACTGAACCCTGTGGGAGTCTCACTGATTAACACTGAACCCTATGGGAGTCTCAAGGATTAACGCTGAATCCTATGGGAGTCTCACTGATTAACACTGAACACTGTGGGAGTCTCACTGATTAACACTGAACCCTATGGGAATCTCACTGATTAACACTGAACACTATGGGAGTCTCACTGATTAACACTGAACCCTGTGGGAGTCTCACTGAATAACACATGAACCCTGAGGGAGTCTCACTGATTAACACTGAACCCTATGGGAGTCTCACTGATTAACAATGAACCCTATGGGAGTCTCACTGATTAACACTGAACCCTATGGGAATCTCACTGATTAACACTGAAGCCTGTGGGAGTCTCAGTGATTAACACTGAACCATATGGGAGTCTCATTGATTAACGCTGAACCCTATGGGAGACTCACTGAATAACACATGAACCCTGAGTCTTAATGATTAACACTGAACCCTGTGGGAGTCTCACTGATTAACACTGAACCATATGGGAGTCTCATTGATTAACACTGAACCCTATGGGAGTCTCACTGATTAACCCTGAACCCTGTGGGAGTCTCACTGATTAACACTGAACCCTATGGGAGTCTCACTGATTAACACATGAACCCTGTGGGAGTCTCACTGATTAACACTGAACCCTTTGGGAGTCTCACTGATTAACACTGAACCCTGTGGGAGTCTCACTGATTAACACTGAACCCTATGGGAGTCTCACTGATTAACACTGAACCCTGTGGGAGTCTCACTGATTAACACTGAACCCTATGGGAGTCTCACAGATTAACGCTGAACCCTATGGGAGTCTCACTGATTAACAATGAACCCTATGGGAGTCTCACTGATTAACACTGAACCCTATGGGAATCTCACTGATTAACACTGATGCCTGTGGGAGTCTCAGTGATTAACACTGAACCCTGAGGGAGTGTCACTGATTAACACTGACCACTGTGGGAGTCTCACTAATTAACACTGAACCCTGTGGGAGTCTCACTGATTAACACTGAACCCTATGGGAGTCTCACAGATTAACGCTGAATCCTATGGGAGTCTCACTGATTAACACTGAACACTGTGGGAGTCTCACTGATTAACACTGAACCCTATGGGAATCTCACTGATTAACACTGAACACTATGGGAGTCTCACTGATTAACACTGAACCCTGTGGGAGTCTCACTGAATAACACATGAACCCTGAGGGAGTCTCACTGATTAACACTGAACCCTATGGGAGTCTCACTGATTAACAATGAACCCTATGGGAGTCTCACTGATTAACACTGAACCCTATGGGAATCTCACTGATTAACACTGAAGCCTGTGGGAGTCTCAGTGATTAACACTGAACCCTGAGGGAGTGTCACTGATTAACACTGAACACTGTGGGAGTCTCACTGATTAACACTGAACCCTGTGGGAGTCTCACTGATTAACACTGAACCCTATGGGAGTCTCACAGATTAACGCTGAACACTATGGGAGACTCACTGATTAACACTGAACACTGTGGGAGTCTCACTGATTAACACTGAACCCTATGGGAATCTCACTGATTAACACTGAACCCTATGGGAGTCTCACTGATTAACACTGAACCCTGTGGGAGTCTCACTGATTAACACTGAACCCTGTGGGAGTCTCACTGATTAACACTGAACCCTATGGGAGTCTCACTGAATAACACATGAACCCTGAGTCTTAATGATTAACACTGAACCCTGTGGGAGTCTCACTGATTAACACTGAACCATATGGGAGTCTCATTGATTAACACTGAACCCTATGGGAGTCTCACTGATTAACCCTGAACCCTGTGGGAGTCTCACTGATTAACACTGAACCCTATGGGAGTCTCGCTGATTAACACATGAACCCTGTGGGAGTCTCACTGATTAACACTGAACCCTGTGGGAGTCTCACTGATTAACACTGAACCCTGTGGGAGTCTCACTGATTAACACTGAACCCTATGGGAGTCTCACTGATTAACACTGAACCCTGTGGGAGTCTCACTGATTAACACTGAACCCTATGGGAGTTTCACTGATTAAAACTGAACCCTGTGGGAGTCTCACTGATTAACACTGAACCCTATGGGAGTCTCACAGATTAACGATGAACCCTATGGGAGTCTCACTGATTAACAATGAA